>NW_027118069.1:0-619597 GCF_038497915.1 Lipomyces doorenjongii
GTGGTTAAGGAAGCTGTCTGCATCTTTTATTCGGTTGGCCGAAAATGTCAACCATAGGTATGAATTCCATAGTTATTGGGGTTAGGGTTATGCACAATTGTCGGGACTAACGTATAATCACCAGGTAAACTCTAAGTCGCCAGAATTTTTCGGGTTATGTACCGGGAGACTTTGTGAATTCACACTGTACTGAATATCAACGCAGCGCGATACAATTGCTCCGTATTATTGTCTGCTAGGAAGGTCTGTTACTCATATTTGTCCTTGCACATCACTCGGAGTTTCAGAGTAAGGGACGACAAGTTATAATAACGAGAATTCAATTGACGCAAGGTAGTACATTCAAAGGCATTATTGATCACTTTACCGATGATGGCCTACCTCGTTCGGCTCCAACGGAGGATACCTCCTGTCATGCATCGCGTCCGGCTCCGCACATTCTCTAGTACATCGCATACTCTAAGCGATCAGCAACCGACTCCGTCTCAGAAATCACCGGCGCGACAAAATAAACGACAGGACCGCTCAATATCTGCCAAAGCCCGCCGAAGTTGGCGCCGCGGCGACCAAGCTTTCTACAACAGTTTTAACGTGTCTAAAAAGGCGAGTGGATTGTACGGGTATGAGGACGTGCAGGCTGCGTGGAGAAGTTTGATCACGGTCGACAGAAAGATTCCGGGTGCAGTTCCCATAACGCAGACGCCGAGTTTGATCGATGACGACGTGGTGGTAGCGGGTCAACTTGAGTCAGTGGGTGACGAGCAGAATGTGTTTTTGGAGACCGCGAATGCCACGGAGGCTGTGTCTGTTGAAGATGTCAATCAAGCGCTGGCGGGGTGGTATCATTATGAAATTGAGTTGGAGAAGGACTTGGACCGTAGTGGCAAGAAAATCAACTGGTTCTCGGTGAGAAGCCAGAGTAGTCGACCTGGGCGAAGTAGTCTGGCTGAGCCCCCGAGGAGGCATCAATGGCGTGCCATACAGGACACCAGACCCACAACTGAGCAGATAAACGAAGAGGAAGAAGACGATGAGTTGTTCGATGTGGACGATGAAGAGTTTGATATCGACCAGCATGATGGCGTTGACGAGGTTTATGAAGGCGGCCCTAAATCCGAGGAACAGTGGAGGGAGTTTGTGCAATCTCTTTCGCTCCGAAATGATGTGAAGAAATTTATCGCCGAGACGAGCGAAATTGACGACACGGAGTTTGAGAAGGAAGTCGAGAAACTTATGAAAGACCTGGATAGAAAAGTAAACAGTGGCGAGACTGTTGAAATCACTGAAGATCAACAAAAATTTATTGAAGAGACGGAAATGCTGTTGGACGACGTCGAGGTTGAGCGGTACTCCCACGAGGCTATGGAAAAAGACGTCGAAGACGCGATTAGGGCTCTTGGCATTAGTTCATCGTCAGCGGGCGATACAGGTGTTGCCGCCTTGGAGCAGCAGGAGAGCGAGTTGGACCATGCCTCCCAGCCCGAAGTCGTGGCAAAGACGGTGACTCTTGACCGGACATCCAAGGTTAAGCGACACGAGAGCTTTGCGACAATTGTCCCGAAAAATGCGCCAGAGGAGCACAAAATGGAGATTATCACCAACACAATCGAGGAAGCACCAGAGATTCTCAATCGTGACCAGGCAAGAGAGTATCTTCCCAAAGACTTCCCGTCGCCTATAAGGGTGCCGTTCGAGGATATTGTCAAGAGTGGCAACTACCTTGAGCGACCAGTGGTCGACGATCAGGACTTGAGGCCGACGGAGATTTATGGCGATTACTCGCGGTGGACAGAGTTGAAGGACAAGCGTTATGGACCTGCGCTGACGAAGAATGGGTCGATTAGTCCGGCGGATAAGGCGAAGATATCAGCTATCATTGATCGATTTGTATCGTAACGTATGTTGATATCTATATTGTAATTTGTATATATCTTATTTGCATGTAGTATATGTACGCATGATAGGAATACAGCATGCATGTGACGCTTTATCTATCCTGTTGCAGTCTGGTTGTAATATTGCCATCGACCAATTAATAAACAAATTTGAACCATAAACGAATTTGAACCACCGACCTCTTGTATTTGGTTTTCGTGGAGCTAGAGTAAGTTTACGCATGGGATATATAGATGAAACTTATAGTCCGGTAAAAGGTTGATTGTTCCCGTCGTGCTTTTGGAAAATTGCTGCAAACTTTTGAAAGTCCTTGTGTAGGCAAAGTACATTAATTATAAGTAAATATATTATAATTAAAGATAAATTTAAAGAATTTAATATAAGTTTATTATAGTCAGCTTAGCAAATATTTCCATAAAACTATGAATAGGTTATTAAATAATTTTAAAAATCTATTTTTGCAAATTAAAATAGAAAATTGGCTCTCCAACTCCTCTCATATTGGCAAGCACTGCTTGGCGAAAGTGCCATCGCAACAGTTCATCTCTAGCACTCCGCTCATCGTTCGGAGATGGGCAAACAGGATCAAGTATCCTGCCATCTACTCTCTCAATATCTGAGTCGAAACTGATTATCTTGTAATTATCATCCACGTTGATGGAGAAGCGGAAGGCGTCAAAATGTTGATGGATCTGGGCTCGCATAAATAGTCCATTCTGACATGAATTGATTCCTGTGTCACGGGGTCCCGCTCTGTTAGTAATTCATCAAGAAAAGCCCTGATGGATAAAATCGTCCTCTTTGGACAATGGGAAGATATGGGAGGCCTCAAAGCCTGGCCAGTCGTCAATATCTACATCCGGGTTGATCACGCCGGCTATCACACATCTCCCGTCTCTTTCACGAACTGCTTTTCGAAACTCCTCATCTCTGCCAGTTCTTATGTGTGACAGTGTCCGTAATGCACGTGGCTTATCTGTAATGAATACTTTACCTAATTTCAGCGTCAGTGAATGATAAACGTAAAATGTTCCAAGACGTCGTATACCTTGAGGAGTGGAAGATTTGATACAATAGTGGCCGGGTTGGAGGCGCTCGTCTGTCGCTTCGATTATTTCATTCGTGCCATTTAACATTACCGTGTACGGACAATCGATAATAAGTATCTCAAACATAGAGAGGAAATTTTTTTTCGAGACTGAAGGATTTAACCTCATTCCACCAATCTCATGATCCGGCCTCGTCGCATCGTAAATAAAAGCATTTCGACGAAGAGATCTCCGGCCAGCCATAACTACGGCATTAATTGCGAAGTTGTACCATGTGATACGGATAATGAAGACCGTAATAGAGTAATAAATGAACGGAACATTGATCTGCCGATTTGAAACAGTTTAAGTCGTTCCGTGGCGAAGGTATACAGACGACTAGCTGTTACCCTGAAAACATCACGAAAGGTTGGTTGATCGTTTACATCATAATTATTGTATGGTGCATCCACCCCAGAAGAGAATAAAGTACCACCCTTTGTCAACAATTTCTATCCACAACACCACATCATCATCTATCAACTCGAACTATATCGAACTGTTTGTAAGAGGATCATCTCAAAATTGTCGCTTATTTTATTTCGTTAGATAAAAAACTTCGAACGTGATCGCTGGTACTATTTTGGTGGGTTCTGACTCCCTTAACTATGCTAACACCAACTTTTGGCGGATGGGTACGCTGGTCAAAACCTAGGCGGATGATTGCGCTATTCTTTATTAGGAACTTTGGCTTCCTAAAACAATATAGCGGCCTTAACGCGTCGACGACGCGTTAACAGCCGAGGTCGCGTTAAACCCATTTAACCGAACATCAAGAACAACTCGTAAGAATTCGTAGTAAATATGGCGCCCCGCTCAAAGTGCTCTAGAATTAGTCAAGAGAATGCGAGAAAGAGGTTCCGCATCAGTCTAATAGATCAGCAACAATCCGACAACGAAGCGGGCCGAGTTGAGACGTGCGACACGGTATTGGCCCAAATGGACCTAGACGTCGATGATGAGGATGACAACACTTTCTGCGATGAAGATTCTGTTATTGAAGAAGACATTCACGTTGAAGCGGAAGAAGTACATTCGGACAATAGGATCATATCTGAGAAAATGAATGCGCTGGCAAAATTGTCCTATTTTTGCTAAAAGTTCGCGTCCGCAAGATTCTGGACGAGATGCCGATTGGACTTGTGAGGAAGTTTGCTAGGTCCGCGTGGAGGCACATGGAGGCTTATGCCCTCAATCTAGATGGGAAGACCGCGATCGCAGCAGCAAAAAAATACAAATCCCATCAAAGATTGCCAGCGTCACTGGATTCAGAGTAGATTAACGAAATTTGTCTGGACCGTAGTATTTGTGAAATATCTTCTTTGGCCTCACATTTACGCAGTCAGTTTTAAAATTACGCACAGGGTTAGGGTGTATATAATTTATGGCGCAGGGTTAAGGCTTTTAATTTTTGGGTGGATGAACCATAGTAGTTACGATTTTGAGAGAATTCGCCCCAATCACTCCTCTAACTTAGGACGATGTTGAAGAACAGTTCCAACATTTGACCTTCTTGGACGAATTAGTGGGTGACACGTCCATTGTACGAGATGGTGAATATCCACAGCAACGACAAACAGCAACGACAGAGACAGCGGTTTTCTCCGCACTGCCATGAAAAGATTGTCGGTCTTTTAACCATTTCGAAGTCAGCCATCTCATTCATCAGAACGAGTAGCAACTTTGATTTTGGATTTTTAGGCGTCCGGTCGCGCATTGGGTTGTTGCGCACTCATCGGTTATAACAATTACTTTACATTACTAGACGTAATTGGCATTATGATACAGGATATCTATTAAAAAATTCCAGATATGTGACCGATAGTACAATTCATCAAAACTCAATAATCAACTAATGGGCTGAACGTTTTTTTGGAGATATCGCTCAGGTGCTTCCTCCTCGTTATCTCCGAGATATAATCTGTGCACTACGCGGACAGTATCCCGCTGCGATGTCTGTGGTGGATCGAGCACTGCATTCCCAAACTCATCCATAGGATATTCCGGTGACTATCGTCGATTAGCATTGAGCTCACGACTGTTCCAATGTCTTCAACCTACTTTAATGATCGGCTTCAAATCACCACATTTTTTACCCACCTTCCCGGTATAACTGGTGCTCTTTCCGGCAATAGTAGCAAGCTCCGCAGCAAACTTAATCTTGCGCTCCCGCTTCAAAGGACTCTCATTCTTCATCGACCGTTGGCGCTTCCGTTTATCAGGAGGCGGCGACTCCGGTCTCTTACCTCGCTTGTAATGGTACTGCGGGATGACAATGTTCTCAAATCCAGTGTTCAACCTTGAGTTCGTCTCGGTTATTTTCGTTAGATAAGCCGTTGTCTTACGAACCGGCGCGGTATGGGATCGTGTCGCACGGCTGCCTAGGGTTATGTCACTATTACTTGCAGCCGGCGTAGTCAGGATCGGAATATAAGCGGCCGTACTATCACGTGCTCTCTTCAGTGAAGATCTTGCTGATGACCGTGCTGGCGTTGAAATGTACCTTCTCTTTTGTGGACTGCGCACAGGCGACTTTAGCAGTTCGGTTGGCGCTGCAAAGTCGTCCTTATCGTCTCTCTTCTCAGCAGTCGCACCGGAAGCCTCATATTTCCCTTGCCTCTTGTTCAGCTCTGCCCATCGATCGAGACTAATATTCCAAGGAAGCACAGTAGTGTAGTCTATATCCGACGTATTTTCATCACTCGCAAAATAGTTGCTTGATCCAACGGTCATTTCCCCTGAATTATCTTCTTTCTGCTCAATCGACACCGGCTCAACTGCTAACCCAGAGAAATGTTCATCAGGTTGCACTGAGTCACTGGGTAACTGTTCACTCTTCTCTGATGTTGCTGTTGGGACAATCGTAGCCACGCTATCTTCAGCAGACTTCATCGGAGTGTGCTCCTCCCCAGTGGCCGCTTCTTCTATATGCTGTTCACTCTCATTGCTATAGTCCGTTGATTTGACCGGTATACTTCTCTTCTCGTCGTTCACTTCCTTACCATCTGCAAAATCAGCGATAGGGGCATCGTCATTGTGATAATCAACTCCGTTGTCACAGTCTCCAGCTGCTAGTACGTCCTCGTCACTGTTCTCTGAAACATTGTCGCCATACCTATTGCTTCCATGGCCATCCATGTCCATCGCTTTTTGCGCATCAGTTTTATGATCAGTAGTAGTCACTGACGCCGACCGCTCATGTATTATCACGGAATTGTCCGCAGCATACAGAATCTTTTCCGAAGAAACATTTGCTACTGAATCAAAGTAGACATCGTTCTCGGAATCGGGCTCTTCCATAACAGTATCAGTATGCCAAGCAATAGGCTCAACAAGCACCTCCTCGGTAATGGCATCCCACTTATTCTGCTGGCCGATTTGGGCGTCCTCGGACGTCTGTGATTTTTCAGACTGTGACTCCACAATAGGAGCAGGCTCTTCTACATGTTCATTTGCTGTTCCCACTACGACGTCTACTACCCCATTGGCAGCGACCAAGGTTTCTCTAATATCGTCCTTTTCCGCCTTGTCGATGGTCTTTGCATTCTCTCCGATATCATACGAAAATGCGTCAGCGTCAGAGCCTTCATCCGGTAGCGATACAATTTTCAAAGGAGAGCTTGTTACTGGGGACAAACGTTGCATAAATGATAGTAAACTGACAGGCGACGCCATCTTGATAGGCGACCTTTTAATTGGCGAGGGCGACCTTACTGGCGATGAACTAGGACAATTTGGAGATGGCGCAATAGAGAGAGAGGATTGCTTGACAGGCGACTCAGATTTAACGGGCAATTTCGGTATTGGCGATCCCTGTCTAGTCGGCGAGTCAATCTTCGTTGGAGATCCAATAGACCGGGAGCTTTGGCCGCTGCTCAAAAGCACTTGAGTGAAGCCTCCTTTCAATGGAGTACTCTGCGCCGAAGATACCCAACACGCTTCCTGCTGTCGCTGTTCCCTTTCCCATTGTATAATATCTGCCGGCAAAAAGTCGCTGATGTCACTTGCGTCGCAGCCAATAGAAGCTAGCCGTGGAAAACTGGGAGGAGACTCGATCGAGAGGGACACATCGCATTCAGCAGCTTCATCTGACATAGACGTCGATGCATTTAATTTATTCGGTGGAGATAGATACGACAATGATGAAGGTGGAAGCATCGCTGGCCTAGGCATCGGATTTTCAGATAATGAATATTGCCTATTGCTACCCGTTTGGTCGGAGGTTTGTGTGCCATCACGTTTACCTGCAAGTGGAGGAGTCTGACTTGTAAGGAAGTCGAAGGTCTCGAAGCTATCCATAAATTGATCACTGCCATCCGAATCTGACTGGCGTTCCTGGAACAGAGTCGACGGAGACAATGGCTTAAATACTGGCGATGACTTGGGATTCTCGGGAGTAGTGTTACTCTCTTGTCCGTTTAAGGCACGGGCCATGTCATCTGCCTCTGACGTAGCGTCCGAAGATGCGTCGCTATATGCGCGTCGATAAAATGCCAAAGCTGATGGTGATCGTGGAATGTGGCCAATACGGAACATATTGCGGAGTCTGTTGTATTTATCCATTCTCCGATAGAATTCAAGGAAGCTTCGCTGAGACGGTGTGATTACTGTAGGTGACAGGGCTGAGGTGTTGGATTCCGCGTTGCCAATATATCCTATATGGCTGTAAGTCGCCTTAAAAATACATAAAATATCAACCAGAATTACCCTCAGAAAGGTTGTCATTGAGTAGCAATTCATTTTTGCCATTCTCGCCATTTATTGAGACAGCTGGAGGAGAGGACATCAATTCGGGATCCAATGCCATTCCCGCATTAAACGAAAAAGAAGAACACGGGAATAATTGTTCGCTGCATGCCATTGACTGATCCAACTTTTCCCCTTTAAATTCTACCGCATTCGATTCTGGAGTAGATGACTCACTGTAAATGGGACTGTTCTGCGTGGCTGTGATTTGAGATCTTTCCAGAAGAGGAGCACTGTTGCCTGCTTTATTTCCCACTGACAGCGGCTCCTCATTCCCCACGATATCGGGCTCTTTCTTAGTATCTGCAGCAGAATCCTCGTTCATCTTAGTACCAGCAGCAGCATTTTGCAGAATATCCGTCTCGACACCTTCCATATTTTTCTCCCCACCAGTACTATGAGTGAGCGTAGGGGAATCCGCTGACTCTGTCGAGTCGTGTGAAGGCTCTGCAACTGGCGCACTATCGTTGGCTATCGCTTTACTCGAGTTTTCCATATCAATAGAGACTTGTTCGTGTGGAGGAATTGCTGGACTACTCTGTTGTTGCGTTACTTCCTTCTCGACCCTTGCTCGACTGGCTGGTGAGGTGACAAACTTCGACGACGGCTCTGGTGCTTCCGCGGCGCCTAACTTGCTTACGGCATCAGCCAAGAGTGCATGCATAGCCTCCTCTATGTTATCGTGCTGAGGTTCAGCGCGGGGCGAGTCAGAATTTTTCTGGTTGTCTGCTGGTGCGGAAACTTCGAATTCCTGCTGCGGTTCCACATTGCGTCCAGGTGTCAGAACTGGGGCATGCAATAATCGTTGTTTAGAGTCCGTGGGAGTTTTCATAACGGCGTTCTTCTCTGTGATTTCTTCCTCATGGACTGTGGTCTCCTCGTCGGGCTCAGAATCATCAGCAATGGCAGAGCCTGTTCTTCTTTGTCGTGCACGAAAATTCCTTCTCTTTCGAGGCGATGACGGCTGACTTTTTCTTCGATTTGATGCTGATGGCGCTCGATTTGTTGATTGAGGACGAAGTAAGATTGTGGCATCCGAATCCTTAACATCGTTGGGCTTGACATTTTCCTTCAGCTGAGAGACAGCAATGTTTGGAATTTCAAATGGGGGTTCACTCGCATTCCTGGATCTAGTTCGACGAGCAGGAGGAGAAGCCGATGCTGTTTTCAATAGAGCAATTTTCTCATTCTGCATTGCCTGCGATCGCGATCTGAGTACGCGACGAGTGGACGGGTTTTCAGAAGGGGTCACGTCTTCTGTAGTCGTGGTGAGCTTCGTAGCAGTCGCGTCGTGAGACTTCATATTGTTTGCGTATGAATCCTGGCGTTGGCGGCTCCTTGTTGATGGCGCCATCGTTGCAGAGACGTCAGTGACGATGAATTCTGGCATTAAATAATCAGCCGGATGAGCCGTGAAAGTCCTACCACATAGTCATAATTGTAGCTTACCTTTCACGCGAAATCACTTTAAGCAGGCCAACAGGTATTTATGCATTAAAGGTGGTCTTTTTTTGTGACGGTTGATGCGTTGGGTGCAGATACTGTTTTGGGAGGTCCGTGTCCGCGTCGGTCGGTGTAAAAGACTGCTTTGTTTGGTTTGCTTGGTTTGTTAGGTTGCCACAACAACCACAAAGATACCCTAACCCCATGAGGTTGGAAATTCTTTTGAGATTATAACTTGGTTGACATCAAACGAGTTAATAAATATATAGTGGAGAAGGTTGCCACGAATCACTTGTCTATGCCTTCGACGCCACGCCCTTCAGAATTATAAATTCTTTCTTTTTTAGCTTTCCATATTAACAGAGGATATAATTGGTTAATTAGTCTAGAAGTTGCTAAGTCATCCCGCTGAGTTCTTGGACAGGCCAATAACAATAAAATCCACTTGTGCCGAAATCTTATTCTGTTTAAAGCGCTGCATGCTAGGTATTGAAAAGCAAGTCAGCATGCTGACATTTATTCCCTTGCCGAGATAGAGTCAACCGCGACACCGTTCAAATGCAATATATTAATTCTCGAGATCGACGACCTGAAGATCTAATTATAGGACTAATCTGGTCCACAATCTCCACGCCCTTTTTCCAAACCGAAAGGGCCAGGGTGCCTGAAGCACAGTCGCCGTTCCTGGTGTCCATTCGCTATGTTGCGGTAAAGACCATCTCCAAATCCGCAGCGGGCTCATGCTGACTAAAATCTCCGCTTGACGGAAATTCCTCGAAGTAGCTCATTTCAGGCTTCGTTCATCGTTATAAATAGGTAGAGGGCCTTTCAATCCCGCACCAATAAGTTGTTTACCCGAAAACGAACTATCTTATAATTGTTATCCGGAATGATGGAGAATTCCAAACCATCAAACTGCAGCAGTCACAATGGGTATAGTGCACCGCAGAAATACCCTATTCCTCCCTCTGTGTTCGTAAAACATCGAGACAGCACTGATTTCCTGAACAGCGTTCATAGGGACAGTGGAAAGGAATGGGTGGCCCAAAGCGCTCCGGTTCCCAAAATTCTCAGTGCCGGTATTGCATAATTCGGTCTCTCCCGCGAACTCTCTATGGAATCGTCTCCATTAGCGTGACGGAGCTCGTGATGATCCGTGAAATCGTAAAACATATTGTCCTTGTCTCATCGTCAGCAGAGTCCACATGCATACGAAGTGAAGAAAGGAAAATATCATTTGCTGAATTCGGATGCTACTGAGTGGAAGGATTTAATGCTGCAGATGGCGCCAGGACAACGTCTGCACATGGTCAAGATAAGCTGTCGGAAAGGTAATTAGAAGGATCTCAACCAAGTGATCATCTTTCTGCAGACTCAATCGAGCGCACAGGATTGTTAAATAAAAGACAGCTCGACCTAGATATCGTTTGCTAGCCACGATAGTCTCTCTCCCTAGATCTCTACCTATTTATTGCAGTACCTGTAAATAAATAATATGCAGGGCTCGTGTAAAAGAGTAGTATGGACTCTTGATTCTCCTGACAGCCAGTGCGCCTCGATGGCTCTCGCACCGCCACACGAACACACCCACACTCGTCGCGCCGCGAACATCAAGATCTAGTAGGTCATTTATTTGTTTATGTTCCCCTCGTCAGCAGAAGACACACGAGCTTGCAACCCATTCACCCATTACATAAAGAATGGCTGAGAGCGATACAGATGCGGTGGCAACCGCGGCTACTACAACCATCCTTTCTGGCGCACAAGATCGAATTACAAATCTTGCGCTGAAACGGGCGATGGAAATCGATGAGGACGCGTTTTTCTCGCGGAAACAGTCGTCGCTACAATTTAGAGACTTAGAAAAAAAGAAAAAGAAGAAAAGCAAGAGAGCCGCTGTCGGAACCAGGAAACAGAAAAAGAAGGCTGACGTGTCCGAGGATGAGCTTCAACGTGGAAGGAGATTGCGGAATTCGAGTCGATCGAGGAGTTCGTCGCCGATTGTGATTTTGGAGACAGCGCCGAAGAAGAGAGAGGTTCGGAAACCGACACTGTCGCCACCGCCTGCGCTCTCGAGGGAACAGTTGGAGGCAGCAAAAAATGCGCTGTTGTCCTCCGACGTGTTCGGGTCGACTCGGTCTGCGATTGATATTTTCGACGACGATTCAGACGACGGTGCCCTAATGATGTCGCAAAATAACGGTGACGACGATAATTATAAAGGCAACACTGGTGATGCGAACACTGATCTGCTTCCCGAGCTAGCAGCAAAGATACGCGAACGTATGAAGTCCATGACCACGTTAGGATCGGCCATACCGAATTACGCCACGGAAATGTCAACTCCAAAAGAAAATCAGTTTATTGTTCACGTATTGGTTGAAACTCAGGTATCTCTAGATCCTGGGTCTGATGCAGAGGATCCCGAGGAGCCGGTACGAATAAAGTCGAGAGTATTTAAAGTCAAGAGTACATACAACTTTAGCAAGATCAGATATGCGTGGATGAAAGCATCTAAAATCCCACAGGATGTGATGGATTCGATCGTCTTCTTGGATAACGGTTCATATTCTCGGTTATATGATGAAAGCACGCCTCTTATGGTCGGAGTTACTGAGGAAGATCCACATTTGAGCATATTAGCAGTGCGAAAGAATGAAGTTGATAAGTTGCGGCAAGAGCTCCTTGAACGAGTTGAACACATGGGTGACGATGATGACGCCAGTAGTAAGAGTGACGAAGACGAGGATGTACAGATTCCCTCTAGCCAGCCCTTGTCATCGAACGAAATTAAAATATATTTGCAAGATGGCAAGGGTGAACGGATATATCTCAAGGTCAAGTCCGAGTCAAAGATTAGTACTATCATAAAGTATTATCGAAACAAGCGGAATATTGAGCCGATGATGCATGTCACTCTTGAGATGGACGATGAGATTATCCCAGAGAACTTGACTGTATCCGAGACGGATATTGAGGATGAAGTAACGATCGACGTTCATGTGAAGTAGTTATTATTTTCGAATAGGAGTTGAGATTTTGCTTTTTCTCAGTGTATTTTTTATCTATTTGGATGGCTGTAATATTAGATGACACGGAACATATTAATATATTCATGATATAAGATACAGTTTACTACTCTAAGCACATTAATCCCTCTTCAATGGGAAATACTCCACTTTGACACCCTCCTTCGTGACAATCATGATCTCCAAGGAATCACCAACATGAATATGTCGCTCAGTCGCACTACTGAACGCATCCTTGACAAGCTTAATCGTCTCCTCGAGTGACAAGAATGTAACAACTTTTGGCTCGCCAGTCTGCGCATCATACTGATTCTTAAAATTAACCTGATTATCCAAGAAAGGCATGATCAAACTCGCGGCCGCACCGCCTGCCCGGCACTGTTCCCGCTCATAACTGCCGACGGGATCGAACGAGTAGACCGCACCTCGACCTTCCTCGTCCAGGCCGGCGATAATCGTGTGAACATAATAGGGGAAAAATCGTTTTCCATACAACATTGTCTGGATCAAGCGCGCGCATGCGGAGATGCTAATGGCTTTATTGTGCGCGTAAGAGTACCACTGCACCCGCTGGCCTAACCGGCGCACCAGTGTGTCTCCATCAGCGGAGAATCCGTTCGCTGACACCACAATCGGCGGGTCACAGGGAAGCGCGTGTACTTTCGGCTGGAAACGCGAGTTGATGGAGTAACCGGTCGTGTGGCGGGTGTCGCCTGCCAGGACAGCGAAGTCGGAGCCTGCGATTGCAAGGATGGTGCCGCCGTTGTCGCTGTACGGATTAAATCTGTGCTCTATCGGCGCTCCAACTGAGTGGGCGGATGCAGGCTCGATGTAAGGTTCTGAGTACATTATGATTGATTGTGATGTGCAATTGTCTAATATCGACTGTCGGTGCCGGATTGACTTTTGCTTGCTTGTGATTCTGGTCTAATTATCGCGATTTAGAAGTCAATCAACTGGAGAACATGCAATATACGACAACGACTTCTGAGTCGATTGTTATCTGATACGGAAGCCGATTGATGCTGGTGAGATATGGAGACTAGTGTATGACCGAGACGAAGAGAGGATGGCTTATGGTGGTGTGGCTGACAGGGTGGCCGTGATGCTGACATGTGGCGCATTGTCCCGGTGCTTGTTTATATTCTACAAAACGTTGCCGGGTGCAGAGCAGCTACAACAGCCGAGACGACAGAGTCGGCCGCAGGAAATACTGGGGCTAGAACAAGTCGAATTACTTGAGGATTGGGTTGAGGTGCTTCGAGACAAACACAATCGAGGGGAACAAGTAGCATTTACTGCGAAGCCCAGTAAAGATGGTAAGGTCCGATGCAGAAGAAGTGAATGTCTCTGAGAGTACGATTGAGGCACTAGACAGATTTCGACGCTCTATGACGCCTGTCCGATCTGCGGTTATGCGACGTGCCCCATAAATAAAACCAGTATTCATGATTTTCACAGTATTTGAGAAATCACAGACTTGGTACGCAAGGGTTTGTGGCCTTTGAGCAAATGGTAACATATAAGCCAATCGGATAATGCTTCTTCTACCGAATAAGTACACAGCGAGTGTTGCGTAACATCTAGGAAACGGTCCATAGAGTCTAGTCGTGGGAGCTTCATAGAAAACAGTCAACCAATATTTCACGCGAAGCTAGCGACGTATACTATTTCACGTAATACCGCAGAGTTACACTATGACGGAAATGGGCACGCATAGAATATATAATACGGGAGACATGATATATTCAAAAGCACATATTTATCATAAGACCAATTATACATATAATGGTTCGTAAGTAGCAAATCATCTTAAATAAACACCAGAATAACGCCCCTTCCATTAACATTCAAACAAATTCGTTTATCTGCTCCTATATTTAACAACACTCATTCCACGTCACAACCACTAATTACTTAGTCTCATCATCTAACCGCAAGCCAGCAAGGTGAACGCCTAATCGCTTGTAGACTTCCTCAGCAGCCTTCCGCGCATCTTCCCAGATACCTTCCTGATCTCTTGGAACCTCTTTCAAACTCTCCTCCTTATCAGGCTTGGATGAGAGGACCTCGACCGTGATAGTCTTCTTAGGCTCTTCCTCCTTCGTGCTCTCTCCACCGTCTGTCGTAGTCTGCTCGCTAGCATCCGAAGACTCCTTCTCCAGCTCCGCCAAGGACTCGGGTACGAGCGTATTGAAAACCTGCATGTTACTCATCGGCAGCATAGAACCAGCCGACGAGGACGCAGCGCTGCCGGAGTTCGCCGGGCCAGCAGTGCCATACGCCAAAGGCCAGTCAATCGCGTTCGGGTTTGCGTCCTTCCGGGAATTAAATGTTGGTAGTAGGTTCGCGATTCTCGGCGTAATTCGCTGAGCAGTATGTGGCGGTGGGGGAGTCAACTCCTGCGGGAAGATCGGCTGATCTTGCTCATGCGACTCAGCATGCTGATTCTCCAGCGCGCGCGGAATCTGACTGGGGACATCCATGAAATCGAACTCGTGGGAAGCAGAGGACACGAAGCTAATTTCGTCGGGAGAGGGAGAAAGATAACCATCTGTGGACGCAGGTGAGAGAGTCAAGCTGGCCAGTGCATCTGCCAGACGTTTGTTCTCCATCATCAGACGATCGTTCTCCGACTTAAGGCCATGGGCTTCAGTTGACTTTTGGGCGACGAGTTGCTCCAGATGAGTGATGTACTCCTTCCGACGAAGGCGGAAGTGGCGCGCAGAAACCTTGTTACGCAGTTGTCTGCGCTCCTTGGAAGAGAGCTTCTTGCCCTCCTCCGACGCAAGCAGACGCTCATCCTCGTCATCTGGCTGCTGCTGCTGCTGCTTCTTTGACTTAGCTGCTACTGAAAACACGCTGCCACTGCGGGTGGCACCTGTGAACACCGAAGTTGCGCTGCCGTTGCAGAGGGTGCGAAGCTGCTCATTGTCGTCGTACTCGTTGTCGGACTCAGAATCTGCGAGCGATGATATGGACCGCGGCGAGGTCAACACCTGAGGGGCGACGAACGCGCCTGACAGCGTCGAATTTGGCTGGGTCAGGAAACTGTAGGCAGGCAAGAAGCCATCAGGAGTAAGAGTCTCCGACTTGATGGGTGACGCGGTTGTGGATGGAAACACGGTAGAGGCAGCGGCCGAAACGGGCGTGCTCGCGCTCAGCGAGGGCATAAGGAAATCGTCGAGAGAGAAGTAGTCTTCCATGGTGATACAATGAAAGTTAGCAGATACAGACAGATCAACAGCTGGCTCTTGGAAGGGGATTGCGTGGACGATATAAACTAGCCGGGACGGGAGGGCTGCCTGTGAATAAAGGTGACGCTGGCCGCGCGTCGTCTGCTGCGCCCATTCCCGTTTAGGACTAGCGTTGGAGCATTTTAGAGAATCAGGACCGAGGCTCGGCCACGGGGGGGTAACAAAGTTTTGCATGGTCAAGTTATGAGTTGTGTATGACCTGCCACGATAGACGAGATGATTGTGCCAGAACGAGAACTAAAGTTATACAGATACGGCATAACTCCCCACAGTTCCGGTCATTTTATTTTTTTAATTTGCCGGAGGCAGGTTTGTATTGAATAATAATACTCAAAGGATGCTATAACTTATTGCAAATAAAACAAGCCTCCTCGGTAATGATTTGTGTCCGATTGTTGCCATTAGACATGTCCCGTCACGGACCGACTCAGCAACATGTCCCAGGAATTCGCCTTTAAGGTATACCTTATAGAAATCTGTTCTAAATATAATCATGCGTGCGCGTTGATGCGCTATCAATCCTTCTCCTGTCGGCTTCGTCACCCCTGCGGGCAACGGTCGTTTCCCCAAAAGTTCAACGCAAAGCCGCAACCACGGATTAGCATACTCTCGCCAGTCGCCCCATTCCGATCCAACTGGCACTCTCGATTCGCCAGCTGTGTTTGATCCGGAAACAGCCACGCCGTCACAGCCACTGCAGTTCGTCGCTACTATGGGTTCGCTTCCTTAAAATTTGGAAGGGACATTTCCGGCGCAGCCGATATTTGACCTCTCGACTAAATTGTGTAATACAAATTACTATATCATCTTCTGGTGGCTTGTTATCGACCAAACTCTAGAATACGACGAACACGAAAGCGATACTTCCCACTTATTTTAGTCAAGGGTATGAGGGTTTGAGTAAGGCAGGTAAAAGCGGGACGTGAGTCTGCCACAGTAATCGACTGACTACTTGCCGCGCTCGCAAGTTGCGAGGCAAATACGTCATTTAACGAAATAGTTGCATAAATTTATGCGCACCGCCGCCCGGATATATACTGTTTTGGGTTTCGGTTTGCAGGGTTTCCTTGCTTCGGGGACTCTGCCGGTCGAGCCGCACAACGTAGTAAATCCACTACTGCACAACCGCGCGTCGTTTATTGCTCTTTATCTTCGCACCCGTTTGGTTGGTTTTAGTGACCCAAACATTCACGACAACGACAGGTGACGACGCGGGTTATCGATCTATTTTAGCCTAAAAACTTGTGATGTTCAGCTGATTCTCAGGTGTACTGTGGTCACTTTGTATCATTGTATGTGTTCGCTTGAGTGCAAATCCGAAAGCAAGCAAATTTCTGACATTTTGGTCATTATTATTGTTGGCTAACCGGTGTTGCTGGGCCACCTCTGGGACATACGACACGGAAGACTAAGTCTATATCATTTGCCACGAACGTATACTTCACGTACGCGTACTTCCACTTAGTTCCTTAAAGTAATATAATACTCAATTCAACAGAATACGGTGCGAATGGCCAACCATTACATATCCGTCAAAGCGGACTAATAATAAGTCACATTAAATTCACAGAGCCATCGACACACGAAACACAACAATATTAAGTTAAGCATTACAACATATAAAGAGTCTAACCATGATCCTATAAGTACAATCAATCTCGACAATTAACACAAATTAAACGCAACTCCAAACAATTCCCAAAATCGCAACCTTCTTCAACGCCAAATTCTAAATACTCGTCATGCTCCCTCTGCGAGCCACTCAATCGCCGGCTTGACCAACTACCTGATGCGTCATTGGCAGCGGAGGATGTCCATAATTGGGAGCCTGTTGATACGGATGGTTCTGAAACGCGGATGGATTCGCCTGTGCCGATTGCTGCAGACCCGATTGCTGTGCTGGATCTGATGTGCCTGGCGCTGGCATTCGTGGAATCGGTACATGTGGGATAGGATTCACCTGCGAAGTCTGCCGGATCATGTCGTGCTGCTGCTGGTGCTGTTGCTGGTACTGTTGTTGCTGGTGCTGGTGCTGGTGCTGGTGCTGGTGCTGTTGCTGTTGCTGCTGGTGCTGTTGCTGCTGGTGCTGTTGCTGCTGGTGCTGGTGCGTGAGGACAGGCGCAGCAGAGATAACTTCGTGAGTGAAAGGCGTCTGCGGCGATGGCAGCTGCCCATTCTGTTGCGATATCGACACAATCTGTCCTTGTTGCGACAGTGGGTTTTGTGCCCGTGGAACTGCGCCGGGATGTCCATACAAAATATCTCGCAACCGACGATTGTGGGCCTTGACACCGGCAAGATGCTCCCACATTGAAGCCAGTGGAACATCGTCCAAAAATCCATTCTTCTGATACAACATATGAAGTGCCGCATTACTTTCTGAAATCAGCTCTTGCCAGATCTGTGCTTTGCGGGCGGCATTATCCGGCCACGACGCAGATTGCAGCAATTGCTCCCTGATCAACGAATATATATCAGACGGCTTAATACGCAAGAGCCTATAAATTTCCGGCAGGGTCACCATATTGGCAGCGTCCTGCTCAAACGCAGCAAACTCCTGGGCCGTGAATCGCACTAGATCCATGAAAGGCTCGGTCGTGTACAGCTGACCGATCCTGAGCCCCAGCCACTCCTTGATCCCGCTGTCATCTTTTTTCATCAGAACATCAATCTGGCTTGGTGGCGCATGCCCGTTGTGTCGCCATCGATATCTGATCTCAATTTGGTTCGCGTCTGTATACTGCCGCGCGACGATCTTCGCATGGCATCCGACTTTGATTGTCTCCTTTCCCTTCCGACGCTTCTCTAGCGGCACATTCGGGTTATGCTGCGCCGTATATGTCTTTGCATGGTTACATAAATACACATACTTGAAGTCAAGCGCACCAGCTTGTATCCGTTTCTACAAAACAACAATTAGCCTCTTCATCACCGCAAATTTCCGCAACACACTCACATTCTCCTTCCTATAATCGGCCCGCTTGTGTGTATTCCACCGCATATACATCTTCTGCTCCTTCAACCACAAATTCCACGCCGCTTCCGATGGCCTGTAAATCACGACTTCCTCCTCGCCGATGGTACTCGACTCATCATACACAGGAAGCAGCTGAGCTCCGATCCGCTGCAGCGCATAACGCAATTCGTTTGACCCCGTCAAGTCCATATTCCCTAAATCCGCGCTTCTCACTTGTCTCCCCCTCAAATACCCCGTTATGCGAGCAAAACCACCAAGGCAGCGGCAGTCAGATTTCTTTGTCCTCCGAATTCTTCCAACACTGGTGGTCAACGCCCTGAGTCTGGAAAACAAATAAGAGTGGTGAAAGCCTTAAGCCGATCACCAATCTGAGCCTAAACAGAGATGTCACAACGCCCCTCGAGTTGCCGTCAAAGTCTAGGCGCTCAACGCCCGCAGCTTCCGTTCCGTCCTCACGGTTACTGTCAGCCTCGGCCGGGTAAAACATATTTAGCCAGCGATCTGGGCAGGGCATTGGTACTCTAGGCCGGGTCACCAAATTCAACATTAGCAGGCCGAGGTTTGGTTTGCTCCGGCTTGTGGGTTAGGGTCGAAGGGTGGCACGCCCCATTCGCCCCGGCTTACAATCACATGCAGACGCTCCCGAGGAATTACTTATTGATGTCTGTTGCGGTATTTTTGATCTGTATATTATATAATATTTCCACTATTAGGGGTCGACACGAAGGACGAATATATTCTTATTCGGATGTTTGTGCTTACTACTCCGAATACGAATAAAATAAAATTCCTAATATTCGTAAATATTTCATACATTACAATTCTAAGTTCAAACTCCCAAGTTAGCTCATCATAGCGCTCAAAGACTTTTTGACGGTCTACGGGGCTTTGGGGGCCTGCAGCAAATCACTTCCTATCTACCTGCCTAAAACAATTCGCTGCTAGCAGATATGTTGTTATAGAGATTATTCCCTTGAAGATGATATTTGGCGAGCTAGCGAGGCGCTTTGGAATGGACGCGTCAGAACGCGAAATGGTTGGTTAGTTTAAAGTTTAGCCCTTCACTGGTGTTCTTGCAAAACTTACGTATAGTATGCGCAATTCGCATATTATTAACTTACAAGAATCACAAAACGCACTTAACCTAAAGTCTATTTATATATTGTTATTTACTCTGTCTGACGCGTCGACGCGAGACCCCGAATCAATTCGGGCTTATTTTGGTTGTCAAAACTTTAAGGCAAGAAAAGGAAAATTGCTGAACCCTTATCCTATTGTAACATCGCCGCCAGTATACCGGCACTTGGAGAACCTCGTCAACGCGGCACACTTTCGGTGAGAACAATGCCGAGAATTACTCTTGCTTTTGCTATCCTAGCTCGTGGCGCAGTCATCAGGCGCTGAATCCCTTGAGAGGTGATGCTCATATAGAGAGATAGCTAAGTTGGTGCAATGGCGGGCGCGTGCTCCAGGGACAATCCTTGCAATTTTAGAACGTCGGAGCAAGAGAATACAGAGTAGAATCTATTGGGACATCTTGTCACTAACGTCGGTTCCAGTGCCTCAGCGTACACTCTCTGCAGCGGAAAAAAAAATATCTTGTGAAGGTGAATCGAGAATAATCAGGCTAAGTTGAGCATTGCCCCATCGCCAATCCGCTGTCGGTTACAGTCTTGTATGATCATTAAAACCATGATGGCAAGAGATGGTCCATTGGTAATCTGTTTACATTTCGGCTCTAATTAAAAGCAATATCGTACGGTTGCTTGCCGGCTGAACCAAAATGCTTTGTGAAACACAACACCAGGTTCGGTTGCTGCTCTGCTCCGAACCCCCATCAGTTATCCCTAAGTGTCCGAATATGAGTATCTACTACGGTGAGGACGCGTCCAACTGCGTGCGATCTCCTCTTAGAGAGCGATCGCCATAGCACGTGCCCAGAGTCCTCCAGCGACCTTATCTGTTAAGGAGGCGCACATTCTGCCGACAAAGACGTACAAAGGACAAATACAGAGTCAGACTGGTGCGATTGCTACTCTGAGACTTCAATGACGAACGGGTGTCTTATCAGCGTGCAATGGATTTCCTCACTGCCAACGAGCCAGAACGATGGCTTGACATACACCTCTCGTATCAATCCTTCCGATATCTTGAAGAGGAGGCACGCGCTCTTTATGGTGATGCAAAGTATGTGACGCATGGCTAAGCAGAGCAGTTATGAATCTTACTGACCATAGAAGATATCCGCGTGTTGAATACTCTGCTATTGATTTAAGAGTCACAATACATACGATTCCAACAGCACTACATAGTGCGTCAGCAGTCGGCTTAGACCACAGCATCAGTAACTCCGTACGTGACATACTTAGACGGCATGACAAGGAGCACTTAGGCAATCGTATTCTTCCCGTCGGGGAGTCCACACATAGCTCTGTGGATGAGCAAGGTGTTGGTTCGACGAAAACTTCCGATGCAGGACTCATGTATGACAATGGCCAGCACTGACCTTGCTTCTTATCATTGAAGCAGGCATCTCAGAGGGGTACCAGCAGTTGAAGGCCGATGTTGAGCTGTGGTTAACTTTTGTGGCTCAAGGAGAGGCCAAGGTATTGATATCCTGCAGGCGAAGTTGGCAATCCGGGGTGGGCGACTGAGAGGGCTTTGTTTAAAAACGCAATGTGGCATGTGAGGCGCAGCAGACCAATTGGGCCATATAGTTTTAATATCCATGCTTGGTTTGGAACACTAGATACTGCGTTAATTGACGTGTTTAAAACAGATGTGGATACCAATGAAATCAGCAGCGAACAGTATGTGAGTGACAATGATATACCCGCTATAGTAGCGTTACTTATCCTGATGAATTTGATAGGTAGCGGTGATACTGTGACAGTACAAGGAAATAGCCTCGATATAGGTCTTATTATGGGAGATGTGTTTCCGTTCGATGAAGAGTTGAGTGCAGACGAAAGAACAGAGTCAATTTGTCTCGCGACTGACTCGCTTCTCCCCATGATCGAATCAGCAACACACCGGACAGCGATGAAGCGGCACAATGACTTCCTAACAACGCATTAAGTGATGTGAATTGTGCAAGTAAGGGTACTGGGTATTCTGTATAACTTAAGCGACGTAGCTTACTCCAGAAATTGGTTTTGTCGTATTGAATTGACTAATACTTCGGATCTTGTTTTGGGCTTGTGGCCAACAGTGCGAATCGAATCCGAGAATGCAACGTGATGTCTGTCGTTTCATCTCAAATCCAACAGCGTTTATTGCTCACTCCAAAAGACCATATGAAGAGGCTTTGGGAACTTCGCGATCAGCATCTAGCCATACCATGGAGTCGTACTTTTATATGCGACCTTAGAACCAATCTCAAAATGATGGTTACATGTGTGCGGAGGTCCGCTAGCTGCCTGGCGCCATATAGAGGCGTACGAGCGCGGCGAAGATGGGAACTCACAGATCTCGCCGTCGACTGCCGCAGAAGTTAGATCTGGCGTAATTTGTATTTATATTTTGCGCGTTGTATGTGTTTTATTTATGCTTGTATGTATCGTATGTAATATTATGACGTATATTCATTCCCCCCACCTTTGCCATAATAGAATGGCTGATGCTCAACTATAGGCCAGCGGTGGTGAAGAGTCCAGGTACCCCACCTACTAGTACCAGCGACTACCATTGTAATTTAGACTTACACTAATATCACAGCGACAGATTATGGAAAATGTATTTATTAACAGTTTGATATATATTTGCAGTTATATAAGTTCAATGTGGTGCCGTGGATACGATTTTTTCTGGGAATTAGTCTTTAGGTATCAGACTCGCCTCCGATTATCAAGTTGTAGGTATTTTGGATGCTGACCTTGATAAGGAACTTCTCCGAAACCAACTACCCTAAACCTGAACTAAAACGGCTAATTGCCTTGGCGATTAAAAGCTATCAAATGTAGACCTCGAGACTCAGACTTGCAAGCATACGACAGGGCTATGCTATGCCGGAAGAAATCTGACGTGGCGTTCCCTAATTGGGTCATCTGTCCATCAAGGCGACCGAGTGACAGTATTTCAAGAATTCATGATCGAAATGTGAAGAGTCACGACAAGAATGGCCTTGGCGAGGCTCCGAGTCACCTCAGCTTTCTATCTTGTCGTGCGATTGGGTATTTAAGAAGGTGTAGTGCCAAGCAGCTTACACATATACCTCCCACTCCATTCGAAGTCTACCAAATCGCGTTTCCTCAGAGACTATGTGAACAGTTATCAATGCCAAGATTATACAGAGGCATCGGCTATGTAACCACGCAATCTGATGGCCGATGCTGCCACTCGATATCTTATTGGCCATACTTGCCGGGTTTAGGTCTGCCTATTGCTATCTATGTGTGATAAGAAGTTTACGCAGCAAAATCATGGTCCATGCGAGAGCTCATGCAACTTCGGCCAACCAGACAGTGGCCCTTGACGAGTCCATACGATAAAGATTCGGCTTATTTGTTCATGGTCTTGTGTGGATCAGGAGAAAGTAACTGACAGTTTGGGGCCGAATTCATAGTTTGAAATTGATAGATGTATGGCATTTAACTTCCCTTGAGGGATTCCGGATGAAATGCTGAAATGACGTGCATTGACATAATAATGCTGCGCGCAGCTCATGCAAATTCTGTATGTACACCGTATCGAGGTGAATCGAGAAAAATGCCTTAAACCTAAGCTCAATATCGCGACTCATGTGTGTCAATCCGCAGTCAGGCCGACTCGCATGATCTGCGTTCTGTAAAATGAATTTGGGCTTAGAGCATTCTCCTTCTGTCTGTAGAGATATTCTGAGCCGATATTGCGGCCAACTCGGAGAAGCTAACGGCCCAGTCTAGCACGAGTCCTGAGTTCATCTACGGCGGTAGTAGTTTGCAACTTTGCATATAGTTCAAATAGGAATCACAAGATTCTAGCGCCGGCTCTGAATACACACACAAGCATGACTCTGTGCAGTCAATCACGACTAGAATCTGACATATATGTTTAGATTTTGGTGTGAGAAGCTGCATGCATTTTGCTCGATTAATGAACTACTTTGCCAGATGCTGTTGCCGACATGGTAGTCGGGTCGACGGGACGGACCGTCTCAATAACGAGATCTTAAGAGGTCAAGTCTTCCAGTTATGTGCATCCAGCTATGCAGGAGTCGTTGCGGAGAGTGGTGGTATCAAACTCGATGTCATATTGTGACGTTGACTGCGCGTAAGCAGGACTTCAGTATCAACTGAAATTCTTTAGGGCCACAGCTTCCAGCATAGAAGTACTCCGATCTGTTAACTATGCTATGTCGTTGTTCATATTGTAGCCAGCGCTCATAACCAATCTCGCATCCATTTCTGTCCTTGCCAAGGGATATTACAGCTATCTTGATTAGTTTCTTGGCGATAAAAAATGAAAATGAGTCCATGTCCCTAAACGTCGCATTTAAGGCTTCATTATACTTGGATCAATATATTTATCACTATGGAAACAGATAGTAAATCAGAAGTTGCGATCATTTTCATTTTTACCATTATATGCCAATTGTTGGCTGATCTTCAGCTAGTTTGATATATCCCGTATTCAATTTCTTGGATCACTCTTGGCGGCTACTTGCCGCACTACGCAAGATGGCAATTCCACTCGAATTTTCGACTCCCGTCCGTCTTATCTTTTCCCGCCCTTTACTCGGTTTGGGCTTGATGCGGTGAGATGTACGAATCAATCGCTAGAGGGATCAGACAAGAAAGAGCATGGTTACCCATAATATTAGGTTGGCGAATACGCTGGAGGATTGTGTGCGCGGGGGGGGGGGGGGGAGTAAGACATTGTTGCTGTTCGTATTCGGAACTGATGAGTGATACAGAGTTTATCTGGCATCTCAATCATATCTCTGAAATGACGAAAACCATATAATAATTCCGGCGTAGTCAAGCGTCCCACTGCAAGCCAACGGGTATAACTCCCTGAGAGTCGATATTGCACTTCGTCTTTAGCCAGGCTAATGTATTCTTGGTTGAGAGTAGATTTGGGTGTCATATTACGACGCTCCTTGCACACTCATGCTGTAGCTGAGAAAACTGCAACACCAGGTTTGCGAGTATCACGCCAACATTGTGGTGCCAACTAACTTGACACGTACTAACATTATCGATGATCACGTCAATTTCAATCAAAGGATCAGTATAAAATGTATCCTACGGGATCCGTGCAAGTGTGTCTCGAGTTTGGGGAATAATATGGTAACGCTCATAACTTGAGCAGAATAGAGTTATACTTGCTGACACTGTTGCGACTCTTGGAAGTGAACTTGCCAAGTAATTGCGGTATTCTGCCTCTTATAATATTCCAAGCCTGTTTCACGACAGATGAATTTAAATTGTCTTATCGGTTATCACGCGTTAAAAATGATAGCCGATAACGTTCTGTATATGCTGAAGGAAGATTAGGACTGCGGAGTTGAGTCTATATATCGTCCCTGACCTGGCGAACTGATTCTGTCCTGGATATGTAACGAAAATGGGTATTGCGCAGACTTTTAACAAGTTGTTCGGCTATAACCGCGAGGCGGAACAGCGCCGGCTTGCTGAGCTACGTGCACTTACTGCAGAAGAGAAAGCTAACCGGTTTGCCGATCTTATTGATGAGGATGACTTTGTGCCATCGAAAACTGCATTGTTCTTTGGACAGTTTTGGGATACATTCAGGAAGCCTCCAAGGCAGAGAAAATATGTTCAAAAGCTCGACTTGAATATCCTGTAGGTAATTATGTATTCTGACATAACCCGTATTAAATTGTTTTAGAATCTATGCACTGTTATCGTTCTTCATTAAGACACTTGACAATTCCAATATTTCAAATGCATTTGTCTCTGGAATGAAGGAGGATCTTAGCCTCTATGGTCAGGAGCGTAATTTGTTCACTACGTTCTTCAATGTTGGCTATATCGTCGGCCTTGTTCCATCACAGTTTGTTCTCAACCGCGTCCGCCCATCGATTTGGATTCCTACATGTGAGCTAATTTGGTCAGGGTTTGTGATTGTCATGGCTGCTGCCCAGGGACCGGAACTTTTGTATGGGATGCGATTTCTCCTCGGAGTTCTTGAGTCTTGTGCCTACCCCGGATTTGCGCTTGTCCTTGGTTCTTGGTATCGACCAGATGAGCTCGCTAAGCGTATGACGATGTATGATGCTGCATGGGCTATCGCCTCTATGTTCTCAGGATATATCCAGGCTGGCGTCTATACTTCTATGAACGGACTTGCTGGCCTTGCTGGTTGGCGCTGGCTATTTATCATCGATGGCCTAATTGGCGTGCCCATTGGTTTGCTCGGCTATTACTCTGTTGCGGATTTTCCAATCAATTCCCGCGTTCGATGGCTGAGTCAGACGGAGAAGGATTTTTCTGTTGTCCGAATGGAAGAAATTGGTCGCAAGCCTCCAAAGAAACTTACACTTAAGCGTTTGTACAACATGCTCAAGACATGGCGTCCTTATGGCTTTATAGTTCCATGGGCTTTGTTCTCGATATGTGACACCACTAGCTACTTCAACCTCTGGTTAAAGAGTCTCGGTATTTACTCCGTGCAGCAGATCAACTTGATTCCGACGGGTGGATATGCTCTTGGACTGGTTGCCGGCTATATATATGCCAACTTGTCTGACCGTGCGGGAACACGATGGCCATTCCTTATGTTTGCTGTGTTCGTTTGTTTCCTTGGTAACTTGTTACTTGCTATCTGGAACATCCCGTTTGGTCTCAAGTTCTTCGCATTCTTTTGCCCGATGGTAGGCTATCCACTCTGGGCTCTCATGCTAACTTGGTCCGCGGAAGTCTTCCAAGACGATAACGAGTTACGTGGCCTTCTTCCGGCGATGGGGTCAACCATCTCTTACGCAGTTCAGGCTTGGCTTCCACTCTTAGTTTTCCCCACACCTGAGGCACCAGTTTACAAGATCGGCTATAAATTTACGACGGGGCTTGTCGGTATTGAGGCGATGAGTATACTGTTCTTCCTCTATATGAGCAAGCGTGAGCAGAGACAGCGCGGCATGGTTATTAACAAGTTTGGTTTGGCGGTTATGGCTGAGGATCTCGAGGGCTTGGAGCTTGCGCCTACTAGTGGTACCCCCAGCATTGAAGAGAAGAATAAGGTGGAGATTGGAGCCTCCGAAAAGCAATCGCTTTAGAGGGTTTGACTCCTAATGTGATGGATTATTTGTATTCGGTGATGGTTGCTGATTGATGAGAGGATACTCGTAATAACAATGTGCGTCCCAAATTTTTGTCTTTTCCATTCAGTTATTTAGCAGACTCGTAGTGAACTTTGAAGGCTACGACGAGAACTTGTATTTGTCTACTTTCATTGACCGCTGTTTAAAAGCCTCGTCCCAGATGTGGCGTTGCATGGCGCAGCTGTGGCAGTGAACTTCCTCATCGGCTAATCCGAGAGCATGCTGCAAACAAATTCTTACCAGCTTTCCGGGCATTACTTGTCAGTCTCAGTTGATTGACAGGTGCAGTACATGGCACACTCTGAGCTCCGACTGTTATTTGAGATGTAGCGATATTTGGATCTGATAAAAGGGACTCCGAACTCAATAAGAATCAGTTCTACTTGCTTCTCACTGTATCATTCATTGATTGCCAAAAATTGAACTCTCATACTACGTAGTACGCGGTATCAATCTTTCGTCATTTTGCGCCAAGTTGGCAAGATATCTGCTTTCATTTTCGGCAATTAGTTCTGCTATGTAAGGAAAGGGGAAGTATTTTTATAGTCCACCTGAATCATACATGCCCCCATTCGGAAGAAGACGGACTTAGATCCGGTTCTAGTAGCTCCCGGAATGACCGGGCGGGGATAAACGGAATACAGGGATTATTTGATTGGGCCAGAGTACAGCCACGTCCAACGTTAAGTAAATTGCGAATGGGGACAATCGTGGCTGGAGAAAGGAAGTGATAGCGGAGATAATAAAGCGCGCAGCCTCCAGATTGCCTAACATTCAGCATTCATTGATTGACTGTCAAGCCCCTGCATTTGGGCGGTGGCCCGAGCGAACAAGGGAGAGCCCAGGACTCAATTTGGCAGCGAGCGTCGTGTCATGTTGACTGAGGTTGGAGTATTATCAATGCCATCTATTTGATTGTCTGCCACTAGATTGGCTACGAAAATATCAATGCGCTGCTTCACGCATTGTCGCGCGTCGCAGTTGCCAGTATGTATAGAGATAGGACAATACAAAAGGAAGGGCTGCCGTTTATCAGAATCGTTGGCGAGGACGATAGGCAATTGAGCACGCGAGGCGGACTTAATGCAGCGTTGCGCGGCTCATTTCTACAATCACGATTGCGCAGCTCCCAACTAATAAACCCTCTCCTCCGTCGGAACCTTTCAATTCACCACCTTCAGCCAGACTGCTACTTTCTTGCGTTCAGTCCTGAATTCGTATATGGCTTTTTGCCAGGATCCAGAGGGCTGGGGCCCTGTGTCCCCGGTCTACTACAATTTTACTCCATGTTTCGCCGATGCGGTCTTCCCGTTCCTTCTAGGGGTCGGCTTGCTGGTACTCTCTCCCTTGGAGCTGAGAGCTCTAAAAAGGTGCACAGCCGTTTTCTCTCCAACAACTCCCTGGTTCTACATCAAGTTTGCTCTCATTGCCATCATCGGCCTTTGCCAGCTGGTCTACCTTATCAGTCTCAGCAATATCACCCGCAGCCTGTTTGATCTCCGCATTATTGCTACCTTGGCCTACAGTGCATCGCTCGGAGTGGCTGGATACGTTCAGTACGTTGAGTATTTCCGGGCGCGTGTGCCGAGCGGAATTGTGCTCTTCTATTGGTTTCTGAGTGTCATCACCGGCTTTGTGAGGTTCTATGGGCAGGCACAGCGAAGAGTGTGGATCCAACATCAGACTCTTTTTACTTCCTTTGTGCTTGGATTGCTTGCGACAATTGGAGAGCTATTTGGTAGGCTAATATATTTATTTCTGTGCCAGATAGGCTAACAAAGAAATAGTGTCTGCGTATATCTCCAGGCCGCCGTCTCAGTATGAGTCTCTGAATGGCGAGATGAGCAGCTCCCCCGAAGTCAGCGCCAACATTTTCTCGCGACTCACATTCTCCTACTTGACTAAATTAATGAAGCTCGGGTACGAGAACTTTCTCACCGAAGAAGACTTGCCGGATCTTCCTCCTGACTCGCGAACCGACAAGACAAGAGAAGATTTTGATGTTGCTTGGCAAACTGAGAAGAAGACTGCTTTTCCATCGCTGCCTCGTGCACTCTTCCGGTGCTTTGGCGTTACGTATTTGATTGGTGTCTGCTTTAAGCTTACGGGCGATGTCATGGCGTTCATGCAACCGAACCTGTTGCGGCGGCTGCTGGTGTTCGTAAATTCATACAACAGTGACAACTTGGACGTGCCAGTTCCTCTTTCCGGAGGAATTGTTATTGCAATGGGCATGTTTGCTTGTTCTTTTTTACAAACTATGATGCAACAGCAGTATATGGCTCGTGTTTTCAATACAGGCATGAACATCAAGTCGTCGCTCACGTCTTGCATTTACCGCAAGTCTATGTTTTTGTCAAATAATTCTCGGCAAGCCAAGTCCACCGGTGATATTGTTAATCTTATGACAGTCGATGTGCAGCGGTTACAAGAGCTTACTCAATCTGGCCAGGCCCTCTGGTCTGGTCCGTTTCAAATCATGCTGTGCCTGTACAATTTGCATTCCCTCCTCGGAAACAGCATGTGGGCTGGTGTTTGTGTCACCTTGTTTACCATTTCGCTAAATGCCTACATTGCTAGGAAGCAGCGTGCGTTGCAAAAAGTCCAAATGAAAGTCAAAGACAAGCGTACTCGACTTACTGGCGAGATTTTGGTTTCCATCAAGTCGATCAAATTGTATGCATGGGAGGAATCATTTATCGCGCGACTAAACGAGATTCGAAACAACCAGGAGCTCGCGAATCTCCGCAAGAAAGGTGTATATTCTGCCATTGCGAATTTTATTGGCTCATGCGCTCCATTTTTTGTATCGTGTTCGACATTTGCGTTGTTTGTCTGGACGTCTGGCAGACCTCTCACGACTGACATCGTATTTCCGGCTTTGACGCTTTTTAACCTCCTCTCGAATCCTCTTACTCAGATCCCGCAAGTCATTACTCAGTTTGTTGAAGCAACTGTCGCGGCTACTCGTCTGCGTGATTTCCTAGTATCTTCTGAACTTCAGTCTGATGCAGTGGCCCATCTTGATGCTGCTACTCAACCTGGCCAGTCTGCTGCGACTATCACCAACGGCACCTTCCTATGGGACGAATCTGGCACGCACCCTCCTGCCCTCAAAAATGTTTCATTCGACGCCAAGGTAGGACAGCTGGCTTGTATTGTTGGTCGTGTTGGTGCCGGAAAATCGGCGCTACTGCAAGCTCTTCTAGGAGATCTGTATCGCGAATCGGGAAATGTGACTGTTCGCGGTCATGTCGCATACTGTTCCCAGGTCCCATGGATTATGAACGCGACCGTCAAAGATAATATCTTATTTGGCAAACGATTTCATGCTGATTTCTACGAGAAAACCATCCGCGCCTGTGCGTTGACGGAGGATTTCGCTGTTCTTCCTGACGGAGACGAGACTCTTGTTGGTGAAAAGGGAATCAGTTTGTCAGGTGGCCAGAAAGCGCGACTGTCGTTAGCACGAGCCGTGTACACTCGTGCTGACGTTTACATTCTGGATGATCCATTGTCGGCGGTTGATCAGCATGTTGGTCGGCATTTGATTGACAACGTGCTTGGGCCTCAGGGGTTACTGGCATCCAAGACTAAGATTATGGCTACGAATGCGATTGCCGTCCTTGCTCAAGCGGACAGCATTACAATGCTGCGGGAGGGTGGAGTTATCGAAACTGGATTGTATGCGGAAGTCATGACGCGAACTGACAGCGAGATTTACAAGTTGATTGATGAGTTCGGTACCCAACGAGAGCAAGAAGAGGTCGTCGAAAACGTGGAAGAGAAGACGGATCCATTGGCGTCCAACGAGGACGACGACGAGGAAGTGGACTACTACGACGGAAAGATCGGTGCACCTTTAAGACGAGCTAGTACAGCCAGTTTTAAGAAACCGACGCTTATAGACGATGTACCTAATCGTCGCTCCAAACAGGTCAAGGAACATTCCGAAAAAGGTCAAGTTAAGTTTGGCGTATATAAAGAGTATATCAAGGCTGCGAATTTGACGGTTGTTATAATCTTCATTCTTCTCATGGTTGCGTCGAACAGTATGTCGGTTGGTGGCAATGTTTGGCTTAAGCACTGGAGCGATGTGAATACGAAATACGGTAGTAATCCGGATACCGGCAAGTACCTCGGAATTTATCTTTTCTTCGGTGTTAGTGCGGCTTTCTTGACACTGTTTTACACTCTTGTATTGTGGATTTTCTGCACTATCGAAGCAGCTAGAAAGTTGCATGACCGCATGCTTCGACATGTTCTCCGTTCTCCAATGTCATTCTTTGACACTACGCCTCTTGGACGTGTCATCAACAGATTCACCGCGGACGTCAACAGAGTCGATGAGGTTCTCGCGCGAGTATTCACCAATTTCTTCACGAATACGTTTAAGGTGTTATTCTCAATTTTCGTCATTTCCTCGGCGAATCCTGCATTTATTCTCTTGGTAGTTCCGATCGCGTTCCTCTATATCTTCTATCAAAAGTTTTACCTTCGGACATCTCGCGAGCTAAAACGACTCGAATCTGTGTCTCGATCACCGATCTACGCTCATTTCCAAGAGAGTCTTAATGGCGTCAGCACAGTGCGTGCGTACTCGCAGATCCGTCGCTTCAATCGCATCAACGAATATCACATCGACTTCAATAATAAGGCTTACTACCCATCGATGATCGCGCGTCGCTGGCTTGCAATTCGTCTCGAATTCCTCGGCAGCACAATCATTTTCTTTGCGGCTCTTCTTTCTGTCCTCGCTATCGCGTCGGGCCGATTGTCGTCCGGCCTTGTCGGATTGACTATGTCTTATGCGTTCCAGATTACTCAGGCGTTGAGTGCGATCGTCCGCATGACCGTCGAAGTCGAGATTTCTACTGTGTCTGTCGAGCGTATTTTGGAATATTGCAAGTTACCCTGTGAGGCGCCGGAAATTATCCCGAATAACCGACCACCAGTAGACTGGCCAACTGAGGGTTCAGTTGAGTTTCATGATTACTCTACACGTTACCGAGCTGGTATGTACGTCCTTGGATGATATTGATTGCAGACTTGCTAACAGCTCAGGCCTTGACCTTGTGTTAAAAGGTGTCAATCTCCGTATTAAACCCCGTGAAAAGATCGGGATCGTTGGGCGCACTGGTGCGGGTAAATCGTCTCTCACACTCGCACTATTCCGGATGATTGAGCCAGTCGGCGGGTACATCTCCATCGATCGCGTCAATACCAGCAAGCTTGGACTTCGCGATCTGCGAGAGCGACTAGCAATTATCCCACAGGACTCACAAGCATTCGAGGGCAGTGTTCGCGAGAATTTGGATCCCGGCAGCCGATTTTCGGATGAAGAGCTGTGGCATGCGTTGGAACTCAGCCACCTGAAAAACCATATCACCAATATGGAAGGTGGATTATACTCCCGTGTCAACGAAGGTGGTTCGAATTTCAGCGTCGGACAGCGACAGTTGATGTCCCTTGCCCGTGCACTACTCACTCCCAGCAAAATTCTTGTTCTCGATGAAGCCACGGCTGCAGTAGATGTCGAGACCGATCAAATTATCCAAGAAACGATTAGAAAGGAATTCAAAGACCGGACGATTCTCACTATCGCACATCGCTTGAACACGATTATTGATTCAGATAAGATTGTGGTCTTGGCCGCGGGTAAAATCGTTGAATTTGATACGCCTGAAGTGTTGTTGCGCAACAAGAATAGTTTGTTTTATGCGTTATGTAAACAGGGTGGTTTGGTTGAGTGAGGATTGACTTTTTGCACTGCATATTATTTATTTCTATACGTTTTGTGTGTCCTTAGAAATTGCATTGAAGTACTTTAACGATCCCATTGGACATAATTTATGTTGTTGTTGATGCATTTGTGGGACTCGAAATTACCGTTGGCCATTGGCTAATCCCAATTTGTGTGGGTCTCGACGATCTCGCTTTATAGAGAGTGGTGTGCAAAGTATCGAGAACGTCCCATCCATTAACACGGATGTTGGCTGCGACATTGGCGCCAGATCCGAGGCTTGATTCACCCAGTATGTAACTTCAGTATACGCTTACATAATGCAGCAATGATTACATGCGAAAGAAATATAATACCCTGTATCAAAATACATTGATATGCAACAACAAGCCATCACAAAACAACTCCCACTCCTTCGTGCTGTCAATGAGGTCAGAGTCACCTATCGATTGCCCCAACCTCATAAGATTGCTCAAGAATATCACCACCCTTGATGTCGCCCAAAGAGCTCGAACACGAATCAATTAAGTCTTCACGGTCAACATACAAGCCAAACTTATTCCTGACTAGGCTGCGACGTTTAATGTCCCACTTTACTGCAAGATAGCAGGTGTATATACCGATAATATTTGCGACCGCAGTTCCGAAGGCTGCCCAGTAGCCCCAAGGATAATGGGGAGCCTTCGACGCCGAGAACGCGACGACAGGGAACCAAGCGTACATGCAGTACCAAATAGTGTTACCAATTGCAGGGAGATATCCACGGAGCTCAGTATCGTCCTGGAAAATCTCGGAGATCCAGGCCATAAACTGAGAGAAAAACGATGAACCGACGAAGGGAACAATGTTAGCCGCGAACTTTAGACCGAATGGTACGCTCCAGATGCCAAGCACCAGATTACCAAAGACATAAGGAATAAGAGTCGCAATAGCCAGCTGCCATCGCCATCGAGTGAGATCGGAGAGAATGGCAAAGAAGTAACCGGAAACGAGAGCAACCGCATTACCAATTGTCGGAAGAATATTTATCATCTGAACGGAGTAATTTTCGGCCGCGAGCCAAAGATTCATGTAATCACCAGCGCCTGTAATATAAACTGCATAGGGAGTAATGAAAGCCCAGAATCGCCAAGTCGTAAAAATCCGGACGAACCGCTTTACTGTCATCTTTCTCGTGCCCTTCTTACCAACTTCTTGCATACGTCGAATACTATATGCCTTGTCCCGCGTGGTGAGCCAAAGAGCACGAGAGGTTGTAGGGAAGTCAGGGATAGCGAAGTACCCGAACAATGCAATAGGAAGAGAAATGCATCCGTCAATAATGAAGAGCCACTGCCAACCAGCAATGCCATGGATGCCGTTAAGGTTCGTGTAAATACCGGCTTGCAGGTAGCCTGAAAACATCGACCAGGTCATATCCCAAATGATAACACGTTTGGCTATTTCCTCAGGCTTGTACCACGAACCGATGATCATCATCATGGTGGGGTAGCAGATACTCTCTGACATACCTTGAAAAAATCGAAAAATGTAGATATACTTCGCGGAAGAGGCGCGAGACAACAGCATAACCATGATAGTCCAGAAAACCTCGCAAGAAGGAATCATGATTGATGGACGAACGAAACTGAGAGACATCTGAGCTGGAATGGAGCCGACGAGATATCCGCAATGTAGTAAAATAATTATATTCATTGCCGTTAAGGTGTAACTATGTCATGTTAACCTCATGCTTACATCACAGTGGGTAAGCGAAAAGACTTACCGCTTGCTTCATACCACTGACGTAAGCGTTATTGACATTCTTCTGGTCCAAACTCTTGATCATGTAAGAAAGCATAAGATAAAATAGCAAGCCACGATCAAGCTTGTTGACATAGCGACGCTCACCGGGAGGCTTCGCAATAGACTCCCAGAAAAACGAGCAGACGACTCTCCATCGTGGTGGCTTCCAGTCTGGAGAATCGTAGTATGGATCACACGTCGGATCCTGCTCTATCATCTCCATAGTTTAACTTCATGTCGGTTGAACGGCCAGATAGCCATCGTGAATACAGTGATCAGAGACCTTACCGTTTACAAAAACACTGAAGCAGCTCGAAGGGATGAGTGGATGTTATAAATGTCGGTCTGGAAACCTGCTCATGCCAGACTGAGAACTGCCAGCGAAAAGCACGCAAGTCTCGAGCTCTCAACAGCTGAGATAAGCTAGCCATACCGTGCAGTCAGAAGCACGACAGCTGCTACGACCGATAACGCATAAGAGTTCCATCCTGAGCATGGCACTGACAGTTTCTATTATCGTGGTATCGAGAATGACAGATCTGGAGTGAGTACGCCAAGCATAAGCCAAGCGGACCGTGGACCAAAACAAAATTAACAAATTGAGATACTAGACCTTACTATCAGTAATATCTTGTAGTGTGCCTTATCATGATTGGAATCTAACCCCGGCTGGCGTTTCAAGCATACGGGCCGGTGACAACGATAAAGCTAACTCTAAAAGCACAAGCCAAATTTAAGTCATGCATTGGGCGGGATTGTCTGAACGGTTCTATGAGCACGTTGCGTACTGATTTGACAGGACGCTAGAACATGTATGCAAGGTATGGATCGTGAGTTAGACTAGGATGATCATATTCACAGCATAAGGCTTAATCGCGAAGATATTTCGTTCACAAAGGGCTTAGTGCTGGCAAGTATAGCGTTATATAAGCCTAAATTAAGTTTCTAGAAACAAGCTTTGTGCGCTGGCGAAACCCTTATACAGTTCTGCAGAGTACAACATTAGAATTGGTCTCTGCGTCAGCACTGGCCGTCCTATAGCATCTACAAAACAAATCTTGATGAGAACAGAAGGTATGAAGTTGAAAACATTACAATTCGTCATTCGCCTAAGTGTAAGTAAGTTCGATTCGACATTCAGAAGCCGCACCGGGAGTGACTTCGTAGAATCAGCCAATCGACTATAATGACTGACTGTTTTAAGCATACTCGTCCAGTACGTGTAGCGCTAGAGGTGCGACAAGGCAGCAGAGTGTGCCAGTAGGCTGGCCGAGAGAAAGCCACTGAACTGCAGAGGCGAACCAGGAAAATTGCTGAACGGCGCCGATAAGGACATCCGAGACTGACAAGCTATGTCTTGGCATTTCTGGTAATGTTCCCGCGAACGACGCCAAGAGCCCCGAACTTCTGCTCCTCCATTTCTGCCTGCGGCCAAATTCTAATGCACTTGTTTTCAATTCTGACGCATCTAGGAAGAATTCGCGACATTGTCTTCTATAAATTAATGTCATTTATTTGAGTCCGCGAGTAAACTGGCCGGCGCACAAACGTGAGGCAAGTACGGACTTCGCAGTGGTGTCTCGAGCCTTGCTTGGCTGCAGGTTAATTTTACGAACATGAGAATAGGACAAACGTTTTGATTGCATTGTGGCTTGTGAGTCTGAGTACATTCTTCATTCGAGCATTCGTACGCACCGGGACAAGAGATGAATGCAGTCGGCGACATGGTAAGTACTAATCTTCTGATAGATTTATTGTTGATATCCGCATATTGCTTGATGCTTAACTTGCTCTTGTATCATACATATCATACATATCATACATATCATACATATCATACATATCATACATATCATACATATCATACATACACCTCTGTGTTAGACTCGGCAGTTGACCCAGATATATTATTATGGTCATGATAGTACAGGGTAGATCGATAAGTGGGCACTGCTTCAAGGCGGTGATATGCACCCAAGTAACTAGGTTTGCAGTGGAAGGTCAAGGCAATTAATTATCGAACAGAAGATGTAGCATTAATTGATTACAAGGAGTCCACTTACCACGCTTTATTATCGCGATTCGCGTTCTAAATTATTCGCCATTCCTTGTCGATAAACCTTGTAAATATTCTGCCTGCTTATGGAAACAGAAAACTTATTAACAAGATGTGCGGCACGAAAATCAGCGCGGTCATCCGGCATGGCCTTGACGCCAGTTACTGGCCATCAGCGGCTTACAATGACCTGTCAGCCAGCCTTTAAATGTGTACAGTATATGGATCGCATTCAATAATGTAATACTCGTAGGCGACCTGGAATTAATATTTAACAATCTTCCTCGTTTAATGATTTCATGTTCAACTATATATGCGTCATCATCCCGGTATCCAGTTCGGCCCTACCTACCCATATTCTTAATTATACAATTTCCAGAATATCTATAATCTGATGTTAATAACTCGTTGCTCACCATCTTAACTTGTTCGCCTTCACTTACAGCTTTGTGTGCACTCTAATTGCAATGCACGGGGAAATTACCTAACCCAGTGGCTGATCATTCCTTCGCATTTCATCTCCAGGAAGTGGTCGAATTAACTTAGCACCCAATTCGCGCTCTATTTGACAATGCTCTAACATCTGGTCGGTTACGCTACTGCCATCCATTTTATCCACGCCTACAGAAAACTGCATCATCATTCCGCTTGCTAGATGCCACGCTATATGACAATGAAATGCCCAGATTCCAGGGTTGTCTGCGCGAAACCTGATAACAGCATGCCCTAACCTCGGAATGGTCACAACGTCACGGCGGATGGGATTATCCAGCACATATGAGGACACGTATTCCGGTCGCCAATGTCCGACTCCAGCTTTTGTTTCCGCGTAAACCCGCAAAACCCAGAAATCGTGGCCGTGGAGATGGAATGGATGCGCCCCCTCGTCGTCGTTGTTGATAATTAATTCCACGACACTACCAAGCGGGATCTCAGTCAGGAGCTGATCCCCACCCCAGATTGCTGTATTGTGCCTACCACTGATAGTAGGGACAGGGACTGTGTCGGACGCGTTGACAAATCCTAGCGCTACTTGGAGATTTGGCGCACCGATAGCTGGCAAGAATGATGTACGGTTGATAAATCCAAAAGGCGCCAGATGCATGCGATCGAATTGCATATTTTTTGGACTGATAGTGTACCGGACGTCTGGTTCTGGTACATCTAAGGCCAGTTTTGGCTTCAATGAAGAAACATCAAAATCAATGCACTCATCTGGTGGCAAAACGTCATTCCACCGCGAAGACCGTGGACGAACGGGTGGCATCCAACTGTTGAATAACCAGCGTGCCGCTTGCTTGATGCTAGCTGTCGGCGACGGTGACACATATTCTACCACGGTACTGAAGTCAGATCTATAACCATACGGTCTGTATTTGAAGCAACTGCTCTGCATCTGTGCCCGCATATATACCGAATCTAAATTCGAATCCGCTTCGACAATGACTGAATATCGCTGTCCTGGAGAAATCGATAAGGAATACGTACTCGATCCTTCGACTTCCGTGGAGTCTACCTCAATGACGTTAAGAATGTGGTCGTCGATCGAAAAAGTCATTTCGGAAAATGCTGATGAATTAAGGATACGGAGGCGATACCTTTGTCCGCGTTTAAATTGAAAAGTTTGGCGAGATGCACCTGATGTACACGTATACCGCTTGGGAATTTGACTGCAATTTGCGATGCCTTGACCGTTGATAAGTCCAATATCTGGTACAGGCTACGATAATCAGTTTATTATTCCACGAATAATATCAAAGAAACATTACCTCAAAGCCCGCGCTTAGCTTAGACAAATACCAATCGAAATTTGTGTCCCCAACATCGTGGTAATGATCATGAAGTACGATAAATATCTCCTCATCATAGTCGCGACCAAGGATATATGACTCTTCAGGATCGTAGACAATAAGACCACCAAACATACCATCAATTCTTTGCAACTTCGAATGCGAGTGCCACCAAAATGTTCCAGATTGCTTTAGGTCAAAGACATATGTAAGCTGGCTTCCAGGGGGGATTCCACACTGTGTGACCCCTGGAACACCATCCATTACGTTCGTGCCACGCTGATAGAGTCCGTGAAAGTGGACGCTTGTGCTCTGGTTGAATATTGGTAGATCATTCTGGACATGAACTCGAAGGGTGTCGCCTTTCTTCGCACGTATCACCGGGCCGGGAAACTGCCCGTTGACGAGAACCATCTCGCGTGCGACGCCATCTGGAGCACGCGTCTCATTTCTCACACGCCAATTTAAATCGTGAACTGTTGGTGATTCCGCATCATAGATTGCCTGGATCACCTTCGCAGACGCTTGGATTTGTGTTGGAGATCCAGATGTTCGTATTCGGTCTATATATGGGAACCGAACATGGCTTATAACTGTATGTTGCAGGGAAACTATGATCAGGCAGTATAATATAAAGAGAAGTAGTGCATCTATACGTCCAGTTAGCAAGCATATTAGACAAGACTTAGATCAGCCATCTTACTTCTGCTGCAGCTCAGCAGAGAAGGCGACATGGTCACGCCGACTGGAATAAAGCCGCTAGCGCTCATCCGTAAAGAAAGGGAGTAAAATCGTCCCAAGGAAGGACAGAATATCATTTATTCAGCACGAAGGGACTCATGCTATCCGTTAGAGTCCATAATCGCAGAGATAAAGCTGCTCATGCCAGAGGCGCTTGGTGCAGCCGAGCAGCTCTAAGCCTTTGGCCGACAGAGGCTACAGTACCCGAACTCTTCCTAGGAAGAGTAGCTCGCGTAACCGGAAGGGCAGAACGGCCGTCGTTGCCAAGAACTGGCAACCGACTACCCTTGTACTACTATAGTGCGTTGGTGGAGAGTCCTAGACAAGCACTCACACAAATTCGGAAAAGCAACAGAAATTAAGCAAAAGTCAAGAAAATAAGTATAGCAGAGCGTCGAACAGATATCATATGGCACTTAGACTGGATTTGATTGGCTGGTAGCTGAAGTGCATATTGCTGCTCCTGACAGACACGGGTGCTTTGGTGTACAAGTCATTGGTCATTAATGCTACCCAAGCGCCAGCTTATCCCTGCCGCGCTCAGCACCCGAATCCACTATCTCAAAGTTCGACAAACACCACACCTTTTTTCACCCCTATGAGTACCAAAGGCATATTCTCCGACGGTAGCAGTCTGGACCGCAGATCGGATAAATCGCTGCTCCCCTGTATGCAATTTAATTCTGATATTTTCATGATTTCAGGGGTCACGTTATGTGGCGGAGTTATTCCGTTCATTCATTTACATCGTCACGCTTCAGGTCCTTTAGGCGATAACCCATGAAGCGGGTACAAGCGCATTCACTGCCTCCGTCATTATTCACTGGCATCATCCGTGGACTTTGCGGCGATTGAAGGGTATATTTTGATATTTCCTATTATAATTGGGTCAGTTCAAGGGATAAGAGGTTGAGAAATATGGTCCGATTTCTTGCCATTCACTGGTGGTTGTCGTAATCTAATATAATTGGCACTCTTTTTTCTGCGCTGTCAGTCATATCAATATTCCTGGAAAGAACTTTTCGAAATCTGTTCCCAAAATATCCCTGGTCGCACATATTCAAATTGATATCGGATAATGCTAGCCCACCAAAGCAGCTACAGAGTACCAATATCATAATTATCTCATTTGTGCACATACCACAATCATGCAGTAGGTCAGAATGCGGTCTTTGTATTGGCTTACAGATCTTGATCCGACTCCGACCAAAGTAGGGCAGATGAAGGAAAGTATTTCATTTGGATTTATTTGAGCGAATCTCCTGAAAATTCGTATTGTAAGAGAAGTAGATTTAGTCCGGCAATATCCAGACACCGAGCCAACTCATACATGTGCAAATACCAGAAGGCAAAAACCGGTTATCGCGTCCTCGGTTAGCCTGTTAATAAGGTACCGAACCTTAAATCGTTCGAGCCGCACCACTGTTGCAACGCAGGCAAACCCAATGACCCATTAAGTGTATTTGGTCCTGGGAAAGAGATTACCTGCCTTATAAGCTGCACAATCCAAATGGCAACTCTTATTGCAGATTACGGTCGGGAGTGATGCTCAACCGTTCTCGTCCTTCCCGATCAATCCGGAATTAATACGGCTAATGTCTTGTTCTTGATATGGTAAGAACAAAACTGAGAGAAAGTTATACTTTATAGACTGATCTGTATGGACGAGGTTGATCAGTAAGTTTTATCAGAACTCGGCTATTTGTTTCGATCAGATCGACAGCGATACACAGTTAATTTAACTTTAAACTGAGTTTTAGACTGGCTGCAACTCCTGGTTGTACTTCAGTAACCTATTTGCAAATTGTCGTCGCTCTAGTTGCTGACATTATGACTCCCAATTGAACTGTGTCGCGAACAATCTGTGTTCTAATGCACCGTTTCCTGTGATACTAGCTCATCTGAAATTGGTATAGCGTATTCCATACTTATCTATGAGGCATGAGCTATTGCAATTGTACATTCTACTATCGACGTGAGCGAACATGTCAAGTACGACATCAGCCTCGGCTATCTTATCCACACATCGTGACACGTGCATTTGATTAGACATTGAGATTAGTTTCTGTTCTCATCTACCACGTCGAAATTCACAACCAAGGGTTTTCTTTTTCTCGCCTCGCTAAGTAGGCGCCTCGAATGAAGTACGAGAAGGTCCACGTTCCGCTTTGCCTCTCTATCAACGGCTATTGCGACTTCAAGACTAAGAATGTACCTCTACATGATGCTGTCTTATCAAGTAATTGGTGATGCGCAATTCCGATACGCCGTATTGAGATCGCCTTCAATCATTTTAAGTTGACTGCTCGATATGACTATGACAGCAGACCATGCAATTTATATATTATTGACAAATTTTCCTCGCTCATCATTGATACATCCGCCATTCCCAACAGAAGATAGCCGCAAGAGATTTGACAATGGTCGCGTTTTCGAAGAAGACCTCCCTCGTCGCGTTGGCTGTTGCCGTCACGTCATTCCAGTCTGTGTCAGCCAGCTCCTTGACTGACGTTAAGCATGTCGTTTACTTCATGCAGGAGAACCGTGCCTTTGATCACTACTTCGGCACTATGTCCGGTGTCCGTGGTTTCAAAGACCCTAACGTGGTTGTTGACGACAATGGAAAGCCTGTCTGGTATCAGTAAGTAGACTGGATAGAATATACGCGATAGAGTAACTCACTCGTATTAGACCTACCCAGAACAGTGAGGCCGAGTACCTTCTTCCTTTCTATTTAGGCGCCAACTCCTCATACAAGAATGGTATCCAGTGCGCTATTGGTGGCTCTAACGATTGGACTCAAAACCACAACTCCTGGAATTATGGTAAGATTAATGGTTGGGTCACCAATAACTCCCAGTACGCGTGGGGCCACTACGATCGTTCGGATCTTCCGACCCACTTCGCCATTGCTGAAGAATGGTCTGTTGCGGATATGTACGCGGAGTTCGTCATTGGTATGAGTCACTTTAGTGATGGTATGCTTTTTGTTAACAATAGCTTGACATAGGTCCGACTGCTCCTAACCGTGCTGCGTGGATTTCCGGCACATTGAACTTCGACTCTCAGGTCGGCGCGCCTGAAGAAGTCGGCGGCCCTTACATGGAGAACTGGAGTACCCATGAGTGCGAGTATACTAACGGTGTTCCCTTCAACTGTTATCCCTTGAAGTGGATGACTATGCCCGAACTTCTTGAGGCCCAGAACATCTCTTGGTTCGTTTATCGCGACGCTGACTCGACCAACGATGATCCGATGTTCTACTTCGATAACTACTTGAACTCCCCTCCTGATGGTCCTCTAGCAGTGAAGGGCTTGTCCTATGAAGGATTCCCTCTTTTTCTCGAGCAGGCTGCCAACGGCACTCTTCCCGAAGTTTCCTGGATCATTGGATCCTTTCCTCTCTCCGAGCATCCTCCTCATACTCCTACTTCTGGAGCCTGGGTACTCGAGAAGACCATTGAGGCAATTACCCAAGGTCCACTTGCAAACGACACTGTTATCTTCATCTCGTATGATGGTTAGTTGCATTTACTTTACTGTAATAATATAGATAACGTGCTAATGTCAGAAAAGAAACTGGTGGCTGGGGTGATCACGTTCCTCCTTTCATCTCTCCGAATGGCACTGAGTATGAGTGGGCCCTTAACCCGCTTACGCAGATGGAGTACTGGCCGGTTGGTCCAGGATTCCGTATTCCCTTCTTCGCTATCTCTCCTTGGACCCGTGGTGGCTCCGTCTTCAGTGAACCTAGCGACCATAGCTCTCAACTTATGTTCTTGGAGCAGTGGGCTGCTGCTCAAGGTAAGGCAATTAAGTTGGATACCATCAGCGAGTGGAGACGTGAGCACATGTCGAACCTTCTCAACATGTTCGATTTCGAGAACGTAAGTCCTACGTCTTTTTTATTCGTACATGGTTGACAAGAAGTAGCCACGATATGATGTTCCTAATCTCGCCAACGTGTCCTTCCCTGCCTGGTCTGATGGCGCTTACACTGCTACCACTGTTTGTCAGGAAGAGAATCAAGGCTACATCCAGCCTCCTATCCCATATGGCAATCAGACTTCGGAGGATGCCCTCTGGGCTGAGGAGGGATACAAGTACCTTCGTGGTGCCCTTACTGAGGGTCGCTACCTCGTCTTTGCTCAGAAGTTGAAAGGCAAAACTTACGCTATTGGTAAGTACGATGGGGGTGCATATTTGCACACATTTACGCCGGCAAACGACTTCTCGGAGAAATATTACCGTTTCGTTGTTCATCAAATTGGCGACGCTTTCAGCAAGAAATTCTATATTGAGTCCGTGTATGGCGGTTACCTGACGCACACTGGTCACTTCGTCTCTACTACTGCCCGGGCTGATGTTTTCACCATCGAATACACTGCGTCGAAGGGCTACACTATCCAGTGTTCGACCACTGGAAAATTCGTTGGGCCGTACGATAGCTGGAGCAACCACAAGATCTACTTCGACATTATCTCCGTTACATACAATGACGAGTAAGATATTACGAATTTGTGAGATTGAGATATTGAAGCAAAAGTTTTCGTTTTATGCGACATTTTAAATGCTCTGTTATTTAGTTTCAAATACATGGAAGCTGTTGTACGTTGATATTAAATGAGATCCTTGTCGATTTAATAAAACAAAGAAATTCTAGCTTTACGGTTTAGGGGCCGGATATTAAAACGGGCCGGTTATCAAACATAACCGTCGTACTTAGGATCGGCAGTGGCGTACTTTACCAGGGGATCATCTCGGTGCGCGTCATTTCTAGTTCATTAGGCCATTAGCTCGCCACAGGTCCGTTCCGCAAAAATCGCTGGATGTACAACATTGATTGTTAATAGAGGGTTTGACCCACCAGTGAGTTGACACCTCTGGTTGCACCTGTACGCAGAAATTAAGGTTTAAATGTCGCGGAGAATAAGGTTGCGGAGTTATTCCAGGGGCCATATTCATTGTTATCCACGTTTTGCCAAGACTGGGAACTTTGATAGCTGTGCCGTGCAGCTGAGTAGTACGTTGAAGCAACAACTATTGTATGCAATTATGCCAAGGTTACTATTCACCTCTAACGCCGGATCGAAACTCCGGCTCTGCAACTTTTGATAATTTGTTGAAAATCCGAGGTCTGACGTGAAATGTCGGCTGTTTTCTACGCAGAAACTTGGCCGACGGAGGTATACGGCATTTCCAAATTGACGGAAGTAGTTGGGACGCTCTAAATATGACGTTTCATAGTACGTACATTTGTAGCACGTTTCAAAACAGTACTGCTGTCTTAAGCAGCGATAGAGTTGCCTCCGTTTCCGAATAAAAAGTATGAAGTCCGTAACGTAGGATAGGGTTTGCATACAATACTACTACTGAGAGCAAAGAACTTTCAATACTTACAAGCTGAGGTGACGTGACATTATCAACTAGATTCATCTCCGATCTCCCACCCTATTTCCACCGCATGCTAAAGGGAGTGGGCTTTTATTAAGTAGTCATATTTGACGCGCTTCGTCCTAAGTTGTGCATTAAATTGGGTCACTTCATTGCCGCAGGCAATGATAGCAAATCCTGCGTTATAGCAGCATACAACCATACAATAGGCAGACTATCCATACGACATTTAGGCAATACATTAAGTTATGAACAATAGCCATTTACACTTTGTGTTGCTCATTGTAAAATATCTGCTGGTGAATGCACTATCTCAATATCACTATAGCTGTTACAAATCAAAATGCCTAAAAATGAATACCCAGACTTCTCTGCAAACGACAAGGTCTATGCTGCCTTTCCGTCGGAGCCAAGCAACTTAATACATCGTTCTGCCTCCGCCGCCCATACCGCAATACTCTGTTCCTGCAATTGTGTCATTTCTAATTTTCCAACGTTCTGAGCAAGGAAGTCAAGGTAACAGACATGCAGATTTTTGTTGAGATTAACTTTTCTTACTCCGAGCTCGATTGTCTTCTTCATCAGGTCGTCAATTATAGGATATGCGCCGTGCAGCACTAATATGGATGAGGGACTTAGCTTCTTGATCATTTCCAAGCGATCCAATTCCCAGTACTTCTCAGGTCCACCAGGAGGGTAAGGTCCATGCACATTGCCAATAGACGGCGCTAGAAAATGAACGCCAGTTCCGTCGATAAACTCAGCCGCCAATTCTGGCTCGGTATACAAGGTCTCCATGTCGACCGTTGGGACACCGTCCTCTCCACCCACGATCCGTCCCATCTCCGCCTCAATCGTAATTCCACGTTTCTTTGCAAGTTCGACAATATGGCGGACAAATCTGATGTTCTCTTCTGGATCGTGACTCGAGGCGTCGACCATGATGGAGTCAAACGGCAATTCAAGGGCCTTATAAACATCAGGCTCGAGAGTACAATGATCCAAGTGCAGAGCCATTGGAACGCTGGCGGCATGGCAGGCTTCAGATGCGAACTTAATGAATTCCGGGCCGTGAAAGTGCATTGACCAGGGAAAGATCTCGATAATAGCTGGAGACTTCATTCTCTCAGCTGCTTTGATGGATCCGAGAATACCGTCTGTATTGTAACTAGTTGAACGTTAGTCATTATTGGCGGACAAGTAGATAGAAGATTAAACTCATTGAATTAGAAGAAACTCACCAGTTAAAAGCGGCGACCGCGTACCCGCCCTTCTCGGCAGCATCGAGAATCTGAAAGGTACGGTTATTGTAGGGAAATTCGGACATACTAGAATGCAATTTTAGAACAATAGTAGACTGGGTGCTGGGCAGGACAGGACAGGTAAATTTAACAAGTGGAGATTCAGCCGGGGTAATAATAAATGAAAGCGTCATTAGTCGGAGCTCCTCCGGGTCGTGCTCACGAGCCGGCAATAGACGCGGGGATTAGTGCGGCAATGAATTGTGTGTTGGCTACCCCCACGCCTGCCCCCAACCATCACGAAAAATATTCAAGATCGGCAAAACGACAAATAAATGTCCGCACGCAAACAAGTTCCTGCACACGATAATCGTCGCATCCGGAAGACTGTTGGGAGATAAAGATCGGGACCACCAATCCTTACGGCAGGGAACTTAACTGCCTTGTCTAAACCCGGATCGCTAATGATTCTATCCCGCGGTTTAGTTTCGCAATTCCTATTTTTATATTGCGGACAAATTGCGCAATTGAGTATAGCATTCTGATTAGTTAGAGATATTTTGCCCCAAAGTTCTTAATAAGTTCCGTTAGATAGATTACCCTTTTAGGGCAGGTCCCCCCACACCCACGTCCTAATCAGGCGGTGCCAATGTCACGGAACACCTAATGTTCCCGTATGTTAAAGCACTTCTAAAGGTGAAAGTGACTGTATCCACCATTTTAAGGTCTCAGGCTATCCCTACTATGGACTAGTGCCAACTTTAGCAAGCTTAGCTCACCAGCATCGCGACAACTCCTGGCTGGTTTGCTGGTCTCTGCATCAAACAACGCCTATCTCCGGTTGGTTTCAACAGAAACTGACGATAATCCACCAGACTGCTCTAAAAGCTCAATTCGTTGCGCATGGACTTACCGTCATCGAGCAGCTCGTCTTAGGAGAGGTCCAGAAACTCGGCTTGAGAAGCTCAAAAAAAATTGGGAAGGGTGGACGTTTGATTCTCGGTAAAGAATTGGGGGGCCTATTATCATACTGGAGACTCTGTTCCTCCACTCTCGTCCATAACCTCATGCACTGTTACTACAACCTTCCTGTTATGTCTAGTCTTACACCCATCCCGACAAGCGCGACAAGTTCTACCACGTCGCCTGATCCAGACCCTCGCCGATATATGTTAGGATGATAGCGACGTGACCATTGCATACAGCCAAGGCCGAGGTACGGCAAAAAGTAAGTATCAGAGAACTGAAATCGAATTCTAGTCTCGGAGTCATCCAAGCTGTCAAACTGGAATGACCTAGCGTCATAGGTTATCGTTGGGTTGCATGGGCGAATATCGTCGACGGTCGTTGTAAGCACGATATGTTGCAAGAGAGGAGCATAGAACTGGCCGAAATCGTCGCTACGGAGCCGTCATCACTGACATTTGTCTTTGGTGTTAACGGCGAATACTAAGTTTTGTGAGCAAAAGCAGGCAGTGGAGAGATAGCGACGACACGGGTACATGTTGCCATGGTTCATCTTAGCTTTTGCATGCAAACCAATGCATCTTCCATCAGCGTGTGCAGATGTTTATTGGCCGCATTGTTTCCGGTATTAGAATTGGCGTCATTAACTTCACTGTACCTATCTAAGGCTACTTGAGGCCTGTTCGTCAGGATGTTAAATTTTGGAATTGTCATTGCATACTGGCTTGATTACGGTCTCTCCGACTATGACTCTGAGTTTGCATGGCGATTCCTACGGCCTTCCAATTTGTTTTGTTGTCACTTATTTTCTCGTCGTCATGATCATCGTCCCAGAATCGCCGCGAGGGCTCGCTGCTCACGATATGGAGGATGAAGCGCGTAGGGTTATTGGCAACATTACCAACAAAGACCTTGGTGACCCCGATGTCATTGCTCAGTATAATGACATTAGCTAGACTACTATTATGGAATGAAGATTCCGGATCGTGTAAAGATTTCTTCTGGAGGTATGGTTTCAGTGCAAAGACCACAAAAAGTAATACAGAGAGAGCACGGGGAACTGCGAGGAACATGCCCTAATCCAAAGTTTGTCCCTGCGGCTCTGTGCGCCGCAGGACGTGACGTAATCTTGCACAGGAGGTAGTTAGCATTCGCTCGAATGTAAATCACACAGTGTCCGCTCGGCGATCTCGCAAAAAAGTAATTCTGAATTTAATATCCCGATGAGTCTATCTAATATCATGCTTTCTATATATTGTTGTTGACGTGCCCCTAGTCATTGAACGATCACAATTGATCACAGGAGTGTGCAACGTGGCTTTAGGAGGCTAACAATGGATGGACAGAGGATCTTGTATTTCCGCAAGTGATTAATGCTATTGAGATTGATAACCAATACATTTAGTTTACTTCGTCTATATAGCGACCATCCATCGGGATCAAAGAGAATACGAGGGAGCTGGCTCTTATACGCTACAATCCTTCTCAGTTGCTTTGGTACGTCGTGAACTAATGACACTGGAGTAGTCCTGACGTAAAGATGCAGGCTTCTCACTTGTTGGCTATGACAATGGCTTGATGGGTGGCTTTATAAACGGCAGACCGTTCAATCGTGTGTTTAACTATCCTCATCCCTCACTTCTCGGCACAGTCGTCGCAATTTACGAAGTTGGCGGTTGTGTTGGTGCAATAGGAATTTCATTCATTGGCGACCGCATTGGACGGCGACAATCTATTGCACTTGGCGCTATTGTCATGATAATCGGTGCAATTTTACAGGCGTCAGCTTATCAACTAGCACAGATGTTCCTGGGAAGAATCATATCGGGAGTCGGAATCGGTATTATAAATTCTACGGTCCCAATTCTGCAAGCCGAGGTCAGTCCCAAGGCAACGCGAGGCTTATACGTTGCAATGTACTGCAGTACATTGAATCTCGGGATTGTCACAGCGTACTGGCTCGATTTCGGGTTATCGTATGTGGACTCTGAAATCGCATGGCGATTTCCTACTGCTTTCCAGATTGTGTATTTACTTGCAATTATATGTTTGACGGTTATGGTGCCCGAGTCTCCCAGGTGGCTGACCGCGCACGATATGCATGACGACGCTGTATCTGTTCTAGCCGCGTTGACAAATCGAGAAGTTGACGATCCGGATGTGGTTCAGCAGTACGAGGAGATTGTGGAGACAGTAATTATGGAATCTGCAGAAGGTTCGGGATCGTGGTCTGATTTCTATAAGTCAGATGGATTACAATCATGTCGGCGATTGTGGACTGCGATTGCGGTTCAAGTATTCCAGCAGCTGGGAGGCATAAACGCTATCATCTACTATGCTACGACGCTTTTCCAACAATCTATTGGATTTTCACCAAAAATGGCTGGATTAATGTCTGGGTTCTTGCAAACATGGATGTTTATTGCGTCATTCATTCCTTGGTTTTTAATCGACAGGTTTGGTCGCAAACCTCTCATTTTGGGAGGCATATTTGTGGAGGGTGCTGTTATGGCTGTGCAGACAGCACTAACTTATCAAATTCAGCATCGCACTGGGATTGAGCATTCCGCAGCCATTGGCTCTGCGGTCATGCTCTTCCTCTTTGAGGGCGCGTTTACGGTTGGCATGCAGTCTACAGGGTGGGTGTATCCATCGGAAATCCTGCCGCTTCGTCTTCGCGCTAAAGGGTCCGCCATCTCGACTGCAGCGAACTGGATCTCCAATTTTATTGTAGTCCAAATTACGCCACCAGCCATCGAAAACATTGGATATAGAACATATATCATTTTTGCGACTTTTAACGCGAGTTTTCTACCGATAGTATGGTTCTGGTTTAAGGAAACGAAAGGTTTGTCGCTTGAAGACGTAGACTTGCTGTTCGCCGATGAGCAGGCGTTAGAGATGTACCGGGTTATGGTGGATCGTGAGCTAAGTGACCAGGAAGAACAAAATAAGGACGACGAAGTGGAATATTTCGAGCAGGCGAGCAGTAGTAGCAGGGCTGTATTCTAATTACTGTCTATAAGTACTTATAGAATACCTGTTCAATATACACAGTACTATACCACTCATAATCAAATTGTAGCAGCCGCATACTACTAATTGCTAGGAAACGGCAGTTAACTCTTCAAACTGTAGTGATTCGGGGCGTCTAGAGCACGTCGATACGACGACTGGAGAGTGTGTCAAGCTTCTGGTCAAGGTGGACCGAGGTCTGGCAGCGGGGCCTGAGTTGTGGCGGGTTAAAGTTTGCTGCCCCCACCCTCCTGAGAGTCACCCCCTGAGAAGTACAGGGGCATGACGTCAGCGCATCGCTAGCATCGATCGATATTCAGTCTCGCCTATGATCAGCCTTTCAGCTTAGCTTTGTCACACACGAATGCCTCCCGCCTGGTGGGGTTCCCCAGCATCCGCATAATGTCGTAATGCGCAAATGAGGACACGCGAAGCTGCCTCTGTGCGGGACTGCTCAGGTCCAATATGTATTCCCCACTTTTCGCTTCCACTGTTGCCACTCCGCAATCTGACATCTTCAGCTGCTATCAGTTTTATCCCACATCATTGTCATAATGCCGACCTCAACACTTCCTCCGAATGTACAGCTCGTCGACGCCGACCGCAACGCTGTGCTCACAAACTTCCCTGAAAGAGGAGCCGAGCCCGCATCATGGTGGTCCTCTGCAGCTAAACAAGCAGACTGGCATATTTGTCTTGCGACGAAAGACGACAGCGCCGTGCAGCCATTTGTGGTCTACCAGCCCGAGTTCATCGATGTACTCGGTCCGTCACCAGTCCTCCGTGTAGTCGCGGAGGAGAAGAGGTTCCCCTTCGCGCACGAGGCTGGTATTTGGATTCCTAAGACACGAGAGGTGTTTTTCACTTCGAATCAGTTTTGCCCGGAAGATGGCGTGCAGAAGAAAATCGTGATATCGAAAATATCTGTGCCAAAATCTCCGGACGGGAAATACAAATGGGAAGTTGTCTCGCCGACTCCTGATATCCTGACCGGCAACGGTGGTGTGAACTACGGCGGCGGCGCATTGTTTTGCTCACAAGGGCAGGGAAACATACCCGGTGGGTTGATTTATATGGATATCAAGCCGCCGTATGCTACCAAGATCTTACTGAATCACTTCCATGGGCGTCCATTCAATGCTCCGAACGATGTGGTCGTCCTTCCGCTGGACGGCTCAATCTGGTTCACAGATCCCAACTACGGCGTCATCCAGGGTCTCCGTGCGAAAGAGAAACTACCGAATCAGGTATATGCTTATGATCCGAAGAAAGGATCTCTTCGAGTCGTGGCCGACGGATTCTCGCGGCCTAACGGAATTGCATTCTCGCATGACTATAAGGTCTGCTACATCACCGACACCGATGCATATGACGGCGTCGGAGGACTAATCGATCGGGCACTAGCCACTATCTACGCCTACGATGTTGTAAAGAGTACTGGATCGACAAAGTCCGATCGTCCATACGTGCTGGTGAACCGACGCGTCTTTGCATTCACAGACTGTGGTGCTCCTGATGGAATAAAAGTTGACTTGGATGGTAACGTGTACTCTGGATGCTTGGATGGCGTGCAAGTGTGGGATAGTGATGGCGTCTTAATTGGAAAGATTTTAGTCCCTGGTGGAGTTGCGAACTTCTGTTTCACGGATCCTGGTGTTCTTTTGCTGCTCAATGAGCACCGAATCTATGAGGCGAGGATTAGAGCCGTTGGTAGTTTGGTACGTGAGTGAGATAAATGCTGTGAATTCTTATTTGAAAGGTATGAAATGGGATATTTCTGATGGAGAATATATACATGTCCAAGCACCATAAACGAGAGAAAGGAACTCCATAACCAACCGAAACCCTATACCACAATCCATTAATCATCTATTCTGAAAGTACTCGCTTTGCAATTAACAAGCCAATATCTACATCAATTGCTTTGAACCGTGGCACCCGCCCCATGCATTGCCCGCGGTCGTATAGCCAAGCAATAAGTGTATCACCGTCGATCTTTACTCTCTGGGCACCTTGTTGATTATCAACAAACCGAGTCACACGCGCGGCAACGCCGGCTGGTGACACGTAGCCCGGAAATTGCGAGTCATCGTCTACTCGATTGAGCCATGTCTGCATATAAACCGGCTCGCTTGACCGTAAAATTTTATTCACGCCAGCCAGTGTGACCGCACTGTTGTCATCTTCCGGAAAAATGCGTCTAATTGCTTCTGTATCTCGTGTTTCGATCGTGTATTTCGCGACTGTGAAACACGTTCGGTATAAAGCCTCTATCAGCTTTTCCGACATAGTTTCACCTGTGCATTCAGCGACCGAAAAGGACAACGCGTCACGCATCATCAGCCTTGGTGGTCTGAAGAGCCTATTTTGAACAATGCTGCGTGACGGAGACGTGGATGAATCGCTACTGTCGGTACCGGATTCAATACGTCCCATGCGAACACTGCCATGATCCAGAATGGCACTGCGCGTCATGTCTAGCATTTTGCTTGCCCCGTCTGCGAGAGTTTGCACAAACATGGCATCATCTTGTTGAATGGCGACTTGCACCCCATGTTCGTATACATCAAGGAACACTGACTGCATGCCTTCAATTGTCGACTCCAGCATGTCAACGCGTGATTGAAGGTCCATTATCGTACGGTCTTTCTTTTGACGGTATGTCCGTTGTGCGTCTCGAATTTGCGCCCGCCGCCGCTAAATTTGTCAGCTTATTGTACCACATAAGTAAAAAATATCGTACATCAGTCTGTTCATGCTTAGCAATTAAACGCGGTCGACCACGTTTCCGTATCTGTGACGACCGCTCATGTTCGTCCTTAGACTCACTCGTTGCAGACTGCTCAGCAGATGAACTCAACGGCGTTGGCAAGTCTCCCGCCGCGACCGGACCTTGACCATCCGCGTCACTAGCATAATCATTTGGGGGATATATACCTAATTCGTCAAGGTTCTTGGCATCCAGACTGACCGCATCGAAGAAACTCCGAGTACTAAGCCGATTGTATATGCTTTCCTGGGTTTCCTCGTCCCCATCCTTACTCTTATTGTTCAAAATCCAATCCGGCGAATACGTTGGCATTAACGTCTCAAGACCTGGATCCGAATTCGGGGATATTCCAAGGTCAATATGAATGTCATCGTGCGAGAAAATATCGTTCGACAGTAGGTCATGCTGTCCCGCCTGCATCACTGTTTGCGGTTTGGAAGATAAGGAGTACATAGCGGAACCCGTGAATTTAGGTGTATAGTGGCTGCTTATTGCTGGGGAGGATAGTACATTCAACATCGTGGTCCCCTGTGTCTCGTGGTGGTCTTGACGCGATCTTTGCGAGTACAAGGCGTAGTCCATTCCCAATTCGGTCATACAGATTACAAAAGCTGGAGATTCAGTTCGCGTCCGGATATGACAAATTAGGTCGAAATATAAGCAATGCAAATCACACTGCGAGAGTGAATTCTAGGGGCCCGGATACAAGCGCCGAGACTGTAGATATATGGTACGCCACACGTCGATGCGGTCGGCGAGGTTCGTTGTTCCAATGTTCCAGCAAGAAGCATTCTGATGCACTTACACAATGCGATGCAATTACACAGCGACCGAGCTGCTCCGCATTCCGTCACCCCTAGACTCTTATGCCAACATATCATTCGCATTTACTCACTATCCGTGGCAGTCCTGCTCATTTAAGGACAGTTTTGAAGCCACGTTTTCGGGTTAGGGCTGTGACTGCTGCTTACAAAGCGGTCGTTCATGTGCTAGCGCGACCGAATCTCGCTTGCAAAGTGAATTCAAGATGTTAGTCGCATGGTCCGTGAGGTTCCCCAACTCACACGAAACGCCCCCAGCAGCCGCATAATTAAGGTGTGTACACTTGCAACAATCAATACACACGGAATTTTAGTGTACGTTCTCATTTAAGAGGCGTTTGCTCGGCGGGCCAAAGTCAGTAGTTGTGACGTCATGATGAAAAATCAGAAATTCGCGAGCCGCACATCCCATCCGCGTTGATGAGATGGCGTCACACTACGAAAAGATAAGATTATTTAGAGTGGTGACTTAGTCAGCTAGTCATATCAATTGTACATTTGTGGTGCTGACTGCTTAAGACCAGGTCGATGTTAAGTTTTGTCAACTTCTCCATAGCAACTGTAATGTTGTTATGACGTACTTTCAGCTGTAACTGTTCGTAGTTTAATTTAATTATTTAGCGTCGGCCATTGGAACATCCTGCTGTTCGATTCTTTGCATGCGGCCTATATATCCTATCGATTGTCTGCAATCAGAATAAAGTTATCAGTCACCCAACATTTGCGAAGGACTAAGACTATGGAAAGCAAAGCTGAATGTCCGGATCTGATCGAAACTAGCTCCACGACGGATATCGCAACAAAATAAAATTTGTCTGCCTCGAATACTCGGCTTGGCTATTTATCTAACTAGCTCAATTCGCTTACCTGTCAAATACCAGACGCTCATATCTATCGATTGATTAGGTTATAATGACATCATTTCCGGAGTATATTCTGACAGGGTTCTTTGCCAACGCCGACGCACGAGCGCCTTCCCCGCAGACTAGCAGGTCCTGCATTTATTGATTCTCCGCCCAAAGCAATTGCTGATCTGTCGACGAAGAGCACGGTGTTTGGCTGTCTTGTGCACCATCGCATTGAAGACAGGAACAAGTAGGGCTGTTGCCGTTTTGCCGTCTGCCGATATTGCGATATTGAGCATACGATATCGGCATTCCTACGATTGCCGTTACTGTTGATGTAGATTCTGGCGTATTTCTTGTAGAATCAGTCCACTAGAACCATTATCCTCTCTTAGTTCCTCCAAGATCAGCTTGCCATTTGACTGCGGATCCAGGACAAGAGCAGTATAGGACATATCAGGCTTGACTCGGCCTTCGGGTGCTACTTCATCACTGCCATCGTTGAGTGCGCTGTAGTCGAGGTGCTTACAGCGAGTTGTCATCCTCAAATGAACATTGTGGCGAGATAACAAGGGTGTTACTTGTGAAGTCAGCATTTGGGATCATAGTGCTATAGAGATGTCATGCTCAAAAACTAACTTGCACAGGGTATCAAAACTATTATCTTCTAACGTCTGCGGATACGGTAAACGCTAATTATCGGCGAGACATTCAGTTCGACGATGCCGATTGCCGATTTGCCCAAACGTTGCCGATGTCGTATCGCCAATAGCCCTAGGAACAAGCTCAAGACAGCAACTGTAGTCTCTGTTGGATATCCGCGAGAGCAATCTGATTTCCGTTTGTCTCCCGAAATGTAATCTGCGACGAATCGCGTCTCTAAGGAATCTTGTTGCTCAAGAGATAATCAGATAACTAAGCTTGCCGGTGTGAAGACACTGATAGCGGCACTGACACTCAAGCACAACCGGATCACACATCACGCTTTCCCATCCTCATTTCGCTTAATCGAAGGCGCACGATTTGGATTCCAGTATTAGTCATCCTAGGATATTGGCATCGTTTCGATCATCGCCATCAGATGTAGTGCGCTATGAAGAGGTTCGCAGTCTTCGATAAAGCTAAACATTTGAGCGCAGTTGCAATTGCCGCTATTAACTGAATAGTTCCAACTATTAGTAATGTAAATAATAATAGTGAAGCTGTGCTGTTTATGTTGAAATGGCCTGACATCTGCGGAACAGTACAAACACTGACCCCTGAATATGATGTCAACTGTTCTCTCTGACGCGTCAATATCTGTTTGGCTATCACCTACTTGCTACATCCCCATCCAGGTTCTCAAATCTTGGTGAATTATTCATTTACGGTTCAAGCTGTGAGGAGTAAGTGAGCCTGCGGCGATATTATTATTTCGTTCATTTTTGGTCCTGTTCAGCTCGAGTGAAAGTACCCGGTTGACGAAACACGCGTCTGCCTGTTTGCAGCAAAACAATTGGTCGTTTGTCTCACACATCTACTTACATACATATTCTGCAGGAGCTGTTATAACGAGTTCGACATGCAATTCCGCATTCCTGTACCGATCGGCTCGTCCGTGTTGCCGTCATCGACAGAATCCACGTTAAACAATGTGCATGCCGTGCCCATACCGCTAAGCCCGTTATCAAGGTTGCTATCTTCAGAGTCAGAAGGTCCGCATGTCTTTGACAGCGATAATACGCAGCCGAAATCTTACAAGCGGAAAAGCGAGAATCACGATGGCAGGCATGTACGGAAGATTCACACTATAATTATGCTCTCCGACGAGGAATATGAAGGTCCAGTAGAAGTGGATACCAATAAGATAGAAAGGAAAAAGTCTCGATCATCAAACTGGTCAGTGAAAAGCAATGACTCTCTGGTCCGTGACCAGCCAATTTCAATTTCGCCAAAACGAACAACAACGTCAATGCCGTCGCCACTGACGGCTAGTCTCGAAAAGAAGGAAAGCGATGGCCTTGTCTTAATCGATACAACGCAAAATGACACCAATGTCATCCCAATGATTTCATTCAATTCAATTTCAGATGATCAATTGAAAGAATCTGTTCCAGACAGCCCATTACCAAATCCAGTGGTGGAAATGCAATATTCACGTGCAAAATTAGAAAGCGAAATCCTAGCTATGTTTCCCGAAATATGCCATGATGTAAGTTATATGGCTGTCTATTCTAAGAGGAGAAAGTAAAGCTAATTATGCGCATCTTAGTTCCTTCAGAAGTTAGTCGGCCCCACGGCAACCGATTTCGGTCCAAACAAATTACAAGATATAGTTCTAGCCATCCTCGAATATCCAAATTACCCTCGCTACAAAAGTGTGTCATCCTCTGCGACAACATCAACCGAAGCAGGCAACACGACAGGCGATGTCTCGAATGCAGAATATGCGATTGCGGTAAAATCTGCTCTTAGGCATGAATTTCGGACAATGCCTGTGAAAGTTATTGACGAATGCGTGCACAAGAACAAGTTCTCTCTCAGTAAAGCGTACTATGCTTTGGATAACATTACCAGATACTTCATGGGCGACACGAGTACATTGCCTTCCAAGCCCAGCTTTAGACCTCTTCGTACTGCGAGATCTGCAAAGATTGAGATGGACACTTTGCTAGACCTCAAATTTGGACAGCAGGTAATCCAGGCTCTGGATACTGTGAAGGAGCAATTCCGCGTTGAGAGGCTGAAAGAGGCCGAGAAGAGAGATAAAGAGTTTGCGGCTAGATTGGCCGAGAAAGAAGCTGAAGAATTGGGCTTGACAATGACTTGGTAAATATCGGGCTGTGCAAATGTTGGAGTCCTTGTAAATTTAACAAATTGACATACAGCGGTTGCTGCTTTGGAGACTATGCTGATTTCGAAATGTCTCAATGTTCTGAGGGTCATTTGTTCTGTCAAGTGTGCATCCAGCGACAAATTGAGGTAGCTTTTCTTTCGAAACATAGTTTTGCGATGGAAGAAGTTGACTCTTGATATAGAATCTTATCGGCCTGAAGCAATACAAACTGAAGTGCATTGAAGTTGGCGGCTGTGAAGGTGTTTTCGTCAAAAGCGAGATAAAGAGGTTTTTGCCAGAAAAGCTGCTTGAAGTTTTGGACAAGAATCAACAGCAGGCAGAATTAGTTGAGGTATCAGTATTTTTGTTGTGTTGTCCTTGAGCAGTATCGGCTGAATACCGTATAGTCCGGCCTCGCGCTGGATCAGTGTCCGCTCTGCGAGTTTGCGATTTGCATCGAAAGCGACGAGGAAAAGGAACTACGATGCCAGAATCCTGAATGTCTGGCTGTCACATGCAGAAAATGTGGAAAGAAATCGCACATTCCACAGTCCTGTGCAGAGTACGAGCGCGCACTGGCAAAGGACGACAGCCTAACGGCGCGTCATCAGGTAGAAGAAGCTATGACGCAGGCCATGTTACGACACTGTACTAGATGCCGCCAAAGGTTCTTTAAAGAGGACGGCTGCAACAAGATGACTTGTTCTAATTGCCATAATACGATGTGCTATGTTTGCAATGAGCCAGTTATAGGATATAATCATTTCAGTCACAGTCATTCATACACTAAAGGAAGATGTCCTCTGTACGATGATACTAGGAAACGACATCAGGACGAGATAGCACGTGCAGAGAAGGCCGCTAAGCAGCAAGTTCTGCGAGAGAACCCGAAGCTATATGAGGAGGACGTGGTTGTTCCTGAAGTTCGCTTCGTCAGAACTCGAATGTAGTATCTATTAGGACCAGAATGCGAGCGAGGAATGCACTTCATGATTGCTCTAGTGGTTCCCGCGCTAGCACTTGTTAATGAAGTGAGATAGATACTGAAGAGATACGAAAATTGATGGGCCCATCTCGACTCGACAGGGCTAGGGTGGAGACGTATAGTAGAAAGCAAAATTGCTGATGACGATGAATTTCTAGGTATTCCATTAGGATGCAGACATTGCCACGGCCATTGAGGGCACGTCGAGATCAGCTTCAGCATGTCGCAGAACTCCGGGGGTTGGTAAATAATCCGTGATGAATCGTATGCCGGATAATCTCTGGGTAGCATTGTAAATAGCAATTGTTGCACGGATAGCGGAGTTTGGGTGTTGCAAACAACTTGCAACTAATTGAATTTTGTGTTTTGGCAATAGACAACTTTCGATACGATGAAGAAAAATATGGCTATCCAGCGTATATTCGTAATTTTACTTCTGTACAGGAAGAGCTAGAAGGCACACATTTTCAGACGAAATCGCTCGATCCACATATCGTATCAATTCTACTTGAAACCCATTATCCTCCAAGTACCGCACACGCCCGTAGTCAAGTATCGATCGGACTTTAAAACCAATTTCTTCACGCCTTGATATCGGGAGTCGCGATACATGAGTTTGGTCATCTTGATTATGGTCGTTACTCGAGTCGACATGTTTAGCGCCATATCCGACATCGCCACTGTCACCTCGCTCGCCCGGAACATCAATCATCATTTTGTGCGAGTCAGAGGCACCACGATGCTGAGGTCGCCTTCCGCAAACCGCCCATGAACTCATTTTACACAGTATCTCAAATCCTCGATGATCAACTTTCCCGTATTTTGCAAGATACTCTAATGGATAGCTCGAATAGCTACATTGATGCCTACAGCATAGTGCAATCATAATACCCACTAAATCCATCATAGAGTCATCGCTGTCGTTTCGGTACGTCCGATAATTCAATAAACATTGAATAGTTAAATCTGTAGCCGCACCGCATAAATGCTTTGATATGGCAACTATGCCGCCCTTTCCGTCACTCCGTCTCTGTAGTTGGTTGTTTTCTTCTTTCCGGAGATCAAGATCCTTAATATCCGTTTTAATCCGATGAACTATTGGCGTAATCGGGTGCTTGGAACCTAGATCTTCCGAGTCTTTGATTATTTTTCTGTCTAGTTTCATGCGCCTCCCAGATCGATCGATCAGTAGAAATGACGGTGTGTACTTTAGCTCTTCATTGTATTGATGAAGGAGAGCCTGATTCAGATACTGGCAGTATGCCACTGTTAGCTGCAGTGTATGATTAATAGGTTAAAATACATACTCGTGAGAGCTCACCACGTCCAGCACCAAATTCCACAAAACAATTCTCACCTAAGAGAAGACCTAGGTTTCTCAGAGTCGATATCAATGAGCCCTGCTGAATTGCATGCTTCTTGTTCGAAAGTTCAGCTAACCGTTTCTCTAATCCTTCATATTTCAATTGTCGTAATGGCATCTCGGTATACTTCGTTCCATGAATTTCGTTGTCATAAAATTGCTCGACAAAGCCGACCCACTTTTCATATTCTTTAAATGTTATTGGTGCATCTCGTGTAACTGGGTCCGCTGCTAGAGACTTCTCCGGCTCAGTGCGAAGGAGATTAATATCGGGAACGAACCAGGCGCTGCTAACAACTTCTTTGGCAGCCAGGCAGCGTTTGACGTGTCGCTGGAGATCAGGGAACAATACCGAATGGCTTGAATCCACCGGGCATTTAACACGTGTAAGTTTTCGCTTAGAAGATAGTGGATCCGCCGCGCTCGCGGACAACTCGATAGTCTAGATTCGTTAGCCTCGTCAATTATACTTAGTCCTGTCATTACAACGCCCCATATTATCTCTTGGCATACCTCTAGATGTTGAGCGCAGAACCGATCTGCCGCCTTACGGGTCATGTTGCATCTTCGAAACCTTTTGTGGGGCATTAAGAATTCGCATTGGAACCGCTCTGGCTTGTTAGGCCGCTTGACATCGCATTTCCGCATTATATGTTCTAATGCTAGCGGAATCATCGGCGTTGCTTCTGTTTGAACGGTACTGTTTTCGATTGTCATTACCCTTATGGCTGAATCAGTGGGAATGACCCTGTGTTTTTTTTATCGAATTATTCATTGCTCGAGCGGCTCAAATTTTCTGTCGGTGTAAACTTTATCGTCCCGATGCTGAAATGCCGTGTACAACACCTTGGCAACAGCATTCAATATATCAGTAGCAGTACACCAGAGTACACAAATAACAAGATATATCACCGTCGACCTGACCGCAGAAATCGATAATGGCTATAGACGAGCACTGACAATTTATTATACACAAGAAATGCAGCAGTATTTTCCAATTCCTCGCGCTATCTTACAGAATTACCCTATTTTTGTCATATTCTATTCTCCTGAATCCTCCTTTTCCTCTGATTCCACGCGCTGCCGCACAAATCTTGAGGAATAACTTGATTGAGTCCCCTCCGATAACTGCAATCGAACGGCCTCTTCGACTAGTTGCATAATCCCTTCCTCAGGATTATCTGATTCGAGCAATTCTTCTATTTTTTGCCTTCGTTCCTCGATCTGCTCATTGTCCAATTCCTCCTCCAATACTCTCTCAAAAGCCAGTCGTACATTCGTGCCATCTGGAATTGTATCTCTCAGCTCTTCTTCTAATCCATTAGATGCAGATTCGCCATCTTCCAGGCCCTTTAAGTACTCAACGACGCCTTCGAGCGATTCACCATCTTCCTCGATCTCCTTCTCAAACTTCTCTCGTGCAGTAGCCCCTTCCGAATTCTTATGTTTCCAATCAGCACCCAATTCCTCAATTAGTACTTTGGCTGCTTCCACAGTCTCAACAACAAACAACGGTGTCTCGCTATCTTCGTCTGTAATATTTACATTTCCACCCTCTGAGACTAAATACCGGAGCAACTCGATGTGCGAATATGATGCAGCTGCATGGAGTGGTGTATATCCGTGGGCATCACGATCATTCGGCGTGTGTGCCTTTGTCGCAAAAAGTGCCCGTATAACTGGTAGATTATTATCTGATGCTGCTATCCACAGATTGGCCATTGCTATCTGCGCAATGCTATATAGGAATGCCAACGTACGTTGACGTGTTGTCGATGAGGAAAAACTGTACACTTGCAAGGCTCCATTAGCAGAAAAGCGATGGGTTAGGTGACTATATTGAGCCGCACGATATTATGAGGCATGTCACCCAATCAGCAATGTATTATGTAACTGATTAATCTTGAATTAACATGAGGTATTACTAGCCATTGAGCGATGTCTGTCAGTTAATATCAGAGTAGAAGAATGGTTTCTCATCGGAAAGCTTTACCAGCTGAATTCAGCTGGTTGCCGGTCCGAATATTACAAGATTCCCTGCACTTTGATGAATGCAATCACAACAGTGTAGTCATATCGCAGCATATATACAAGCACGTTATTAGAAATTGTATACAGCGTAGCTTATTCTCGGCTATAGTGCACCTACACATATGTCGACTGAATTAATTATTGAGGCCGAAGAGGAGAAACAGGTTTGGTTTATGACTGAGGGTAGCACATTGGATGGGTCTGACAGCTCACTGGATCAAGCGCCGAAACGAAACGAATTGATGCTTTGTACCTGATATTCATGACTGCTCGCGCTGCACCTCAGTTGATTCCAGTAATTCTGATATGGAATTCAGCACGTGCCTTCAGTCTGTAACCTTTGGAAACGCAAGCGTCAGCTAATTCTTATCGGTGCACCTTCAACTGTCCTGACGTGTCGAACCCATTAGCCGTCGCGGGGTACGACGAACTTTTCTAGGATACGTGGTTCCGGCGAGGAGTCTGTCACGTCTAACTTCAGGGCGGAAACTACGACTCTCAAAAATACCTTCTTCGGTTGCGATTCTGTCTCCTATTCAAAATATAATATATTTGCCAAAAAATGACGACAGCTACGATGCAGATAAAGATGGACTCGATGAGTCGACAGCTATGATGCAGATACTACAGCTGATAATGCCGATATAAAAACGAACTTTTTACATTCTTCATATCAATTCCTCGGAAGATACATTTGGCGAGGAAGGGTTACCGGCTACTTCTTATCGAGATGATTCTGCAATCGTGCTCGACAACGAGGAAATTGTAAACGGGATTGAGACATTTGTAAAACTGTCAGTAGCAGTCCAGCTAATGTTGCTCGCGCAGACGTTGCTCATGAAAATTCGGGGGATAGCACTGCTTATGATGTCGAATCGATTGTCGGCGTTGGGGAGGATCCATCTGACGAAGGCTACTTATACGACGGGTCGGAAGAAGAAGAGATTAATACGTAAGTTTAGTGTTGCGCTTAATATTCAGGACGTAATGATGGTAACACAGGTAAGCACCGGAAGAAGAGTCGGGGTCATACCAAGGGGAAGTGCCTGAAGATAATTAATAACTGAAAGTTATTTGTACACTCCATAGGTTTGATATATTACGTAACGAAACTGTAGAAATGAATGTGTCTGTCATCCTGTGGTATTTTTGTCGGGTTTGTTCTAAGACGAAACGCAATTACAGCTTTAATATACTATTTTATTACTACAGAATCTGAAGTAGCCGGTCAACCTTCCTAGCTATGTGTAGTATTATTCTATTTTAGTATGTAGACCGTAATAATAGCAGCGCAGGGGGTATCACAACAGAGGCTAAACCAGAAGCAGTCGTGTGGAAATACTAACCCAAGATGGCTTCAAAACAACTCCTATCGTCGCCACGTACGGCAGACTTGCTCCGTGCGCTATAACTCGAATGACCATGTCGCACGTCAGGTGATGGAAGTTTTATTGAAACTATTCCGTTCAAGGATAATGAAAAAGGCGAACCAACTCTGCGGTTTACCAGTTGTACTGTATCTGCTGGCACACGCCTATGTGTCCTGTAAAATCGTCCTACTTCGTACTCTGGCTTTGTGGATCGACCACCCAAACAAATATTTTCTCGAATTTTACTGACAGCTCCCCTCGTCCAATTGTACAGTCGATTACCAAATGTGGGTTTCGAATCGTTTGCAAAAATGACACTCTCATCCCTCAAATTCAGACACGTACCATCAGTCTCCGAAAAAATATTGCCATTGTCGCTATCGCCGTCGTCGATATAATACTCATTGTTGTCCCCATATTGTTCAATATGGCTGAGAAGGGCTTTCCTCAATGCTCGAGGATCCAATCTATAATGTCTTCTTGCTCCACACAAAGGCGAGTCTGCTCCACCTCTATGTAGACCCAGATTATCTTCCAAATCTCGCAAATCGTCACGTAAATTGAATCTCTCGTTAAGATTACTGATATGTGGTTTGGTTCGTCTTTCGCGCCGGTCTGAGTCACTAATATCCTGAATATTTACGTTCGGCCTAATCGAGATATATCATATTAGTATCTCTCAGCTGAAACAATTCTTTTACTCACTCTGATAACATATTTATCATGCTAACAACGTACGACTGTATTTATAATAAAATATGCCAGCAAGTCAGTGATTGTCATGCAGACGCGTCCATGATGCTACGCGATTCAGATGTGTCGCCCAGCGAACTGCATTGTCGGTCTAAGCCACATTTTGCGCCACAGGAAGTCACACCTATCGCACTAAGCAATAATTTTCCCTCACTTTCCTGCAGACGCGTCTCGTTACCATTCTCTGATCATTGTTCAACAAAGCGGTCGATCGATTTAATTGCAACCAAACCACGATGAATTTCGGCGGCCAGACTCCTACAATTGTCGTTCTTAAGGAAGGAACTGACACCTCCCAGGGACGTGGTCAGATTATCAGCAACATCAATGCGTGCTTGGCTATTCAGGATACAATCCGACCTACTTTGGGCCCATTGGGATCTGATATATTGGTATGTAGTTGCATGCTCTGTATATGGCATATAATATGGTTGACTAACTGAATCAATATCTAGATTGTTGGATCTAACGGCGATACGACTATCTCAAACGATGGGTAAGTTGGTCACTGATGCCGCTTCGGCAATGATTATGGCAGCTAATAAATATTTATAGTGCGACAATTCTGAAGCTTCTGGATGTCGTTCACCCGGCTGCCAAGGTTCTTGTCGACATCTCACGCTCACAGGATGCTGAGGTCGGTGATGGTACGACGAGTGTCACCATCCTTGCGGGGGAGCTTTTGCGTGAGAGCAAAGCTTTTGTAGAGGAGGGCGTTTCGACACACATCCTCACCAAGGGCTATCGAAAAGCTGCTCAGTTAGCTGTTAACAAGATCAAAGAGCTGGCTGTGCACATAGATCGCTCGAACGAAGCGTAAGTGGTAAACGGCTCTCCCAGTATATTTGGTTGGCTAACAGGGAATAGTGAGTTTCGATCATTATTGGAGAAATGTGCTGCTACCGCCATGTCGTCGAAGCTAATTCACCAGAATTCGGCTCTGTTCACCAAGATGGCTGTCGATGCCGTTCTCACTTTGGATCAGGATGATTTAGACGAGAGTTTAATTGGCGTTAAAAAAGTTCCTGGTGGCGGTCTTGAAGACTCTTTCCTTGTATCCGGAGTCGCATTCAAGAAGACTTTCTCATATGCTGGCTTTGAGCAGCAGCCAAAATCGTTCTCCAACCCAACTATTGTCTGCTTGAATGTTGAATTGGAACTCAAAGCCGAAAAGGACAACGCGGAAGTTCGAGTTGAGCAAGTCTCAGAGTACCAAGCCATTGTGGACGCAGAATGGAAGATTATATATGACAAGCTAGAGGCTATCTACAACACTGGAGCGACGATTGTGTTGTCAAAGCTGCCCATTGGCGACTTGGCAACTCAGTATTTCGCTGATAGAGATATATTCTGCGCTGGTCGAGTTAGCGCTGACGATATGGAGCGTGTTGTCCAGGCAGTTGGTGGAAGCATTCAGTCTACGTGCTCGGATATCAAGCCAGAATATCTTGGTACGTGCGAGAAATTCGAGGAACGTCAGATAGGAGGTGAAAGGTACAACTTGTTTACCGGGTGTCCCAAGGCGAAGACTTGCACGTTGATTCTTAGAGGTGGGGCAGAGCAGTTCATTGAGGAGGTTGAACGATCTCTACATGATGCCATCATGATCGTGAAACGATCAGTCAAGAATAATTCTATCGTTGCTGGAGGTGGTGCGCTGGAGATGGACGTTTCTAAGTATCTACGTGATTATTCGCGGACAATTGCAGGCAAGCAGCAACTTGTTGTGGCGGCTTTCGCTAAGGCCCTCGAAGTTATTCCACGACAGTTATGCGATAATGCCGGTTTTGATGCGACCGATTTGCTGAACCGCTTGCGAATGCGTCATTCGCGGGGAGAAATATGGGCTGGTGTCGATTTCGATTCTGAGGATATATCTAATAACTTGGAGAAGTTTGTGTGGGAACCTGCATTAGTGAAGATAAACGCCATCCAGTCAGCCGCGGAAGCTGCATGCTTAATTTTGTCAGTCGATGAGACGGTTAAGGTATGCAATATTCTGACCCAAAACGGGGAGATACTAACTCTGACTAGAATGAGGAAAGCTCACAGCCTGCAGCCCCTCCTCGTGGAAGGGGTAGAGGCCTTCCCAGACGATAGATGCGCAGCTCCGATACATGAAGTTCTTTTGTATTATTTAGAAAGTTTCATTGTTGATATTTTGTAAATTTATTTGTAACTACACGTAAAGTCGAAACGGTCGTCGACTTTCATCCTATACTTGCTCGGCAGCGCAACCAGGACCGTTCATTTGTAGCAGCTAGATGGTCGTATTTTCAAAATGTAAATTGATGATATCTGACAAAATCTGATGTTTGAAACTGAATTATTATCCCGCCAGCGGTACTCAAACTACTCATAACTTTACTGTATTGAACGACATTGTGAACTGAGATTAAATTTGACCTAATTATCGCCTATCGAGGAGTACATATTACCGTCATACGTGCTCTACTCTGGCTGGCAGTCGGACTGACACGGCACAATATTTGAATTGTGTAGCGCAGTTAGCAGTCTATGATAAGTTGCCGTACTTCATTTCATAGCATTGAACTTAAAAAGTCTCGGTTATGGGTCCCGGCTGACCTCTAGAAAAAATTTGACCCGTTAACTCTCTCAAGCAGTATTTTAGATCCGAGCGGGGTTAGTTAGGGTTAGATCCACACATTTCATCGGGTCAGGTTATGGATCGTCTTGGTAGGCTTAAGGCCCGTTCTTCAAGCAACAAAGTATATCTTGACACACCGCCTATAAACCACTAAGACACGACTCCTAATCATTGTTACAATATAGACCACAGACCAGACGAGTCTAATCGTCTCCATTGCATGCAATTGGTAGTGCAACAATGGTACGTGCTTGCATTTTGTGCGGTGTGGAAGTTGGCAGTCCAGCCGATCAGATGTGATTCACCGTGATTGACTAGCATGCTTATCTTCAACATAGCTCAGGACGACTGTCCTGGCACTTTCTCGCGGGACAAAATACGCAAATGATTTGACCCCGGCGCACGAGCTTTATCGGCTGTTTCAGCGGTACGCTGTCACAGTCGTTCGTTCGCCCCAGTCTTTTATTCTTTGGTCCGCAGTTATTGCGCTAGCACTGTCGTACCCAGTGTTGTATGCTGTGGCAAGTGGTGCTGTTTCTCGACCTTCGGAGAATGTGTCGCCGTCTGTCTCGAGGCTCCAGTGTGGTTCGACTGCCGGATCTTTCATTAAAGAATTTTGCAGTGTAACTGCCGACATCGCAGTAAAGCAGGCATGGATTCGAGGAAGCAACGATGCGGCACTGCAGAGAGCTGTCTTTGATCTGGCATGGGAAGTTCAAGAAAGATTAACAGATGGGATTCCGATGAATGAAAGCGTATTGGTATCGCCGACCGCTTATTGGGACAATGCAATTGAGAAGTTTAAACTGGATGAGGATCCTCTGTCCACCATCAATCTTCATGCAGTCCTTGATGGTGACAATCAGATAGAAGACGACTACATACCTCCGCAATCAGTACTGGCAGGACTGCATTTCAACGACGGAAGACTTGCCTGCTGCGATGCCTTGGTTATATCATTGTTCTATCGACCCAACTCTTCGAATTTCAGCGTTTCAGAAATATGGGATCGCAATGTGAAAGACCTACGAGTCGCAAATTCAACGCGCACCATTCTGGAGTATGATGTCGAAAGTAGCAATAGTCATAAAAGTCGGCTAGAATATTTGCACTGTTTGAGTCCGTTATCGCACCGCGGCAACACCATACTGCTGGTAAGCTATTTCCTGATCTTATTCTATATTGTATCGTCGCTGCAACGGATGCATGCTATACGGTCGCGGGTTGGTCTCTTCATAGCTTTCTCTGTCGAGGTACGTGATGTTGTTATGAAATGCTAAAACTGCTCTAAGTCGTTGTAGATGGCACTATCAATGATTGGTGCATCGACAATCATTTACTTTGGGCACATGGATATCTCAATGATTCCCAAACATTCATTTCCGTTCGTATTCATTGTGCTCAGTACAGAAAACATGTTTCGCCTTGTCAACGCATTGTCGTACACGAAGCCAGAACAACCGGCAACAGTGCGGATCGGCACTGCGTTAGGAAAGGTGGGGTTTTTGTCAACGGCCACAACAGCGTGCAACGTCTGCCTATTTCTATTCGCTATATGTATATCGGGATCGCCAATACGGCAATTCTGCACGTTTGCAATAATTGCCACAATTATAGACTATTTCCTCCATATGACATATTTTCTCGCCATCCTGTCCATTGATGTTCGTCGACTAGAATTAGAGGATCTTATACAGACAAGTTTAGGAGCGCCGACCAATGACGCAGATGATTCAGAAGAGGAAGAATTAATATCGAATGACAGCTTATCTTGGAATCCGTTCCCGAAGATCTTTTCATACTTTTGGGAAGGGAGTGTGCCGACTACGACTACGGCAGGCACTGCAACGACTGGTTGCTTTCTTGTAGCAATGCAGCTTCACTACATGCGAGACACGGATTATTTCTCGATATTAAATCATATGCCTTGGACTCATCCATTTGTGACATCTGTCCTTAATTCAATACTGGGCTCTAGTGTTACTGGTCAACCTAAGAATTGTCAATATTGGTATCGCGTTCATGAATATCTGGTTGGCGAGAACATATTAGCGACTCTTGCACCACAGCGAAGCTCTTTCGCAGTGGAGTTCTTCGAGCCCGTTTACTTCACGTTAACATCGTCATCACGATCAGACAACGTGATACGCACCCTATCGTTCCCATCAGCTGGATACGTCACGCAGTTCATTTTTGTCATTATGCTGTCATTAGCTACTACCGCGTTATTGCTGGAGCACATGCTGCGTGAGGTTCGAGACGAACACGTTGTCGATCCCCGTTTAAGTTCCGGTCCCGTGTTTGTTACGAAGGATTTATCGGGCTCCCATAGCTTGGATGTTGTGAAGCTTGCAACATCAGCAAACGGTATTGTGGCATCAGTTGGATTAGACCATAAGATTCTGCTATGGCAAGTCAACTTGCGGCGCCGACAGAAGCCAAGCAAGGTCTCACTTTCACCGGAGTCGTGGCCGGTGACCTCGATCGCGTTGGACATGGACGGCAAGTTCCTCGCAATTTGCGGGAAGTCAGGAACTGTCCATTGCTGGAGTATCGCGACGTCCCGGTTCGTGTGGTCGGTCGAATTGCCAGGCCTAGTAGCCGCGGCACCAGCAACGATATTATTCCTAACGGAGAAAGTGCCGGGCATGGTCACTCGAGTGAACCTTGTTATTGTCGGCAGAAACGGGATGCTGTATCAGGTCGCAACAGATTCAGGTGGTATTGTGTTTGAGCATAGGATTTCGGAGGTGCCGCTAGTTTGTGCCGAGAAGCTTTTCACACCACGACTTCCGAAGCGGATTGTATCGGTCACGAAGGACGGAGCCGTGATAATGACGATGCTCATCCGGACAACTTGGGTGACACAGGCACTGCAACTTCTGCCGGGCGTTATTGTAACCATGGAGCAGCAGAATACCGGGCAGATTATGGCTCCGGCAGAGATGCCGAATCCTCTGACTTCTTCTAATGACAGCACCACAATTATTAGTCTTCCACAAATCGGTATGGTCCTGCGCGCAAGAGGTATTTTGGTCGACCTAATAGATGTGCAAACCGGTACCATAGTCAAAGTATTCCAGATCGCTCCTTATAGACGAGGTACACTGCGGGCGTTTCATGACCATACGCAGCATTGTCCATTCTGTGGTTGCTCTACGATCGCCTCTCTTTGCATTTTGTATTGCGAGCGAGAATCGGGATTGCTGATGATGCATTCATATATAAACAGTAATCGGGCACGACGAAATATTTGCTTGCGTGTCGAGCGAGATCTTCGAGAACGACGATGTATCGGTTTTGAAGGTGTTTTAGAGCGTCAGCACTGGTTGGACAAAGTCTCTGGCTGGGAAGTGACTGATATTAATATGGTTATGGGCATCCGACGGAAAGGCCAATTTAGTCTTGACACTTCAACTGGTGTGGATAGCGATAGATCTGCTGGATTACGACGGCGTGGCTGGAACGGAGTAGCTGGCAATGGCTCGCCATATGTGTACGATAATCATCGCGCGACAGTCGAAGAACAGTGGGAAGGTTGGACCATGAGCATGGATGGTACGGTCGGCACGTACGAGCTCCGGCCGGAGGAAGAATTCCGGGAGTCGCGGTCAGTGACGCGACGACTTCGGCAGTCGTCGTCTGATGATGAGTATGATGCGGATGCAAATTCGACACCGTCGAACGGACGGAGGAGACGGCGGCAACACAACCACGGTCACCGTTCCCGAGCCGAACAGGACTTGCTAGTATCTCATATTGGTCCGGTCGCCAAGCTTGGTCATCGGTCGACCGTTGTGGGTTTTGGCAACACAGTGAAAGTCCTGTATTTCGGGTCGGAAGAGGTGATAAGTCCGAACGATACAGATGTAGACGATGAAGAAGTGGGTCTCGCGTACGTGAGCAGGCGTCGCCGAGCCGCGAAACGATCCGATAGCCGGGGCAGTGTCGGTCCTGTAGGAAGAGATAGTCCAGGCGCGTCATCGTCAGGTGGAAGGGGAGCGATGCGGGGTGGATTGATGAGTGGGCGAGCAAGGGGTGGTGGATTGATGAGCGGAGGAGCAGCTAGGTTCCGAGTGGGATAGAGAGGAACGTTTTGTTTCATAAATTTTGTAACATACAAAAGGTTTGTTTTGTCATATATATTTATGTGTAATATTTGCAATTATCTACTTTACATACCATGTGCAGTCATTCTAACAGTGAGGCTTCTCGCTCAATCTCTTGTGGAGTAAACCGCCAGCGCTGTTTGAACTGTTTACTGTGATTCCGCAACTGTTCCAACTTCGCAAATTCAAGCTGCCTCAGCGTCCTTTCTCTAGAGTCCCTGCTATATTTTTTGGCATTTTCCAATTGCTTGTTTAATAGCTTCAAATTTTCCCTCCCGTATTGCAGAAACGTATCTTCACCCGCTAGAACCAGTCCGCTCAACTCTCCAGTCCATTTTTCATCCAGGTCAGCGTAGGCAGAATATGAGATTGCCAGCCTTGCCTCCATAATCTGATCGAGTAGCAGCTGTCTGTTTATCCTCAATCTATTTAGAAACCTCGCTAACTTATAATTATGCACCAAGGGTTTCTGAAAAATCGGCAAACTAAATGCGTTCTGGTAAAAGGAAAGCCGCGGCATCTTAACATGATAGGCATTATATCTTCTCCTCCGCTCAAGCAGATGCTGTTCCCGTTTAAGATGAAACTGCCACGCAACCTCACGGACACGGGCATCGGGCAATCCAGGGATCCGGAACCGCACGCCGGGCGCCCACATGCGGATGAAGGTTTCTTTGCGCTGGCGGGCTTTGTAGGCTTCATTTTCGTCTGGCGTGCGCGTTGGGTTGCGTCGGTATGAGAAGCGGTGGTAGGCGGCGCGATCTTTTGCTTGCGTGATCTGTCGGTGCACTCCAACGAGTGCGTTCAGATCATATTTGCAGGCGGCTAGGCGTAGTCTTTGCTCTCCTGCATAGGCGTCGTTGAGCAGTGTCTTGCACTTCGCAAGCGAGATTCGGCGGCGATTTCTGCGGAATCCGCGACGAATTGTTCGTTTGAGAAAGACCGCGTCGGTGTGGGTTATTGGTGCTGTGAGGGGCTGGCTTGTGGTGGGGCAGATGACGTTTGAGTGTTTGACGAGGTCGTTAGCGTGGTGCAGAAGGGCGCGGTAGAGGTGGAGAACTGGACGACGATGAGATGCTAGTTGAGAGAAGGAGACCATTGAATTTGGTGGACTTGTTATCGTGAGGTGAATTTGGCTAGCATATTGGCATGCGAGAACGGAAGACAGCGGTTGAACGTCGAAAGCTCAATGTATGTCGACAAATGACATCATCTACAATTTCTGTGCCTGCATAGATGCGAAATTAGGAATTCACATGCATGCTTATTTAATTTCTACTGGACAGTCTATAAACTTCGTTGATTAATATCCGTTCTTAATGACCATATACGTCGCGCTCGCATGGCATATGTATATAGAGACGAGGTTCGCAGTCGTTAGGCTGCACCGAAATCTTAAACAATTATTACGGCTGCTACATATATTACAGCTATGCAAAGCCAAAAACAGACACTAGGACACAGTAATGAGTATTGATATTGAAAGAATTACCGGAGCAATAGAAAGAGCAATGTGCAGCAACGAAACATCAATGGGGGAACATATTGTTTCGTCAGCGTATTTTTAATGTCTCTGCAATTGTTTGGATAACTCCGTTACCTTCTTATCCATTTCGTGGATTGTATTTCCACTTTAATAATTCGATCAAACTTTGTATTATCGTCGACTGACGGTTGTAGGGCACAGCTAGAACAACATTGTCGTCGTCGCTATCACTGGTACTTTTTTGCCAGAACTGCGGCTCACCTACATTGCGATTCCGCTGTCGCAGTCCTCATACATCTCATGACGAAAAGCATCATCGGGTCACGGATTGCCTTGTCTTCGGATTATTGCGCCATCTCACCGGCTGATCCAGAGATCGGAACCGATGGGATGCCCTTGTGTGAAAACTGATTTCATAAATCAGCGCTCGTAATTCAAATTAAGACCGTTTTGTATCCATATCTCAGCAAACGCTTGGGCTGCATCACCATTTATATTTAACCTCCTGTCCCACAGGCTTGCGAGATAACCTTTCTTAGCGTAGGGTAGATTGAGAAAAGCTCACCTCCATCGGCTTGGCGGCGTCTGGTCCGACAATTATCTCGTGCATTATTTCAGTTCCAGGCAAAAAGTCGGTCTCAAAGCTTGGTTCTCCTTTCCTCTGGCCTGTAGAGCTTGCCGAAAATGCTACAGTAGGATGCAATTCGCTGATCTGTTGGATCCCGACAAACAGGATCCAGGACCCTTCCATCTATCCCAAGAGGATCGCGTCAAAGCATTTTATCGTCTGCATCTACCGAGAGACCAAAGTCGTCAAACAGAGCATTGGATACCGTCCACTCTGACATGAGTTATCCCCGTGTTGCGTTCATCCTTTCTGTTTGTGATGCACCGAGAAAATCCAATCCGTACGAAATAGTCTTCACTGGACAGTGGGACAATTGGGCGACTTGGAGAGCTGTCCAATGATTCCTATAAGCCTGAGTGCTGACCGGTTAGTTATCACGCACTTGCCATCCCTCTCACCGACTTGAGCTCCAGGCCTCATCTCTACCAGCAATTGTTCTAGAAAGTACTCTACTAATGCAAGATTCATCAGTAATGGATATTGTGTCTATCGCCATCAGTGAAAGTCCATACAGAGACCAAAGTAATGTTAAGTCTTCGGGAACAAGAACGTAATTCATAGTGGCCCGGCATGAGATGTTGTCTGTCGTTGCCAGCTCTTCACCGGGATTTCGCGATATCACTTATGGACCAGATGCAAAAAAAATTGGATAGTTAGAACGGCCTATACAGCCGGTAGTGAGCGAGGTAACACGCCCCAGGCGATGTGAATAAAAATGCCATCAACAGTTGACCTACACTCCATCGAGGGTTAAACCAAAGGTTGAATTGCCGATAGATTTACACGACCTAGACTATTAACTAAAATGTCGTGCTCGCCCTATATATTGCATGACCTGTTTGAACACGTCTCTGTTAAGGGGTGATGAGACATGATGTTGCGCGGCTGGCTGAGTTTAAAGGGCACACTCGTTTCGTCTGGTAATAGCGGTGCAGGGATTGCATGGAATGTGTCATGGTCTGTCTCGATGACATCGAACATCGATCCCAATGGATTTCATCACGGACCTACCAGCACCTGATGGCCATGGTCTGATCTTGGTAATAGTCTAAATCTAATGACAATATGTACAATACCAATATATACACCGGCTCGCCTAATCACATCACAAAAATCTATTTGGCACAATTCTAAGATCTCATAATCGCCTGCGTAGCCTCATCCTGCATTTTCGAGAATTTCGCGAGATATTCTTTATTAATCTTCTCAATCTGAGATTCCAGCTTCGTAGTCATATCTTTGCTATACGACGCCTGCTTCATCAGCTTAACTGCGGCCATAGCCTTCGTCCGCTCCTGATGGATAGACCTGTGGTGGACGGACTTTTGGGCGGCATCGATCAATGACTTGATAGACTTGACTGTTGCCTCTCGATATTCACGTGTCGGTGGAGGAACAGGGATTAGGAGTATCTGCGGATTAGACGGATCGATCTGCGGATTCATGTTCAAATTCGCAGCTAAAATTCCGGCGGAAACAGCTTTGACGGTCTTTGGGAAACAAAAGAAACACAAAATTAGCCACGCCGGCTAATCCTAGCACAAAACAGACTCACCTCAGGATCATAAACAGAAACAACGATATGGCGACCACTACGAATACTAACCTGACCCAAGCTCTCCAACACGATTTTCTGCTTGCCAACCTGTATTTTCAGACGATTCAAGGTTTTCAAATCCCCTCTGCCCATTCTGGCTTCCTGAATCTGGGATTTCAAGTCCGTGAGGATTTCGTCGCATGACGATTTGAATGATTGCGGGTTATAGACGACGACTTCAATGTCTTCTTGTTCGGCGTCGGATTTGGAAGATTTCGAGGATTTGACAGCTTTCTTCTTGTGCGCAGCCGGCGTTATGCTGAATTGTCGGAAGGGAGACGCATATATTCTTCAATTTGATGCGCAATGAGCATCTTACTTATCAAATAAACAAATATAACAAGGACGTACTGCTCTCGGAAGCCCGTCCCCCGACATCCCGATACTCGACGGGCAGTGACTGTTCCTGTTCCGACCACCAGCCGGGCCCCAAGCAAAGGTCGAACTCCACTAACCGCGGTCCTAACGCTCATTGACTATAATATAGTACCTCGTTAAAGTATAGATCGCTGGAAATCTTAGACTACGGCGAATACCGGGAAAAATAAGAAATTTCGACGGAACGCCGGTGAGATGAGGCCCGCGCCGCGCGAAGGGTCCGACTTTCTTTTTCTTCTTGCAGGAGGCACGGATTAGGGTTTCTGTGGACAGTTCGCCTCGCCCACTATTTTTTCGGCAAATGGGAATACTTTGCTATATGACACAATAAACATACTTAGTACAAACCATCTGCTAGCAGAGTCGCGTATCGGTCGACGGTCGTCTTCGACTTGGTACAATTCTTTTGACTAACAGGGAGTCAGGCCATAAATTGGTGCGGTCCAAACACTATGCCCGCAATTCGTGTATGAAGCATGACTGGGCCGGACATCACGAGAATTACCAAGTATGCGTACCGTGAAGATGGCGACTCGGCGACGCGCTGTATAAAATTGAGCATATGCGGAATAGAGCACAGTAGAAATGTGTAGATATTTTCGGGGTATACGTATAGAACTGACATACATATTCTACAGAATTGGTTGGCTCATGGTCGAGTGTATATTAGTAATATTATTGCCCCTCCAAGCAATGGGAAGACTCTAGTGATCCTTTGAGTTTGTTTCTGTCAGACCGAGTACTGTGTTTATTGCTCGTTAGGCTGAGAAGGAGCCGAATGGAGCCGAGTGTAGGCGACCAGCCTGCAAGCCAGACTCCACTTTGACTCGGTGCAGGGCGACTAGGGCAGTCACTGACGAACTGATCCTGGCCGTTGGATGCAGCGGGGTTGAGTGGTCAGTTTGTGTCTTGAGCAAGACCAACGTAAAACCTTATATTGAATTTTTGTGAATTGCCAATTGATGCGCTGTTCCGGACGGCAGGGATTTAGAGTTTCATGCGGCAGGTGCGTGCGCTAGGGCGGAACGTTATTCCGCTAGCGAACGGGTGGCGAGACCGTCTTGCCAAAGCTGCAGATATGCCTTGTGGTGACGATGGAGTGGAGGACGCTTTTTCTGCGGTCCACTGACTGCTATACAGGCGTTATGTCTCTGCGAATTCCGATATAGCTTGTACTGATTCGTGTAGTATAGGAGTTAACTCGGCTCATAGCAGAGTGCCAATGTTCTGCTCGGTAGCCCGCGTAAGTGCGATTGATGGTGCGGCAAGCGAGCACTAGTCTTAATCTTAGTGGCCCACATGATCCGACAAGCATCCGACTAACATGCAGGAATAAGCTAACTGGATATCTGTCCTGCGCATTACTCATGCGTATACCATTGAGGCTCGGGGTGTGCGATGACTCTGCCCACGGTGGGATTTTCGGGAAGATGGTCCTGAACCGGGCAGGCGTTCAAGGTTGTATCCTGCGCTCCCATCGGATCCATCGAGTCTGTAGTCTGCTTCCGCCTCCTCGACGGCTTATTCAAACTGTCGCATTCAGTGTTTGGGGGGCGGCCTGTGGAGGTCACGAACGAGAGTGCCGTTACATTCACGTGTTACATATTACGATATTCGTCGACCGTAAGCTAGCACCATGGGAATCAACTGGCTCTGCTCCGGAAGTTTGCGTGTACATACGCTTGACCACCTTCCACTGCAGGCCGTTTTGATAAATTATGGTAGTCCATTGTCCATCGAGCAATACACTTTGTGATCCAAAAGGCGTTAGTAGAGTTATCGGCATCGCGTTAGAGTCGAGATGCATTATCGATCTGGCTAGTCTGATCATAGTATACTGGGTATTTATCACCAGCCATGCTGATCTCGTTTGTAGAGGTGAGGTCATCCAGCTCATCGACGACGGACGCATGACACCAAGAGCGCAACCATGTTGGGAACGCTTCCGTAGGTGTCAATGTGCTCTGTTGATCATCAGCATAGAAGCGGCCAGTCCGAGAACTTGAACGGCTCATGCATTCCAACACAAACTCTACGGGGTAGTCCATCTCTCCTCAACCAATATGCTATAATTATCTGCCAAGCACAAAAAACGGCAAAAGCTTAGCGGATCCAATGCACCGAAATAAGTCATCAGTGCCGTCTGGTGGATTGGGATAGATCATACGATCTTGTAGTGCCGGCGCGGCGAGAGAGGTACGTTGCAAACAACGTGATCAGCTCATCTTCCAGCGACGATGTTTCCAAGACCCCGAATACGGAGTCAGTCCACCACCCCTTGGGCCACTCTCGGGAGCCGACAGAGAAGCCAGTATGTATTTCGCACCTTATACAACGGCGGCAAAGATTAGGGTTAGTTGTCACCTGCGACTTGCAATGAGTTGCAAGAACGAATACACTTTAGTCTGGAGGCCAAGTCGCTTGCATTACAAGAAAACAACTCGTCATGCGGATTATCTGAGGCGTTGGCCACGCTATTACCGGAGAGACTGTATGGGGGGACGCCATATTTGTACGGCAAAGTACCCTTCTTGCAGCGAAGATCACTCGGCAGGTTAGCACAAGCAGCACAAGCAGCACGCAAGCACGTGGCGGGTAAGACGCGCAATGGGTCGCGGAACTCCTTCACATAGCTGAGCTGCCACATTATTATTGACAACTGTTTGAGGAAAATGCCATCTATATCTATATACACAGAATCTCCACGGTGAGTTAATCCCAGTCGTCTCGAACCCCCCGCAGCTCTGGGCATGCGTGAAGTTAAGGTTTTTGGGGTTAAGGTTAGTGACAGCAGAAGGATTTGGTTTAGGCTCGGTCTGCAGTCTGCAGTCGCCGTCTCTCACTTTTCAAGGCTGCCGCTTAGGCTATTCTCGTTTCGTCGGGAGTTAGACGAAGATGCGCAGATTACGGCAGAATATACTCTGCTATTCAGATGCTGACAAACAGCTCCGGATAGTTGGCGAGAATCCGTGGTCAATTTCATGTTGAACTAGACAGCTGTCCAGCAGCACAGACTGTTTCTGCCAACGGCGAAGAGGTTCCAGAAGCGCCGAGGGAGTGCTTGCAAGCGGTGGTGGCGCGTGATGCGTTGAGTGGACGCGTAAACGCGTGAATTCTTTTTAACTTGGCAGTGGTGCGTGCCGAGTTGCTTTTTTGCTAATAACCCTTGTGCCGTTTTGCCGGGTCAGTGTTTGGTATAGTTATATAGTCACAAGTGTTGACAGCTGTCGATTGATGCGCTACCCGGACCGAGTGGCGTTTGATCGATGTGATTTGCAAAACTGCATTTTGACTTGGCTGGTAGATTTGCGTGCAAGCGAGAGTCGTACCTTCCAGAGGTGCCACGAGATTGTTTGTACCTAGTCGCACTAACTTGCTGTGGCCTGGCCTGTGCGCGCACTTTCTCTCACGAGGTCCTACGCTTAAACCCTCCGCGCGCTTACTTTGCTCTGGTCTTCTCGTCGCCCATGCTTTAAATCTCCTCATCCGCTCTGCTCCTCGCCTGCAAAATCACCAAAATCAATCTTTCCTTTTTCCCCAATCAACAATGTCCCACCGTCGCGGCCCCTGGTCAGCCGCCGAGGACGCCAGATTACTACATCTAGTAAACACCCATGGTCCCACAAACTGGGTCCGCATCTCGCAGCTCCTCGCCACCCGCACAGCAAAGCAGTGCCGCGAGCGATACCATCAGAACCTCAAGCCGTCGCTCAACCACTCGCCTATATCAGCAGAAGAAGGTCTGCTGATCGAGTCCCTTGTCGCCCGGTTCGGAAAAAAGTGGGCAGAGATTGCCCGGCACTTGGCTGGCCGGAGCGACAACTCAGTCAAAAATTGGTGGAATGGCGGAGCGAATAGAAGACGTCGGGCGGGGTCATCTGGCCCCGCCGACGACGGCAGTGTCAGTCCGCCGCTGCCGGCGTCGAGAATACACCAGCAGATTCAACCACCGCCATTGTCGACAGTGTCCTACACGTCTCCTGCGCAGCTTCCGTCGACCACGTATCTTCCGCCGCCGCTGTCCCCGCCGCCGCTCATTCCTGATGGGCCGGACGACAAGCTGACGTCAGCCTCGACAACATCGTCGGAGGATGACGAGTATTTCCGGTCGTCGCAGTACGTTCCACAGCAAGCTTCCTTCCCGGTCTACCCAGTGCACCAGCAGCACCAGCAGCAGCAGCTATACACCCCTGGCTACTCTCAACCGCGGCAATACCAGTATGTAACCCCATCGCCCTATGCGTCGTACGGCAATCTCCCGCCGCAGCCGGTCGAACTCCAATACAAAGCCAGTCTGTCCGGCCTGATCGACTCGCCTGTCCCCCAATCCCATTCGAAGCAAGCACTCTTACTGTCGTCCTCGATGTCGCCATACCGCATTGCCGAGACGTCACAGGCTAATCCGTACACGTACGCCCGGGCTGCCGAAGACCCAGTGTTTGCCGCGGCACGAGCGCGGGCGCAGGCGCAGGCCGAAGCCGAAGCCGAGGAACAGCGATTACGCGATCAGCGAATGAACATCAACAGTTTGATTATGTAATTTTTTTGGGTTTCCGGAGTTAGAGATAGGACTGGAGTTGAGATTTTCTCTTATCAAAGATTTGGTGTGTTTTGGGATAAAATTGGTCGTTACTCGTGCAATACTAAACTAGTACGGAGGTATTAGACTGATGGCGTTTTGTCTTGTTTTTTTTCTTTATTGTAAGAGGTGATAAATGTCGCTGTATGGTAGACTGTGTAAGATATGATGTGTAGATGTACAATATTCGATGAGGTACTCATTGTAGCGTACGTGTCATTGTTGTGACGCTGATCGATTCCAAAGTGTATAAGATCAAACAGCAGCTATCACATTGTACCCACGGCGGTGGATCGGGGGTTTGGATTGGACCAGAAGGCAATGGAAAATATGAGCGGCATGCTAAAAAAGAAGAGGTGCCAGAAATCACCTCACCGGTGGGCCCCGTGCCAGTCTGTTGCTGAGTACCCACTAGCCGTTAGCCGGCCACCCACACAGTTTGTGGCGGCGTGCCTAAAATAAAATAAAATCAGATGATATTTAGCAGTGCGTACTGGACTAGCGCTGCAGCCTGCCTGTTGTGGCAGGTGTTCATGGATCGTAAGGTCGATTAAACTCAACTGTAATAATACACAAAACGACATTTCTTATTGTCGTTTTATTATTATTGTCGTATTAGAACCCATCCGCCAACTGCTGGTGGCCAAACATAGAAATTTGATGAAGTTCCAACTCGCCGCCCTTCCCTCAACCCACCTTGCCCACCACCCACCGAGGACAAGCCGACCAACCGCATCACTTCGGTATCTCGCACATCACCGTTGGAAAATCCAGTCGATGCTGGCGATAGCCGTTGAGACTGCCTGACGACGTGGCCGAGCCGTCCATTCATACACATTTTTTTTGCTCTACACTACCGTAATACAATAATGTCGCATCTCGCGGTTGTGTCGCTTAGGAGTCCTAATCTGTCGACCAACGACGACGCGACGCGACGCAACTTTGGTGCTACCGCTGACGACCGGAGGGCCAGACAAACAAAGTTCGGCAACGCTCTTTTTTGAAGCGTGTTTGTTTTTGACGTGCATGCGGCGCTGCAGCGTCCCGTCTAAGGTTTAATTCGTAGGCACGGTTTCTCGAAACCAGCGTCAAAACCCGATTTTTCGAGCTTGGCTGTCGCGCAGTCGCCGTGGAATAATACCGTGGCTTGCCAAACAAGTCACTTTGCCGTCAACGAGCTCCTTTCTTTCTCTGTCGGACATGGAGATCGGTGGCCGACAAGGAGGAGCAGGTCTGCATCCTCTCTCTCTTTACATCAAAAATGTGTGAGATCGAAAGTTTTTGAGAGGGATCTTCGGTGGCCATGGAGGAAACCGTTATTCTACCGGTCCATGTGAAATTCAGGGGAACAAGATGTCGATTGGTTAAGAATGATAATGCGCCGCAGATCAGCGTTGCAGGATAAGAGTAGAAGTTATCATGTGATTCGGTATTGTGTCATCAGCTTCCTTTTAGTGCTAGATCTGTGGCAGTAGGCGAATCAGATCGGTGAATTTTCGCTTGGTTAAATGACATGTTGACGTTGCCGCTATTTGAGTCGCTGGCGAACGCGCTGCGTGCCGCCCCCCTTTTTTTTTTGCTCAACTGCATCAGTAGTGTGGGGATCGCACGGGGCCGAAAGATCGTGGCGTACATCAACAGACGACACTAGTGCGCACTGCGCCCACATCACCTGGCCGCTTCTTAGTGCCTTATGTTATTTATTCCCTAATGCCTGAAGATCCTAGCCCATTGCATCATGCGATATTTATTTTCCAAACTAAAGCCGCTATAAAATGAAGTATTCCTATTATACAGGTAAAACCGAATCCATCCCGCCGGCAAGCCTTTGCACAAGTGAGTCACAAAACCCTTAAATTGAGCATGTGGTCTGCCATTGCCCGGTGCCCGCGATCTGGCATTCGCTTAGCCGAGCTGAAACTTAATAGCGCGATCTCACAAAACGCTGATTTTCTGTGACTCCAACTTTCGGTACGAAACAGAAAGGAGAAGGTCAGCGCACCGCTTGCAAAACAGTACACAGTCTCAGATATGCCATAAGCCATCAGCATCATCGACGTGACCGTTGTCGTCCATCTCTGCTTGCCAACTTTCTGCACGGCTGATAGACAAGCCGCAGACGTTATCGCTTCAGCGCGTTGCCAAATCCTTGTACTTGCCTTTGGCGAACGTTGCTAGGCGCTGATTAGTTGCAAACGATATACTGATATGTCCTAGTTTCCCGTTCGTTACTTGTCGTGACACAGCGCCCGTAGATCCGATCTAAGAGGATCTACGGGCGGTAGAAAACACCGGATGATAGATGAGCGAGGCCGGAGTACAGCCGGAGATGGCGCATCTGGCTAGGGTTTTGCCCTTGTTAACGGTCGCACTAATCTCGCGGGGCTCAAGAGATTGCAAAAATAGCGCCATATTGCAACTCCAGAAAAGGAAATGCGACAACGAATCTTTTCGCTTTTACTATGCAATAATTCCGCGGCTCTGGCTGCCGCGAAGGCGCCGATGCCGCACCTCTCTTTCCATGCACGGAATATAGTAGAAGCCAGGTTCCCCGATTTGCTTTGAGTTTCCCGCAAATTACGAGTGTCGAAGGAGATCCGGCTTGATATATCCATGGACGACAATGTTTCAAGTAATATTCATATCAAAATTACGGTTGCTGATCCGGTTTTACCTCTATCTGGCACATTGATCGTCACCCTGTAATATCGCGTGGCCCAAAACGCAGCCTATTCGCACGAATCAGCGCCATACTCTTCAGTACTGCACTGTCAGGTGCACATGTCACCACAACAGCAGATATCATTTTGCTGCACTATGACGCAAGTTCTGTGCGCCGCGGCCGAAGGGCTGGGACAATACCGCGCCAAAGTTCGGGCAACGCTGTTGCAGATCGCTGCCGTGTTGGGGCCCCACGACATATGAGCTCATCATACACGACGAAATAGCTCTAAATAATAGTCATACATAACTGAATCCTAGTTATCAATTAATTCATAAAATTTAGATTTACAATAGTCGTTGCGAGAGAATTGCGCTTTTTCGTCGTTCTCTCTACGCTGGCTCGTTGGGACACGATGAGCCTGGTTCCAAATTAAACTCTTAGAGAACACGCACGCGCCGACAACCGGCTGAACGTCAGCTCAAAATCTTTCACCACCGCTATCTACCCACCACACAAATCGCATGGCACAGTTCTAGATCCTCAATCTCGTTTTCTGCTTTACTTTCTTTGTTCTTCTTGCTTTGTATTACTATTGTTTGGGCGGATATTTGTGTTTACGGTCGTGTTAGCACCACGAGCTCGATCACACTCCTGGCTATTCACGAACTCGTCTCGAGTGCCATTTGATATCACCTCGTCCAGCCTGACAATGCAGAACCGCCAACATGGTCTCCTCGACAACGCATAAAGCCCGCCTCCATCCTCCGTCTCCGCACTTGATCCCGGCAGATAACGCGCCGACGACGAGCTCGCTGCAACAGCTACTCGCGCATGCTCACGACCGGTACGCGGCCCATCCGCACTCGACCTCACGCGACGAACTATGGCGCGTGTTGACGCGGCTGGACGAGTGGACGACAAAGATGGTCGACCATGGCTACGTCCAGCCTCTGCAAACCACCGCGCATCATCATCAGCAGCAGCAGCAGCAGCAGCAGCAGCAACAAAATCGCACCAGCAGTATACTGGAGGCGTGGCTTCTTGGTGGATGTATTGCATATGTGGGTGATCCCTGTCCTGTTTGATCCTTTTGACAGTACCAAAAGATGTTGCCTGTGGATTGGTGTGCTGATGCCATGTTTTTTCCGACTTGAAGAGTCTGGGAGATATGCCTAGGGCCATCGAATGGAACTATCGCATCCTGCGAGTCGATCCAAAGTACGTTGTTGTTATTTCTGCAGCGCTACAAAGAGCTCACGGACAACTAACAACAACACCAGCTATGTCGAATCAATGTCGAATCTTGCGGCCGCGTTACGTGCATTGCGTCGCAACGCGGAGGCAGAAGCATGGTGGACACGCGCAGTTCATCTGCGGCCGACATACTGGGACGCAGCCGACCATTTGTTCTCGCTACTATGCGCGCAACACCGATACGTCGATGCAGCCAACGTGCTCGCGTACGTCGAGCAGCATGCCGTGCCAACCTCTGTCCACGCCGCAGACCTCGCGCGGTATCTTGCAATCATTCATGCAAAGGGAACGCTGTTGTACGCTCTGGGGAACCATGTCGCGGCTGCAGACGCGTTCGCGAGGGTTCTTGCGCTGGCCGCCGGATACGCGGATCCGGAATATGACGCCCCGGATAGTAAAGTAACACTTGGAAGGCTAATGCAGCGTGCGAGATCGGCCCTCGCGTCCAAGAGAAACGGGAGGTTGCTGCTGACGCCTCATGAAGCGCAAGGGTGTCTGGCGGACGTGTTTGATGGCGATTTACCGGGTATGCGTAGTGTCGCGGACGCTCAGCATCGCCAAGCAATCGCGCAGACGACAGCAAACACCCTTCTCACTCTCGCAAAAATCTTGCAAGATGCCATCGCTGCCGGTGTGGCCGGTGGTGACAGCAGCAACGCTAACCAGCAGGCCAGCACCGACGGCAAGACCGCGAATGCCACCACGCTCGTGCATATAACGGGCCGCATTCCTTCCGCATTCGACGTCCTCCCACTATACTACCTCTCACTAGCATTACACCCAAGTCCAAGCACCGCAAACAATATCGGCATTTTGCTCGCCTCTCTCGCGCCAGCGCTGCCAATGCCAACAGAGCATTGTCTCGCTCTCGAATATTACCGATATGGTCTCTCCCTCGACTCCCGCCATCCACACCTATACACCAACCTCGGATCTCTCCTCAAAGACCAAGGCCGACTCGTGCATGCGGTCGCGATGTATGAACGTGCTGTGGCCTGCGATCCTAATTTTGACATTGCGCTCGCGAATCTCGCCAACGCTGTCAAAGACCAGGGACGCGTGGCTGATGCCATCGGATACTACCGTCGAGCTGTTGCGGCCAATCCCGGATTCGACGAGGCCGCGTGCGGGCTTTCAAACGCGCTTAATTCAGTGTGCGATTGGACAGGTAGAGGAAGTTGCGGAGTCGAGATTCGTGGCGTCGATACAGAAGGGAATGTGTGCTTGAACCGTACGGAAGGGTGGATGGCCCGTATTTTGACCATCATCGACACTCAGCTCAACTCTGCGCTTGCTTGGGGCCGCGGAGTCATTGGCACAGAGTATACGAAAATAGTGCAGGAGATTGTTCTTGCGTGCGAATACGCTGGCATGGATGATCCTCGACTCACGCCGTGGCTCGGCGAGCTCAATGCCGCCCAGCAGAGTGGCCACGATGAAGGCGCAAAGCTGATTGAGTTATTTGAAGTCGCGGCCCGTCGCGCGCGATGGAGATGGTTTAACGATCTCTACGGCGGCGGTCATACTGAGGAAAAGCCGAATTATCATCGTCCTCAACTACCCGATTCATTGTCATTACCAGCTGCTCCGACCGTGCTGCCATTCCATACGTTCACTATCCCATTTACAGCCGTTCAAGTCCGCGAAATTTCTCGCCGAACGGCTCTTCGCGTTTCCGTTACGGCGATGCGGTATCCTTGGCTTCCCACAAATGTGTATCCGCCACCTCCACCCCCAGATCCGTACTTGAAAGTCGGCTATATCTCTTCTGACTTCAACAATCATCCTCTCTCGCACCTCATGCAGAGCGTGTTCGGTCTGCATCGACATAGCATTGGTACTTCACATCCCGTGTATGGTATTTGTTATGCAACAACCCCATCCGACGGTACATCCTACCGACAGAAAATCGAAATGGACGCAAACGAATTTGTCGACGTGTCTGCCTGGAGCACACAAGCTGTTGTCGAGCGCATCGTGCGTGACGGCATCCACATTCTCGTCAATCTTAATGGCTTTACCCGCGGCGCCAGGAACGAAATTTTTGCTTGCAGACCAGCGCCGCTGTCTATCGCGTTCATGGGCTTTGCAGGATCACTGGGAGCGGAGTGGTCGGACTACATACTCGCTGATAGCGTCACGATGCCATCGAGTGCGGTTCGCCATCAGCGTCCGGAGAATCGGGATCGGATCCTTCGTCATCACGATTGTATCAACCAAAACTCTTGGGCGTATTTCGAGGACGTCGTGTTTTGTAAGAATTCGTTTTTCTGCTGTGATCATCGCCAGAGCGCACCAGACGCGAAAGCCGATTCGATCCAGGCCGATGACGACACGAGATGGAACACCGAGCTGCAGAGGCGGGAGACCATGCGTGCCGATCTGTTCCCCAATCTTGCTTCCGGGACCATAATCCTTGCGAATTTTAACCAGCTGTATAAAATCGACCCATCAATATTCGTCACCTGGCTGCGCATTCTCGCACGCGTGCCAAATGCCATCTTGTGGCTTTTGAAGTTCCCTGACCTTGGCTCGACGCATCTCCTATCGTTTGCGGAACGTTGGGCCGGCGCCGAAGTAGCCCGTCGGGTGATCTTTACCGATGTGGCGGGAAAGGACACGCATCTGCTGCGGTCGCGAGTGCCTGACTTGTTCCTCGACACGCCCGAGTGTAACGCGCATACTACTGCGACGGACGTCATTTGGGCGGGCACGCCGATTCTCACGTTCCCGCGCTACGACCACAAGATGTGCAGTCGCATTGCCGCGTCTGTCGTGGTTTCCGCATCGACAGCCGGAGCATCTTTACCGCAGAGACTCATTGTGTCATCTGAAGTTCAGTACGAAGAACGCGCTGTTGAGATATGCTCGGCAGGCGGCACGACAGGCGAACTCCTCCGTCTACGCAAAGAGCTTTTTTTGGGAAGGAGTAAAGCTGCTATTTTCGATACGCCGCGCTGGACACGGGATATCGAGAAAGCATACTGGATGATGTGGAACCGGTGGGTTAAAAATGGCGGCGCTGTCACGATGGGCGAGGATGAAGATCGGAATTTGTATTTATAGACGGGGGCGTTATTTGCTCAAGGTTGCTCTTTTTCTCTTTTCTTCTCGGCTTTGTAATTTGGAATCGCGCGGTACGCTTGGTGAATAAAGTCTGGCTGGACTTTGGTGAAAAGAATTTGGGTTTGTTGCTCAGGTATTAGATATATTGTGTGACTGAACAAGGTTTATATAAAAGCCCAGTTTCTAGTGGGTTTAATTTTTTGTGGCTGTATGTATATATGGGTATTGCAAGAGATTATTAGTATTGGGGTCTCTGGAATTATCTAGAATGTTACGATTTTGAATCTGTGTTGCCCTGTTCGACATCGCGCCCCTTGTAAATTCACATGTGCGGCTTGCTTCACACCATGATACCTCCTACTCGTCCTTGACTCGAACAGTTGAGCACGCCAAACATGGCAGGATGTATATTCTGCGCCATAGCAGCGTCAGTCCCAGTCTTCGACCCCACTTCCTCACCGTCGCCATTAGAACAAGAATCCTACCCTGCACCGTTCACGCAGCACAACGTGATTCTCTCCACGCAGTCGTACCTAGCGTTCCTCGACATCCAACCGCTCGTCTCCTCAGCTTGTCACATTCTTCTTATCCCGCGTAGGCATTACGAACGAATATCAGATTTTCCAAAACAGAGCGCGAGCGATGACGTCGTCGACGGCGTGAATTCGGACTTGGGCGGTTTACTGGCCGTCCTCGGCAGCGCTCTCGGCGACTCATTCCGGGATGTCACAGACTTCAATATAGTTCAGAATAACGGTATGATTCATATGCCTTTTGAAAAGAAAAGAAAAAATCCTTGGTTCCGTGAAGTAGTTGATTTATAGTGGGTCTTACTTTTTCTGTCTGTTACAGGTCCAGCTGCCGGCCAGGTCGTGCCCCATGTTCATATCCACATCATCGCGCGTCCTGCAAGTGCAACCTCCAAAGACCCACTGCAGTCATCCTCGAAGAATACAAAGCGCTTGGAATATGCGTCTTTAATATTCGGAAAAGGTCCTCGTTCGGATCTGGATCCTGAGGCTGCACGGAACACTTGTGATGTGCTGAGGGCATATCTGTATCACAACTATTGGCGCAAGCGGCAGCGTATGGAAAACAGTAGACTGTAATTCGTCATGTCATTAACCGACACCGGCCACGATTTGTTGGTCACTAATTAATCCATATATTAAAATCTATATAAGAGACACACAACACATTTTTGTCGAGCGCAGTCCTAGAAAATAGTAAGGCAAATGGAAATATATACACAAAACGCGATGAGAGGTCACTAAACCTTGAAACAATTGAGATATCAATAAACGTGCCTCCTACATATTGCAACCCACTACATAACAAGCAACCTTATAAACAAGTAAATGACGATCACAGAGAGGACGAACTAACGGACATACGAAAACAAGAGCAGAAAACAAGTACACATGATGACCCAATAACAAGTAAACGATATCGCACTGAAACGAAGAATGAAAGGAATGACCAAGACGAAGTACGCACTCTTCCATAGAGACTCTCTTAATCTAGACACCTTTATGTAAAGTCTTGAAGCCACCTGGCTTACAGGCATTCGTGGTCCAGCACAGTACTCAATTATCGAACAAAATCACATAAAAATTAATCCGAAATAATCCCGAAAGACTATGATATATCATCGCAAGTTACAATTAATAGACAGCAGTCGTGCAATTCAAGGGCTCTCCTGCTCTTCGGCTTCGTCAGAGTCGATGTTTAAGTCGGACGGTAAAGGAATCTGTTCGACACGTTTTTTGGCCCATTGACGTGCCAAAATAGACGCTACACGGGATTAGCAACTAGAAACGATGGCTGATGAGCACTATACCTTTCAAAAATCTCTTGCTGGCATATTTCTTGAAGAACGCTTCGTGTTTGACGGGCTTGACAAGATAGTCGATCATAAGGTTGCATACCGGCTCAATCATTTCCTCCGTATAGCCGCCCGAGTAGTGTATCAGGTTTTTATCCTAGGAATCAATTAGAAGCTAATTCGACGCAAAATATCTCAAATCGGATATATACCCATGGCGGTCGCTCGAGAATGACGCGAGCAAGATACATTGCCGTGGCCGCGACACGTGAGGGATAGTACCTCATGAACCTATGATCCAACAAGGCAATCTCCATTAAATACTTCGCAACAGTACGCGTTTGAATATCATAATTGTCCGCTTTGGAATTTCTGCGCAAGAAGTTCATGGGATTCGGATATGACAAGTTGAAGTCTAGCACCTGAAGCATAAAAGTTTCCGCTCGTAGAATTTCTTCCTCGGTATATCCACTATCGGCAACATATACAAAGTTCTGTATAGATGGAGAGAATACCTCCTCGTACTTAGCTGCAATGAACATGCCTGTAATCCCGACAAGCTGCAGTTTATCAAGAGTAACCACTCTGAGTGACAAAAAGCGATCCACAATATTGACCGCAAGAAAGAGCGTTTCCGGTAGTAGTCGGAACTTTGTGTGAACTTCAACAAGCCAATCTATGAGAATGTCTCTCATTTTCCATTGCAAGTCACGCTGCTCGTCCATATATCGCGGATTAGGCATCGTCCGGATTTCTAGCTCCTTCATATAATCGAAAATTTCATTCACATATTCTGCAACCATAGTTGGATCATCCATTTCGTCAGCATCCAGATCATCCCAATCATGCGCTGCCTCTTCCTGCTTGTCGGGTTCGGTAGTGACTGCATCCTGCGATTCGATGGATATCTTCTCAACCGTACCAACTAATATTGGGTCCTCATTCTCCTTATTTCCGTCGGAGAATTCCTCATCAATAGTCTCATCAACCAATGAGCTAGCGGACGATTTTGAACGTGGCTTGGCAGCTCTCTGCGCTGCCGTGGCAATGGTGATCGGCTTCAGTGGGGCGCGTCTCTTACGCGTTCCTGAGGTAACAGATGTCGAACTATTCTTCTTGATCTGAACTGGAGCTTCTTCATCTGTAATGCTGTCGTTACCAGTTCTAGATGCGCGTGAACGCGAAACGTTGGTTGACGTTGCTGTCTTCACAATTTTTGCCGCATGCTGCTTTACGTCCTTCTCCCCGGGTCCGGCCTCTTTATGGACGTTACTGACATCACCGAGGGCAGCACGTTTCCGGCCTTTAATTTGCCCGCCGTTCACTTCCTTTGCTACAAGAGCAGACTGTGTGCCTTGTCCCGTGATAAGCTGTGTGTCCAGCGCAGCCGCCTTGGCACGCGTAACTCGACCGTTCGCGTTAACACCTAATTTATTCTCATCTTGTCCAGCTGTAGCCGAAATCCTAGTCGAGCGTCTCTGAAAATTCATTATTAGTGACAAACACTAGACCGGAATAAAAATGTGCGACATGAATGAATATTCCCAAGGTCGTTGTTGAGAAGCCAAAGATTTCCTTCAGATCATCCCAGCGGCTAAACAAACCACAAAACCAAAGCATTACCAATAGTAATCAAATAACACGTACAGTGGTGGCCATTTCTAGAAATCCAATAATTTCAGAAATGCTGGCTAAAATCTACGAGGATGAGTGCAATGACCGACTGCCGAATCGAGAAGCGACGCGGATGCCTGCTGTGATAGGAAGAAAGAGCATTAGCACGTTCTGCGAAGTATCCAACCGTATTTTGTAATGCATCCATAATGTCTTTCAAATCAGACAACTCAATAACGTGGAAGCAAAGAAAAGTTCATGTCTCTTATCCTCCGCCATCACGATCGTTGACAATCGTATATCAAGGCATACCGAAAATACACTCACCAAATCAACCAAAATAAATAAACTCCTTCCAGTATATTAATGGGATAAGAAATCAATAGTGCTCAGTAGAACTGATTCATAGATAACGATGTGTTGTTACTGTGGATAGTAAGGTTCGTAGCGGAATAGCAAAATCTGTCGACAGCCCTGAGGGATGCGAGGAACCTACCATGCGCACTCGCCATGTTTGTGTACCAGTCGTAACGTCGCCATGCCAATGCCTATGTTTACTCAAAGCCTGATTGGGATAGTCGCACCCAAAGTCGCGTCGCCTGAGTAATAGTCAGTCCGTACGCGTAACCTTAGGCACAGAATAGTCACGTGAAAGTTGTAAACCTTAATTTGTGTAAACCTTAATTTCACCATTAGAAATTTTTGAGATCTACTTAACAATATTATTCGACGTAGCTATGCTTGGGAGATCTATACAGATTAAACTCCCAAGTAGTTAATTCAAGTCTCGGTAATTTTTTTTGGTAGTGGAGGGATTTATGACGCAATATCTGATACTGCTTGCGCAAAAGCACGAGTCATTCCGGAAGACAGAACTTGAAGCCCTTGCGGAACTAGAACGTGTCTCGGTAGACTTGAGCCACCATGATGACAATGTATGTATACCAGTGGTTGTACTTATGACTGATTACTGATTATTATATCGATAGGTACCTTTGCTATATGTGACCTTAGATTGTGAAGAAGATGCTCGAAAGTTAATAAGACGATCAATCTTGGCCCGGTCGATTTTTGAGGTCTGGGGAAGAGGAAATTCGTTGGACTCGCTCCATGAAGACGTGAAGCAGAGGACAAGCCACCTATGGCCAAGTAAGCCAATTTACGGACGTGGCCGCCGAGGATATGCGAACTAAATGCCCTTAGAATATAAGCACGTTTCTTTCAAGTTCGACGTCATCAGTTATCAGGGGTCACGAACAAAAGAAGAGCAGAGAGAAATTATCGAGTCGTTCTCGTATGTTGACTTCGATGGTCCTATCAGAATGAGAAGCCCAGAAGAGGTTTTTACGATTGTCGAGGAGTATAAGTCTAAGACAGACATGTTACCAAGTATGGAACGACGCGAGTTAAAAGATATTTGTTTTGGAAGGTTTATTGCAAGCAGTCAACGAGATATAATAGATCAGTATGATCTCAAGAAGAGGAAATATATTGGAACGACATCTTTTGATGCAGGTTGGTAAATGCTACAACATGCTTGTGCAAGGCTAATGCCGATCATAGAGCTTGCGTTAATATCATCGAACATTGGCCTGGCAGCGCCTGGAAAGATCGTCTATGACCCGTTCGCTGGAACTGGTAGTTTTCTGGTGGCCGCGAGTCATTTCGGGGCCATGGCACTTGGCATGAATCATATCACCCAATGGCTGAACTTATACTAACTTCGATAGGCTCTGACATCGACGGTCGTCAAATCCGCGGCACCGCAAAATCAAGTATTACTACCAATTACTCTCAGTACAATATTAAAAGTCAATTCCTCGATACATTTGTATGCGACTTCACTCATAATCCTCTACGACCGTCGTTTCGATTAGACGCTATAATATGCGATCCCCCATACGGAGTTCGTGAAGGTCTTAAAGTATTAGGATCGAGGAACGCTGAGCGGTATGCCGACAATTTGCCCACGAGACTCGAGAACGGCGATTTGTCGCACTTGTGAGTTTCAGTAGATTACTAATGATCACATGATGAATGTTATTGATTAGTAATTAGACGACCGGATTATATTCCGCCTAAGAAACCTTACCATTTCGACGCATTACTGGACGACTTACTCTTTTTTGCAGCTGACCATCTTGTCGATAATGGACGCCTCTGCTGCTGGATGCCGACTGCGAACGAAGATTACGGAGAGCGACACATTCCTATGCATCCAGACCTGAACTTGATCTCCAATTGCGTTCAGGAGTTCAATAAGTGTATGTAGTTTACGTAGTTCATTGTCCAACGGTGCTGAGACGACATAGGGTCACGACGATTGTTGACATACAAAAGATATCCAAGAGGTTGTACTGCGTCGCCACGGCCGACTACTAAGAGCGGCAGGGTTTATAAAGAGCAATTCCGTGATAAATATTTCCGAGGTTTTGCAAAGGCAAAGGATCACGAATCCGTGGAGTGGATGGCGGAAAGCTTGTAAAAATTCTTGTGCATATGTATAATAATACGATCCGGGAATGGTGTTCCACCTGAGCGTAAGCAACCAATCATAGGTGGGAGGAGAAGAGGTGACGTAAAAAGGCCAGGGCATGTGAAGGAACAAATCCTTCAAGCTTATTGAAAGAGTCATGTGATCCATGTCACGTGCCGCTCACGTTCTTGTATAAGGCAGCAGTTTGTGTTCCGCGGCTCAGCCTCGGCTCCTTGACTACCTGGACATTTACCTCCCGCGAACGCCTCGGCGCGACCCGCGTGCTCCTTTACCCCAGATTCTCGGCCCGTGAGATCTGGGGCATCCACATAAATTCATTTCGCCCCCCTGTGCTGCTTCCCGTTCTCATTCCTCATTATCGTATAGTATCGCATACATTAACAATCATAATGGCCGAACGACTTTCTGCCCTCGCATCCCACATCGCTCCTAACGAGACCTCTGCCGTCTCGAAGATTACAGAGAAGCATCCCGATGACGTTGTCATCGTTGCAGCCTACCGCACGGCAATCACTAAGGGTGGCCGTGGTGGCTTCAAAGATACAGCTGCGTCCGATCTTCTAGTAGGAGTCCTGAAGGGATTGTTGGACCGTACGAAGATAGATCCCAAGCTCATCGACGATATCGGGGTCGGCAATGTTCTTGCTCCCGGTGCCGGTGCAACGGAGTACCGTGCCGCATCTCTAGTCGCAGGAATTCCCTATAGTACTCCTGTCTACGCTGTCAACCGACAATGCTCCTCCGGCTTGATGGCAGTCCTTCAGGTCGCGAATGCTATTACTTCAGGAACCATTGATATCGGTATCGGCGCTGGTGTTGAGAGTATGTCTTCCCAGTACGGACCCGCTTCTGTCACAGCGTTCTCTGAGCTCCTCCAGGGACACGAAGAGGCAAAGAAGTGCCAGATTCCTATGGGTATCACATCCGAGAACGTTGCGAAGACGTACGGTCTCACTCGCAAAGAACAAGACGAATTTGCTGCGGCGTCATATCAGAAAGCAGAGGCCGCCCAGAAGGCCGGCCGATTCAAGAGCGAGATCATCCCTCTAAAAGCTAAGGTAATTGATCCCAAGACTGAAGAGGAAAGGGAGATTTTGGTCGACAAGGACGATGGAATCAGATATGGTGTCACAGCTGAAAGTTTGTCCAAAATCAAGCCAGCGTTCAGCAAGACTGGTACCACACATGCTGGTAATGCCTCCCAGGTTAGTGATGGCGCGGCTGCTGTTTTGCTTGCTCGACGATCGATTGCTCAGAAGCTGGGGTTGCCAATTGTTGGCAAGTTCGTCGACGGAACTGTCGTCGGCGTTCCGCCTGAGATCATGGGTATCGGTCCTGCTGTTGCTATTCCAAAAATTCTCAAACATACCGGCCTGTCTAAAGATGACATTGACATTTACGAAATTGTGAGTTTATTTGTAGACTTTGGATTTTACCTGATAGCTAAGATTGTATTGCAGAATGAGGCATTCGCGAGTCAAGCCCTGTACTGCGTCAGGGAAGTCGGCATCGACATCAACAAGGTCAATCCCAACGGTGGCGCCATCGCTTTCGGCCACCCCTTGGGATGCACTGGTGCACGACAGATTGCCACTTTGTTGGCTGAGTTGAAGAGAACCGGCAAGAAGATTGGTGTTACCTCTATGTGCATTGGAACTGGTATGGGTGCCGCTTCGGTGATTATTGCAGAATAAATGAAATTCTATGAGATGCGCGATATTTTTCTGTAATATATATATACGTTTTAGTGGATGGAGATTTACCTCTTACTGGGTCACCGCAATAGCATTTGGAATGAACTGACAGTTCGTCATTGAAATCAAATAACTAGCCTTGTAACCATACTACATTATTCTCCAAAAATAGATGACCCATTACGTATGAAAGAATGATTCGCTTCGCAACGAAGATGCTTGCTTAGTAAGGCTCGCACTATTCCACTACCAATAACGAGCTCTTCTCAGTATTCACATTTAGCGTAGGCTGCAATCATCGAACAGTATTGTACCATTAGTAGCAACTCGCTCTACTGTTCTTATCCTCTCTATGGCCGCGGTTCTTCCGGTTCTGCTGCTGCAGATGTGCCGAGGTCAGTCAAGTTAACCGACTCACCGGTTTCACCCAGCTCCAATGCTGGATCCTGGGGCTGAACGGCAAAGTACTTCTGAGCCCGTTTTCGTTCCAACATGCCTGTCATACCGCGTCAATTATCTTATTACAACCAAGCCGAAACTATAATGCATACGTTTGTGGTAGAGGCTTGAGAGAGCTAAGGCCAGTGATGCCCCAATAACGTTTGCCTAGAAGCAATTAGCCGTTTCCAGTTAACTTACGCACTTAGCACAATCATAGACTTACGACAATATCGAAAATGTCAAACGCTCGATCCTATATATAACATTTTAGTAAGTGTGTTTGTTCCACACTTGCACCAGAGCTGTCATACGGGTACAAACGACTGCACGAACTCCGATCCAATGCCACCTAATACTATACAAACGATAATTGTGGCATTGATTAATCTTCTGCGGGTTGTGTCCACAATCCAGTAAAACAATGTCTGTATATTCCACTTAGCGCCTTCTGCCATACAGGCCCGGATTGATTATTGAAACCTACTGTTAAAATAAAGAACACAAGGAAATGTACGAGTTTGTCATGCTGCACATCAATTGGAGCAAATCCCAGATAAGCCGATAAAAGTAATAACAGCACAAAAGCTATATATGCAATATTAGCTCTAATTTCGAAGGTAAGCGGCAACGATAATTTACATCGTTCGCCTTTGTCTCAATTACATACCAGCCGCGAACGATTTTCGGATCCTCATGGGTCTATCGGCAACGATCTCAGTTGTACTTCTCTACAGTAAGCCAATTCTCAGAAAAACGACTGGTTCTTTATAATGGCACAGGCGAACTTAACGGAAATCAGGTTGGATGGCCGTACCTTAAGAGGTTCGGGGACAACTCTGCCAGCCGGATACGTGCATGAGATTCGTTGGGAGTTACTGTTGCAGCTGGAAAATGCGGCTTGTGATGCTACGTTCAGCTAGCCAGATAATTCCCGTTTATGCACCACAATATATCAGTCATACACAGACCACGCAAATGTAGTAAAAATAATACATACAACCTCCCAAACAGCGAATATGCATGACACGCATGTGCCACAAAAATCGAACGTAATGTTATATCTACCCGCAAAATTAAGACAACAAGATAAAATACAGTAACTGTCGTTCCCAAGTCTAAATCGCTGTCGCCATTGCATTATCACGAAGCTATACTATGCCTAGCTCAACATGGTCTAAAATGGTACACCTTGTAGATATTCTTTTGTCAACAAGTATCGATCCCTTTTCCAATTTTTTCGAATACCGCCTGCAGCAGATGCAAAACGTCATAATCGCCTTTGCTCACTAAAATACCTTTTGACAGCAATGGGAATAACCGTAGTAATGGCCTGTAATTGGTGGATACCTCATTCTTGAGTTCCCCAGTAGAATTATTAGGTGACGTGCAGTGATTGGTGAGCTGTAACAATTGTGATAGAATGTAGATGAGTTCTTTTCGCTGTAGCCTTGGCGCTGGTACATGGCCACGTAAGGGCTGGTCTGCAGCAAACCGGTGTAAGATCAAGGCGCAACGAAGAAGAAGATACGGTAACGTGGCTTCAGCTAGTCTGCGTCGTTCTGGAGAGTCTAGAGTAAACATTAGTCAGGCGTACGAAAACCTTCCAAAGATTACGATACCTACCCTTCTCTTCAATGGTGGACAATGAAAACAAACTGCCAAAACAAACGTAGCTCATATTCTGTCTCGGTAACACATTCAATGTCTCGGTGCTTCCAAGAAGAGGTTCGCTAAAAATTTCCACCAGTCGGTCGTTGATATCCTTGTCCTTGTCTTCTGACACACCAATGACGACGTACAAAAACGAGCAATTAAATAGAGTACTGATATAATGCTCAATTATTTTATCTGGTAGATCCTTATCGCCAAGACATGGAATGATACGTCTCTCCAATTTCTGATATGCAACAATATCAAACTGCTCGTCTTCAGACGTGCTTGATCCGACGCTAGTCGAATTAGACATCACAATCGCTGTCGTACAAACCGTGATTTGCGTCCATATCGCAATCTTCTGATCTACATCCACCTTGAAAGAAACCTCAAGCTCAGGAATCGTCAGTTCCACAATTCCGATGAAGACATTTGATGCCAGCATCCAGAGTGTGAGGCCATCCTCCGAGCTGGTATACGCTGGACAATTATACTTCGCTTGGATCGGAAAGGCCAACATCTAACTTTACGTTAGCAACAGAAACGCATTGTAACGCAATATACCCGGCATACCTCTAAAGCGAAAGCCAACGATCCATCGGCGAACAAAGTGCGATCAGACAGATTTGCTTTGAATACTTTGAGAACTAGGTCGAAACACTGCACTGAAATTGAAATGTACGTCGGCTTCTTAGACTTCCCCGTTGTTCGAACTGGCATGTTGCCCAAGATGTCCTCACGATATGCAAAGCTACTGAATTCGCTGTATGTTCGGAGAACCAACGACGCCGAGCCTAGCACCTTCGTATTTATGCCCTTCACTACGTCCATGATCGCAGATTGAAGTGGTGTGAGATAATCCATATCTGAGAAATACGGTGGTAGTTCGGGAAAGAGTAAACAGCTTCGCATTATAGAGAGCATCTTCTCAAGCTTGTCCACAGTGATATTGCTCTCCATTAGGGAATAAAGAGACTTGAATGAATTAACATAGGCAGTCAGGGAGTCCTGAGTCATCACTCCGGTACTGTTCTTCTCAGACTCGATGATGATTTGCTCTTGCGACGACCAGAGCTTCCATGTCTCATCAATGGATTCCGATAATAAATCTGACTTTGACTCATCGATACTCTGCAGAATGTCGGTCACTGCCTTGAAAACTGATACGATAATCTCCGATCTACGAATCGATATCAAGCTTTGTAAATACCTCAGCAATGTACTCCAAAGGGACGTGAAATCAGGCTGCTTCAAAAATGCATAGAAGAACGTGGAGTACAGTCTGCTTAATCCAGACAATATAAGCGCCATGGTCTCGGACCACTGCTTTCGCTCAGCTTCACGGACCTGCATGAATCCCTTATCCACAAACTCAATCGGGATTTCCGGTGGCGGCCGAACCTCCATGACAGCATAAATCACAATCCATAAGCAAGCACTCCACGAGTTGACACCTAACAAATGGCCATAGCTGTCAAATATCCGGAACAAAATTTGAATGGCGCCATTGCGAACTTCAGGTCGAGAGTCCGCACATATGACGGTTAGCCGGAGAAGCAATATTAGCCATACCGAGCTTGTTGAATCTTGGAGATTTCCGCTCTTTGCCATAGTGACCAGATCGTCACGAGACCTCAACGACTCACTAAGATCGGAGCTCAAATTGCTGTCTGTGAGCTTCGACCGTAAGACATCAGATACCGTCCAAAAGAATGTTATTGTTGTGAATGAGATGTTTAGATCGTCCTGTTGATGGCAGAAATAGTACAGCAGGTCAATCAAATCGATAAAGCACCCCTGTGGTATCGACGCCAGAAAATCGTTGCAAATTAGCTGCAGTGACCCAAAGGCTGCTTTCACTAGCTTTGTAATCTTCTCGCCTTCCGCCTTTGACCCTTGATTTGGTCTACCATTCGAAACGGACGCGTGAATTTGCCCGTCCTTCGGTGTCCGAGTAGTGGGAAGCAAGCTTCCGTAGTGATGCATAACAAAAAAACTTGTAATAATGCTAAACACTGTCTCCCAACCATTCGTGAGGGCGCTGCCAGTACGATCCAGAATATCATTCAAAGTGTTCAAAGCCGTACAATGCATTTCCGCTTCTGCCGACTTTGTGCTCAATTCCAGTTCCGGCGATGGTGCACCTTGTCGAATTACGGAGTACATCTCATCTTCTAAAGCAATCAAGCATCGCGTTTGGATTGTATCCAAACCTTCCGGAGTGAGCTCATTTGATGCCTCAACCACTGCAAGATAAATGGTGGAGTTAAGTACTTCAGCTGCCCGCATACGAATTGATGGATCAAGATCTCTACTAGCGGCTACTTCAATGAAGTGCTTCACAAATGCGTCCCATCCACTGGCCTCCGGAGCGGAAAAGACAAGACGATTAATGTTAATCTCCGCAACCTCACCCAGTTTGATCAACGCGAAAAGTGGATCCCCATATGTCAATTTAGCCTGACTGAAACTGCTTTGTCGCGTCGGAGTTGGCATGAAATCCAGTTCTGGCCCATCCTGTGACCGACTAGACAACGGCGATGGGGGTCCATTAGAGCTTGCTCCCTTCTCTCCCTGTTTCAAATTAATCGTCGATGCAGAAACTTTGCATAGAGCATTGATGAGGTCCAGGAACGAGTCGTCAGGAAAATCTTTGGTACAGTCCAAGAGCTTCTTGACAGCGTTATCGACTGCATTCGTTTCCGCAGCTAAGCTACCATTCACATTATCTGCATTCCCATGGGATACCGGCGCAGAACCCGTAGGTCCCACGTCGCCCTTATTCGACGAGGAAACGGCCATCGCGCGGCCATACGAGGGTCGTCGACCATTGGCATGCAAGACAACATCTGCCTGCTGAAGAGTCTCGATGATTATACTCCAGCTCATTTTTAGAGTTGGTCCTAGAGCGATTGCGAGGTTCAGCAATGCACGAAGGCAAAGAAGATTCCGGACATGAAGCATTCCAAAGAGGCCATCGCCACTACTCGCAGACTCCCGTCCTGTAACTAATGTTTCGCTCAAAATACCAATAGATGTGTTAAACAGACCACCCTGCCGTTCAGAATTTGGTGATGTAACTCCAGATTGACTTCCCGTAAAAATCTGCGATGGGACTGCCACCTTGCCCAGTGTCGTCAAGAATGCGTCACGAGGCGTCACCAACTGCAACAAACCTGCTGATTGGGTGAATTTCTGGAATGATCGTACAAGGTTGTGATACAAATCGGAATCAAGGTTTGAATATAGGAAAGTAGAAAAAGCAGCCAGCAAAGGCGGCCAGCAATCCCGTACGATATTCGCAGTCACCTGAACTTCTGGTAGTAATGGATGAGACTCAAGAGTCAACGGATTGATCGGGGCGCCACGATATCTGATGGTGCGTCGTTTAGATGGTGCCTTCACTGAGGGTGGTACGTCTTTTGTTGTATTAGAATCCGCGTCGCTCACAATATTGTCTTTCCCGTCATCTGCCACAACTTGCCGGGATGCCTTCTTCTTCAACGTTGAATTTGTCTCTGATAAAGACAAAGGGAGCAAAAACCGAGTCATTCCATCTGCAAGTGAATTGATGCAATTCAACGCTAAATAATACAGGTACGACTCTGGAAGCGCTGGAGGGTCACTCTTATCAAGCTGGTCAATACATAAAACACGCACTGATGAGGTCTGTACAGATAATCCCACATTGTCACTCATCATTCCGACAGCGCCACTTAACAGACCTCCCACAATTGTCGACGCATCAGCTGGCAATTGATCCATGGTTCCGTCCTTTGATGTGAACAATGATGTTGATGAACGTCGAAGCCCGATGATTGCAGGTTTCTCAGCACTCAGCTTGTTCACAGCAGTAACCAATGACCGGAGTACGTTTTGTCGGCCTTCCAGATTGTCATATTCAGTGTAAAATTTCCGTACTAATGCATACTCCGCGAAAACTCCTTGAAAAACTTCCATAGCTAGTACTCTTTTCCAGTATGGCGCGAATTCAGCATCGAGAGTGTGCGTCAGGAGCGTGAGGGCAACTTCACATTCAACGGGTAGAATTGCAAGATGCCGTCGCAGTATAAGATAGAGAACACGAATCACTCTGACTATAATCGAAAATTCTCTGCGTTCGGAAAGAGATCTTAAGATATAAGGAAATACATAGGTACGTAGTATGTATGTTTGTTCAGGATGCTGAAATTATTAGCACACGATAGCTGCCGGCAAAGTGCAATGACGTACCGAATTGAACATACTAGAGTGATTGGAAATTATACTCTCAATAAGTTCGAGTCCAAATGTTTCAGAAACTTGATTCACTTTCAGAAACTTCGGCTTGTTTCCTTCCGTCAAAAAGCATATGTCCTCAAACACCCGGAAAGCATCATAAGCTGCCGGTCTAACGTTCACATGAGACTTCCCATCCTCTACTGGAACCTCTGCCACCGTGGCTACATCAGTCCTCACTAAATTAAAAGACCCTTAGCCATAGTTCCCTAGTTCGGCGTATAGAATAAGCTTACAGTCTTCCGTGACGACCTCGTCGAACACTGCAATGCTTAATTGCTGAAGAGCTGAAGATTATTAGTCTTCTATAGTATGTATTTGAATAATGTTCGACCTACTCGCTGCAGCGGTGTTGACAACAACTGCTATTTTGCTACTCTGCAGTATGGAGCATATTTGAATAGTCTTGGCCAACAAATCGCCTCGCAAACAGAGACCATATTTCTCTATAAGAGGAGGCAGCGACTGTAATATCTTTAGTTGAATTTCTACCCCAAGATGTGTTCCTTCCTCGAACGCTTCCAACGTCTGAGGCAAATTATCCTGATCGCTATTAGCGCCAGCATTGCAGCTAGAATAATATATTGCATTACCTTATTCAAGCTGTGAGTTGTGATAAGACGTTGTATACTTTGGACAGCTATTGCACAATATTTAACATTCCGGGTAGAGCATGCAATGAGAAATGGCGTCGCGAACGTTGGTGAATTTGACAGTTCTAATAAAGGCAAGGCATCAGTATGTCGTTCACATCCCAGCTCGTCCTATGCGCATACCTATTAAAATTTCTGATTCTTGCTTCGAGGATGAAGACAATGATTTAATAATTGATATAGATTTCTCACATGCCTTACCATCGTCGGACATTAGCAGTCTCGCCTGAAATTTCGCACAATCCAAGTTGACTCACCTGCCGTAGATCGGTGTTGCGGCGCTTAGTCTCCGATAACAGGTTGGTTAGATCTGCTGTCAGTAGTGCTATTGATCCCATTGCGATGGTTGATCGACCAGGACAGATGTAGAAATGGTCTCTTAGACGTCCTTGAGGTAGCTGAGCCAAGCAACGGCTCTAGTCGGAACACTTGTAGTTTAAAGACAGTAGCTGTGAACCGCTAGACTTACAAGTCGTATCCTAAGCTATTTCCGTGCATAATTAGTGTCAAGATAGATATAACGGTTACAAAGCGGTCAGTTTGGTATAAACCGATGGCCCTGAAACAGTCTATGCTTCGAGCTCACTCTGCATCACGGGTAGCGCCGCTTGCAACCCTCAAGCCAAGCCACAGGCAGAGGCGCAAGTGAATCAGTCATACGCATATGTGGCCGCTATTGGGAAGCCTTACCGCGATTGAGTGCATATCCGTGCAGACGACTGAAGTCAACTCATGTCATTGCTGCCTATACCACACACATCATGATATCCTGGTCCGATTGTTCAACGACTGATCTCTATAGCATTTAATCTCTACTATTAAGTTATGAGCGCTAAAATGTAAGTATCTTATATTATATTTGAGCCTAAATTCCCCTGTGATGCCAGTCTATGTTACCCAAATTGTTTCCTGCTGACGGTTAACATTATAATGCTAGACCTCGCAACTTTCGACTTCTAGAGGAACTCGAGAAGGGTGAGAAGGGTCTCGGTGCTGAGGCTTGCTCATATGGCCTTACAGATGGCGACGATATTACAATGTCTGAGTGGAATGGAACAATTTTGGGGCCGCCTCATGTGAGTACTCTCCAAATCAGAAGTTATACCCGTTCAAGGGCAACTAAGCAATAGTAGCAATGAATGGCACTAATGTGAATCTAGAGTGTGCACGAGAATCGAATCTACAGCCTAAAGCTACACTGTGGACCAAATTATCCCGATGTCCCCCCGACTGTCCAGTTTCTGTCAAAGGTCAATCTCCCATGTGTGAGTCAGCTGGATGGAAAAGTACGAGATATCCTTGAATTTTTGTGGGTACTTGCTAATCGCAGCTCTAGGTTGATCCATCGAAGCTTGCCTGTCTTGCACAATGGAGACGGGATTATAACATGGAAACTGTGTTATTAGAGATCCGGAGGTAAGAGAGAGATATCCTGTTTGTTTGCAAAATGTTATGGTTAACAGAAGTCTTAGGGAGATGGCTACGGGATCGAACAGAAAGCTCCCTCAGCCTCCGGAGGGCACGACTTATTAGTTGCTAGATATTCATAATAAGATAAATTTAAAGATAAAACGCAATAAAAAAAATGAAAATGGTGGAAGTCATGGTACGACCAAAGAAGTTAGAAACGCTTGATGCGCGACGTGGGTCATGTCTCATCCTAGATGGCATAATTCAATGGATTGAATTGGTATGATCATCATTTGTCTGTGATTTATACGTAATTTTAGTTTAGTTTGCTATTTCATTGTCCGTCTTGTGTCAGTGACCAGCACGCTGACATCCGTAATACCCCGCTCCTGACAACCAATGTAACATTATTAGCTTATAATACATAGAGCCCAAAACTTCGCCTACGCAAGTTTGGACTTAGAAAACCATAACTCCACCATAACAATGTCCCAGTCCCATGCATGTACTCTACAGCGCTCTTCATTTCTTCACACGACCTTTTTTCTTTTTCGACGAAGGACTTTCTCCCACCGATACCGTTCCTTGTTGGACTTCCTCTTCCATACCTTGAAACTTCTGCTGAGCATCCAGATAAAGCATGACATCCCTGTATGCAAACGTTAGCCTTTCTGTGATTACTAGTCTCATAACATACTAACCGTAGCTGATCTTTGAGCTCTTCGATCTCTTTCTCCTTTTGAGCCTTTTCCAGTATAAGGAATTCGAGTTTCTTCAGCATACTCTCATTCATAGTCTTTTCGTCTCGCCACTCTTTCTCGAGCTTCGTAGATACGGCCTGTAACGTTTCTGATTTTCGCTTCAACTTCTCATGCTCCATTTCCAGGCTGGGAACTATTCCCTTCAATTCGGCATTCTCCATTTTGGCTCTGCCAAGTTTAGCTTGAGCTTCAGCCGCGTCGCGCTCGGCTTTTTCGGCTTTCTCTAAGGCCGCCGAAGCCTTATCCGCAGCAGCTGCAATCTTATCTTCAAAATATGCACGTTGAGACTCTAGCTGAGATGTGAGTAGGTATGTGTACTCCATGCCAATAGAGTCAAGTTTCTCCCTGGGAACATAATCTCCGCTAGAGTGCTCGTCTCGGCTGTGGCCACCAGTATGGTCTGCGGATGATGCCGCTAAGGAAGGAAGCTCAACTAACTTCCCGTCGGACTGATTTTGTACCAATCTGTGAACATACCCATCACTGGCATAATCCCATACCCGTTGCGACTCAAGATCCATAGCATAAACATGGTCAGAATCCATGTAGTGCTGGAATGCGTGAGCTTCGTCGTATCGTCCACAGCCAATATTACCGCAAATAAGACAAATCCACAGATTCTGTACAGCTCCACAGGCATTGCACTGATTAGGCTCACTCAACTGAGACTGATGGTCCTTTTTCTGAGAATACCGGCAGACTGGGCAACTATTGTCACCCCATTTACTCAAACACTGGCAGTGAAATGTGTGCTGGCAGATGATAGTGAGGAGTCCGGTTACGCTTGAATCCATTCGCTCCAGGCATACTGGACAGGTCGGAAGCTCACGTAACGCTCGCGTTGGAGGTGGTGTGGGTTTAGTCAGTACTGATGGACCCGCCACAGACGTGGCGCGGTTGCGACTCTTGTTCTCTGAAGCCATTTGATGTTCTGCTAGAGGTGTGAATTCATCATCAAGAAGATATGGAAATTCTGGAAATGTCGATTTATGAAATCGGATTGAATTTATGTAAACAACATGGCATGTCTCCGGTTCCATTGAATTGAACATCTTGCAATTGTAGTCACGATAGAATATGTCGGCATGTAACTTTTCTCTAAATTTCATAAGCACCATGTACCTATTAGGAGCTGAACTTCTCAACATTCGAAAATGTGAAATCGTGTCTCTGCAGTCTTTGCCGACGAAGCCCAGCAAATCGGAAGCAGTCATATATCCAGGCACAGCCAGGATTGCCAATACTGGAGTCTCTGAATTCTCGACGTCCGCTTGATTATGAGAAACGATGTCTGTAGTTTCCTCTTCGCCATCTCGGTATAAGTGGATTACGCCACTGCCTAAAAACCTTGCCCGTGGAGATGGTGGAACTGTGGCGCGATTCACTTTCTTCTTCTCAATGCCAGACATTGCTGGATCGTGGTTGACAACAGCTGAACTACCATCCACCCCTTCAAGATCAATGGCAAGTACTTCGATTTGACCAAACCTTTTGTCAAATTTCGCAAATTGTTGGATTACGGTTTTACTAAGGACTTCAGAAGTATCGGAATGGGCAATTGTCGTAAGTTCGGAGACGCAAGAAGTCGTAAAAAGGTCGTGCGATTCGATGACTGCGTTCACCCACTTGTCGGAACCAATTGATCCAGGTAAAAGATCAAAAACTATATGAAATCGAAAAGGCATAGAGATATTTCTCGCGCCAACCGCAGCTAACGGACCACTATCTTGTATCTTGTCTAGTTAATCTAGTGCTTTCAGACTATCCAATACCCTACCCCCACACTATGACCTAATAACGCGACGTGTATGTCTCAAACGCGTCATTGTGCGCTGCATATTGCTTGGTCTTAATTGCGAGTTTATGTCCTTCGAATGTTATTCAATCTCACGCGTCCTTTGTCACGGCAGAATACATTAACCCCAGAAGTCAAAGAGTTCGAATGTATTCCGCAACCACAGGTATAAATCATCAAACTGTCAGCAAATTAGCTGCTCGGAGGCGGAACCTCTCACCGCCAGCCACCAGCAGAGCCAATCCCACGTCTAGACCCCGGAAAGAACTTACAGAGGAGCAGCGGCACGAGATTGAAGAAGCTGTATGTTACATATAATGTGTATCCGTGCCATTGTTCTAACCGTAGCATCGTTTGTAGTTTCGGCTATTTGATATGGATGGAGATGGTAAAATAGATTATCATGAACTGAAGGCATGGCCAAATAAATCTAAATGAGTACAGCTCCATCGAACTGACTGTTATATTGTAGGTAGCGATGCGAGCGCTGGGCTTTGAGTCAAAAAAGTCAGAAGTTCTGGATATATTGCGCGAGAATGAACGTGGTGAACCAGGATTTATATCATACGACGCCTTTCTGCGAGTTAGTACGTGGTGCTGCATTTGGGTTTTAGTACGGAGTAGTATTAATAACATAATTGACAGTGTCAGAGAGGATTGTTGCTCGAGATCCGATTGAGGAGATCAAGAGAGCTTTTGCTCTTTTTGACGAAGACCAGACAGGAAAAATAAGGTACGTATGTAAGGAGATACTATTTCGTGATCGTTGCTGAAGCATATAGTCTACGGGATTTGCGCAAAATCGCGAAAGAGCTAAATGAAAACCTTGAAGAAGATGAATTAGAAGCGATGATTAATGAGTTCGACTTAGATGGCGATGGAGAGATCAATCTGGAAGAGTTCATTGCAATCTGCAGCGATCACTAACTGCTATTTCATCTGCAACTTTTTACGAGAACATATGCGCTCGTGATGTATTTTTTTGCTTGCATTTGGTTATTGCTATAGCTTTATTTTACATGGGTTGTATTTTTATGCTCTTCGGTGTATCTTACGTGCAATGGTTATTACATCCACGGGCTTTCATATCTACAGACAACTGTTAAGTTATCTCACTCAGTGGCAGTATGATTTCATGTGTCACCCCTGTCAGTACTGGGATATGGGAAATAGCTGGATAAATTTAACCATTATTTCAACTACTTTCAACTGGTAGCACCTTGATCTACAGCAGAATATGAATCTATTAAACACTTTCAAAATCCAGCCCGATAATTAATATTAGAGTAATGAATAGATCATCATTATTTCCCATTAATCTATCTATCATGTGAATTAAATCATAAAAACAGCCCCAAAGAACCAAGAGATCTACAAATATTAACACCAATTTTCGAACCTAATCTAATACCTATACTGTAATTTACTGGGAAGGCTCTTCCAACACAGCCTTAAATGAGAACGGCATAAAAGGAATACCATCGCCAATGAAATGCTTGGACATAGCCTCCACCCAATGCAGACGGAGTGAATGAAGCATCGCAGAGGTGCCCTCCATAACGACCAACACGGCGATGGTAAGAAGGAACCAGGCTCCAAATAGGATGAAAGCCATGACAACGCCAAGATTACCTTCCATCGAAAATGAACGCTCGAAGGTCATGCTCCACAAGACCGAAGACAACTGAGCATGTGCAAGGGACAAGGCCCAGAGACGAAGGTACGACGCAGTATGTGAAACGCAGTTAAGGCAGAACTCAATGGTGTGAATAACCTGATGGATCATAACATCACCAAACTCGAACTCGTGCTCCTCGTGCATTTCCTCCATAACAAGAGGAGTGATGTTCTCTGGCTCCTCATCGAAAGAAAGACGAGCAACTTCCTGCTGCAACAAATTTTCATAACCCTGTTTCTTAATACGATTGTTCTCCCATCGGAGATAAAGAGGCTTCAAGAGCAACAACCACGGAACGCACGCAAGAGCAAGAAGAACAAGACCGACCTGAACAGTAGGTTGGCCCTCGTACAATAGATCCTCAACATTACCAGGAGACAAGAACATGCCAATGAGAGTGTTCAACAATCCTGGTGGAGGCATACCAATGCCATACCAGTCAACAGCCCACTTGAAGACGATGATGAATGACAAGTAGCCAAAAATAGAGACCATGAACAGGAATCCAGGAACGAAGTTTCCGAATATATCGATTTTGGAGTTGTAGAATCGATAATTGACCAAGGAAAAGAAAAGAGAGTAAAGCATGTGGCAAAAGCCCATGACAATAGATAATTTCATCTTGTACGAGTTGTTGAAGATGAGATTGTTATCGGCGCCATGCCAGGTAGGGTCAACACCAAAAGGATAGACACCAGTCTGGTGCGCCATAATAAGATCGCCTTCGTTCCACGTATAAGGCCACTCCCAACCAGGCTTAAAGAGAGTCATAGACTTGGAGAAGATATCGTTGTACATAACACCAGTGTACATCGAGAAAGCACCCATGAGAAGGATAATATAACGACCAGTAAAGGCCATGTCGAAAATTTCATCCCGCTCAGCCTTCAACAAACGCTTCTCAAAAATAACCATAGCGAGACCGGCAAGAAACATAATAGCACCGTGGCCAAGATCGCCGAACATAATCGCGAACATGAACGGGAAAGTGATAATCGCGGGAAGACCAGGATTAACTTCACGGTACTGCGAGATACCATAAGCATCAATGATATTCTGGAATGATTCGGTGAATTTGTTGGTTCGGTAGTACGTGGGTGGAGTCTTAGTAGTGTGAAGCTCGTTCAAAATTGAGGGAACCTGAAGACCGGCACGTTCGGTGACATCAGCCAAAGTAGCCTTAATGATTGGAAGGTCATCAGTTGCACACCAGCCCTCCGCAATCAAAGACTTGCGACTCTGATCGTAGTTGAACAAATTGAGAGCAGCGTAGATAGCCTTTTCCTTCTTAACCACCACCATCCAGGAAGCAATTTGCTCCGCAATTCCCTGGAGCTCAGTGTAGAGAGTGGACTGAGTGGTAGTAAGAACCTCCTCAACATCATCGATGCCGCTGTTCACCTCATGAATTTGCTCACGACGGATATTAGAGTCTTCGTCAACGGAGTAGAGGTCAGCATCGAGAGACTCAGCAATCTTACGGATCTTGCTGAGAATACCGGCACCGTGAGCAAAGACGACGAACACATTCTTCTCAATTGGTTCATTAGTCTTGGGGTCCTTGATAGTTTCAGCAATCTCGGTGCTGTTTAAGAATAGGTTACCACGCAGGGAACGCCACAAGATACGCTCAAAGGTTCCCATCTTCTCACGGGGAATAACACCAGCTACGAAACCAATGTTCATAACGGAGAAGGCAGTGCCATTGGACCTATCGCCCTGCTCGACGTCATTGTGAAGAAGGGGCGCATTATCATTGTCAAGAGAAGCTCGGAGTCCCTCAGGAACGTTATGAGCCTACGTAAACATTAACTCCGCACACGAACGAATTCACCAAAGGGTTTAACTTACTCTATCGAAGAACGAACCAGCTTCAACCAAGACATGACGGAGCTCAACAAGCTCGACCTGTTTCTTCAAAAGACGCTCGTTCGACTCGATCAACTGATTGACACGCTCCTCAAGATCCTCAGTGCGAATTGCAAGCTCGTCGATCTCGTTGGAGTGAGGAGCAGCAGTGACATCAGCGTATCCAGGAACTGACTTAATCTTGATGCCAGCCTTCTCAATTTGGGAGCTAAAAAAACGAAGTTGTCTCTCAATGTTATCAAGACGACGAATCTCCTTAACGAAAGTACGCTGGAAAGAGTTAACGTCCGCATTCAACTAGAGCTAGTCAGCGCCATATTCATCAAATCACAATCTCAGCGAATCCACGGCAATAATCAAAGCGTACATCACGGAACTGAACGGAGCCAAGTTCTCCGAGCGCAGCAACAACTTCACGACCAACTTCAGTCGCAATGTAGAGCTGCACTAAGGACATCTCCGCAGAGCCTAACAAATCTCGTCAGTAACCAATTTCCAACTCGCAACAATGCAAATAGAGAGATGCACATACGGAAAAAAGCCTCCTTTCCCATCTTTACAATTGATATTGATGAAAAAGGAAGTATGCAGATGAAGTGGATCTATAGCTAAAGAAACGTGAGCAAGGAGAAAGCTGTTCAGCGAGAACGTCACCGCGAATTGGCGACTTGTGCTGCTGCCCACGCCATTGGTCCAGCAACTTTAGATGAATGCCACGACGACGCACAGCCACCGAGACCCCTTGCCCTCATCAGTCACAATTTCAACTATCTTGGCTGTAGGTGTAGAGCCAAAACGAGTAGGCATTTATGCACTCATCCACAGTCAATTGCCATTTATATGCCGAAAATGCGGACACAGAGCATTTAATGCTATGTCGTACCGGCTACTTCGGTCAAGCCCCAGATAGCAACTTTGTTAGATTTATTTTATTGTACGTAGAGCTGCTAATATATTGTGCAAAATTAACTTAAATAGTTATGTTATATCCAGCTATTCTTGAGCATACTGAAGTTTCAGCTTTGTGCTCACTGGTGGTATAGCTTCTGGCACTTGTTCATTATTGTTTGTTTACCGTTCAGCCGTCGTCCCAACAACCACTGCGCGCTTGCTTCTAAGCGTCCGTGGGCGCCCCGCGGTTCACACATCATTGGAGGGACATTATACTCGCATAGCAGTATCCAACTACAGGTGCCCAACCATTTTCACCATGTCTACTAGATCAGTAGACGCTACTGATTCACTTCATGGTAGGTTGAACGACATTGAGAATCATTTCTTCGTGGATCGCGAGGGGTCGTTTGTAGCTCCTGACGGCTACCGGCCAAAGCGAGCCACCCTCGCGCAACCAAATGCAATAGCGACAAACGAGAGACTACAGAGTACTCCTGCCAACCGACATATATTTAAAGACTTGACAAATCAAAGGAGCTCAGCAAGCCGACGCGAATTCACCCCACTGCTCCAAAGTGCTGTCAGAAATAACTCGATGAAGAAGGTCGCGTCGATTGGCATGCCTCAAGAGCCCGACACTATCGCCAAGTCTCCAGGGCTTCCAGCGACTGCTGACGATGATTGCGATTTCTCTACAAGCATGGAAGGATTAACGCGTGCGAGTATTCGGCAACCTGTTCAGCTAGAAAGTGAAAATTCCACCCCGATACCGCGACGAGGCGTGCCGGGTGCAGATAATATGCTCACCCTCCGCGAGCAGGAAAAGGTTTGTCATTTATGTGCTATCTGAATTCTGAAACTAATACTGTGACAGGCAATTGATGAGATGCAGAAGGAAAACTTTGGTCTCAAGTTACGAATTTTTTTCTTAATGCAGCAATTGAAAGCAACAACACCAGAAGCATTGAGCGGGACCCTACAACAGGTACTATCATGTCTATAGCTTTGGCCGAAATTCTGTCTAACGGTTTAGAATGTCGAAATGAAAGCAGAACAAGTCGCCATGAAGACCGAGTTAACAAAGTTGAAGAAGCAACTCACAGAATCAGAAGCGAAAGTCGCACAACTCACTGCCAATATTGCTGCCGATCTATCAGCTCAGGAGATTTTGACTGACGATGAGAAAGTTAGGCTGGAACAGCTGTTGATGGACAACAAGAAGACCAATGATGAGCTATTTGATGCTCGAATAGAAATTCAGAATCTACAGCAAGAAATGGATGAATATCGTGCTCAATTAGAAGAGTCCGACGGAGAGCATACAGAAGTCGAGCAATTGAAAGCAACAATTGAGCAACTCGAAGAGAAAGTTGATCGACTGAATGAGGAGAGTCAGTCACTACGTGAGGAGCTTGAAGCCAAAGACCGGCAACTGGTATGTTTTGTGAACTTTGAATCGTCTCATCTGTTCCAGTTTAACTAACCGTAGCCATAGGATGTAATTCATTACCTGAAACAGTTTTAAAGGCTCTTTACTAACGAGACGGTTATTGTTTTAGCAAACGTTCGAGGAGCTGAAGGATGCAGAGTTGCAGATACAAGAACTACACGAGACAATTGACAATCTACATTCAGCAGACAATGGACAGATGGCTAGTGATAAGGTACATGAATTTAGTTGTCACGCTTCTAATATTTCTAACACGAAGACAGAGCAACGTTGACATGACCGAGGAAAAACGAAATTATAAGGAGGAGGTGGAAGAGATGGAGCTGCGGCTAGAAGAACTCGCAACTGAGTTACACAAAGCGCAAGCTGATGCCTCCGACTCAAAAAAGAAGGCCGACAGGGTAATCAGTGAATTCCAGGAACTCTTAGATGGTGGCCATGACGACCCAGTAGAGTTGGCTCAATTAGACGGGCTCAAGAGCGAGGTGAAGACTTTAGCCGCAAAGAATGATCTTCTCGAAGAAGAGCTAAAACAAATCCGGGACTCTCGAGAATCGGTAAGTTTTCCTAGTGCTCCATTTTGTCGCAGCAAATTAAAATGTCGTACTATAGGAAAAGGCGTATAAAGCGGAGATTGACAATGCCAATCAGCAAATAGAGAGCCTAAAATTGACTATCAATCAACTTCAAGTTGTCAATGAATCTGGCGTTGACAAGCCAAATATGCAGGAGCTCAAGAAATCGCTTCTGGAGACACACACTAGAGCCGTGTTGCTTGAAACGAGAGTCAGAAATCAGGACGCCGAGATCGCCGAATTGACACTCAAGCTTAAAGTAGCAGAATCAGAAGGCACGAGCAGAACTACGGCGGAGGATGACATGCTGAAGACATATCAAATGCAAATTAATGACGAGGCAGAACTCAAAGAAGATGCGCAACGGAAAGCTGATATACTTTCGAAAAAGAATATTTCGCTAAACAAGCAGATGCAAGGGCTTCAGACAGAGCTGCGAGAGAAGGATTCTGAACTTTTAACTCTGCAATCACAACTGAAGGCGAATGCCGTCAAGTCCTTTAAGAAAGATCACGATAAGATCAAGGCTCAGCTAAAGGCTTCGCAGATAGAGTTGGAAACGTTTAAGGAGCAAGCCATGATTCTGCAGAATGATCTGCGCACTGCAATGCAAAAACTAGAGCATGAACGCGATGACATTTTGGACAAGCATCGTGCCACCAAAAAGGAGCTAGAGGCCAACAAAATCAAGTTGGAGACGCTGTCGAACCGGAGCGCAAAGAAGGACCAGGCTTTGCAAGCTCTCGTACACTCACAGAATCAGGTCCTCAGTTTAGAGCGTGAAATTTCTAAACTCGCCAAGCAGCATAAGGGCGAGTTGAAGGGTTTAGCGTTGCAAATACAGTATCTACGAGCTAAGGGTGACCGCGAACGTGGCTTCAGAACTGATTCGGCATTCCTGAAGAGATTTTTGTTGTTACAGATTAGCAGTTTCGAGTCTTGGTGTGTACTCCATCGCTGCTTCGTCAATTTTGTTGACCTTGGTGCTAATTTCTTGCTTGTAGTAACAAGGCGAGCTTGTACATGTTGGAACAAATTGGTATATATCCCGAGAAGAAGTATCACAACAAGCGGCCAACGCTAAAAGCTGTTGCTCATATGATGATAGCCGCGATAAGGATGCGAAATTTAAGAAATAAATGGATAGTTCAGCAAAAAAAGAAGGGACTGCTGGCAATGTCGCTGCAAAATCTGAAATGTGAGAGAGACATACACGAATTTAGATGATGATATAGTTGAACCGGAGTTGAGATTGTATGTATATCCGAGCAATGCAATGGTTGGTTTTTGGAATGGCACGCGGGGCGTGAGTGACGCTTCTTTCGTCTTAATTTGTATTTGTATTCCATTTGTACCCTGTATAATATTAATCCTAACCACATTGTAATATCACATGGTAGAAGTTTCCATTCATTCATCATCCACGCTCCTGTTTGCTTTAGATTCAAAAATCTGTTGAAGATTGAAACGCTTTAGAGTCTCGAAGTCCTTCACAACACTTATGCCAATGATATTCTGCATGTCTTAATTAGTATGTCATAAGTACTCGAATAGTTAAAATTTGCTACCTTAAAACATTCAACATGAACTAAGCGGTCATAATCTTTCAAGTCAACTTTATGAGGTGGTCCAACAGCCAGGGCTAGCACATGGATAATCTGATCTCGATTTAAGGTTGTGTGATTCCGGATAGTGGTGCGGATCGCAAACTATGTTAACATTAACGGCAATAATGCAATAACAAATATCTCCTACAAACCTTATAGGGCTGCTGATTCTGTGTGTGGAAATGCGGTGCCAACACCTTTTTGGCCAAGTCCTTGAGGTCCTCCTCGGTGGCAGACGCGGTAAGCGACACGGGCGACAGCCTTAACGTATGCCTTGTCGTCTTGATTCCTGATTTCAAAGCATTTTCGCATACATTGTGCACAAATTCGGGTGGATCAATTGGTTTCCTGGTGCGGAAGAATATAACACATTCGCAATCGATGTTGACTGGCGTGAACAACTTGCGCTCTCTTGATTTCTTCAAAGATTCCAACTCTTTGTTGATCGATGCAGCGATATCTTCCTCCTCGTTGTTGTCGGAATCTTCTTCGATTACTTCTTTGGCCAAGTCGTATTGTTTTTCGGCCTCCTTGGAGCATATGTAAGCAGCTGTTACTCAAGTTCGACGCGATGCTATACCTCGTTGAACAAGTCGATTAGCTCCTGCGTGCACTGCTTCTCATGATTCCTATTACACGTCGCAAATATTCCTGCCACGCCAGGGTGTATGGTAGACGCGGCAGATTTCCAGTACTAGCTTCATATTAGAATCATCCGACCTGCCGCAAACAACCTTCTTGCCAATGTTGAACTTCAACAACTCACTCTAATCTTCTTAGCTTTGTCTGCACTCTTTCCTGCACCATAGGTATTTTTCCGCTTTTGGTCTCTCTTCCCATTCATGTTGCAGGAAATTGGCAGGCTCTGCAGTATAATTGTATTTAAATTAACAGCTTGTATGCCAGCTGTGCAAACGTTACGATTATGCGTTTTGCTACTAGATTTGCGAGATCGCGTGCGGCTTCGAGGTAGACGTCACCCGGATGAATTGTCCCGGGTAAGCCCATTGAAACTCTAATTCATAGTCGACCACGAAAATCATTCACTTCCTACAGGTCATCAAAGGATAAGTCCAGTTACATTCTCGTCAACTGACCCCACACGTCAACAATGATTCCATTCACGTCTCTACGGCCAACACTATCTGCGGGATTATCTCTCATTACCTTATTTACACCTTCAGCAACTTCGCTACTGCAGAAGAGTATAGCACAAGTTGGACTATTACGGAAGAAGTCTACCTCGACCAAGAAATACAAGATGAAGTCACACAAGGGTGCAGCTGCGCGATGGCATAAGACGAAATCTGGACACTTCAAGCATGTATGTAGTTATGGAGATAATTTTGTGGGTTCATCGCTTTGAGAACTCTCATCTAATTGAAAGATGACAGGGCCCAATTGGTGTTAATCACGGCAACAGCAATTGGAGCAGCCGCATTTTAGCACGCACTAACAGAGGAGGATATGCTTTAAGTAGAGGAGAAGGAAATCATATTGGTCGGATAAAGAAGTTGATGCCATACGCTTAAGTCCCGCAGAATGTAGGAGTTCGTACCAATTGGACGAGATATTTGATTGCCAACACAGTTTATGTATTATCGTGTGAAATAAATATGCGGTATCCTGTTGTGTAATACATATATACCGCTGATTCAAAGACGAAAATTGGGGAAGAGAACGCTCGAAGTGGATATTTTCGTTCCGACGAATCGATCGGGCCGTAACAGACTTCAGACTGAAGTCCAACTAATTAATACCCATTTACTTGCACCATTATAGTCTTTGATAGAGCGGACTCATCCAACGCTTAGCGCCAATGCGAATCAAATTACTTCGCATTTTTAACGCAGCGCTAGATGAGCATTGTAAAGAAAATCACTTCCGTCCTACCTCGCTGCTCGCTGGTGTTCATATTGTCTAAGTCATTCTTATTAACTCACGCACGTATCACCGATGACTAAGCGCGAGTTACTCCGCATATTTTTAAATGTCAAGGTTAAACATACTTCTATAAACCACCGTCTCACCTAGTCATCTACCTAATCATACAGATCCATAACCAACGCATCCGATACGCAATATAATCGTAAGTAATTCCACAATTTAACCCAACAGTCGCATAGTCAATTCAACACTGGCAAACGTGCCAGCACTGCAAGGCGTAGCTCGCAACAACGTCGGAACCAATCCTTTCCAAAAACCAGCAACACCGCTTGTTCGCCAGGTCCTTCTCGCGGCGTCAATAGCTCCCTTGTACAAACTCTCTTTGCCAAATTTGTCGCTCTGAACCTGACTCTTCACGACATCCAAAGGATAGGACCCGAGCCAGAGAACCTCGCCTGCAAGAGCGCCACAGCCAGCTACCTTCCACGCTGGGATTTCGTCGCGCTTGACTTTGCCGTACTTCTGCAACTCCTGCATCAAGAATTCGAATGTCAAAAACCAGAGGCCATATGCCTGCGCCTCACGGAGCAGAGTGACACCTTGTCCCCGAAATATTCCCTTCAATCCTTGATTGGCGTAAATTTTCTTGATTGCATCAATTGGACCAGAGTACCGTCGGTTATCATGTTTTTGCGTCTGCAATAAAATACGCAACTGCTCGACCGGTCCAGCCACAGGACTATTAGCTATTCCTGCAATTGCTCCGGCAAGATAGTATTGTGGAAGTGTGAGTTGACTTCTGTCGCTCTTTCTCAGAAGAAACCGTCTCGCTTCGTGAAACGCGTAGAACTGAACCGATACGCAAACGCCAACACCAACCAGTGGCGATGCAGTGCCTTTGTAAAATGCGAGTGGGCCTTCTGCCGCAAGAGTCTTTCGAAATGCCTCTAGTGGAGTGCTGAATTGGCCGGTTTGGAGACGGACTTTCACTAAATCGAAAGGCTGGCCTAGTAATCATTAGAAGATAGCTATTGGTTAAATGTGAGTAAAAGACGCACCGATAAGAACTTGAACCGCACCACCGACGAATCCTGCGGTCTGTAATTTCATAGTCATAAGTTAGTTGAACGAACTGGCCCCACATGACCATGCCGAAACACTCACAGTATCCTTCACTTTGCGAGAGAAAGAAGTATCAATTGAATCAGCCATTGCTAGTCCTTCCTGAACACACTGTCGAGTGAGGAATTGATTGACAGTGGGCTGCTGGCAAGCGGATTGATTGCGGTGACAAATATTCGCTATCCGCAAGTCAAAACTTTCGATTACCTCACCAGCGATTGCGCAATCGCGTCATTACCCCTGCGGATTCAGTAGGTATCCACCAATATATATCAACGCGCTGGATTTGTTTGGGCTCAACACGAAAGTTATCGTGAGATAGAATTCACAAACATAGCATATATTTCTGTAAGTAATAATAATTTGCTTCGCAATTTGGTATTGTACATACGAAATGACAGGAGAAATAAATAGCGTTTAGATAAGTTCTGTTACGATACTAGTCTGGAGCTAATTACGCCCTGGGTAACCGCACATACGACAATTATTTAAAGCCCTAGATGTAACCAAAATGGCTGTGGACTTACTTCCCAACTGCCGGCTGCGTTAAATCTGCCACGCTGTCGCTGCCGTTTGCAACTGTCTTCTAGCTTAACTGAGCATCTGCAGCAACTCGACTGGCTTCGGATCTGCCATTGCAACTTCGATACTGAGTCATAATATAAAGTAGCAATGGCATCCAAAGCACAGTGCGCATTCTGCTTCGACGTTCTTGTCGCCCATTTCGAGGATCGTTCGTCTCTGCCGCTTGTGTCGTTCGAGAAGCCTGAATCAGCTGCGATCTCTGAACTGACCAGCTCGTCCTCGTCTTCCGTGTCTTCAGTTGACACAGGAAGCTTTTCCAAAGTTACTTTGGCGAATCACAAGAGCCACAGTAGCTATCCTTTATTTGTGACGTGGAACGTCGTGGTGCGTGGCCAGCCGAGATTGCGTGGATGTATAGGCACTTTTGAACCGCAGCCTTTGGAAAGAGGATTAAGAACTTATGCCCGGACTGCGTCTGTGTATACTGGCTGTTTCTGTTAAATGCTTGTGCGCTAATATTAGAGGTTTAGGGCTTTCGATGATACGCGCTTCAATCCGATCTTGGCAAAGGAGCTGCCGTCCTTGGAGTGCGGGTAGGTACTATGTCAGTAAATCAGATCCCGATCTTATGAAAGTGCTTACGTGAAAACTAGGGTTTCTCTATTAACGGACTTTGAAGAAGCCAGTGGCCCGTTGGATTGGGAGTGGGGAGTCCACGGTATTAGAATCTCGTTTACTATCAGTGGACGGCGATACTCAGCAACTTACCTTCCTGATGTGCCACCTGAGCATTTCGATTCCAAAGAGCAGACGGTGGAAAGTCTTGTCCATAAAGCGGGCTTTAGCGGAGCATCGTGGCGTACATTGCCCATCAAGCTTGTGCGATACAAGAGCTCCAAAACTTCTCTTTCTTACGCCGAGTATGTGGCAATGAAGAAGAGAGTTTGAAGGTCGGCTTTGCATACTTAGAATGTTTAGCTTTGCATTGTGAATAATTGAGATTCGGCGTCTTGCTTGTTGTTGCTCGCGGTGTTTTCGGAGTTACTGGTTATCGGCTGGTAATTATGGTGGCCAACTCAGCCTTGAATGTATTACGATATGCATGAATCTATTAGACATTTAGATTCTAGAGTTTGAGTGTAACGGGTATTTTTGGCTCTCGGCGTGCAACATGCTAGCTACGTAATGTTCTCTAGATAGTAGAAGCCAATGATCTGCAACCCATGATTTTCCACATACGTCGTAGTCCAGAAATTCTGTGTATTAAGTCGATAGCTCCCCATCAATAATGAGCACTTAGTCGAAAGGTCGGATATCAGTCCGACGCGGAATCACGACGGGAAGAGAGCGGTGATGAGATAAACCCTCAGCTGCATACAGTTATGGTAGACATCGACAACGGTCGGTCACATTCCAGAAAAAAAAGTTGCAAATGTTATAAGCCATTAATACCGAAACTCTGTCAGCTCAAGGTCCCAAAAAACTGTTATGTGATATTATGGGTGTTATAACAGTCAATAGAACGTGTTTGAGCATGGGCAAATGCTATTGCATGGTACCGACTTTAATGTGGGACTCACTATTGCAGATCTTTTTCCTTATGGTGAGTAGAGTATCCAGGGAATCGAAGCGTTGTCATACACTGATGCAGCTCGTTTGCAGCTTTGAGCTCTGCGCTGCGGCGCACACGAGTTATTCAATGCTGCAGTAGGACACAGATAGACGTTCGTAAGCTGTCATCTGACTGACTTCCATACTGTATATTAAGTGTTCTCATTCTAATTCCCCCGCAGCAATCAAGCAACAGTAAGATGTTTCACCACTCCGACGAATATCTATTGGTTGATTTTGTGTTCAAGAAATGAACTGGCTTTTGTGCTGCTTCTCTGCGGCTGGTTCTTGACCTTGGGACGCAGGCTTAATCAGCAGCGGCGCTGTGGCGACTGTGCCGTCGACGTCACGCGGAGCTGCATTTGTGCTATCCTCGGTACACATGTGACATGAGGCATATATGTGGCTTGGTTATGCACTTGCATGCTGCTTACATTACAAGACCTCTGGTTGGCTGAAATTCCGGGATGGACCACGCACTAGCCAACGGCAGACTCCTTCAATGCCGGGATATTCGGTGCCACCACACTGTTCCACACGCTCCGCTTTGAACTGCGGTTTTAATTATAACTCGACACCTTTCTTGCTATTCAGCTTACACCGAACTTGCAACACGTTGAAGAACCATATACACACGCCATATCTTACAAATGGCTTCAGTACGGTACTCGTCGAGTTCACTCTGTGCAAAGGCAGTTCCGCTTGGCCGACTGTCGTTTCGCCGATACCTTCAGACCCTGCCGCAGTCGACCGTCGTGGTCCCCCACTTTGATCCTTCGAGCCTCTCCAAGTCCAGCAAGAAGAAGACCAATATTAGCAATGCTGGTACAGCATCGAACCAGGGCGATGGTTTACTATGGCGCAGGCATGGTCTCGGTGGATTAAAATCAGACGTCCCAGAATCAGACTTCCTAGAGTCTATTTTCGATTCGGAGAACCCGCCATCCAAGGCCGAACTTGAGAAGGTTCTCAACGAGACGAAAAAGACGACCTCGTCACCTGCGCCTACTGGGCAAAAGGCCAGCTCATCACTGGCTGCCACCCCTGCTCTTGAACGGACCCAAAAGCTGATCAATGTCACTCCTACTCCAGCATCGGCGACGAGAGCTAGCCCCCCCGCGGAGAAGTCTTATCGCAAATTTAAGCCTCTCAAGGCTGCGATGACTCTTACTCCTGCGGCCGTTGCTCACATCAAGCAGCTTCTTAACATGCCTGATCCCAAGTTAATACGGGTTGGCGTTCGCAACCGAGGATGCTCTGGTCTTCAATATCACCTGGAGTACGTGGATAATCCAGGAAAGTTTGACGAAGAGGTCGTCCAAGATGGCGTTAGGGTTCTTATTGACTCAAAAGCTCTTTTCAGCATCATCGGGAGCGAGATGGATTGGGTTGATGATAGACTCAGTAACAGATTCGTGTTCCACAATCCTAACATTAAGGGCGAGTGCGGTTGTGGAGAATCATTCATGGTTTAGATTAATTATCGCGCGCAAGTGTTTCCATGATGTTACACCGGTTGGTTAGAAACGGGCTTGACAGATAAGTACATAGTATGGCTCGGTATAGTTTGTAGCGCGTTGAGATGGATTTCGATTTATGCATTATCAAGGGTTTTATATTAGTTTGTATATGGCTATTAAGCTCTCGGAGTTATCGGTTATATTCTATTTGGCTTTGTTCTTTATGTATAATCCTTTTTCAATCAGTGGCTCATATGACGGAAGATTTTAAATCATTAGTATTCAATTTACATGATGATTTTGGTAGTCGTGTAAGAGTCAATACAATCACAACTCTGTGTCGACTGCTGTACACTATTAGAAATATCTAATGCAAATCTTTCACAGTTTATCGCAAAGCTATCATACTCAGCTTACTTGCTGTTCGTTGTCAAAAATACTGCCCCAGAATTGTGATTTCGCAGTTATGACCTGTGAAGACGAATAGAAAAGTTCCTCAGCCAACGCGGTCCTCTTGCGAGCAATTTCCTCATTTTCTTTCGGACCTGCCTTGTCACTTTTCTGATTTGCAGCCACAATTTGCCCCACATCAGTTTCCGGCTCACTCGTACTCGTGATGTCTCTAACCGCGTCAACCTTTGTAACACTGGGATCATTATCGACGATAATCTTCAACAACTCATCAACATTCTCTTTAACTGCCTCGCTAATGTTCTTGCCAATGATACCTAGCACTCCAGGCACATTGACAGGCTTAGATTTTAATATGCCGAAAATGGCACGATTCGGCAACACGTAGTTCAAACTGTCATCGTAACTCCTAGCCATGTTATCCCGCCATTGAGTTATTGCTTTTAACATTGGCATTGTTTCCTCTGTCACTGCCCATTTCTCGGATAACGATTTCCAACCGCTGAGGCCGGAGCCGTATTCTTGGTCATATTGCACGCGCTCGTACTTCTGCATGCATTCCTTCCGCGAGCTGGCTAGCACGGATTCCAACTTGTCGGCGCCAGACGCAAGTAGCTTATTGCGCAATTTGTCGTAAATATTCAGCAAGAAGTGCGTATCAGAGCGAGCATAGTCCAGCATCGCCTGCGGTAACGGTCGAATTCGCCAGTCAGCCAACTGGTACTCCTTCGACGCCTTGAACGAACAGAATATATCCAACAAATATCCAAGACTTTTGCCTTCTAGATTCAACACCTTGGCTGCATGATATGTGTCGAATAAACCAACCACGTATAGTCCAAAATCGCGCTGCAGCCAAATAATATCGGAATTGGCACCATGGAAAACCTTAATAATTTTGGGGTTCGTGAACACGTCATTCAGCAGCTCTAATTCACTGCGAAGGACGAGCGTGTCAACCAGGTAATCTTGCGAGCGGGTGCTAATCTGCATTAGACAAACGAATCCGATGTATGACCGGCTATCATGGTGTTCCAAGTCAACCGCTATCTCGGTCTCATTCCTGAGACCCTTCAGCATTGCGTAAAATTTTTCAGGTGTATCAACCCAAGTAACCGCCGTGTTCTCAAACGGCATCGGATCAAGTGGCTTGCATGGCTTCTTCATCGATTTGGCGAACTTGGCATGTTCAATCTCATACTGATACGGATTACGATAACTAGCAATTTAGTAACCACCACGGCATATCCAAAAACATAAACAGTACGTACTATGGCTGACCGTTATCCTTGGGATACTCCATCTGCAACGACTCCTCAAGTGATTTCATTGCATTCGGTTTCTTCGTCAGCAGCGGTCTAAATGGGGAGACATCGTAATTGTCGGGTTTTGTCTCAAAACTGAGTTGTGGACGGGCAACGTTAGCATTCGCAATAGTGGGGTCCAGCTTGCCTCGTTTCCGTTTTAGTGTGTGTAATGGCGGCTGCAAAATGTTCGTCAGGCCTTATCCAATGCCGTAGGTAATAGAAATTGAAAGTAATATTCCGTATAATAAAGACGTACCGTATTAGATGCGAGTACAGCAGCGTGACTCTTCTGATTCGTGAACATATCCAAGTATGTATCCTATCATTCATCATGAGCAGATTCGCCAAAATGACCTTGAAATTTTCATACCGTCTTCTCGAACAACGTATCATTTACGTCTCCAACCTTATTCCACTTCTCAACCAACTCGTCTACACTCTTAATCTCGCTTTGGCCTCCCACAGCTTTGAGTAAAACATTCGTCAATCCCAGCAACCGGCTCGAACACCTTTCGATCGCATCGGTAACATCAGGCGCGGCAGTCCTGTAATACGTGAGATCTTGAGATGATAATTTCGAAGCCGCATGTGTCATCTTGAGAACTGCGGAAAGGACACTAGTATTATAAGCTTCGAGTTCTGGATCGCTTGTTGAGCGGGACATTGGCGATGTTGATGACATTTTATCTCCTTTTGACACCAGTGACGACTTGTCTGTAAATCTTTGCGCAGTATTTTGTAATATATCTCTATACTGGTATCGAGTACCACACACCCATGTGTACGTCCACTATAACTATGAAGGAGTACGTTAAATGACCTGTTATCCAGATGCACTCGGTCTTGAAATTTTCGGCCGACAAATTTTATTTTCTCCCAATGACTCGCTGCTAAAGTCACGTTAACTTACAAACTTACCGTTAAGTTACGAGCCACTTGCTACGGCACTACCTATCTCACGGCCAAATTAATTATTCTGTAACTGTTTTACCAGAGAGGATATAGTTGATGGGAAATCTGATGTCCGCAAGTTTCGCCCCCGAGTGTAACAAGGCGAAGGCTAAGTACGACGAGTGTTTTAACGAGTGGTATAGCGAGAGTAAGTTCTCAATCCCAGATGGAATTCAATGAAATTGATTTTAAAATATGCCTTTCCCATGTTACATGCTAACAGACACATTCTAGAATTTTTGAAGGGAAAGGGGGTAGGTTTGTCTGAACTAGCGCGCGAAGTATCTTCTTGTTCCAACATTGCCGTTTAGGTGTATAATGAGTGCGAGGATTTATGGGAAGAATATAAAGAATGCTTGGGTGTATGCCACTCGATCGAAAATAACGCTTGGATCTGGATAATGGAGTTGCTGATGCATTGTCATAGAAAGCCTTAACGACCAGAGGGATCCACAACATGCTGGACAAGTCACGAGAAGATGCGCCATTCGAAGTTGGAGGCCGAACAAAGGAAGAATTAGAAGAATTACAAACCCAGGAAGTCAGCGGATCAAGCGGTACGGTAAAGAAATAGACACGCATGGGTGGATGGTCCGCAATTTTGCGACCGTCGGCTCTCCAGTTTGGTTCCAAGTGTTCGACATGTCTGGTCGCTTTGGACAGATCTCTTCATCACCTGTACATAGCAAATCATCTCATTGACCTTGTAGTATATATATATTTTGCTTATGCACACATAATTATTGCCCTCGACTAGGTTTTATCATCGCTACGAAAGACGTCACTTACTATGCTGAATGATTTCGGCCACTGGTTTAGAACTTAGAACCAACTACTTCAAATGCATTCACAGTGCAAATGAAACACAAGTGTATACGGCTACATTCCTTTTTCCACAAGTAAGATTACAATCCGCAGCATAAGAGGCGTCAAGAACACATAATGCCACAAGAATACATACAAATGGCATTAGAGGAACACAACTAGAAGTGGAGGGCGTAAACATACACATAGCATTACTAACTAAATTCGAGTAAGTACAAGCAATCGAATAATCACGTAAATGCATACATAAACATTTAACATAAATACATATAATTGTACATCTGACATACTTCTATCATTATCTCATCAGAATAGAATCTTATAATACACAAGTTAGCGTACTCGATCAATCTTAAACGTCGACGCCGACAATTCTCGCCATTTCTTGTACGGCCACCATGCTAGTAAATCCCAGCGACGAGTAGTCAATCAATCTCAAACTACTACGTAGTCGTTCCAATGAATCCTCCAGATTTACTCCTTGCACAGGTAATCCTCGAATCTCCTTGGGCCACCACAAATCCACGTTTTCATCCTTAGTAGTCTTCACTACATTGATATAGTCGAGATATACTTGCCCACCGATCTTCCAGTTCGAGATACCCGTTACGTCTTTGAAGCGACAGAGGAGAGTCAATAAATCGTCCAAGGATTCGGAAATCACAGCTTTGGGACCCACGGTGCGAATGATCACTGAATGCGCCGCGTTCCAATCCGACGCGTCAAGGAGGAACTGCGCTTCTTTCACTGATTCATGACTATACCGAGCATGTAGAGCCTATAAATTGGTTAACAATAGAACAAATCTATTGAGCTTATTTTTATTCTATTGTCCAAGCTTACCTTAGCGGTCAAAATCATAACCTTAGGGATACGCAAGACATTCAGCAAATATTCCTCATCCTCAGCAACTTTCTGAATATCTGGCACGTGTCGGTTAAGAAATTCCTGAACAGATTGACGAGCAATGACAGGATCTTCCATATGAAGTAGTACGAACAGGGCGTCTTTCCATCGTCCAGCGCTCTCCAGTTGCCACGCAAAATCGGCACTCAGTTCGTCACCGGCGGCTAGTAACTCAGCATCAACGTCTCGAATCCGCTTCACCCGAACGAAAATATTAAACAATTGCCACGAAACAGCAAAATTGAGTGGCAACGGCGAAATATTCGTCGGCAAAACTGCAAGAGAAAGCGGATATGAAGGATCGGCGTAAAGCTTTAGCAATTCATACAAAATGTCGCGCTTACTATTATCCACAGCAGATTCAGCCTCCACATACCCCGGAATAGGCGACTGCACATCTGTGAGGTTCTCAAACGCCATCTGGTACTTCTTCACAGCCTTTTCTATATTATCCTCCTCGTAGACTTCGTACCAAAGCCTGAGACCGAAAGCACGTCTCCAATCCAAGCCTTTGGAAACACAGATCTCAGGCACTTTGTCTAGCGAAAATCCTCCCACAGAGCTTTTTGCCAATGAGGTATTCCCTGACAGTAGCTCGTAGACTTTGCGGATAGATGTTGGAATCTCCGAAAGAACGTTCTTGGTGACCCAATCGTTGATTTGATTCTTAATATCTCGTCGGAAATCAGCATCGCCCCCAATCAATGGGAGTAGCGTCGCAAGATGCAGGTCCTTATCTTTTACAGCTTCGATGCACGCCTCCTCAATCTGGTGACCAGATAGCAAAGTGAAAACTGTCTCTTCACGAGGCAGGCTGCTGAGATCGTTTGCAACATCCTTCTCGACCAAGTTCTCAAACAATGCCGACAATCTTGCCTTCCTTAGAAGTTCGACGGCAATTTTAGAGTCAGCCTCGGGATTCAAAGATTCCATATCCAAAGGCGGGTCATCAAACAAAATACTGGCTAATTTCCAAACATCAATCAGAGTCTGATCTGCGTTTGTAGAAAACAAATAGAAATCCAGAATCTTGCCGAAGGACAAGCCAGGATTTGGTTTGAATAAGGGCAACTCTCCATCCCGCAATACGACAGTAGAATTGCTTAAATACACACTAAGAAAATCAAAGCTTGAATGGGAATGGGAATTGGAATTCGAATCAAGAATAAAGTTATCCAATCTCTTTGTGAAAAGTCTGTTGCCCGAACTCGTGAAAATCCTACCATCTGCTGAAAATTTGGCAACCGTTCCTGAGCGAGGAACTACAATGTCCCGATCAGACTTCTGACCAGAACCGCGGTCGAACTAATGATCCGTTAGTTTCAGAAACACTGCTCAATATCTATGTAGAGTTACTCACAAAGCTATCACCGCCAAATAACTCAGCATCAAGATCCGCAAATGTGAACTTGTAGTCTTCCAGACGAGAAGACTGCTCAGTGCATGCCATAAGCTCTTTCTTCTCAGCATCAACAGCAGCCCACATACTTCTTCCTATTCGTGCAAACTTCAACTGTTCAAGCCAACTTCGCCCAATCGGTACATCAATCAAGCTTTCCATAGTCTCTTCTCCCTCGTATTGTTCCAGGGCTCTCGAATCTTCAATACTAACAACTTCGTCATCCATCATCGAGTGCAACCGGTGGGCCTCTTCATCATCATACAACTCCTTATCTTCATCCGAAATGATCTCGTCGTCTTCACTATACACTTGACTGGCAGAGATATCGTCAATCATTGGAGACTTTATAACCTCTCCACTCTGGAATGTACCTCTTGTCGCTAAAAAAGACTTGCTGCGCAGAGGAGTGTCGTCTGGCTTAAAGTCGTAAGACGATTCGATGTTCCAATCACCAGGTAACTTTGCACGACCAGAATCATACTCAGTGGATGACATCGAAAGGTCTTGCATGTGTTGAGGAGTCTGCTTGACAGGCGAAATCTCATCGGTCTTCATTGGAGAGTAATTATAGCCTTGTGACTGAGATTGCGCGAAACGAAAAGTTGGAAACGTCTGTGAAGCAACAACTGCTTGCGGAAGCAGCTTGACCGGCTCTGCAGGAGCATCGTACTCATCCTCGTCGTCGACTAAACCCCAGATACTAAAATGTTCGATGCTGAAAACCCAAGTTCCGGAATCGGCAATGTATGTAATGAACTGTGTATCCTTCATTTTCCTTAGACGTTCAATATGAACGGGGACCAGCGGATGATCGACTTCTGTGATAGGCTGCTTCGTATCCTTTGCAACAGGGTAGCACTTCTCCAGGGTAATTGTAGCAGGGACATTTAAGCCCTTTCCTTGTTCCGGCTTAATTGAATCATCGGGATAGACAGTGCACGTTTTTGGCCCGAACAAAACTAACTGTCCGGGGATCTGCTCAGGATGCGCAAATGCTGATAAATCCACCGGTCGATTGAAGGAAACTTCGCCATAACCCTTTCTTCCAACCTTGTAATTGGCCACACTTTCGAGCTCTTTCAAGCTCATCTTACGCAAAACTGAGGCACTAGGCGAACTCCAGTATCCGTCGTCTTCAATAACAGGGCTAGATCCAGAAGCAGTTCCGAGAACACTCGAATTGTGAACTGTTGCAGGTGGGTTAGGCTTTGGTTTCTCTGTACTTAGGCTCGCTGGTTTTGGAGTGGATGGAGGTTCTGCAGGAGAGGTCGCAGAATTTGAAATAGAACTTTTCAGGGTCGTTGAAGTCGCAGTCGTCGGGAAAGATGCCGTTGACTTTTCTTTCGTCTCCGTCGTATCGGAAAATGCAACACGCTTCTCTTGATACTTTGGAGTCGCCTCATGATACTTGGTCATGTCGGCACCACCAGACAGAATATCGGCTTCTGTAACCTTGCGATCAATAACGAGCTTGCGAATATCATTTCTAGGACTGAAAGCATCTGAAGACAAGATAGCTTTGTCGGCAAGACCATCGAATAGCAGACTTCGACTAGAGCTCAAAGTTGATGCCGGAGCAGTAGAACCTCCAGACACAGACCTAGTTACTGCTGGTTTAGGTCGAGGACTAGACGGCGGGCGTGGAGACAGTTTGTACGTAGGCAGCATCGCCGGTTTCTTCTTCTGAGCTGAAGATGACGAGATCGGAGTAGCGATAGGCCCGGGCGATGATGTCACTGGCTGATTGGAGTAATTAAACAGAGGGTTTGAACCAAATGGATTCTGATCAATCGACGCCTGGAGAGGAGCTTGTTGAGCACCTACTCCACCCATCTGTGAATTCCCAAAGAGTGGACCGGGCTGCGGTTGAGTATTGCCACCAAATAATGAAGCACCAGTTTGAGTGCCAAATCCGCCAGTTGTCGCTGTATTTCCACCAAACAAGGACGTGCCGGTATTCTGCATCTGGTTGTTGCCGAATAGGCTAGCTTGAGGCTTCGCACCGAACAATCCTCCACTCGGTGCACTGGATTGCTGACTCGCGCCAACGTTTCCAAACAATCCAGCACCGCTACCGGTGGCATTATTCGTGGTACTGAATAGAGACGTGCCTGTCTGCGGTGCAGAGGGGGCAAATAAACCACCACCTGTGGCTGGCTGTTGAGTCTGAGTCTGACCGAAACCACCACCAAATAGTGGCTTGTTCTGTTGATTCTGCTGCTGACCAAACAGGGAAGGAGTAGTTCCCGTCGTGGTGTTAGACGCTGTTCCAAAACCGGTGCCAAACGTTGGCTTATTCTGCGCATTGGCAGTTCCACCAAAAGCACTATATGCAGGCGGCTGACTAGTCGTTGTATTACTGTTCATACCGAATCCGCCAAATGTCGACGCCCCTGTAGTAGCCGGCTGGCCAAAAGTCGACGTGGTAGTGGTATTTGCAGTAGTACCGAAAAGACCAGTTCCAACATTTGCCGTGTTGCTTCCAAATGCTGGAGTGGTCGTGCCGAATGCTGGGGCACTAGTAGTTGCAGTGTTAGTGCTTCCGAAGCCACCAAAACCAGTTCCAAAAGCCGGCTTGTTCTGGGTGGCGTTAGCTTGCCCAAATGCGCTAGTACCTGCAAATGCATTTGTATTAGCCTGACCAAAAGCAGGAGTACTGTTCGAGCCAAAGCCTGCGGAGTTGGAAGTATTACCGAAGAGACCGGTGCCAGTATTGTTGGACGTGGTTGTGGACCCGAACAGGCCCCCAGAAGCGGGCTTCTGGCCAAATAACCCTCCAGATGTATTGCTAGTATTTGAGCCAAATGCACTGGTCGATGATCCGAACGTACTGGGCTGGCCTGCAGTGCTGCCAAACAATCCCGTGCCACCCGTCGACGTGGTCGGCTGACCGAATGTATTTGTTTGACCGAACGTACCAGTACCGAATCCTGTAGGTTTACCAAACGCACCAGCGCCACTAGCATTTCCGTATCGTCGACCTTGGGCATAGTCCTGCTCTCTCAGCTCTTCAAATGAGAACTTCTGATAGGCAGGCATACATGAGATACTTTGGAACGCATTGGTAACGTTACTTGACGCCTCCTTCTCTTGGACAGGCTCAAAAGGGACTGTAGTTCCCTGATTTGTTGTACCAATGGATGCTCCAAAGCCACTGCCAAATCCAGTATTCGTCGCGCCGGTGGTCGAGCCGGTATTCGTGTTCGAGCCGAACCCACCAAATGCGGAAGCAGGCTTTACAGCAGACCCGAACAACCCTGTACCCGTGGATGCTGTATTTGCTTGACCAAAGGGACTAGTATTTGCCGCTGCGTTATTGGTTGAGCCAAAAGCGCCACCGGAACCGAAAGGTGAGGTCGTGCTTTGCGTTGTGTTGGAGCCGCCGAAGAGACCACCACTGCCACCGAATCCAGTCGAAGAAGAGCCGAAAGTAGGCCGACTGGTATTTCCAAATCCACCTAACTTCGATTAGCAAGCCTACCCCAATTCTGAACGGCGGATCAGCAGTTACTCACCAAATCCAGATGACTGATTCGCGTTCTGACCAAACACCCCAGTACCACTAGTGTTCGTACTTCCAAATCCGCTGGATTGACCAAAAGCTGCCAACATCAATTAGATACATAAATTTCAGTGATGTCTCTCCATATCACGTACGAGAGGTAGAGGATGTAGCCGTATTCGAGCCAAATGCGGGAGTCGTAGAAGTCGCTGAGGAGCCAAACAGCGAGGATGTATTGTTGTTCGCGTTATTTGCACCGAAGCCACCAAACGCGGAACCAGTACCACTTGATTGGCCGAACATCATCAACTACGATACGTTCACCTGAAGCCTTCAAGGGATAGTTTTCAAATCCGTAGCGCTGAGATTGCCACAGTAATAGTGTGGAGGGGACACAAAAATCTACCCAGAGCATAGTCAAATGCCAGAGCCCTAACCCCTCCAAACACGCTATGTGTTCTCGCGTTTATGCAAGCACGTAAATGACTAAATAATGCTGCGCTTGGGATTGCAAATGTGCCGAACATCATCTCGAGAAGGGCAGGCAGTTAACTGCGGCTGCGGACGAAGGAACGAACGCGACGCGTCTTAATTTTAGATGATCGAAGATACCAGACATTATTTACGACGCGACAGCACCGTCTCTTTCCGGCCTACAAATTTGCCAACACCTCATTAGTCACCTCGGACCGGTTCAGATATAGCTAGCAAGATCTCCCTGCTCCTTCGACAACCAGACGAGACTCGATGAAGAGCTCCCGTCCGAGGCAAGGCTCGCGTCTGTCGAACACGCGGTATGCATCCAGCTTGAACCGCAATGGCAGAGGTGGATCCCGTTTCCGGAACAATGGTGGTGGGCACGGTGCTTCGAATATGACATATTTGTCTTCGACACAGCTGCCAGTAGATGCTACGTCGTCTAGGGAGGCTTACGAGTCTCGAAAGCTGGAGGCCGACCTTGATAGTGCGATGGGCTTCGATCTGTATGAGGCAGGACCCTCTAAAGTCGGCTGGCTTATTAATATGCACAGTGTATGTGACAAGGATTGAACATTTGTTACAGTGCAATTCAACGTTGCTGATAAGAGTTAGACTGTCATGCAAGAAGGTGACGGAAGTGACGGGATTGCGGCCGTCAACTACTATTTCCTCGGCGAAGACGGCGAGAACTTTAAAGCAACTTTAAAATATGACCCATACTTTCTTATTGGATGCAAGGTACTATTAATTGTTGGCCCGGCACAGGAGCTCAGAAATATGCTAACATAGGTCGGGCAAACAGGCTGGACTCGAGGCCGAAGTTGAAGAGTATATTCGACGGAAGTACGAGGGTTTGGTGAAGACGACGTCCCGAATTGTAAAAGATGACCTGGACATGGTACGTGTTCAGATTTTACATTATGTCTATATACTAATTTACTTGCGACAGCCTAATCATATTGTTGGATATAAGAAGCCTTTTATCCAGATTACTTTCGCCAATGTGAGCAATCTACTGGCAGTTCGCCGAGAGATCATGCCACTTGCAGAGAAGAATAAGAAGATGCTTGACGCGCTGGATGTTTATGCAGAAGTTGCCACGTACGTCTTAAGTTTAGGTTGCCTACAACATATTTTATTTCTGACGTGTGTAACAGAGCTGGCATGGATCTGAATAATGACTTCACCGACATTTCCATCCAAAACAACAAAAACACTCGCGAAGTTGACGTGACAGAGCACATTACCGACGTCCGGGAATATGACGTCCCATACCATGTACGAGTGTCAATTGATAAGGGTATGATTTCTCTGGTGGCTTGGAAAGTAGCAGTTCTGACGCGTCAATTAGACATTCGGATAGGTAAATGGTATACAGTTGAGGCTCTTCATGGGGCCGTAACACTTACAGAGATGCCCGAGCGCCTCGCACGTCCTGATCCTATTGTATTAGCCTTCGACATTGAAACCACGAAGTTGCCGCTGAAGTTTCCCGACGTGCAGATTGATCAAATCATGATGATCTCCTATATGATTGACGGGAATGTAGGTACTGCGTGGTAGATGTCATATATGATACCTATTAACCCCTATAGGGATTCTTGATCACCAACCGTGAGATTGTATCGCAAGATATTGATGACTTCGAATACACACCAAAACCCGAATACGAAGGAGTATTTACGATCTTCAACGAGCCCAACGAGAAGGCTCTTATAGAGCGCTTTTTTGAGCATGTTAAGGAAACAAAGCCTACCGTCATTGTAACATACAATGGTGACTTCTTTGATTGGCCGTTTGTAGAAGGAAGAGCAAGTTACTATGGAATCAACATGTACAACGAGATCGGATTCCAAAAAGATAGCGAGGATGAGTATAAATCTTCCTTTTGCTGTCACATGGACTGCTTCCGATGGGTGAAGCGTGACAGTTACTTGCCTCAAGGAAGCCAGGGTTTGAAGGCAGTCACGACCGTCAAGATGGGCTATGATCCTATTGAGCTTGATCCTGAGCTAATGACGAAGTGAGCATCTGATTGAATTCCTGGATCAATTAATGTTGATTGAATATTCGTAGGTATGCTGCGGAGAGACCGCAGACACTGTCCGAGTATTCAGTTTCAGATGCTGTTGCTACGTACTATCTCTATATGAAATACGTCCATCCGTTTATCTTCTCCCTGTGCAATATTATTCCGCTGAACCCTGACGAAGTGCTTCGGAAAGGCACTGGCACATTGTGTGAAATGCTCCTGATGGTATTGATTCTACATCTACTAAACTTTTGGCTGTTCGTGTACTCTAACTTAATCAGGTGCAAGCTTATAAAGGTCAGATTGTTCTGCCAAACAAGCACAAAGAGGCGGAAGAACGATTCTACGATGGACATTTAATCGAAAGTGAAACATACGTTGGGGGCCATGTTGAAAGTTTAGAAGCTGGAGTCTTCCGAAGTGACATTGCTGTTGAGTTCAATGTTGATCCTGCCGCCATAGACGGAGTATGTACCAGTGTTGATTCACTGTTGAGAGGGAGATGTGCTACTAACAGGTAATAGTTACTGCAAGACTTGGACGCTGCATTGAGATTTTGCATTGAAGTGGAATCGCAAAAGGTTTTCGATGATGTGACAAACTATGAAGAGGTACGTGTGTGCTATTTCCGTAAGATATGTACGGACCCGCTAAGCAGTGCAGATCAAAAAAGAAATCGTGGACAAATTAACCGAATTGAAACAAAACACAAAACGGAAGGAATTCCCGTTGATATACCATCTCGATGTCTCATCTATGTATCCAAACATCATGATCACAAACAGATTGCAACCAGACTCTATGATCGAGGAAGCAGACTGTGCGACGTGCGATTTCAATCGTCCAGGGAAGACATGCGATCGTCGACTTCCGTGGATGTGGCGAGGCGAATTCTTTCCAGCCAAGAAAGACGAGTACAATATGATTAAGCGTGCTCTCGCGGTAGAAAACTTTCCAGGAAAGTATTCGGGTCAGCCACCAAGAATGTTTAGTGACCTGCCAATGTCGGAACAGAATTCGTTGATCAAGAAGCGATTATCCGATTTTTCGCGGAAAATCTATCACAAAATCAAGGAGACAAAGACTGTTGAGAAGGAAGCGATCATATGCCAACGAGAGAATCCTTTCTACGCAGATACCGTACGCGATTTCAGAGACCGCCGTTATGAATATAAGAATAAACACAAGCTTTGGAAACAGAATTTGGATCAAGTCGACAAGACCGACACAGCCGCTCGCGACGAAGCCAAGAAGATGACTGTCCTCTTTGATTCCCTGCAGCTTGCGCACAAGTGCATATTGAACTCTTTCTACGGATATGTGATGCGGAAAGGTTCTCGATGGTACTCGATGGAAATGGCTGGCGTTACATGCCTCACAGGAGCAACAATCATTCAGATGGCACGTGCCTTAGTAGAAAAGATTGGCAGACCTTTGGAACTTGATACAGACGGTATCTGGTGTACATTACCAAAATCTTTTCCCGAGAACTTTACGTTCAATTTAAAGAACGGCAAGAAACTGTTCATTTCGTATCCATGTGCGATGTTGAACAATCTAGTCCACGCAAGGTTTACGAATCACCAGTATCAGACATTAGTCGACCCACTGAATTTCAAATACGAGACCAGGAGTGAGAACAGTATCTTTTTCGAAGTCGACGGTCCTTATAGAGCTATGATTCTGCCCACATCGAAAGAAGAAGACAAGAACCTGAAGAAGCGCTATGCTGTATTTAACAATGACGGTTCATTGGCGGAGCTAAAAGGTTTCGAAGTCAAACGTCGTGGTGAGCTGAAGCTGATCAAGATTTTCCAATCGCAAATTTTTAAAGTGTTCTTGGAAGGATCTACTCTCGAGGAATGTTATGGTCAAGTAGCGAAGGTGTCAAATCGTTGGCTGGATGTAATCGACTCAAAGGGTGCGACATTAACAGACGATGAGCTGATTGATCTCATTTGCGAAAATCGAAGCATGTCACGTACTCTTCAGGAGTACGGCGGGCAAAAATCTACTTCAATTTCCACAGCCAAACGATTAGCAGAGTTTCTGGGTGACCAGATGGTGAAAGACAAAGGTCTCGCCTGCAAGTACATCATCTCCGAGAAGCCACGATCTGCTCCTGTCACCGAACGCGCGATTCCCGTGGCAATATTTTCTGCCGAGGAGTCGGTCAAAAGCCGTTTCCTGCGACGGTGGCTGAGGGATACGTCCATCAGTGATTTCGATCCTCGAGATATCATTGATTGGAACTATTATCGCGACCGACTTTCCTCTGTTATCCAGAAAATCATCACGATTCCTGCGGCGCTTCAAAAAGTACAGAATCCGGTTCCACGGGTAAGGCACCCTGATTGGTTGCATAAGCGTCTCTTGCGACTCGAGAGCAGGCAACAATCTTCGTTAGACTCATTCAAATCGAAAACGGCGCCAATGTCCGACGTCACGAACATTACACGTATTGTGGATCTTGAGGATATCACGACCAGTGGCCCTAGTACTGCGATATCGAAAGTACGAAATCCGGTAGCGAAAGTTATATCGAAGCGGAAAAACTCACAACAAGCCAGCACTGCAGAAGAAATTGAGAATGGGTTTGCGTCTTTACCTGCAGTGAAGTTGTCCATCGACGAAGATTACCCAGAATGGCTAGGCTATATGAAACAGAAATGGAAAATCCAGAGACAGGCACGGCAGCGCCGTCGACATCTGTTTGGCAGCATCCCATCTGGTCATAGAAACAATGTCGGCGAAGTTTCTGGCTTTTTTCGCAACCAGGCTGAAGTCACATACAGCAAGCAATGGCAAATTCTCCAAGTCCGCGAGTCCGAAATACCTGGCGAGCTGAAATGCTGGGTTATGATCGCTGGCAAAATCCAGAATGTCAAGATCCAAGTTCCCCGTAAATTATACGTGGACGTCAATAGCTCTGATATTTCCAGTACTGGCCTCATGGACGCTACAGTGCAAAAAGTTAGTCACACGCTCCCTAACGGCAACAACTCGAACCAACTATTCCGGATCACTATGCCAGAAGAGTTCTACATTCAACAGCGGCAAATGGTAACCGGTTTCTTTGCACATCCCAGTATCGAGGCAGTGTATGAGAGCAATATCGATGCTGTCAATCGTGTAATCTTAGATCTCGGCAACGCGTGTCAAGTTGACATGACACTACGCGGAGTGCTCGGCAAAGGGCTCGAGTCTGGCTTCCAAATGTCATCATTGATAAAATCTCCAGTGGGATCGAACTACCTCTCAGTCGAATCGCTCAAGGTAATGTTTCTGTACCACGTCGTCTCCGGCGACAGGCAAATCTACGCGCTCTTCTCATCTTTTGATGATCAAGCCGAAATTCACGTCTACGAACCATCGTCTCGCCAACATCAGAGTTTCCCAAACATGGAGATAGTGTACCAAGAGCAATACCGGCTGCTGCAAGAGCGCGAGGCAATCTCAAATGAGAGTTTCATTGCACAAGAGAAACTTCACTTCTCTATTAATCAATCCTCGAGCATGAAGAAGATTAAGAAAGCCATCGCGACGCGCTTGAACATGCTCTATTCCGATTCCAACAAGCAAGCCATTCTCGCGCTTATAAGTCCCCGACCCAAACACATTGAAAACGACTTTACAGTGGCTCGCGATATGCCTGTGCTCAACTTCAATGCGTCCACGGCGGATAGCTCATTGCCGTCCCTGGGATGGCAACTTCCCTTTGCGCGCAGAGTCGTACTACATTATCTCGGCCTTGGACAACAAATTGCGCAGCTACTCAATATTGCGCGATACTCCGACATTCCAATGGGTAACCTGAAAAGCGACGACGTACGCTTCGTGATTGATGTACAATATGCCAGGAAACTCCAAGAAGCAAACGTCATCTTATGGTGGTCACCGACCCCCTATGCCGACCACGGCGGCAAAGAGAAGGACCAGTCGTTGTTGACAACCGAGAACATGGAAATGCCGGTATTCAACAATTCGAGTTCGTACGACTCTGTGTGCGTGGAACTGTCAGTCAAGAACCTGGCAATTAACACCGTCCTTACTTCCGCACTCATCAACGAGATGGAAGGTTCCGACAGTGCAAATTTGAGTGTCACCGGTACCGGTGCACTGACCGAAAATGCTAGCATGTCATTCATGGAAAACGCGTCCTCCGCACCCGCCATCGCCGTGTTACGGGACCTCGTGAAACAATGGTGGGAGGAAGCGGTCAATGCTAACCAAAACGCGGATATCATGGTCAACAATTTCGTGCACTGGGTCTCTAGCACAGAATCATTCCTGTATGATCCTGTACTGCAATACCACGTTCGCAACCTGTCTCGCAAAGCACTTTTGCAACTTCTTGCCGAATTCCGTCGGGTTGGTTCGCGCATCGTGTTTGCAGAGCAAAACCGAGCTGTTATCCAAACCGGCAAGACCAATACCGGCACCGCGTACGCATACACACAATATATCGTCAAATCGATCCGCGCGAAGCCTCTGTTCAATTTCCTGGATATCGAGATAGTACAATATTGGGATTACCTCCTCTGGATGGACGACGCGAACTACGGCGGCTTCGCATGCACGACGGTGACGGATGATAATGCGCACCAGTATGCATTGCGGATGTGTTGGCAAATTAAGAGCTTTCTTCCCAGTATGCTGCAGAACGAGTTTTCGTTGTGGATCGAGGAATTCATGGAACATATGCACAGTGCGAAGACGGTGCAGATGCAGTCTACACCGTCTGCGACGCCACGTCCGACTCAATTGCGACAACCACAAAGTGAGGATGATTATTTCGGTAAAGGTGTAATCACAGCGATGAAGAAAGCGTTGTACAGGAGGATTCAACAGCTCGTGCGACGGCAGGCCGAGGCGTCCATGAACGAGCTTGCCGCAGCGGAATTCGAATTCCCTGAACTTCCGGGATCGCATCTGCGACTCTCGAATGCATCGTTGGAGTTAGTCAAGTGGCTTTGCGCCGTGTTCGGTCTTGCGCAAGATCTGAATCTGGAAGTCCGCATGATGCGTCGCGATCTCCTCAGTCTCTTCGAAGTCCGGGAATTCAGCGACGCGGGGATATTCAAGAATCCCAGCACATCGCTCAAGATTTCGCAAATTTGCAGGTCCTGCAACTTTGAGGCTGATCTGGATTTCTGTCGCGACGAGAGTTTGATGCCGACCGAAGCCGAAAAATACCGGTTGTGGAATTGCAAACACTGCGGACAGGAATACGATCGACTGGCAATCGAGGAGCACATGATTAGTAACGTACAGACTTTGCTTACTAAGTACCAGACGCAAGACCTGCGATGTTCAAAGTGCAAGCAGGTACGAGCGGATACTTTGTCAGAGCATTGTTCGTGTTCTGGTGCTTGGGAATTAACAATGTCGGCCGATGATATAAGAAAGAAGTTTGATGTCTATAGACGCATTGGACAGTTTTATGGATTGCGCATGTTAGATAATTTGATGGCTCACGTTTGGGAAAACTAGATTTTAATTACGTTTATGGTGCATGGTATTGTGACATTAATGCATTTGATTTGTGTGTGTACTATAAATGAATGAGTATTGCATTTGCGTAATTGTAGCGAAGCCGTCCGGATTACACGACTCTAGGCTACGTCGCATATTGTTGCAGCAGTCGATAAACGCCTAAAATTAGGTTTGGTTTAATAAGCAAGCAATTATACCAAAAAATGAGCTTTCACCGCTCTCAACTATTGATTTCTAAATGCAGCCGATACATTATAGTAGTTGAATATGCACCCCATTTTAAGTCGAACATTTCTAGAAAAGAGTAGCAAAACTCCATTCCTCCTGGCAACACCCATATAGTAGGGCGTGCACTACCAGTCATTCCCCATTAATCATACGCATATTTTTATTATTGAGCATTATTCGTCAATGTGCAGATTGAATTACACATTAACTCACCGGCTAACTGTGAACTATGCCTCGCCCAAGCCGAGAAGGACAATAAGGTACCTAGAACGACGTCAGCCTAATTATTTGGCAACTGCTGATCAGATAGAAACTCACACGTTGAGACCGCAAATGAAAAGCCAGATCAAGACGCCGGAAATAGTAACTAGCCAGTTATTGGAAAGATCTGCGTACTCGAAGTCACGGCGCGCTTCGAGTTCGAAGTTGGGCTCATCTTCAACATCTGCCGCAGTATCGGGAGTGGCAAGAAGTGGTACACGCATGTACTTCTTGCGACAAGTGAAATAAATTAATGGTGCCGAGACGAACGGAAGAAGGATTGAGAGGATGACTTGGGACAAATTTAGGACTTCGGCAAGACCTTCGCGGCCAACGGCTCCTGCAACAACAATGCAAGGAACAATCGCGACAGCACGGGTAATCAGACGGCGCAACCACGGGCGCATTGTCCAGTGGAGAAATCCTTCGGAAACCATCTGGCCGGCTAGTGTGCAAACGATGCCAGCGGATTGGCCGGAAAACAAGAGGGCAAGAGCAAAGACGGTACCAGCTGCTTTAGAGAGGTGGGTAGAAAGCATGTCATGGATAGAGAAAAGATCGGCATTAGCCGCTCCCGGTGCATCGGAAAGAGTCGCTCCGGAAACTATAAGGATAGCTGAGTTGACAAAGAGAGCGAATGAAACAAGCGATAGAGCAAGCTCCACAATCGAGTATCGCAGAGCATGGCGAATGGCATCTAAGGACGGACGGTACTTGATGTCTTCAAGCGAATCGTTAGGACTGGATGTGAAATTGCCTTCCTTTTCATCGTATTCACGCAACCTAGGCTGCACGAGTCCAGAGCCGAGATAGAGACTGTGAGGCATGACAGTAGCACCGAGAATACCGCAAGAGTAGTACAAACCCTGGCTAGAAACGACAGTCTTCGACGGCAAAAAACCTCTGAACACTTCACCAGCAGAAGTTCCTTTGATATTGCCAAGCTCGACACAAAAACAAATAACGACGGCAAGAACCAAGAATGCGACGGCATACTCAAACCAGCGGACACCTTTGAGGGACCCATTGGGCCTGTAGGCTACTAGCACAATGAGGACGTCGATAATGGTGATTGCAACGCCAGCGACAAGAGGAATCTTAAACAGGATGTTAAGTGAAATAGCAGTTCCAATGACCTCAGCCAAGTCGGTAGCAATAATCGCCGTTTCAGCTAAAATATAGAGAATGACACAAAGCCAGCGCGGAAAGTGGGCACGGCAATTCTGGGCAAGATCAAGACCGGTGACGCTGCCAAGTTTAGCACAGAGCGCCTGGAGGAAGATGGCAAATATGTTGGAGAGCATGACGACGAACAAGAGGTCATAGCGGAACATTGCGCCTGCAGCGACATCTGTAGAGTAGTTACCAGGATCAATATAGGCAACAGAGATCATAAAACCTACTACGAATTAGCAATGGCCAGGAACGCTGATACTTGGTTAATTGACGTACCGGGACCAATAAAGCCAAGATATTTCATAAACATAGCCTTTGCTTTATAGTATACGCTACCATATGAGGTGTTAGGATCAGGGAACCGCCTTCCCCCGAAGGAAGAATATACGGAAGCATTTCCTAAACGATGAGAACCGAGGCCTGAACTGGTGGTGTAGCTGTTGACACCGTCTAGTACATGTGCACCTTTGACAGGACGGAAACTGTCGATTGAACTCATTTCGTATTCCGGCACGATGTCCGGAGTGTACACATCGCGTACGGATGACCGGGCTCTGTGTGACCTGCTGACGGCAGAGCGACGTGAATCGTCGCCTGTGCCGTGCGGCAGAATGCCGTCTAACGGAGGCGATAGGGCTGATGAGCCCGCAGTCGGTCCGTCATCAGCAGAGAGAGAGACGAGGTCCGGGTTTTTGCGCGACGCTCTATCGGCGTACATGTTGGACGAGCGATTTGTGGTGAGTTCGTTGTCGTACAGCCTCGGGCTCTGGTTGAACTGCTCGTTACCTGTGGGCTCTGGGTCGCGCGTTGGACAATTCATCGTTGCGGGCGGGCGTGTAGCGAGAGCTGTTTGATAACAATGGGGGAAGTGACGGAGGATGTGCTGTACAAAATGTACGACCATCATGGAGGCGACCTCCTATTTGCGTCCTGCGGCGTAAGTCGGACCCGCCGCAACACTCTTTCGGACCCGCATACCATTAAGGTATCCGATTGGACACTTTTCATAAACGAGTAGCCCGAGTTTGAAAACAGCTGCTGTCACTATCTAACTTGATTACTATTTCCTATTCTACTTTTATAAACAGGCCTAACATAGTGTGCCTAGCTAGAGCACACAACTTTGGAAGCCATCATGAGCGAAGAGCCGTGCCTGCTGCCAGCCACAAGCACAGTAGCCGAGAACATGAGCAAATTAACCCGGGTCTGGTAATGATACCCGTGGCCCAAAAAGGAACAGGCTGACACAAGTGCGGCGCGGCACGACCCCCGGAAGATTGCAGCGGCGCGGCGTATAACGGGTTGCTATCTGTCACATTCCCGAGATCCTTACCCTTTTTGCCGATCATCACAATACCGACGATTTGTTGCAAGTCACCTTATAAAAACTATATCGTAGCGAAAATTGCAGAAACAGTCCCGCATTATCCGACGATTACGGATTATTTCCTGTCATTCCCATAATTATGCAATTATCTTTCGTTAACTTACAAGATTACCGTAATATAAATCACTTCACATTAGCCAACAGCTGCAGTAGATTTAACGCAAACTCTTTCGCGCTTCCCGCGTACGCGGCCGCGTTCATCGCCCGCACAAACTTCCACGCCTTCTTCACACTTTTCATAGGGTAGTCGACCACCGACGGAATACTCGTGCTGATTCCCGGGAACCGGTCTCTGCATATACTCTTCGCAAGGCAGAGCGTCCGCAAGCCTTCCTCTCCACCAAACTTACCATATCCAGAATCATTAACGCCTCCGAATGGTAGCTGGCACACGTAGAATGTAGCAAAGTCATTCACGGCGATATTCCCCGTCTTCATCTCCCGCACAACTTTTTCAGTCGCAGCACTTCCCCGTTTGCCAAATACCGCTCCTCCCAGACCGAACTTTGTTGAATTTGCGATCCGGATCGCGTCATCGGTATTTTTCGCTTTCATTAAAACCATGACAGGTGCGAATGTCTCACTCCTGGCAATCTCCATCTCTGGAGTAACATCCATTAACAGAGTTGGCTGAAAATATGACCCCAGAGGATGTTCAGGATGTTCGTATCTCTTCCCCCCACAACTCAACTTCGCGCCGTTCTTGACTGCATCAGCAATCAGTCCTTCTAAAACATCAAATCGAGAATCGTTGATCATGGCGCCCATGTCAACGTTCGCGTCGTCGTCCAGAGACGAACCTAGACAAAGCTGTGGCACTCGCTTTGTTAAAACTTTAACCAGTGCGTCATATGCCTTTGGTTCACAAATAATCCTTTCAATGCCTATACAGTTCTGACCTGCAGATTGGAACGACCCGCGCATAAGGACTGAGGCGAGCGCGTCACACCGGGACCACGACGCGAGATGCTCATCGAGAACAATAGCTGCATCCTTTCCGCCGAGTTCCACTGTCACCGGTGTTAACGACGAAGCTGCAGCGGCCAGGACCTTGTGCGCGACTGGCTTGGAGCCGATGAAGGTTGCGTGAGAAATGTCGGGATGTGACGTGAGATAATCGATATCGCTCGGCCAAGGACACACAAGCTGGACAAGATCTTGCGAGTGGCCGCAAATGGAAAGACACGTCTGAACCATTTCGACAAAATATCGCGAGGACCATACAACTGACTCCGAACACTTGACTATTATGCCGTTGCCGGAGAAAATAGACGAGATAATGGGATTCAAGATATTATGCAACTGGTCCATATTAGTATAGACCCTGTCTGGTTGATGCGATAATTCATACCGGGTAGTTCCATGAAACAAGAGCAAGCACGACACCTAGAGGTTCGTACGCAACCTCTGCGGTTTTGTACCTGATCAACAAATTCGCCGGTCCAGGTCGAGAAGACGGTCGCAGTGCCCGCTCACCGTATTTCAATGTCCACGCTAACTTCTCCAGAGTCACCATGACCTGCAATAATTAGTTCCAAAAATTCTCTTTCAGCGGGGCTACTCTAAGTGACATACCTCCCCAAGCGCTGCATCGACCATAGTCTTTCCGCTATCCCTGCACGCGATTCGAACAATTTCGTCCTGATTCTTCTTCAAAAACTGCAGAAACACCCTTAACACGATCTTCCTCTCCTGGAACGATGTATTTTTCCACACATCCTGCGCTTTTTGGCACTTCTCCACTGCAATATCAATGTCCTCCCTCGTCGACGCCGGCACCCGAGCTAAAAACTGGCCAGTCGCTGGACAGTAACAATGAATAAGATCTGGCTGACTTGGATTATAGACTGACGGCTTTGACGGCGCGTCGGCTGGTGAAGAACGCTGCGACCAATTCGGCTGACATTCTGCTGGAAACTTGTAGTTATATATAAAATTGTACGGCCCCGGTGGGAGTGAAGGCTGCCAAACGAATACGGCTGTCCAGACTGTCGCTATCACGAAGGTCGCGCAGACGACGTACCAGGACTTTGCGAAGTCCCCAATTGTTGTGGCTAGGTCTAGGAGGTGTTCTGGCAAGCTCATGGCGGTTCAGAGCATTCAGAAACTAATTAATAAACAAGCTTGCAAGAGGAATCTCAGTGCCACTTTAGTTTACTGAGTACAATTGACCAATGAACTACAATTTGGACCTACAGCGCACTATAAAAGTTGATCGCGCCATATAAACGACTTCCAAATGAGCGACTGAAGCAAGGGTAAATTAGAGACCAGTCTAACTTTAATTAATAATAACGGTCGCGAACTCTGCAGTCATGTCATAGACGACTCTAAATTCTTCGGAGTCATCGTGTCATGACTATTGATAAGAAGTAATAAATTTACAACAAGAAAACTAAGAGTAAGCAAGAAGAACCAATTTACCGATTTACATTAAATGACTTTGTCCGCAATACGTAAACAGGCGACACCAACCAACTCGATTTTCATCTGACATCGTCTCTTCCAAAACCATATTATTCCCTGCATGCAAAAAATTATAAATGAATCCGGAAGTGATGCGTTCATTGAGAGTTAATGTGAAGAGTGGGCTTCGGGGTTGCAATGGCCTCTATCAACTGAGCAACGACCTTATCCTTGGCCGTGGCGGCCGCTTCCTTGATGGCAATCAACTCGGACTGGACGCTGGCGTTGGCTTCCTCCTCAGCCTTGCTGTTTGAGCTCGAGTGCTACATCAGACCAGTCAGTGTGCGTTCTACGGCCAGGTGCAAAAGTGTGACGTACCTCGGTCTCGAACTTCTTGAACTCAACCTCCTTTGCACTCTTATAGGCCTCAATCTCCTTGATCGCCTCGGTACGGGCATCCTTTAGCTTTTGAGTTCGGTCTATAAAATTGTTAGTCATCACCACCGACATCAGTTATCTAATTAAAAAAAGGTTATCACGTACAGGCTCTGGCTTTCGCAACAATAGCTTGCGCTTCCTTCTCAGCCTATTATAAATTTAGTCAATTTCCATCTCCTATTATTCGCTCCTCATTCTTCTAATTCCGCGAGAACTGCGATTTTATCTCTCATTCAACACCGAACGTACCTCAAGAAGAGTCTGGATTCCAGTAGAACTCTGAGCGGACTAAACCAGAAGAACCTGTTAGCTCACACTCCAATTTCACAACACTTTTCTCCAAACAAAATTAGTGCCCCAATACGCAATTATTCAATAAGTACCATTGTGAATTATGAGGAGAGTATGCTATGCAACTGAAGCACTTGTAATGAAAAGATGGTAGAATTGCTTCTTCGTCCTGAAACGATTCCAACTGTTCCCAAGCAAATGAATGATAAAGGCCGTTGGCGTGACACATGGGCGGTATGTCACAACTGGTCACGTTTAGTTGTGATCATAAGAATTCTCAGTATCGTGGCTCACAAATTGACCACGTGCCAGGTGTGACAAGTTGTGATCCCTGAATGGTTCGTCTAACCGCGAAGTCGCCGAGTCAGGAATTACTGCTCGAGGTCGGCCACGTTCACAACCTACTCGGGGATTCCTTAGACGGATAAGTATTAATATTCCGACCGAAGGATGTCAAGAGCTTCCAAAGTCACTCTAGCGTTGACGTCGTTGTCGGCGGTGGGTATCATCTACGGCGTTCATTTCATTCAAGAAGCCGAGCAACAGGTATTTATTATCCACGTCACGGTTGTACCATTATCTCTAACCGCAGTTAAGTCGATGTACCAGGGTGTGGTCAAGGATAATGAGAGACAGCGGATTAAGCAAGAGCGAGCAGAGGAGCTACGGATGCAACAGGCATTACAGAAGGAGTACGAAATGATTCAACCTGTTGCTGATAGACCGAAGAGTCTTCGCAAAGACGGGACGCTGTAATCGTGAGCTTAAGTGCCCGTCTAGTCATGAAAGTCCGGCCAATACTAGTTCTACCGCGTTAATGACAAAGATATACAAGCGATAACAAGCCGCAGAAGATGCCGCTATTTAAAAAAGGGTGCGTTCGCAGGTTTTTAATCCCATTGATCGTATGTTAATAATTGAAAGAGAAGGTCTTGGATCTATTTCCTATGGATATTGGCGTCGTCCTTAATAGTAAGGTCGCGTAGAAGCGACATTGTCCATAAGACGTCTTATTCGGATATCGTTTGACACTTATAGATCATGGACTGGATGGTTTTAATAACGTGATGGTATGGAGCGGGTCTTCAGCTTGCAGTCTCAGCTTTGAAAATTAGTCCATCACAATAAACGTTATAGTATTTGTATCTTTCAGAGAACTGGCCCCTCTCTATGACGATATCGACGCTTCAGCAGCAGAGTTACTGATGGACGTACTGCATGTTCTGGTAACGAACCAATTATGATTCAGTAACCACTTCTGACTCTGGCTTTAATCTTTCCGGCACCTGTAATTCAGGAATCTAGAGGTTCTAGAAATTAGGTCGCAAAACTGAGAGCAGGACACGTGAACTAGAAAGTGTAGGAACCAGTCATACAGGAGGAGAACTTTTTGATTGATTATGACATCACAGCATAGATTTAGGCCCGTAAAATCATTGTTAACCTCATGACGTTCTATTGTCCAAAAATGCCCTATCTAGTTTCAATCCACATCCCTATGCAAAGGCACATGTTTCGCACAAGGAATCTACATCTACTGAATCCTACAGTACGCAATCCCCTCACCAAATACCACATATACAGCTGTGGTGAATATCGACATCCGCCGCCTTTCTTACGACCCGAAATTAGCGGTTATATTTTATTTCGCGGTACCAAACCCATAACAATATGATCGGCATATGTAAAGACACCTAAACCGATGAGCTTTGAAGATTGAACTCTGCCGATATCAAATTTAAAGATTGAATTCAAGCCTCCTGCTTCCGACATCCCAGGATTTCGTCTAATCATTCAGGATGGTGCAATTTCGTGCCGGCGAGTGGGCCATCGTGGAAAAAGCAGGAAAGTTATGACAGACATGTCATATTAGCAGCGAATTAGCATCGTATCAACTTGAAGAGCTTCAACTGTATGCCGGTCAATAGCGACGGCCATCCTCTCCGACGGCCGAATGCGACGCGACGACTTCCCCCAACAGTTATATACAACATACAGTTGTAAAGTGCACAATTGGATGACTTCAAAGTCGTCTCGTCGAATCGTCAATTTGAGCACACCTTCCGTACCCCTGGATCTCCACAATGCATTATTATCAATTGCTCAATGGAAGGCCGCGAGAACAGCTCCCATAACAGACTGGCGCTTGCAGTTGGCAGGTGATGGCCTGCAGTTCAACTGGCATATGTGGCACGTGAGGAACGATATGAACATTGTCGGCACTACATTAACGCTAGAATTTCAAACTGCTATGTCAGGTACAGATTGTCAGCAGATTATTTCTGGTTTCTGTGCGTTCCGCCTGATTATCGAGATCTCCAACGTGTCCCCGCTGCTGCAGCTCTTCCTTCATGATTGACGGCAATGGGCGTCGCCGAATTAGATCCAAGACGGCGAGGACCACTGCCACTTGGTCCCAGTACCGATTCCAGCGACGCCTTCTCAACAAGACAAGGGAGTATTTGTGGTGGCAGCTAGTGCTGGTGAGGTACAGCACCAAGGCGGCGGGAGGGGAGACTGTGAAAGGCTAAGATCCTTCTGGCACATGCGAGCGCGCTCAAGCCCGTCGGGAGTGTAGAGGCTTGTCTCCTTGCCATCTGGCTTCATGTGGTATCGGATCTCGGCGTTTGGTCTGAAATGTCAAAATGTCGAATTTTCTATCTAATATAAGCATTTGTCAACATATGATACAAAGGTATTGTTCACTACCAGACTCATGAGCTTATTGCAACTGAATTGACGGTACACATCCCTTACACAGCCACAATGGCTAAGTTGTGAAAATCCCTCGCTTCCAGAAAATGCCGGCGACTGGCAGCCAAACCCTTACCCATATATTAGCGTTGTGCAGGGATCCGATGACATTTTAGCTGCCGGTCGAGCCACATTGGGTCTCTCCGCCGGGTGTGGACGAAGGGAGGTGCTTGCTTGCTGTGTGGGGTTTGGGTTTACAGTTTGCGTGTAGTGTAACATCCACAGCTAATACTGGAATATTGGTCTTGCTGTCTCACGCGTGCAAGGTTCGCTGGCAATTATCGTGCCATTGCAGACAGTGACGGTTTATCGACTCGAATGCGAAGTGTATAAACGACTTTCTTGAGGAACGACTTTCTTGAGGGTGGTCAAGATCAATAGGTCAATCTCAGCCTGATGGTTTGATCACTTTTCGAATTCCTGTAAAATGTTCAACTCACGCTCAGGATTTCAGGACTCTTCTTGTATAGCGCGTCTTGAGTAATTCAAGGCACCAGCGCTTGGTCTCCATATATTTGACACTCGAGCGATATTGAGAAAAGCGGCACCAAGGCAGAGTTTGAAATTGCACTCACAACGAAGAGTGATATCGGTCATGCTTGAGTTTGTACCGGTATTGGTCGAATACTGTCTGTGGCGGATAGTCTATGCGTGGGTAGCAGTCTAGTCGAAGGGTACCTACCTGCAATTCGGTGCCCCTTCTGCGGAGGGGAGATGCGGAGATGATTGGCATGTGGACTATGGAAAACTGACTGTGAATGGGCTAGAACAGTTTACCGGTCAGAGCCTGATCGTATTCTCATTCTGAAGAGCTCACACGGTTCTGCTTTCGTAATATATCACGGAATGGTTGCAGCTGCTGGGTGCAATGTGGCTGCGTGTGCTGGGCTGGTGTAGGGCATTGTTTCGTTGGAAGTGTCGGAGAATTAGAATCTGTGGAATTCTCGTGTCATTTCGGCGACAGCATGTATACTGCACTGCGTGTCACGTGATATGATTGGAATATTCTTTGGTACTGTTTGACATTGAGATTGTGCTGTGGGTATTTTGGCAATTAATGAGCACGAGTTTTCCGTGCAGGAGTGGAGGCGGACGGGTTGAGACTTCTATGACGCGGCCTAGGCAGGCGGTCTAGTACAGGGTGCTAGTACAGTGCGCAGTATGGACTGATCATAGCAGCCCTATCGAGACCGTGACACTGACGAGGAGAGTTAGCGGGATGGCCGGATGGGGTGAGTGTACATTGAAGTGTGTGTGCTGGTGGACAATCGCAGAAGTGGAACTGGCGGATTCACTATCATTGCTGCCAATCAGAAAAGTATCTCTGTTGCGATTTATTTGCATGCAGAGTGCCAACCGAAGTAGAGCGTACTGACTGTATCACACGAAAAGCAGAGTATGACGGAGACAAACCGGTGAAAGAAGGTCCGTAAGTTTATCCAGGGTCGGACCGTCGCCGGAGCGGTGCGCGGAAAGGGACGCGATTGTGTCCGACGAGGCACCGAGCACCAGGAATCCGACCCTTGCCCTAGCCTCTCCCACCGGACCACTGTAGTTGGTCAATGCACTGGCATGTGTTGGATGACGATGAATTTTATTATCGGAATAGGACTGTATATATACTATAATCGAGAATATGAAAAGATTGAGGGAAGTGGGAAGCGGGATGGCGGGAGTTTTAACGCTCCCACTGGCGCTGAAGGAAGGCGAATATCAAGGGCGGCCGGATGCGCACATTGGCAATCTGACTTTGGTTACAGCGAGAATGACGAAGACCATGGCAGACGCGAAGCTGGGCAGTCAAATACTATTCCATATTACAAGCGTATAATTTAAACGACAGGATGAAGAGTACGAGAGAGTTGATTGTCTGGTTTGCCAATGGCAACACCTACTACCTAGCAAGTTTGGATGGACTACAATGTACTCATCAAATTTGCCAATTGGATCAGTCTGCTCTGACCAGTTACCATAATCAGTATATTTAGAGGCATGTACAACCTTATAGTCTCCTACGTGATTAGCAGTGAGTGACCGTATCGCTGCTTGCGCTAAATCATGATAGTACGGCCGAAGCATGTATCCGACGGCTAAATGAACAATAGCTGGGTTAGGGCTAGTCTGCAAATGTATGCAAAAGCGCACTCATTAGTATATAGAGTATAGTAATATCTGAGTAAGTAGAGAGAAGCACAGAGTAAGTAACAAATCGGAAGGAACTGGGCGAAGCGGAAGACAAATTTAGTTCCTGTCCGGGGCTTGACACGGCCGGTGAAGGCGTCAGCCGGGCTTGCTTGTTTACTCCCATCAGCCTCTGTACAAAACTTGCCTCTCGCCCAGCCTCGCTTGTTACTCATTTTCCCTCCCCTTCACCATCGTCCAGCTCGAATTCCACTCGCTACTGCTACGCACTCTCTACTATCAGCACATCAGCCGTCATCTTAACATGCTGTCCTGCACCCGGCGCGCCTAACTCGCTTCCCTACGCTCACACGATCTCTGCGCTACCCGACGCAGGTGCACTCAGCTCTCACTGCCCGAGAACTTTCTTGGTGAGCTTCTCGCTGTCTGATATCTCGGCGCCGACTACACAAGGTACTTCTTATTTTTTTCTGGTTTGATTTTTTTCCTGTTATTTTCTTGGTTAGTGCCGTGTGCGTGGGTGGTTTTGTGAGTGGAATGGCATGTGCTTGGCTGGCCTTGTGTTTGTGGTCTGTGACAACGAATGCGTTCGAACTTGGCTCCTGATGGCCGCACTCTGCTGGCCACCAACGCCACGTCGCGTCGTTCGTGCTCACTATTCCTCAATATTGTCGATGTCTCTCCTGCTTGTTGCGGCTGCCTACACAACACTTCCGAGTTCAATTATGACAGTTCTTCGCACTGAATAGAAGTCGAGCGCATTCTGCGCTTGTGGCGCTCATGTGGCTGACTCAGTATTGGGTGTGGCGGTGCTATGGCGTTCCCCGCACATGATTATTCCCACTTCGCTCGGCCACAAGAGGAGCCCCTTGTCTTCCCTTCACTTCCTGCGACTCATGATGGTCTTCGTTTACGACCTCGCTGACTCTTCATCATCACAGATCTGCAGTTCGCGATGACCTCGCTCGATCACCAACCGCATCTGCTCTCTTTCGCGGCCGCTCGCGCGTCCGCGGACTTTTCCTCCTTCTCCTCGCCCCTCGCTTCACGTGCGCGTCCGACCTCCGAGATCATCTTCAACCAGTCGTCGCCCCCTTCTTCTTCCGCCAACTCCATCCCCGTCAGAAGGCACGCGTGCGTCGATATGAATACTCGCAGTATCGCCGGTGCGGTCCGCGATAGATGCTATGTACGTGCGGGCGATGACGTCGACGACGAGAATCCCGAGCACATGACCCTACTGGCAGAGCAGTGGCTATCTGAGCTCGAGAACTACGAAGGTACCCTCGAGGCTCTCACTTCCTCCTCCGCGTCGTCCACGTCCTCGTCAGCGTCGACGGCCTCTTCGGCGTCCTCTACCAGTGACCCTTGCGCAACATTCAAATCGGAGTTAAATGCCATCGAGACATGGTTCTCGTGTGTGCTCTCCGAGCCAGAACGTACAGCCGCGCTCTACGCTCTGCTGCAGCACACTACCCAGGTACAGATACGGTTCTTTATCTCGGTTCTGCGGCAAATGGAAATGAAGCGTCTCGATCCAGCCATGGCGCGCGTGCTCGACTCCGAGTCCCGGGTGGCGGTCGGCGTCAAGCGGTCACAGAAACAGCCGAAGCAGGAGACCAAACGCGCGAGTGTGACTGGTCTCTCGCGATATGAAGACGAGTGCGATCAGGAGACCGGCCTCGACGAGCATATTTCCGCCGGCGAGGCGCGTGCGATCTCACCTATCGGGTCCGAAAAGTCCGCCGGCCGTCCAGCATCTGTTGATCTTGACTCGTCTTCAAGCTCCGGAAGCGCGAATAGCTCGAGCACGGCGACGCCAAAGCATGCGTCGATAAAATTCCAATTTGCGGCATCCACTGTGTCGCCTCCTGTCGCTGGAAATTTGGCCGGCATGATGAACACTCCAGTTTCGAACTTTACGCCCTGCTTGATTTCTACACCGACCAGTATGTCTGTCGATGCGCAGACAACGCTTGCCAACGCGGAGATTATTGCTAATACGACGGCTATGAAGCTCGCGGCTCTGTCGACCGTCAACAATCGCATCCTGCTCGACTCTGACGTACGAAAATTCAAACGTAGGAACCTGTTGGAGCAGGCTAATGCGTCGTCTGGATCCCCTGCTGCATTAACACCGGTCTCTTCGTCGCCATTGAACGCGCTGATGTATAATGAAGCTGGTCAAGTTGTCCCGGTGCCATCTCAAATCACCCCGAATTACAAGCCGTCGTCGGTCACGGACCATCCGTTCACGAGTCCTTCGCCTGCAACTTCATCATCTCCGTTTACGTCTGGTTCGAGGGGCCGACGGTGGCAATCTCAGCAGCCTGCTCGGTTCGACCCGACCGCACAAGCTGCCCCGTCGCTGTTCTCCAGCCCGGCGTCTTTCCAGCAGCATACCCCTTGCAAGTCACAATCCCCTTCGTTCCAGTTCTCGAACCTAGGTCTCGGTTTCGGAGTCGGCTCCTCCCCGTTCTCGGACTGGTACAACATGTCTTCGTCACCACTGACTGCCGCCGACGCTTCGCATGTGCAAACAGCACATAACCAGTCCCCACAGCCAGGATTTTCCCAGCGCGGTCGGCCGTCGCCATCACCGTCGCCATCAACAATAAGCACGACAAGTAGTTCTTCGTCATGTAAGTCGACATCCAAGAAACCCGCCACGGCAACGTCCCGTGCGGGCTCAACCTCTCAATCGAAAGACTTGCCCTCTCAACTCACTGACGACTCGCTTCTGCACGACATTCCTTCTTGGCTCCGCAGTCTGCGGTTGCACAAGTATACGGACAACCTCAAGGACTTAATATGGGAAGATGTTGTCCAATTGTCGGAGGAACAGCTGGTTAAGCGCGGCGTATCGGCCCTCGGAGCGAGAAGGAAAATGCTTAAAGTTTTCGAGGCCGTGCGTGAGGCCAAGTTACCGTCAAATCAGAACGAAGTGGGCAACCAACTTTCGGCTGGATCCGAAAACAAGGTATAATTTTAAAATTTAAAGTTTTATATATCTATACATCGCGTGTGTGGATACATCTCATTTGTGCGTTGGTGGTTGCTTTTCGGGTGTCATATTGAGAACTGGGTCTTAAATTTATTCATAATTTACATTGTGCGAACTTTGCGATTTATTATATATCATTGTTTTATGCGTTTGGAATGGGTTTCATTAATTTACATGAGTCGATTTGAATTTGTTTTATTGAGGGTGAGCGAATAATATGGGATTGTGTATATAGGTTGTGATATCGATATTCAATAATTTTTAGTTAAAGGAGATCTCAATTTGCTCTGTGTTTCTGTCCCAGCGAGGGCTGCGGGATCTGAAGAACGTCAAGCAAGAAACCAAATCAGTTACCTATGACAATTCTGTAACTCGATATCATTTTGGCTAGAACATTCATTAAGTTGACCGCATTCACTCGCCTCGACCGTCAATATCGCCAGGCAGTGCCATTTCTTCTGCGTGCCAAAGTAAAGTACAAAACGCTGCCGCCGGGCGCAATATATCGATTATCGTGCATTGAGCGAAGTGACGGTCATCTCTGTCATCCCGAGATCGCACCCAAGGAGCAATATTTCTCTCGGCTGGACTCGCGGGTAAGATAATACAATGATCACAATCTAGTCCAGAGAGCTAGGCAGACGGGGGTAGCATTTGCTACGAGGTTTCCACACTGGCCACCAACGCGTAATGTTGACTCTCTAAAATGTCAAACAAGTGCGATTAGGTTATGCGCTTCATGCTTCTAATGGATCAAGGCTTCCAGGTCACATTACAGCACCGGTCCTTTGCCATGTTGAGTTGAAATGGAACAGAAGAGGGACGTCTCCCGAACATGCAGCTGGACTTCAAAGGCCTTGGATATCATCTCGCTAAGTTACTATGTCCTACATACCCATATTGACAACTAACAAGGTGTCAATATGTGCCCAGACTGAGTCAATTATTAGTTGGCATCGAATATAAGGCTGCATATATTTTGAGATCTGGCTTAGAACACAAATACACAACATAATACATTAATTCCGAAAAGATTTCAAGATTTTCCTAGGTCTTTATTTTTATTGTAGCTGTACATAAAATTACTCTAAGAATAAATAAAATTATATATTAGTTGATTTTTGACCCGTTCGAGGTTCTGGAGTTGGTCGCGGGTTAGGGCATGTCAAAAAGTCTGTACTGAACGATGAGCGGGTTTTGCCAGAGAAGGGTGGGATGGCGACAACAGTAATGTTATGGAGTGGCGAATCAAATGTGTGAACGTAGTCGTTTAAGTATGGAATTGGAATAGGCCGAGGTGGATTATAGTTAGTCGACTTTTCAAAATCCGAGGTTTGGTGGCCTTCTAAATCAAGTAAGTGAGCATTCCTGACGGGTAAATTGGATAACCCTAACCTTCTCGTCCTATAGGTGAACGATGAGCCTGTAATTACACTCCGATTCAATCTCATATATCCAAAAATATGTCACTAAACCAACTTGGAAGCTACCTCGCCTGGCTAGTAGTTCCCCGCGCAGTCTCCGCCGCGCTACAACAGGGATACTACCAAGTCTTCTACCCATCCGCAATCAATGCCCCACGTCAGGACACTCCAACCTACAGACGGGATCAGCGGATTTCATACACGGTCGTCATTGTCGGGTATCTCATCTACACGACGTACACGACCGTCACGGGCCTTGTGGCGCAGGGGAACTTCTACTCGTTATTGAGCCTGCCGATCGATGTCGACGAGAAGAGTGTTCGCAAAAGGTTCAGGACCCTCAGCGTTCTTTCGCACCCAGATAAAGGCACCGGTAACGAGGAAGTCTTCATCGCGCTGAAGCTAGCGTCCGAGACGTTATCTTCGCCGTTACGAAGATTCGCGTACGACAGGTTCGGTATGCTGGCGTTGTCGTGGCCGGAGGGGAAGTCAGAGTTGGAGTACGTAAAGCGCGGGATACAGTCTTCCTTTCCGCAGTATGTTGTTAGTTTTGTGGTGATGGTTGTGCTATCGCTGTTTCGACAAAGCGCGTTTGGGAGTTATGTGAGTGCCTTACCATGTCTATTTGGAGTTAGCTAATTGACGATTTGCAGTGGAGATTTTACGCGTACTTTGCGGAGTTTCTGATTGAATTGCATCTCATCACCCGCACTGGTCTACAAGAATTTGTGTCAACTTATTCAAAGTACCCATTCACCATCCGTGAACTAATTGTCCTTTCCCGATCACTCTTAATCATGCTATCTATTGCCGCCGCGCAATTGGGTCCGGTCTTATTCCCAGCGTCAATTCAGCCATCTACCAAGCTCGTCCGCGAGCAACAAGACGTAATGAAAGTTATGATTTCAAAACTCACAAAAGTAACCGACGCGATCAACACTGAAGTCACGTCCACATTCATAACACAGACGCGGCCCTTTTTATTACCTCCGCAGACGAAATTGGCAAATCAGGTTGGCGAAACATATTTCAAGCAGAAGTTGCAGCAGTATCTGGTTGACCTGAAGTTACGGAGTAGACCTGAAGTTCGGGACGCGATTAAACGCGCTGTGCACGCCCAGGAGACGGAGATTGACTCGACATTGGGGATCCACAGACCTAGTCCGACGTAAGTGTTCGATGCAGAGAGTATATCCGAATACTCGGATTTTCGGTGTAGAAAAAGTATTTTGGCTTGCGCAGCGCTGGAACCCAGGTGTATCCGATCTTACTCTTGTCCAGAAATTTTTCGAATGCGGTGATAGTCTCGTCGCTCCGGATGGTCGCGCTGATGATGACTTGAGCGTAGGGATTTTCTCTCATGAGAATATCTAGAGACTTGACTAAAAGCTCGCACATTTCGGCGTCAAAAGTCTATTTTTTTTAGTTTCTGGCATATTACAATAGCATAGAATTGAACTTACAATATCGGCACCTATAATGAGATCAATAGAGGCGGTAAACTTGTAATCGGCCTCCCGACTTTCGCGCTCAAGTACATGCCCAGCATCGTCACCACTGCTATTTCCCCACTTGTATACGCGAGTTTCGACGATATTGCCGAGCTTGTTGTCCTCAATATTCCGACGTAATCTCAATACGATGTCTTCGAATCCGTCCGTCCCAAAGACTTTAGCAGCACCTAGCTTGCCACAAAGCAAACTGACAAACCCCGTCCCGGCACCAACTTCTAAAATCCGCTTGCCAACGACGTCGACCTCTGAGTGCTCGGTTTGTCTTTGAGAGAGCATATACTCGCCCAACGCAAGCGCGGCTTCCCAGGTCCTATAACCTGTAGTGCCGAACCCAGAAATCATGTTCCTATTTTCATGGATCGTTATATATTCGTCATCCCAATTGACTTCTTCGCCCAATAAGTATGTTACCGCGCCGAATTGCGGAGTAGTCGGTGCTTTGAAATAAACATGGCTATTGGTATTAGCCATGGCGAAGAGCATGTAGCTTATTATGTCGTCGTCTATATCGACCTGTACTAATACTGTTGAGACTATATTTGATAAATTTCACATGAAGATTGGACGTACTTGTAGGTGTTCTAACAGGAGGACTAATTTCTTTAAAACGCCTCCGATGTAGTCGATCGGAGGTCGTTGGAACTGATTATCCGATTCGCATAGCTGCTGATCTCAGTACTCAACTCTCAACAGTTGTGATATAAATTATGGCAATACTTCAACATAAAGCCCATGCTGGACTTCCAGATCACATACGATTTCGTATTCTTCGCGCTCCGTGTTAGCTATGGCTACGGATGGTAGGACGAACTGAAAGGATTTGGCAGGGACTTGTTGTAGGAATTGCCGACGGATAAAAGATATCGTTTCTTCTTTGAGAGACCGCATTGCAAAATATCGGAACCAACCCGATTTCGGTAGTTGAGGTAGTGCGTTTGATTAGTGTTCGACTCTTTTCGTCAGTTTCCTCAAACTTCGCTGTAAGTTATCGTGAGAGATTCAGGGGCAAGAAACGCTCCACCAAACGTTTTCTTTCTCACGAACTTAAAGGGAATCCCTACACACCGAAACTAGTCAACACCAATTGTACACGCCCACAATGAGACTGAAGCTAACGGTAGTCTCACCTACATCACCAGACCCTCTCCGCATAATCTACCCCCTTTCACCAATATTCCTTTCCTCGTCACCAACAATTCTCGATTTAGTCTACACCATCCACCAAACTTTTCCCAGCGTTTTCCATGACATCCACGAACTCGAGAGCTACAAGGACCGACAACAATATCCGGACGATCATCAGTATGCAGAGGAATTGTTCCGGCCCCTGGAGTATGCTTGCGAGACGGCGGACGGTTGGAATTTTTGTTTGTGGCACTTAATCGCGGATTCACTGCGCGACGAAGATCACATCGTGTACGTATTGTCCTCGTACGCACATATTCGAAAAGGCTAATGACCACTTACCGCAGTATTCGACAACTTGAGAAGGAGAATATGCTTTCTTGTGCGACAGTATCTACTCCACAGAAGTTGACGACGTATTCCGGCCCAGTCGGACATGTATTGAGACTGACGAACGGCAATAAAGCGAGTGTTACTCCTGGACAAAAACGGACTCGAGACGAAGATGACCACGGGGATGAATTACCTACCACCGCTTCTGGTGAGCGTGGCGCAAAACGGCTGAAAGTTGAGCCAGATAGCAATACCACATTACCTCTGTCCGTAATTTCTTACACATTAGATGCAAGTGTTCAATCTCTAACATATTCACTCAGTAGTGCGACCGCCACAACCGAGGATGCTGCTATATTGCAATCACCACCATTCCAAGGATCAGGAGCCACGAAAAGCAGAAACGCACGGCGGCGGAGGGCGAAGGCCGAGCGAAAGCGACTAGAGCAGGAAGCGCTAGAGAATGCTAGGTCCGAGCTACTTGCACGTGCTGAAAAGTTGGTTGTCGTTGCTGACGAATCGACGACAAAGCAGAAGGAATTGGACGCCGTAAAGGAGAAAGATAAAACTACGGATAGTGAAGATGCGGAAGAAGTGGGAGAAAGCAGTATAACTCCACGATTGAGTATTATGGACAAGATTGGGTCGCAGATTCAAAGTGCTCTTTCGACATTATCACAGGTTGTCAAAGTAACCACGCCCCAGCCAAAAAAAGGAGATAGCCGTCCTCAGTCCGTTGTGGTGGAAGAAGCTGAGGAGGATGTGAAAGACGAATTACAAGTCGCGGTTGAGGAACAGGAAGACAAAACATCTCTTGACAGCGCCTCACGAGATAAGCCAATCGCACCAGCTACAGTGATCAAACGAAGAAAGCCAGTCGTCGTAATCGCAGAAGCGGTCGACTGTGCAAATCCGTCCAACAGGGAGCTCGAGATTCCTCCGTTTCCGTTTCAACAGGTCAATCTAGACGAGTACTGGAACCCAAAATATGACCATGCACAAGTCGTTTGATATTTACGAAAGTGGAAATGATGAGGATCCAGTGAACGGTGATAAGAAACGAATCTCGAGTAAAGGCAACAGGAAATTTAAACGAAAATGGAGCTGCGACTGGGGAGGTGGCTCGCTAACCTGGCAAGAACAAAACTCGGAATTCGATAATTGGCGTAACGAGACGAGACGGCACTTCAGTAGCCTTTTTGGATGATTTGTCCTGATGTAAAACATCAAAGTTGTGCCGAATAATATCCTGCCAATGGCCTTGGATCGATTTCTACGCGAATTGCCGGTGTTCCAATTCTGTCTCACAAAATTGAAATGATTGTATATAATATAGATGGTATACTAGGGCGGTTACTGAACTTCGGCCGTTGATGGTATTTATGCAGAGTTTCCGTGGAATCAGTCCACAACACAGTGCACTTAGATCGTTGTGTCATACTACAATAGTATCAACGACTAAGAACGCATCGTTTTACTGACTTATTAGCACGCATCCTCTTATATTACATCATATCAAAAAAGCTAAGTCAACTTCGAAATCACGATAAACAGGACAGGGGATAAACGAACATAAAATACACTACTTCAAATGTCGTGCCCAAATTGAGGACGAGACACGCGCAAAATTTTCCAAGAAAAACCACCACCAGTGATTCAGAAAAGCGGAAGGCAACTTCAAAAGAGCGCAATAACCCGTTCCTAGAGTATCCCACGCAATAATTTCGAATCTTCTTATGTATACCAAAAAGCCTCCTATCACGAAATATGCAACTCAAAACGTTTCGTCGATAATTGGGCTACCTTCTCGAGCCCCGATCAATGGATCCTCGACCGACATAAGGCGGCCGTTCAATAGACACGCTTCGACGCGCCGCAGCGGCGACAGTGGTGCTGTCGAGAGAAAACGAGCGCGTGCTGCTCGAGGAACTTCGTCTGCGTTGTCGTCGGGCTTCAGACGGGTCGACATCACCTTTCCCGGCGGATTTCGCTAAGAGCGATAGAACGTCGGTCAATGAGATCACTCCGATCAGTTTTCCGCCCAAGCCGCGCGAGGCGGAAAATTGGGTTGGTGGGGAGACGGGCACGAGAGACGGAGACGCGGGAGACTGTTGCTGCTGTGAGTGCGAAGAGGTGGGCAGTGACGCTGGCGCTGGGGTCTGCGTGCCGGAAGATGGGGTTGACGGTGGTGAAAATGGTTGGTGATTTGGTGGCTGGACAATCCACATTCTAACCTCCATTAATATATCTACGTAGCGTTTCGCTAAGTGTGCATACCTGTGTGACTTCGTGGCAACAAGCTTGGCAATGGTATGAGCTAGAGTTGAAATAGGGGTGACATGAAAAACAGGATACGAGTCCTTTCCATTCTCCAGCCCGCGGTCAGTCAAAATGACAGTTAAAAACTGCAAGCACGTAGAGTGAAGCAGATGAGCAGAAGTCGATCTATCGAAGTCAATATCTGCATAAATAAAACATGTCATGACAAATGGAAGGGACCTACTTTGTAAGGTGCTTTACATCGACAATTGAGATATTTCCTAGTAAATTGCCGTCGGCATCGACAACTGCCAACGACGAAACGGACTCATGATGCATTGTCTCCAACGCCTCAATAACGAGTTTATCCCCTGCAATTGAAATCACAGAACTCGAGCCAATCCCCAGCTCGTGCAACGACATCTGGAATAGCGGTTCCAAGCTAGGAAATCGTCGTGCATTATCCCACAAGTACGTAACAAGCCGTCGCTGACTCAACAGGCCTTTAACCTCCCGTTCAGCATCATCAGTGATTAATAATCTGTGAACACCGCGACCAAAATACTCCACCGCTGTCAAAACAGTTTCGGACTCCTGCAGCGTGAGGAACGGATCCTTGGGACTCAACCCCATCACGAACGACACGGGCACATCGAATCCCGCACGCGCTTTACGTACCATTTCCTCTAACACGTCCGAGTCAACGCTTCCGGCTTGCGGTTTCAAATGGCCCATGATCAAAAGCAGCAACGCCGAAATATCCGAATAATCAAAACTCTCAGCCTGAGTGACGTCGATCCTCGGCATGATCAAAACAGGCAACGAGGTAAAATTGTGCTGGATAAGTTTCCCGTAAGCGGCTTCGACGGCGATATCTCCCGTGATCGAGACAAGTTTATCGTTCTGTGTGAGACTCCCGAGTTTCACGGTCTGCCAGTCCTCGGATGCTGGAGGTTTACCCGCAGCATCTGGCTTGACAGGAGGAGGAGTCGCGAGTAAGTCAGCGATCGAGGACGACCGTGCACGGCCTCGAGTCATGTTCGGTGATGATGGCGAACGCGGCGGAATCAAGTTTGCACCTGCCGACGGCGCGACGGGCGGCTGTGATTGTTTCTCCATGGCTGGAGATTTACAAGGCGTGAAAGTGGTGCAGTAGAAGTTTGCTAACGATTTTCGTAGAAAGGCTGGGTAGTGTAATGTCGGTTATGGTCTAACCGTCGATTGGCGGAATCTGTCCTCTGTTGCTAGCTATCACAGTCGTGGATAGACGACTGCTCTCAATTATAGATAGGACTTGGTGATGATCACGACGGTGATCTGAACGACACGCTGACGCAGAGAACGACCAGTGTAATTGGTAGCAGAAGTAGATGGGTATACGCTATTCCGCAAAGTATCCGCTAAGTGACAGGCCGGAAATATAGAATTGAAGCATTTCTGTCGGTGAAGATCCAATTATACCTGTCCCAGGTTTTGAAGCGATGTGGCTGGTGCCATGCAGCGGGGCGCGGCTGTGGCCTGCCGTGGCGGTGCGCAGTCCCATGACGCCATTTGCGATATCGTGATACCCAATCCCGACTCTTTCCGCACCCGACAATGAGGATAGATTACCACATCCGTGTCAAGTTCTCACTGATCTTACTCTGATGCTATGCTATCTACGAATTCAAAAAGTAGCCGATAGAAATTCACTCAATATTAAGAAGGAAAAAATTATTTACAGTACAATTGGTATTATACATCAAAGGCACTGACAAACACTGAAACCCCTTTCAATATACGGCCACCAAGAACTAAGCCAAATTGCCGCGTTTCAGCTGCTCACGCTCAACAGCTTCGAACAAAGCCTTGAAATTTCCACCGCCGAATCCCTCGGATCCTTCGCGCTGGATAATCTCATAGAACGACGTCGGCCGATTAGAAACGTGCTCCTATTTCTCAGTTAGCTCCACTGTCATCTGCATCTCAATTGGAAACGTTCACACCTTGACGAACAACTGCAAGAGATAGCCATCCTTGTCGTAATCAACAAGGATGCCCAAATCCTGAATCTTGCTTAGATCTTCCTTAAGTCTAGGTGCATCGCTACTTGTCAGGCGCTCACGGAGATCGGTGTAGTACTCCCTTGGGACAGCAATGAACTCGACGCCACGCCTCTTCATTTCCTCAACGCACTTGATGATATCGGGAGTGCGGAGCGCAATATGCTGCACTCCCGGTCCGTTGTTGTATCGGAGGTACTCTTCAATCTGGGACAAACGTTTTCCTTTGGCTGGTTCGTTGATAGGCATCTTGATACAGTTATTGGGATTTGCCATCACCGTCGACTTGAGGGCCGAAAACTCCGTCTGGACATTGTAATCGTCCTCCGACACGAACTGGTGGAATCCAAATGCTTTTCGGTAGCTGCATGAGAGGGTTAACTAACGTCGCCAACATCGCGAGATGCAATACTAACAAGTTGCAAACATTTTCCATCTGACCCGAATACTGGTTGCCGACAACGTGATCAATTTCCATCAATGGTACGGAGTCATAGACCGTGTTGATCGGGTCATTGTAATCAACGGGAACATATCCAGGCAGATACGCACCGAGATACTTGTCCTTCTTTATGAAGGTGTGGGTAACGTGGCCGAAAGCGGTGACGGTTGCTATCACCGCGCTGCCGTAATTGTCCTCGAATATGGTTGGCTTCAATATGGCGTGTGCACCGTGGTTAACAGCCCAGGCAAACACCTCTGTGACGTCGTCACAAACAAAGGCGACGTCCATGACCGAATCTCCGTGTCTCTGTCACCTCTTCAGTTTCCGCATCTGATCCTGTAACCTTTCATAAACTTACAGTGATATGGTTCACGACTCTCTCAGCCTCCTCACGATCCGCCTCCGACATCACAATCGCCTTATTATCAATCGGTGCAATTGGCGCAATAAAGGCAAGCACACAGTTTCCGTTCTTGACAACGTCGGCACGCACACCACGGTTCGCGTTCTTGTTCATTTCGCGGCGGGCAATAGGACGGAATCCCATGCGCGAAGTGTGGTACTCGGCCATGTACTTGCTGTTGGCGCAGGCGAAGGTAATGCTGTGGAAGCGGAGAATCTTCTCAGCCAGATTCTCTGGCATTTTCTCCGCAATCTGCGGTTGCTGCTCCATGGTTTTCAGATGACCCCCGGATTTGCTAGATGACATTGCACAGATTGAATCGAAAAATCAAGGACGGCACGGATATGAACACAACCCAAACAAAAACCTGAAACAGTAGCACTAGCGATACAAAATTAAATGCCAATATTAAATTTTGGATTAATTATATAGTTGGGTTGACAGAGATTGCATGGAGCGAAAGGAAAGGGGGAAGGCAGCTGGGAACGGGCGGGTAGACTTATATCAATGCCGTGGACGGATTGTTTACGCTGATCTTACACCGGCCGGACCTGAACTTGGAGGGACGTGCAGTGACTAGTCACACATCAACGCGGCGTTATTGACGATCCAGCGTCCATGTCTATGTTAAACATTTTGTGGGATTGATGTGAGACTTCACGTGGTGACCGCTCAGAGAAGTCCGACCCAGCCGAGAATGGGCCGGGCGGGGGGGGGGGGGGGAGGAGTGGAAGCTATGTGGGATTCAAACTGGCGGAATGGACAAGCACGAGGAGAGCAGGTACGTTCTGGCGAATTGGTTGCTGTGCCAACCGCGGATCTGTTTGGATTATTGGTGCCACAGATCGGCTGACACTGGTCGCACGTTTCCGCCATGCCTGCCGAGAGCTTTGTATACCATATACGGCTTGCACCGTTTACATGACCACCAGATCTCGGCATTTTGTCCGTAATGTGCAAATTCCGGGGTTTGGTGGCCGAGTAATACAAAGAGATCAAGGGCAAGTGAGTTTTCTGGACTTGTCCTCGATTGACAGCACATGGGGTAAGGGTTCAACGTATCCCTCCCAACCATTGACGTCATCGATACGATTGAAGATATTGCAATTTAATATTTATAATCCACAGTTATACGTTGTATTCTTTATTTATGACTATCTAGATCCAATAATGTACGTGTATATTCGATACCCTCAATGCATGACTGCCGCCTTCAACGATAACGGTACTTCGTTTAAACCAAACAAAAACACACGAGAGCTCAATAAAAAGCGTGAACACATTACCTTTATCTACCCAATGCAACAAAACTGAGTCAAAATAAAATTGCCTAGTATAACAATTATTTGCGCAGGAGAGCAAAACTTAAAATAGCACCGATAACGCCATAAGATGATGGCCGCAGATTTTGAAAGTTTATGCATTTCGTTCTTATCTTCATGCGATACATAACACGCAAATTTATAGATTCAGTGTGGCAAGCGATTAGGTAAATGTACTTCGTTCCCGTAATATATGGCCAAATTTGAAGAATAATATCGGAATTTGGCTCACGTGATCCTTTTTACTCAGTCGATTTTGGTTTGGAGCCTGAGATAAGTGAAAGAGAATGATCGTACGATGCTACGAATATGTTGACCATTCAATTGGCCTTCAAGCTTCTGTCTATCCAGCATTCAATAAGATTATAAGAAGGGTCTGTATTTTGTCGCTCGATCTATCCATTTGAATCAGCTCGCGTTATTCATTACTCAGTTAACCGAAGTCCGTCCCCACATTTGATCTACTGACTTACATATACTAAATCCTCCTTGTGAATGAATAGGTATTGACCGATAGAATTTCAGGACATTGTTGAACCTAGATATTTGAATTTGTTTGTGTACTGCTTTCAAAAAATTATTTTTCAGAATGGCACTTGTAAATCTGACTGTCTCGACGCAAACCTGGAGTCTTGTAGTTTGTTATCACGTTACTTGAGAGTTTTGGACATTTCCGACAATTGCGCCCAGACATTTTACAGGACCCACATCGCCTGACTTTCTCGATGCCGTCGGTGGTCTTTTGAACAACCTCTGCTGACGTTCAACATAGCGTAGGAATAATCGCACTCCGCTCACACTTGCCTCTTGGCATGCCCCCAAACCCCTTCTGTGAAGTTGCATTCGCAATGAAACTTCGGATACATTGAGAACAAGTGCCCACGCGATCTAATAGCGATCTCAAGCTGCTACGGTTGCGACAGAAAGTCGGCCTGCTGAGATAGCAGGTGAGTCTCACAGCATTCCGTCGCCTGAGACAGGGCTATTTCGGCCGCCTTCTTCTGACACATCCGGGGGGAGCTTGTCATGCCAGAGCTGTCGCTCTTCTAGGATTGTGCGCGTGCCCTTCTGCCAACCAAATTTTGGATGACCTCTGGGTAGCACATTTCTTGACCATAACGTTGACCGTTAAATTCGAAGTACCCGGGTTTAATGAAGTCTTTAATTTTCTTACCTTGCAGAGTAAATTTCCTAATTGCGAGAGCATTAGGCGGGAGCGCCTGGTGATTGCTGCTTTGATCAAAGCAAAATAAGCCAACACATCCTGGGGGGGCACTTTTCGAAAATCTCGATCGTCTTCTCAAGCTGTTGAACCATATCATTCGACACCCAGAAACCATCGCGATTTTTCCCGGGTTCGATGATTTCATCGAGACTAAGGATTACCGTCCTCAAGACTTGATTGTCATCGATGGACAGTATGCTACCCGCGCATACGGCGCCGATAAGAAGGCGTAGAGTAAACACAGTCTGATTTGGATGAAACTATATCTCCTTCATTTCTATTGATATAATTTGTTATGATGGATATGATAATGGCAACTTCTCATGTAGCAACGTTCGCATTCTTCAGAGAGGATATTCTGTTGTACCTGTCTACTACATAATCGCAAAAGGATTAGTGCGTTATATGTTGGTTGCAAATACACCGATTAGACATGGCTGATCATGGATTATACCTACATTGCATACAATAGTATTTTTGTGACTTCGGAGTAACATGAGGAGAGATAAAAACCGGCTCCAATTACCGACTTCGCGTGAAATACTTTCATCCCACAGAAAAAGTACCATTTTGTCCACGTAGAGGCGTGGCTTTTCAAGTAAATACTCACAAAGAGCCTCAAGGATAGGTAGGAGGCGTGATGGACCGAGGGCGTCAACCACCATTGGGAGGCGCGAATTTTCCCTACACCTTTGTCCAAATGGATGTCCCTTTATTCAGCTCAAGAATCTATACATATGCGAGCACTATCACTCGACCTTCGGGCGAGCTACTCGCCCTTCTCCCAGAAGAGAGTGGCTGTACGTTGAGGCTTGACTCCTTGCCATCTGGTCTTGTGCCAGATGGAATGCAGGGCGGGACCACCACATCTCGGCATTTTGTTCGCAAGTTCAAAATCCGCGGTTTCGTGGCCGTCTAAATCAACTAACCTGACGGCTAAATCGGATAACCCTAACCTTCTCGTCCTATAGGTGAATCTCCACACATCAGTTTTTCAGGGGTGCGCCTACACCGATTTCCTTCAGGGAGCATCCTCATCAAGACACACATCTCACCACTAACTCTCCACGCCCACCTTGACAATATCCTCAACATCCATGACATCAAAAGATTACGAACGCCGACCCAATCCTCCAGGCTGGCGTCCACCAAGGGCACCCTACAATCCCTACGACCCCGAAGACCTTCGCCCGCCAGAAGGCTACCCATCCGAATATAACAGGCCTATCTCCAAAGACTGGCGCGTCAAGGCGGGTGAAAACCAGAATTATAGGCAGTTCGTGAATTTGATGCGCATGCAAGCGTTTCCTGGCAGCGCGCCTGGAAGCGAGTTGTATCCCGGCAGATTAAAAGTGTTACGGAAAGTACGCGGCACTGGGAAGGCGTTTACTAATGGCCTGCAGTATGCTTCGTTTGTCTTGTGCGGATGTAAGTATGCGACTATAGTTTGCGCTATTCGGATTGTGTAGGTAACACATGCACTAGCAATTATTGTGTACGGAACTTTTTTTTACAGATGGAATAACGGCTACGATAACATTTTCTCGGGCGTAAGTATTGAATCACCCACACCTCACGGCATGACAAGCTAATATAGTGGCATCACGCAGCCATATCGATTCCAGCTACGCGTCAAGAAATACCTCCTTGGTCGCCTGACCGAGCGGGAAGAAATGGATCTCCATCCGCGCGCACGCATCAAACTCGAGCGCGTCATCGACCCCACGCACGGCGACCCTGATTTACCCGATACCCAATGGGCACTCGAACGGCCGCGACGGATACATACTTTAGAGGCAGAGCGTGCAATCCAGGAATTAGAGGAACGGAGTTTGCGGAGTATGGATGCACTTGGACATAATTCGGATACTAGTAATTCTCCTGGCAAAGATGGCGCTAATGCATCGGCGAGTGGTGTGGGCGGCAATAGCTGGTCACAGCAGTGGTTTCAGCTTTGGAAACGATAATTAGATAGAATGTAACTTGTAAATAGAAATTTATTCTCGGTTAATAGACGTGCAAGTTTCGGCTCTCTTCATATCCCAAATACAATGCAAACGTTGAGGCAGCCAAGTAATATTAATACAACCAGCAAATAGCAGCAAAAACTCCGTCTGACTCTCCGGATCGTCACAGGTAATGAAACAACAATGCAAAAATTTTTAAAAGAAAGGTAACGTCCATAGATATCAGTCTTTGGCAACGTCACAGTACATACCTTCAAAGCGCGCCCACACTGGTAGCAGGCGACCGTCGTTTACTCCCAAAACCGAAACTAATTCCGAAATGCAGCTATCAGCGAACTCAAGACGTAAATAGACACCTGACTCCGAAACTCCCTTACTCATCATCTTATAACATCCAGCGGATTTTTCTCAATCCCCTCGCATAGTTCAAGAATATCGCTTCCGAAAATACCGTTATCCCAGTGTGATACTCGGATTTGCCCTTTTTCATCCCAAAAATCATAGAACCGAACAGTTTCATCACTGGCTGCCGCGCAGACTCTACCGCCGCCTGGTGACTGCACGGCGTATAAGCACCGAATGTCCTCCTGCCATGGAATCTGGATTATAGGGCGACATTCTGGGTAAGAATATATAGCCATTCTGATAGGATGCTCTGGATTAGCGTACCCGAATGTCGCTACAATTTCTTTCGTGCTGCGTGACCAGATAAGTGACGTGACTTGTGCGTTGGTGTTGAATGAATTGACAAGGGAGCCTGAGTTTGTGTGCCAGAATCTAATGGTGCGGTCATTACTTCCACCACCTATATTGGCGTGTTTGTTAGTCCTGAGTCAAACAGGTCCGGAATAAATGTTACCGGTAGCTAGTAGTGATGGCGACCAGGGACAATAGGCTAGAGCTTTCACTGCTGCACGATGATCCCATCGATACCTAGGAGAAGCAGCAGGACCATCCGGCGTAATGTCCCAGACTGTGCAAGTATTGTCGTTTGCCCCAACTGCCATTTGCGTTCCTGACGGATTAAAAGTAATTCCTAAATTTGGTTCAGCGTCAACTATCGACATCTTCAACATAATGAACAAACCACAAATCTGCTGATTATGGCCTTTGGTCCGACCGAGTAGTTCGAGCGGTGACAGTTCTGTTCGCGGCATTGCATTCTCTGACATCAGTCTGAATCGCAATATCTCGCCTACTTCATCACCAACGTAAAATTCCGAATACAATTGCTCTTGCCCGTCTTCTCTCGGAAGTGGTCGCCATCCTACACAACACAGGCCGACAGTATGATAGAATTCCGCCCGAGATGTGGATGAGGAGACCGTCCAACAGGTGATTGCTCCATCCATGCGTCCAATAACCAGCGTTCGACCGTCAGGTGCGAATGATACGCATGCGACTGGTGACGTGCTCCATTCGGGTAATAATACTGCGCCGGTACTTTCTTGCCATATATATACTTCGGGCCCGAGGCCGACAGCAAGGTCATTTGTCACACTGGACCACGCCAACAAGTTCGTATAAAAATCATCCCTCAGTCCAGGGGCATCCAGGACCCTCAAAATAAGTCAGTTTATATAACCAATCTCATCTTAATATAAATACCTAAATGGCGCATAACTTAAAACCCTCTTCATTATTTTTTGCGACTTGCGAGCCCGGCCATCTCCATCATGATTGGCACCTTTCGCCGACGCTCCGGCTAGAACCATCATCATCGCCTCTTCATTGACACGCTCATCATCGCTGGCACCATGAGCTTCTCCGCTAATTCGAAGTCGTTTCTGAAAGTTGAGAACTCTTCCTGGTCGCGTGATTAATCCGCTTGAAATTCCGAGGGCAGAAGCGATAGCAATACCAGGGTCTGACTGAGGCGGAGACCTCACTCCCGCCGTCGTGTGTCTGCGACCGCGAACAACCGGTGATGACACAGACGATGGTGGAGTCTCGACATGATATAAAGGTACCGAAGATGACGACGGTATAAATCTATCTGGTGATAGCGCGCCCCGGCTCGAGAGGATCCGATCTCGCCTGCGTGATGACGAAGAACTGGATGATGACGAACTGGAGCTTGATGACAGAGGAGAACGTGCGGAAACCGCTGGATTACGAAAGCGAGTCACCGGAGTGCGAATAGTGAGTGATGGAGGACTACTGTGCCAGCGCTGATGGCCGCTTGGAATATGGGCCTGTAGGGATAGTGATACTTCATCGACACCTGGTCCTTCGATAGTCGCATCCATTTCAGATGTTTCGGTTGCCGAATACTTGGCCAAAGTCGACTGTCGACGTATTTATAGACTCTAATTTCCGTACTTATCCGGGCCGTAATAATAATCTGACTTCTGCCGAAGCACTAGCGCAAGCGATCCGACCCTTGGCCAGAATCTAAATTTCTTCACAATGTTACTCAAAATCTCGGATGATATCAACAAAGAACGAATGAATAAATATCTGTGAAAAGAGTGGTAAACTATGTAGATCAAAGGGTGAAGGCGTTACGCAAGTAAGCTGCCTTCGAGCTCAATCCATACTCGCATACAGATTATGCGCGATCGTGATTGTGAGCGCGCGCCCGATTGTTTGTTTTGATTCAACGCGTCTTCTGCGAGATCTAGCCTTTAATCACTCTACAAAGCCAGGAAAGTGGGTTAGGGTAACATGTAAAACTAACATGGCCATTGTTTGGTTCTTTTCCTCGAGCAGTAAACTCTCAACATTATTTACACGGTTAGGTGGCATTTTACAAACAAAGGATCACTCACGCACAAGCTGCAGCTAAATATGATGATATTGACCAAACTTCGAGCAAATAATAGGTTGAAGCACATCCCTGATAAGGTGGTGAATTTTAACTCTCCGGAAAAATAGTCATCCCAAACATATTAAGAGCATTGATAACAGAATAACAATCTCGCTAAACGGCCCCAATAAATCATAACAAAAAAATCTATTTCTGGTACCATGCATTATTTACAAAGCGTTCTTCCTCTAGACTGCAAGTTAGCACCGTCACAATTAATAGCAGACATGGCACTAACCGTAAGGTAATCGACTACATCAAAATAGAAAAATTGTTAGCTCAAACCCAATTAATGAACGCTCAGTGTATATTTATACATACATCGTGAATATGTGTAACCAATAAATGGGAGATTCTCTTTTGCGAGATCGTCACCATTCTGCAGCGCCTGAGTAGCCGCCGCGTTTGCAGCCGTAATGGCAGGTGCATCGGGAACACTCTCCAAATCTTCGGTAGGGAAATAGCTTGTATCAGTGATCGAACTCAGCTTTGGAATAAATGGCGCATTGAATTCTCGGATGCTATCCCAATCGACGCCATCGAAGAAAGGATGAGCTTTGATCTCATCGGCGCCACCTCGGCCGAGTCGCTGCTCCGCAGAAGTCAGTAGTCGACGAATAAGATCCTCAGCTTCTTGCGACAAATGAACTTCGTCAGGAAAATACAAGGTCTCCGGCCAAGCTAAAATCTTTCTGTAAGTCTCAGTGGGAGTCTCAGAACAAAATGGCGGCCATCCAACGAGGCACTCGAACATAATCGCACCCAAACTCCACCAATCACACTCCTGACCATATCCCTGATGTATGAAAATCTCAGGCGCAATATAGTCGGGTGTTCCCACAGTGGAATAAGCCAGTAATCGTCGCGACTTCCGCCATGTCTGTCGATTCGAAATCGTAAGGTGAATCATGGAATTCCGTGGGGGTTCAGTCGAAGGACTCTTCTCAAGTAGATTACGGTAGTAGTTGCTATCGTGAGTCTGATGGAGACCAGTAGACAGACCGAAATCTGACAGCTTAATATGACCGTCCTTGTCGATGAGAATGTTGTCGGGTTTGATATCACGATGAATGAAGCCTAGTTTATGAATAGCCTCGATGGCCAGAACGCATTCTGCCATGTAGAATCTCGTAATGTCTTCGGAGAACACATCATACTTAATCAACATCGTCATCAGATCTCCGCCTGGTAAAAATTCCATGATGAGGTACAGATAATGAACATCTTGGAATGAATAGTAGAGAGAAACAACCCAAGGCGAATCAGATCCCGCCAAGACATCTCTCTCAGCTTTAACATGGGCTAACTGATCCTTCTTAAACATTTCCGACTTTAAGAGAGTTTTCATAGCGTAAATTTTTCCGGTGTCCTTCTTTTGTACTAATCGCACTTCACCGAATGCACCCTTACCAATCACCTTCACGGTATGGAAATCATCGAGTACCAATCGAGTCCTGCGTAGTCGCAAAAAAGTAGATTCTTTCCTTCCAAGATTCTGTAGTTGTCGATTCTTACGTTCCTCGGATCCTCGCTCTGTGGCCAGTTTGTTCTCCAGCTCAACTCGCCTATAAATTGTCTCAACTCTGGTCGTCACAAATGTTATGAAGCACAGACTAACCTTTGATTCCGTTCAACAGCATGTGATACATTTAACTGATAAAAGTTTTCTAATTTTAGTTTCGCCGCAGCGGCTCTTTGCAGCGTGAGCTTCGAAAATTGATCCGGGTTTCGCTCGAACATGACATAATCGCTACCATTGCTACCATTTGAATTCACGCTTCCCGCGCTTCCCATACCACTACCAGCACTGCCAATAGTTGCAGGAAGATAGGTTGTCGATGACTGAGGTGTGTTACTTCCACTTCGAGGTGGCGGAGGGAACTGGGAGTACCCAGGAGCCACGTTGGCGGTTGGCGGGCCCAATGGATTTCTCTGGGAAGGCAGTTGTTGCTGAAGCTGCGCTAATTGCTGCTGTTGCTGAAATTGCTGAAATTGCTGCTGCTGTAATCCTTGCTGCTGTAATCCTTGCTGCTGTAATCCTTGCTGCTGTTGCTGCGAGTTCTTGCTACGATCAAAGAGGAACATGTTGTTAGTCTGTGGCTGTTGAGGTTGCTGGACGAAAGGATATTGCGCCAATTGCTGATTTGCGTATGAGAAGGTGGATGGCGGTTGGCTTTGATGGATGGCTGGAAAAACTTGAGGATACTGTTGTTGTTGTTGCTGTTGCTGCTGTTGTTGCTGCTGCTGCTGCTGCTGCTGCTGCGCGTAAACGTGCGGTTGATACTGCAGATATTGAGGAGCCTGCGGAGCTTGCGCCTGCTGCTGATAATAGTAATACTGTTGCTGCTGCTGCATAGTAGAATAGCAGCACAGGCGGCAGATGCTGCTTCGAGCTGCTGATAATATATTACACTGAAACGAGCTGGTTTAAGAAGAGGGGCTGGATGGTCGAGAGCGCGATAGAACTTCCACACGCGCGAAATGGCAGTGAACTAAGGGGCATTAGGTCTGGCTGAAGGGGATGGCCGGTATATCGCAGTGTAATCAGACTTCAATATTTTGGCAATGATTACTGAGAATGTGCCCTCAAATAAACTTAATCAAACCCGCACTTTCAACGTATTCAACAAACACAACGATAGATCCTCAGACATATCTGCGCAAACATATCGGTGCCTACGGCATATCAACAGTGTGGCAGACGAAAGAGCTCTAATGCGGGAACTTGTAATCGCCGACGAGACACATATTGACGCGTGTAGTCACGCTAGTCCGCGACGTTCTATTTAAGCAACAAATATATTGAGGTGCATAATTTCGTATAGAAATCAACAGTGTTTAATTGGTTATCTTGACGTCATTCCGAAATATTTTTTTAAACAGGTTAAATTGAGCACCAGAAAAAAGTCTATATTTGGGCATTAAGCGATGAGGAGGCAGCGGCCCTAAAAAAGTATATACAAAATATCAAGAATTTCTGTCTCCCTAGACATCCTCTTGACTCTCCCTGCCACTTTTGCGATCTATGCCACCTCCACCACCTTCCACGTTACTCTCGCCGCCACCTCCAGGTCCTACAAAATAGGAGCGCATATTGCTTCCTCTATTGACCTGAGAACCTCGACCACGTCCTGTGCTGTAACTACTGGTGCTGGTGCTTATGCTGGCCGGATTGTGGTGTCGTGCTCCAGTACTATGGTGGGCACCACGTCCGCGGTGTGGCTTCTCGCCCGATGCAGCAGTCTTGGCTGCTAACTTCTTCTCGGCACCTTCCTTCATACTGTCAGCGTGCACCTTATACTCAATTGCAATATTCGAGAGGCCCAACACGTTTCGTATGATGTCCCTGTCGCACAAGTTAGACTAATGTGACCTGATACAACATTAGCTTGATTGATACGAAATACGAACCTTATTTTTAAATTGATAGCCCCATTGCTTCCTTGCTTGTTCCAAACGGAAATAATATCTGCTTCGCGCCGGATACTAATAACAGCACCAACTACTTCATCGCCCAGGGAGTTACCAAATTCTCCACCGATAATGGCGAGTAACAAGGACTCCCATGGAACAGATCCGGTTCCCTTTTTCAACTTGAGAATCCACTTGCCGCCATTGACGTTAGTAGGGTCCTCCCATATAGGACGAACTCCAGTCTTGAATAAATGGTACTCAGATGTATATGGCAATGCTGACGGTCTTGCAAGATAGGAGTACAGCCGCCAAAAGTCTTCAGCCTAACAGATCGTCAGCAACCGTGTACTGCGTGTTAGAACGTTAAGAGATATTACCGTTGAAAACGACGATATCTCCTTTGTGGCCTTTTCGTAGTCAGATATCTTCACACCCGGAGCCCGATGCAAAAACCATAGTGTCCAATTGTACTTTAATGGATGCTCGGGTGCCGAAATATTATATGAAATCGGATCACCATTCGGTTCACTCTCGATCGTCGACTGGTCAAAACCAGGAAATAGAGTATCGTCGTTGTGCTACCATGAAGATAAGCAGTTTGATCAATAGGCTGATTTGCGCAATCATAGCAACATACCTTGTCGTCAAATCCTCCAAAGACGCTAGAAAGACTTAGCGACGATTGTGAAAGTCCTGATCTGGACAGATCGCTAGCAACAGGAGTAGGCGGCATTGGGCTGCCATTAGCACGCGGCAACATGGATGCGTGCGATATAGATGGTGACAGACCAAATGTCAAAGGAGATGTTATTGACGCCGGCGACGGTACAGTTGCCGATAATAAAGATGGCGCTCCTGCGGTTGAGTCAACGATTGTTGCATGTCAAAACGGTACTCAAGAAATAATACCACTAATGACTGTAAGTTAGAAATATCGGCACTACATATCTCAAGCCATGGAATACTAACTTTGCTGTTCTTAACCAAATATTTGTTGGATCCATATGTTCAAATATTCTGCTATCACTAGTAATTTGTCGTTCGAACTCTCCCCGTTCACTGGCCGCCGGGAAAAATGGCAACGTAATACCGACTGCGTCTAGCAAAGTTCCGTATCAAGCTTTAATTGTGACGACTAGGATTATAATACAGGGGTGCAGGAGTTACGCGACTGTATTCTATGTTGGGGGTCGAAAATTTTGAATCCGTGTCGAGCGATACAGAGTGACGTCGTTGGCACTCTCCAACAGCCAACCCTTAAAGTGGTGTGTGGAAATTTTTTTCCCTTTCAACATGACCGCAGACCAGCGCAATTTATGCGCATTTGCAATTAAACAAAGCTATTATTTCTATGATTCTTCATAATCCTGATGGCTACGTTACTGGATGCGGTCCAGAAAAATCCGTCCTTAAAACCATCGCATTTTAGGCGCCGCCATTCTTGTTCGCAAGTCTGCAGCTGGCTGACCCATGACGGTGTGATGACCTTAGGATATCGATACATAACTACATTTGGCAATACCATTTATATAGACCGATGTTGATCACGCGATGGCCCGCTAGCGAGACTAGATTTTTAATGGTATTTTAAGATTTCTTACAAAGTTCTAGCTGTTCCTGCGGATATGGAACAGCCTTGGATTGATTGACGCAGTTGTGAGACAAGGACGACAAACTCTGGTAACCTGATCTAACGGCATCCACCAAGTTCATGGGCTTTATTGTTCCATCATGTTCATTGAAGCCGGTTGTTGGTGGTGCAACTGTCATGCTCTCGGGCGTAACAGTCTGTCAGCGGGTAGGCGTGAAGACGAATTGGGGCAAAGAAAGTTCTGAGTCTTACTTGTGTTTTGGTGTTACTTTTCTTAATATTCTTAAAGACATTTGCTGATCTCTCTGATAGTTTCCTGTTCTGAAGCAAATGATTGTGGACAAAAAGTCTCATCAAAGAAAGCGTGATGGACGTACTATGATGCGGGATTCAGTACGTTGTAGAGAATTTGTATTCCATTAATAAAGCAAATTTAAATAATATAGTAGTAAAAGTAGATCAGGTGTGATTCACTATCGTTGCGCTCTTAAATCGTAGTTAACGCGAGGCCAAGGCGTAAATTACTGCTACTCCCAAGGAGTCAATCCTTAGATTCGTTTTTCTCCTGGACAACATTAAGCAAAATCATAGATCTGGCAACGCTGACGGCGACAGCAGACACACGCCGATATTTTTTTCTGATCATATGCGAATTGATTGAACTTCGTAAGCAGAATTTGGTACTCTGCAGTTTCACCTCGTGCGAAGAAGTTTGACAAATGACTACGATAATCGAAAGAATTGCGGCCCTCAAGCCCGAGGAGCCTTTCTTTTCCTTTGAATTTTTTCCGCCAAAGACAGACTCGGTATGATTCTTGAAATAATATTTTGGATAATTTGATGTCGCTCTGGACATATTTGCAATCGCTAACTCATACGTATTCTTGCAGGGCGTTCAGAATCTCGTTGCTCGTCTACGCCGTATGGCTCAATTGAACCCACTCTTTGTCAATATCACTTGGGGAGCTGGTGGATCAACTGTATCAAAGTCATTGGATCTTGCTACATTATGCACGGCCGAACTGGGCCTTACTACTTGTCTCCACTTGACTTGCACAAACATGGAAAAGAGTATTATCGACGAAGCACTTTCGAAAGCCAAGCAACACGGAATCCGTAACATTCTCGCGTTGAGAGGTGATCCTCCTAGAGGTGAAGAATACTGGACACCGCCAGAATCACAGGAGTTTATGTACGCAGTTGATTTGGTCCGGTACATTCGTGAACAATACGGCGACTACTTCTGTATTGGAGTCGCCGCATACCCAGAAGGCTACGCCGACGGCTCAAATCCCGAGGCTAAAGATCCTAAGATAGATCTGCCGTACCTCATCGAGAAAACTGCAGCTGGTGCGGACTTCATCATGACACAGCTATTCTTCGACACCGACAAATTTCTTGCATTTGAGAAAATGCTACGGGAGCATGAGTCCGGAATTTTCGAGACGATTCCGATTATTCCTGGACTGCTACCTATTAACACATTCCAATCTTTCATTCGTACCGCCAAACTAAGTCATGCACACCTTCCCGACAATATCCTCGAAAAGATAGATTCTGTTCCCAGCACGGATGACGAGCAGGTCAAACAAGTTGGGGTTGAGATACTAGTGGAAATGATTGATCGGATTTACAATGAAACTCACCATCGCGTTCGTGGTTTCCATTTCTACACTCTCAATCTTGAGCGCTCTGTTGCGTTGATACTTGACAAGAGCAACGTCGTTAAGACACCTCTAAGGCTCAAGGTAGTCTCTCAGGGAACGGAAAAGAAGATAGAGAAGCCCATTTCTATCGAATCAGTACTTTCAGACGGTGTGAAGGATGTTAAAATTACCGAGAAAGTTGCTGTTGCTGTTCCAGCGTCTGAGGTGTCCATGACATCCGAGGCTTCTTGGGACGATTTCCCAAACGGAAGATGGGGTGATCCTAGATCACCAGGTACGATTTTTGTACATACTTATTCGATGATGCAACTAATGCATGGTTAGCCTACGGTGAGATTGATGGATATGGCATCACTCTCCATGTCCCGGCGAAGAGAGCTCTAGAGCTATGGGGAAGCCCGGAAACTACAGCGGATATTTCGGAGTTATTTGTTCAATACCTAAAGGGTACACTACCAGTCCTACCATGGTCAGAAGAGGAGGGTTTGAGCCCCGAAACAAAACTAATTGAAGCCGACCTGATTAGATTAAATAAGCTTGGTCTCTGGACCGTTGCCTCGCAACCAGCGGTCAATGGCGTCCGAAGCGACGACAAGATCTTCGGCTGGGGCCCACGCAATGGATATGTTTTCCAAAAGGCTTTGATCGAGTTTTTTGTGCCCGAGAACAGATGGTTCACACTCAAGGAGAAGCTTCAGATCGGTGACTCGGTGTCATACTATGCCGGAAATTGTAGGGGCGACTTCTTTTCCAATATGAACGCTAACGATGTCAATGCTGTTACCTGGGGTGTCTTCCCCAACAGGGAAGTTGTCCAGCCAACTATAATCGAGGAACAGTCCTTCAAAGCGTGGAGTGAAGAAGCCTTCGCCGTCTGGAAGGAATGGCAGCGTCTGTATCCTCGCGCATCTAAGACGTCAAACCTGATCAACACGATCCACGAGTCCTACTATCTGGTTTCTATTATTCATCATGACTATGTTAATACTAATGCACTATGGAATTTTTTGCAGCTATAATTGATCTGTTTTGGTTATAGTGCAGGCAGGGATGGTCAAAATTTTTCTGGGAAAAGTTGTCAATGGACATTTAGACGTAAATTGAAAGCGCCAGTTTTGCATTATACTTTGTTAAAAGTCATTAATATTTATAATCCGAACGATTCTAATTTATCTATAAGACAAATACGATCTTTTCATCCCATAAACGCCAAAAACAATCAATGCGATCAGTCCTTAAAAATGAAACTTGAAATTATGTCCACCAGCATGCTGACGAGGACCACTGCTCTGCCTATAAAACGTTCGTCCACCCTGCTGGAAAAACTGCTGTTGGGCACCACCGAATCCCCCGAATCCAGGTTGGAAGAAAGGATTAAATCCGCCCGCGCCACCACCGGGCTGAGAGCGATCATTAGGATCATCGCCACTGTCAAATCGCTCACGGAGTTCAGGATTAGAGAGCACCTCATACGCCTCATTTATTTCAGCCATTTTTTTTTCAACAAGGTCAAGTTTGAGATCGCCTCTGTACTTGTCAGGATGGAATTCCTTAGTCTTCGAACGATATGCCTTCTTGATATCCTTATCCGTCGCGTCACGGCCAACTCCAAGAACTTTGTAATAATCCTTCGACTTGGCCCGCTTGAGAAGCACATGTGCCTCGTTAAGCATACTATTAACCTGCTGGTTCTGGCCACCCGATGCCTCCTTCGCTTTATTTAACACTTCAATAGCCTTGTCAAACTCATCATTGTTTATGTGAACTCTCGCAGTAAAGAGTAGAGCAACAATAGACTCCGGGCGATAGTCGAGCGTTCGTGCGCAGTATGTGATTCCCGGTCCCCATCTCTTGAGGTCAAGATAAGCCTCGCAAGTAGCCTCGAGAAGCTCGACCTCCAGATCCTTGGCGGTGGAGGGTGGGATTTTCTCTTCCTTGTCGACATTCGCAATCATCTCCTCAATCTTCTTCAACAAACCTTCTCTATCTGCACCTCCAGAAACAATCGTCTTCTCGAGCGCAACCCATATGTGTTTCTCTCTCAATTCGTTCGCCTTCACTATCTCCCTGTCCAATCGCTTGTACTCTCTGAATGCAGTCTTACAAGCTTTCGCATCAGGATCGTAACGCAAGCATTTTGCTAATTGCTGAATTGCACGGTCTCTGTCGTTCAAGTATAAATACTGAAGTCGCGCAATGCGAACATGGGGTTCTGGCGACAGCGGATTCGCATTGGCAAGGTGGCTCAAGTCCGCAACCGCCTCGCGAATAAGTCCCTTTGCAAGTCTGCACTCCGCTCTGAGAGATCGAAGCGAGGTCACTGCAGATGCGGACGAAATAGCGCTACTCGAGTGCGCAATGCACTCATCCAGCTTTCCAGCCTCCTTCGCCTTAAGTGCAGCTTTGACTTCGTTCTCAGCTGCAAACACTGACTCGATATTCTCCTTCTGGTTGCCAGTCGCAGTCTTAAAGTCTTTCCGTGCACCATCCCAATTACCCATCTTCAACCTCAACTTTCCCCGCTGCACGAGCGCTGAGTCAAAATCAGGCTTCATCTCCAACACCTGATCAAAATCCGCAACTGCGGAGTTCAATCTTCCAATCGATAAGTAAGTCGCACCACGCTTGAACACGGATAAATAGTTCTGAGGATCATATTTCACTGCGGCATCGTAGAATTGCAATGCATCCTGGAAATTGCCTTGCGTAAGGAGCGCGTCTGCTTTCGCGAGGTACGCGGAAGCGGTGAGGTCACCGAGGTCTACCTCCACGGCGCCACTACTGGACGCCAGGAGGATCAAAACAAAGCCGCTGAGGACATTTGATCGAAGTATCATGACTGTATGCTCAGATTGTCCCGATACCTAATGCGTACAAAGTAGGTAACTGAATCTTTGAAACTGGAGGTGTGGTTGAGGCCAGCTAGCTATAATGCACGTACTGCCGGATCGCCCGCCACATTCATATTACCCGGCCCTGTGATCAAGATGTTGTCACATCGATTTTTAAGGCATGATTCCCCAGAACATTTAAGGACCTCTACGTAACTTTACGTATATTAGTAGTTTTAGATGAACACAAACATAAGTAGTAACAATGTCACCTACAATATGGGACTACAAGCTTGCTATGAGTAATACCTCAAACCGTATGATGTTCTGCCTGCATGTTCTCTGAATCCAACATGGTATGTGTAGATTAGACAGTGTGATGGCATGCAGGCAAGGGATGGCTCCCTCTCGACTCAAGCAAACGCATGAACGACGTAATTCGGCAACAATTGAAGTCCAAGTGTATTAAGTGCCACGTTAGATGTATTATTTTAAATAATTTGCCGGAGAAATGATGTGCGTGAAGTTGTGTGACGAAAATCGAATATCCGCAATTTCGAAAGGCCGGATTCGGCGTACAAGTATTGCAATCTGATGGGGTTTGTACCTCGCTGATTGCCGATGCAGTCGCGATATCCGCCCAAACATATAGATTCGCCAATTGTCAGCCTGATGTTGTCACTCCCAAGTCTGGTCAATTAATCGGTCATACGTTGATTTTAGCATAGTTTATGAATAATGACGACGATATTGACCACGATCAACCCAAAGGCGTTAAAGGTGGATGCACTGGCATCATTTCTGCAATTGCTAGAGTCCGTGAGTAGTCAAAATCCCGTCTTGCGAATTCCTATATTTAACAGAGTGTTACTCAGGTTCGGGGAAAGAAATCTTTGATTTTAGATAGAACGCTGTCCGCGCCATTGAGTCATATTGCCCGATTCTCGGTGTTGCAAGTGCGTCGTAATTAGTTCCCCTGTCTATTCTGATATTGAAATTCTAACAACATTAGGAACACGGCGTTGATAATATATTTTGGCTTGATGATGGTCCACAAAAGGACACTGTGCAGAGGAATATTGTGTATCTAATACGAGGCGATATTAAGAATGCGCGGATAGTTTGCGGTATGTGGTCGTTCGCTTATTTGCGGTATAGGTACTGACATAACGACATACAGATCAAGTCAAGCGGATAATCCAAACTTCTGACGTTGACTACGACTTCAATGTGTTTCTTTACCCCCGAAGAATGCTATCAGTGGAAAAAACCTTTGAAGAGGAGGGCGTACTCGGCGATGTTACAATATCAGAGTGGAACCTTGGCTTCATACCACTGGAAGAAGATGTATTCAGTATTGAACTACCAAATTCTGGATTTAAAGATATGCATCTGGTATGTCTTGCTGACCATTGTATATTTGTTAGTTGCTAATAACGTGCAAGTACGGGCTGCCTACAACAGTAAGTTTCGCGGCACTCTCGTTGAATGCGCTTCAGAAACAATATGGTGTATATCCACGTATAATAGGAAAAGGCAATAACGCTAAGAAATTATGCGACCTATTGCTACGCATGCGCCAAGAGTCGCAGGCAAGTTCAGAACAGGCAGAATGGGCAAAAGGTGACACCACGGCGTTCGAACAGCTTGTTATTATCGAACGAAGCACGGATATGGTGACACCGTTGATGACGCAATTGACGTACGAAGGATTGATAGACGAAGTTTTTGGAATCAACAACTCTCAGGCGGAAATTCCAAGTGCGATATTTACGGCCTCGAATCCCAAGTTACCGCCGAATGCACCAAGCAGTAGCTCCGTTATCAGCACCGCGCCCATAACAGACAGGAAAACTCGTAAAATTGTCTTGGATTCTAACGACGGGCTATTCGCGAATCTGAGGGATTTGAACTTTGCAGTGGTTGGCACAACTCTGAATAAAGCTGCTCGAAAGCTGAATGAAGAATATGAGGAACGGCATCAAGCAAAAACGGTATCTCAGATCAAAGAGTTTGTAGGCAAACTAGGAGGTCTACAAGCCGAGCACCAGAGTCTTCGTCTACACACCAATCTTGCAGAAGAAATCATGAACAGAACACAAACTGAGTTCTTCAACCGAGCGCTGGAGGTACAGCAGAATCTTGTGGCTTCAGGGTTGGATACTAGCACGTTGAATCAGACAATCGAAGAGCTAATTGCCCGTGGCGTTGCAATTGATGTTGTTTTGCGGTTACTCGCCGTTGAATGTCTCTCAAGCGGCGGGATGAAGGAGAAAGACCTTGCCCAATTCAAGAGACTGATATTAAATGAGTACGGATATGAACACATCCTCACGCTGAGTATTTTGCAAAAGCTGGACCTGATCTATGCGCGAGGAAAGGGATATTCCCAATTCCAGTTCTCGAATTTACGTAAGACTCTGCGGTTGATTGTTGATGACGTGAACGAGCAAGCACCTGATGATATTGCATACGTCTACTCCGGCTATGCACCCCTGAGTATCCGACTAGTGCAGATGGTTATCCAAAAACGCGCTCTTGGCACCAGAATATCAAGTTTAGGCTCCGGATGGCGCGGTGCAGATGACATATTGCGGAACATTAACGGCGAGCACTTCGATGAACTTCAGAAAGGCGAAGAGCGCGCACTTCGAGCGAGAGCTATGCTAAGCGCAAAGAAGGAGAAGAAGACCGTCGTAGTATTTTTCTTGGGCGGTGTCACGTTCACCGAAATCGCTGCATTGCGGTTCATTGCTAAGCAGGAGACTGAACGGCGGAATATCTTGATTCTGACCACCGGTATTATTGATGGAAAGGAGATCATCAAAATGGCGATGGACCAGGTTCCGTCTGTTGGGCCAATAGATGTGTAGGGTAAGTGAATAAATTTTCAATTGATTTATTTGGGTGTATTTTTTGGTGAATGTAGTCAGCATACGGGGTGTGCTAACCGAGGTTGTAATCCTAATACTATACAAATAATCTAATAAAGGAGCCTTAGCTTGACACTGAACGGAAGCCCTGGGTCCGTGATTGAAACTTCTTGACCATTTGAAACCAATTCCCTGAGTTTCTTGAAAAGATTTGGCCGCGTGGCTTCTTCCAACTGAGGCGGTGATTGCAGGTACAGGTTGCGCTCTGCTGTTCTCAGGGATGGATTTTTGATTCGTCTAAGATCCGCGTTAATATCTCTAGATTGGAAATTTAGTAAAAATACGTACACTTGTTGCGAATCAGGGAGTTGTTGCATAAACTCCTCAAGAGTCCACTCTGGGTTCGCGTCGAAGTCACTAGCAAGATTTCCACACACAGGACAGTCGTCTTTCTTTTCATACTCAAAAGTGTATGTGTAAATTGAGTCATTGCCGCTGTACATCATATAGTTGTTCATGTAGGGGCTGCAAGTGGTAGCGATCTTCAAGGCTTCGTTGCAGCACGATGCTAGCCATTCGTCAGATAGTGAACTTGCAATTAGGAGTCAAGTACATACCAGCGATGATGGCATTAGTGGATGCGATAGCGGGAATAATGTTCTTCGCGACGCCCTGGGTTAGTGAATATGTAACTCCACTAATTTTAAATTCTCGAGCACGACGCAGCGCGGTTTCATATAGCCATTGAACATGCTCGGGATTGTCATTATCTAATTTTTTATCTGGGCCATCATTAGTTGAGTGTGGAATACATTTGGCAGTAAATGTGTATACCTTTAAAAACTCTTGGCCATTCCAAAACGCTGGCCCATTCGACACAGTGCTCCGGTAACCTGGGAGTGTTGGCAATAGTGCACATCGGGAAAGTTTGCTGCTTTCCAAGCATCTCGAGAGAGCACTCGTAGCACGACGTGATGGTGGGTAATATGACACGCGACTGGCCCTTAAATCCTGCACCAAGTCAACAATAATGTCCAAAAACCCGCACTGGCACATACCCTCAGTGCCACCGTCAATAAGCGGCTTCAAACTCTCAGGATTATTCATATCGACCATATTGACAAGCGTAGCATTAATCCATCGTCGCGCCTCAACACTATCCAGTCCACATATCACGATACCAAACTGGGAATAATAATCCTCATCCTTATCCTGAATTTTTCCAAAGTAAGGAGTAATGGTGACGCCCTTGACACGCTTCATGATAAACTCGGCTGCCACGATGGCCTTAGATTTACCGACGTCGGATTGCCGAAACAGGAACTGGCGATTCAGATTGGATATGTCGATTGTGTCCATGTCAATGACATGTATGTCTGTAAACCCAGAAAGCGCTAGATTTTTTAGAATCTCACAGCCAAGACCGCCCGCGCCACTATACCGCATTAACTTAGCACCAGGCGCGATGTCACTTCAAGACCGATTCGGAATGTTATATGGACTTACATGACCCTGCATTAACCGTGGTCAGCATCTTCATGGCAAGTCATCCCGACGCCGTGATATACACGCCATAAAACCCAACTTACAGAATCTTCATTCTAGAAAGGAAATCATAGACTTCTGGACCAGGAACATACGCCTCGTCAGTAAACGGTCCGGTACGCGCCAATATCCGCTTCAATGCCGACCTGCGACTTGTAACACTGCGCGCATCAGTACTTTCATCTCACTCTATTGCAAATAAAACCATACGTACTTCTTGACAGGACCATCCGCTTCCATAGCCGTCATACTGTTTACAAAGGTCTCCTGATGAAAGTCTAATGACAGTGTGCTTCGACCAAGTTATCCTACATCCACAATGCAAAGCCAACTAAACTATACGGTAATCAAGGTCAGTAATATGCCACATTTTTAAACTGGTGACAAATCTTCGGGTCAGGGGCGCGTCGAAAACTACCTGACGCATCCGTGTTCAAGGTGCATCTCTAGCTCATCGGCACGTCATAGAGAAGAGCAATTCTACTCCAGCAGGATTTGCCCGCGTGATCTACCTTACTGTTCCCCCGCTTAAGGCCTTTAATATCAAGCCATAACTCGGTTGGACGGCGAGCTTTTTGGCAATCTTATTAATACTCGGATCACTTTTGTTTTGGCATTTCGTTCGTTATAAGAAAATATGGGAGCAAAGAAGAACACGGAAAATTCCAAGAAGGTAATGATGACCACAGCTACGGTTCCGCAACAATAAATGCTAATACAACTGATATTAGGCTGCCGGAAATGCTCGCAAGGCTGAAGCTGCGGCCCAGAAGCAAGCTGCGGTTGACCGCAAGGTGGCAGAGACTGAAGACCGGGAATGGGGCAAGGGGGCCAAATCGAACGCGAAGAAGGAGGCAGAGGACGCCAAGAAAGCCGAAGCCCTGCGAAAGAAGCAGGAGCGTGAGGCATTATTGAAGGAGGAGATGGCGTCATTACCGAGCAAGCCAAAGGCTGGTACATCGCGTGGACAAGAGAAAATTGCGAGTAAGAGAGCAGGCAAGATTGATGACTTTCTGTCAAATAAGGATTCGATTACTCTTTCTGCTTCGAATATTGATGACGCACTTGATGCTCTATCGATCAGCGGGGCCAGTGGATCTAAGGCTGCTCCAAATGGAGGCATCGAACGGCATCCGGAGAGAAGATACAAGGGTGCCCTTGCGGCATACGAAGAACGCAGATTGCCGATCATCAAGGAGGAGCATAAGGGATTAAGGCTTAATCAGATGAAGGAATTGATTAAGAAGGAATTTGACAAGTCAGAGGAAAATCCATTTAATCAGGTCACAGTTAAGCATAACGCGACTCAACTGGAGGTTCGGGACGTCAAGCAGCAGATCAAGGAGCAGACCGAAAGAAGACTCGCATCAAATTAGTTCGTTCCAATGCTTGATTTGGTGCGCGTAATTGGGAAGCAGTCGTAAATAATCATGGAGAATAAATAAAATTGAGAATCGTGTTTGGGGTTGGATACATAAAAGAATTTTATTTCATGTTGTACAATATCTGAGACTAATAATATGAAGAACTGTGTTTGCACTACTAGTTGTAATAGGAACATTACGGAAGTAAACTAATTATTTCATTCAAGAGTAGATGGGCACCAAACATACGCCAAAACCAGTTACTTACAAACAGTACTCTATCCAACACCAAGCGTGTAAGCCAAAACAATAAAGTCGCAGTCAGACCCACGAGCATAAATAATAATCGACAACTGTATCTTCTACTGCTTAAATTTCTCTGGAGGTCTAGCAGCTTCCCTCACATTCTTTGATATTCGCACTATTTGCATCCGCCAATATAACCAGCCCCTCACCAATTCCCTTGCCAACTGCACCAAGCACATTTACCCCTGTGACCAATAGGGCATTGCCAACGGCACTACGCGATAGTCTGTCGACAACTGCACACGATAGTGCCAAGGTCCGCTCCGAGACCTTGTACTCTCGTTCCTTCTCAGCCAGTTTCCGAAGCAACTCAATAACATATGGCGTCGAGACTTTCATTGTCACAGCTAGTCCTCGTATCAAGTATATGATGGCCTCTTCTAACTTAGAATTGTCCTGCTGCGACTTGGGCAGCTGGTCACCGTTCGCGGACATCGTATTAACATCTGGTGTAGATCGCCGTTGGTATTCGGTGGCAATAACAGAGTCCGGGACAAACTTGCCAATGTCCATGATTTCTGAAAGGGTCAAGTTGGCGGGCAGTGCTCGGAGCAAGTACGTCAACGCATGCACATAGAGCTGCCGACTTATATCATTCCTAGGATCAGTGAGGGCTGATCCTTCGTTAGTCGCAGACCATTCTTGCTGTATTGAATGGTCCTCCATTTCGGTAATTGACAGAGTCATAAGGTGGTGTCCTAGTGTACAGGTTAGTCGAGTCGTTGATTTCATTGTGATCCAAAATCAATTAACTAACCATGTTTAGCAAATTTTTTCTGAATACTGGTTGTAGATTCGCCTGCAGCCTCATATCTCACAATTTCAGGGGACTCGGTCAGTTTCTCGTCAGACTTCGCTTGGAAATCGAGGAACTCCGTTGCTTCGAGAGCTAAGTTCTTCTGTGGCGATGACCGACCTGGAACGATCGACAACGCATAATTTAGAACCGAGGCCGAAATATGCGTCGGAGAATGCAACAGTGAGGACGATAAGTTCCGCACAGGTGTCATGGAAATCGGGCTGGTCATTTTTGCACAGCTCCAAAATCAGAGTGCCGTACAGTTTGTAAGCGTAATTAACGCACCAGCGAGATATTTTGTTGGGACAAATTCGGCCGTTATCACGATAGTAAACATGGTGACGACGACGAGCCGCAGGATGCTGCCTCGGGTTGCTGTCGCTCGGATCAGCACACTCTTGCCGTCATCGTGCAAATTGCCACCCTACAAAAATTAAACTCAGCGAAATTCTATTGTACATAAATTTAATTCACAAAATACAAGTTCAACTAAAGGTTTGAGATCTGAGACTGACGTACCATGAGAAATAAAAAAAATTGGGGTCATCCCGGGCTCGATCCGGGGTCTCCTGCAGTTTGCAAACACAAGTCAGCAGAGCTTCGTAACACCCGAAGCAGGCATACTACCACTATACTAATGACCCTTCGCCATGTGAGTTTGTGCCCAAAACAAGTATTACGCTTTTGTCTAGGTTTAGGGTTGTACATAAGGGAGAGTACAGCAATGAAAATTCTCACTGCGTATTTCTAACAAAATGTGTGCAGGGGGGCTGTGCGCGCGCATGCAAACAATTGACAAGTGACCCAGGGTATCTAAGGTTTAGCGTGCTGACGTCATGCACTCAGAGCGCTCTCCAAATGATCACTTGACTTCTTTGTAGCACAGCCCAAGCTGTAAGTTGCTACTAATTATATAAACTTAAGAGATTCCCCTGGCAAACCACGATTGATCTCCATCGTCTCTCTATCGACAAGCACCTCCTACACTCAATAACATAGCACTCTATTCTTCAGAATGGGAAACTGCTTCTCGTCCAACGTACCTCGCCGATCATCGTCCTCTTCAACGTACTCGGATAAGAATCGTCGCGGTTCCACTAGCAGTGCTACACGCGAGAGACGTCAGTCTTTGGCTCCCATACCATCTCACGATCCATACTCCGTCCGACCTGTCTTCCAGCAGCCAATGTACAGCCGGCACAGGAGTGTCAGCGAGGAATAAATACATATTAGCAATGTGCACACACGCACACTCTATACGGCATGATTTCTCTTCGTCGAAGCAAGCATCTTCTTCCATCGTGAATAGTACTATCAAAATCGTCATTTGATTCATCTTATCGTCTGGCGCCCTGGCGGGGATACACTAAGATCTGGAATTGGAGTTTTGCGTCATTGTTCAGGTACATTTTCTGGCTTTTGTGCGCGTTTTTTATGGTAATGTACTTAATATTTGTCATGTGTTTGGTTATTGTCTATACAGTAAAGTTGCATTTTGCCAGCTCATAATTCTTCTCACAATGAAATCTTAGTAACTTACATATCAACAATATGTTGCTCATGCTTGTGACAACCTCGGTAATCCTCAGATTACCCTCCAATTTTAGCTTTCCGAGAAGGACTGTAGTTGACTGGGTTCCCCGCTTTCAGAGTTGAAATCAGCCTCACCAGTCGGCGATCTCCAAATCGTACAATAATTGATGTAGCATCGCGGACCAGCCCGTCAACAATTGCTTGTTTCACACTATGACCTTGGCATGGCTCTGATCTCTTAGCAGTCACTTAGATCTTTGAATTAGCTGTAGCAACGCTTGCTTTGGACGGCCTACCAGACTCCCTGGAAATCTGGTGGTAACGCCCTGCACCACTAAGGGAGGATGCAAGCCTCAGCGCATGACCAACCGCCTTGATACTCTCATGATTACTGTAACTATGTCGTGCAATTTATTTGGGCTAATCGTCGGCGATATGTCCGTCTGACGTGCTAAAAGTCACACGGCAACAGGGGCGCTCGTGACGCGTGGAAATCAAAGTTTGCGGGGAAACATAACGATTGTCCAGTTGGGTTTGGAACGTCTGATACAGGATAAGTCACGTGCCACTCGAAACCCAACATTATCTACAAGGGACACGTGCATAGGTCTCGACATTAGATATGAGCACTCAAGTGCCTGTAAAGGTAATTTCAGGTATTTTAATTCAGTGGTAATTTAGTACGTGAAATTTGTTATTCTGGTAGCTTAGTACTTGTATATTGTAAATGGGCTGCAAACGTCGAATATTGTATGGGCTGTCTCTCCCATACAGCCTGACTTGCAGACCCAGAATATTGCCATCGCCAAAAACGAAGGACGAACAGGTACCCCAGAATCCAACTTGGCACCACAGTAACCATGGCCGCTCGCACCGTTTTAGCGAAGCAGCTGTCCAACATACTGAGACCGCTTGCATCGCCATGCGCATGCCGAAAACTATACTCGACAGCTGCAGGTGGTCTCAAGGTTGGTTACGTGCCCGAACATTTCTCGACGCCGCTGTTTTTTGCGCAGTCTGAGGGGTATTACAAAGACGTTGGTCTATCACCTGATTTTAAGCCTTTTCTGACGGGTACGGGTGATATGATAAAGGCATTAAAGGAAAATGATATTGGTAATCTTTTGCTTGTGACTATAGGGGATGATAAAAGGACATTGAATTGAACTAACTATCTGGCAGATATTGCCGTCGGCTTGACAGAGGGTTGGGTAGCTGGTCTAGGAAATCGTCGCGCGGAGTACAAAATCGTTGGCACATATGTCCAGTCGCCATTACGCAAGTTCATCTAATCATTTTATTGAATGGAAGATTTTCTAATTTCGCCAAGGTTGGGCTATCAGCACTGGAGATAATAGACAAGACATACAATCAATCGCTGAACTCCAGGGAAAGTGTTTTGGTGTAAGTCGTCTTGGAAGGTACACCATTGTCACTTTACTGTGCTTGATGCGTTACGAAATGAACTGACATGAATAGCGGATCTTACGTAATGGCATTCGTTTTGGCGCGACAGCAGGGCTGGCCCGGAAATCCTCCAGTCTCGTTCAATATCGCGGGAACCTTCAAGAATTTACGCGCCGCTGTTAGAGATAGCGAGGCAGACGCGTTCATGTGGGAATATTTTACGTCCAAGAAATATTACGATAACCATGAAATAAAATATATTGGATCTATCTACACCCCGTAAGACCTTTGTCGTTGTCGGCTTGTGTTTGATATGGTGTTAATAGTATCAGATGGCCCTCCTGGACAATCACGGCGGCTGACAGTCTCCTCAATATTGAATCCGAAACTGGAACAATCGGCAAATTCTTCTCGGCAGTGAACAAGGGTATCCAACATTTCCGGACATACCCAGAAAAAGCAGTCGATTACATCTCCACGAATCTCGACTACACGGCCGAGGATGCTCGAGAGTGGATGAAAACGGTAAATTTTGCGGACGACGTTTCGGTGGTCGACAGGAGCGTCATCATAGATAAGACGTTTGCCATTTTACATGACGCGAACGTGATTGAGAATGCTGACGGAGTTGATCCAAAGGCATTTGTCGTTGATACGCCGGCATTCAGGGGTTAGTAAACCAAAGTTCGCAATTCATATTTTGCTGGCTCAAACAGATACACGACATCCTGTTTGAACTATCCATCTCAAAAGTAAATGAATTTGAAATAAAACCATATCAAGATGTATTAACTATGTACTACATTTCATATTGCAGTATATATAACAACTATTATGTCAGTCACACCCAGGTACAGAACTTTTGTGCGAAAATAAAGTGTGTCCACCCCGAACGATATCCGATTTCATTCACTCATGTAAATGGGATTTACTCTTTGAGAAGCTCGGTAGGATACTTGGTGTATCGGAGATATCTATTGCATAGCTGTCAGTAACTGCATATTTCCATTTACCCGGGAATGGGGAAAGCTTACGGCTTGACGGCCTTGAATTCTCCGAACTTGGCAGCGGCAGCCTCATCCGAGACGGACGGAGGAACAATGACGTCCTGACCAGGAACCCAACTGCAGTCCCGTTAGCACCCGTCTATGGCCTCACACATAACATAAACTTACTTGATAGGAGTAGTGACACCCGCTTTGTCGCCAGTCTGGAGAGAATCCAAAACTCGCAAAACCTCAGCAGTGTTTCTGCCAGTGCTAGCAGGATATAGCATTGTCAATCGAATCTTCTTATTCGGGTCAATGATGAATACAGCGCGGATTGTGAATGCGACGCCCTTGGTGTCAATGTTGGTCAAGTCCTGGTGATCAACCATATCGTACAAAAATGCAATCTTGCGCTCTGGGTCAGCGAGGATAGGGAATCCGACCTTGCCACCATTAGTCGCAACCTCCTCGATATCCTCGATCCATTTCTCATGGCTGTCCAGACCGTTGGCGGACAGACCGATCAGCTTGGTGTTGCGCTTCTTGAATTCCTCCTCGAGCTGGGCGAACGCACCGAGCTCAGTGGTGCACACAGGAGTGAAATCGGCTGGATGAGAGAACAAGATAGTCCATGAGTCGCCGATAAATTCGTGGAAATCGATCGGGCCGTGGGTGCTCTCGGCTTTGAAGTTAGGCGCCGGGGAACCGAGTCTGAGACGAGGCTGGTTCTAGTCAGGGCTCAATTCCCGCTCAATTGATAGAGACAATGGTATCCGTAGCAATTTATGAGAAATCATTACGAACCTGCTCATCGAAAATAGTTCTCGAAACGCTGAACGCACGAGCAGCGAACTTCAAAGAGACCGCCGGGCGGAAAATTGGAGCGCGGGGAGCCGCGACACGGGCTCCGGCGCGAGCGCCAGCCAACGGCGCAACGCGGAGGGTACGAGATAGAACAGAAGCCATTGGTATCGTTACAAGTGATTATCAAAAGACCACTGACGGACGAGATTTGATCAAGCTTGAGGTTGGAATAATCACGTCCGCTTACCAATGGCGCCATAGTTTTATCGAAACCGGGTAACATTCACGTCATGAATGTTCATAGGGGGCCATATATATGAATACGATGCTGAGATGGAATTGATTCCACGGGTATATATATAAAATTATCGTAAAAACATCGAATCCCAAATATATACAGGTATAGATTGCAATGATTACAAAAACACATCTTTCGGAATAGTCTTCTCCGGCTTCTTCGCTTTCGTCTTTCTGCCTACGCTCTTTCCAGATTCATCTACAGCCGTTTTGATATCCTCCATTACTTTCTCCTCGGCTTCATCAATTTCACTTCCAGCTTTTTTAACCTCCCTAATCGCCTTTTTCCGCCAAACAGCCTCCTGCTCCTCCAACGACGCCAATAGTTCTTTCCACTCCCTCTCAGCCGACGGCGTACCCGTTCCCAATTCCTCCGCAATATCAACCTCTTCTCCATTCTTAATCCGCTCGATAACAGACTCTAAAGCATCGATTTTCTTGGAAAATAACCTTTCCGTTTCGTTGTACACGTGTTTCTGGCGCATGATGTTCATGTTTTGAGAACCAATGAGGCCGAGTAGGATGATGTATGCCCACACGAAGTTCCATTCGAAACTAATGATTGTTCGCTTTTTCTTTTGGGGATCAGATGTGCTTGTCGGTGGTGTGCCTGCTGATCCTGAAGCAGGCGGAGACATGACTGTGCTGTTGTGTCGAATGACTAGTGAGCTTGTTGTAACTCGCGATTTTGGTCTGCAAGGTTTATTTTAGCATACATAATCCACTGTGTAAGCCATTTATTAGTTGTTAATAATAAAAAGACAGTATACATTTCGGCTATGATGCGGCGATGTAGTATTTCGGATATCTGTGATCGTGGGAGTAGCTGCCGGCCAGTTCCCCAAATTAGCTCTCGGAGCAATAAGGTAGACACCATTTTCCTTAATATACAATATAAAAGTCTCGCAATCCGTGGTGATTTCAAATAACCTTGAAGTGGGTGTTAAGACAACCAGATCTGTCGTGAGGTGTAAGTATTGCGTGATAATTGTTCGCATAAGAAATGTTACAAAGTGGGACTAAAGCCAAAGTTTAAGCCGCAGACTATACCAGATACATTTGGCAAAGGTGTCGTGTACAAAGAAAGCCTCAAGCGTGTAATACGCTAGACGTGGTTGAAGTTAGATGACCGATGATCCGACGGATGTCATAGTTATATACTATTATGCAATGCAGATTAATTAAAAAATCATTATTGTATATTGAATCATTAAGCAAATCGTAGTCGTATCCAAGTTTTCTCGTATCCAATTATTCATGCAAAAATGAGCCATCACCATAGACGCAAGCTAATAAATCTATAATTATGCCCAACCAACTTAAACGCCATTTATCACTATGCGTCACTACATTCCATGTCGCTCTCTCATAATTCACCCGCCAATATCGCCTCGGTAGCAGAGTTAATATACACTCTCTTCGAATCTAACGAAATTCCACCAAACCGTCTCTCGAGTTCTAGACGAATACTCTTCTTCGTTATCGTCATCAAGTCCGAGGTCCGGATGATTTCTCTGATTTCCGCCAAAAGCATATCATCCCCTGGAAGATCGATCGTGCCCATCTCCACGTCACCGCCTGGAGTGACCATGCTTGCCTGCGAGAAGATTACAGATTGATGTGGTGTGGCAATTGGCGTCCTAGATGCGGAATATCCCAAGTACTCCTGCGACATTGGCATCTGCTGCGGAGAAATCGATGACGACCGTACCGAGGGATCAAGAGTCGCATATTCCTGTGGTGGATAGTACGATCTCGATCTGAATGACGTGATCTCGCTCTTTGCATCATATGCCGAAGCTGTTTGCGACTCGTACTGCTCCCATAGCTCGGCCTGGAAATCCTCCCATTTCTTTCTTGGAATCGATGCCGGATCGAATTTGCCTTCGTCTGAAACTAGAACCTTGCGACCTTTCTCACCGTATACGACACGAGTGTTACCCCAAGAGAAGTCATCCATGTGCCAGAATGCGTAAACCGGAACACCTAAACTGAAGATAGGGATCGCAAGGATGTAAAAAATCATCCAGCCTATCATCTCCCATTTTCGTCTAAGTATGAAAATAATAGCCTGTAGCCCATAAATCGCAACCAAGATAACGATCGAGGTAATCGGGATTGCTGATGGATCGACTCCGATGCGGTAGAACAAGTAGACCAAGTAACCGACCGTGACTGGCTGCACAATAGTGCTCATGAGGTCGAGAAAGACGACAAAACGCATACTGAAACAGCAAAAACCGCAAAGCTGGGACATTGGAACTAATTCAATGAGATTATGCACTGTGGAGTTGATCCAGCGACGACGCTGCGACAAGAAAACTTTCCAGCTATCGGGTGCCACGGTTAAGCAGTGTGCGTCTCGTATGAACTTGGTCTTGTACGTTGGGTGATGTCGGAGAAGAAGTGTCGTCAAGTACCGATCCTCGCCAAGGTGCAGGAGGTTCTTTACATGCAGCGTATCAACCCGGATTTCAGAATATCCTTGCACAACAGAGTTGCTGACGAAGAGCGGCTTGCCCGAATTGGCGGTGCGGACCCGATACATGCTGAAACAGCCAGGCAAGCAAGTAACACTTCCGAACAGGCTCTCAAAAGCCTTTGAGAGATTATGCGATATGTAATACTCGTATACTTGAATCATAGTAATAATCGATCGCCTCGCGTTGGAAAGTGCCGTTTCACCGCAAAGCGCGATGATCTTCGTATCATGCAGAAAAGCAGAAACCATTCGGGTAGCGGAATCAGGTGCAACCTCAGTATCTGCGTCCGTTAGTCTAGTGGGACTGAGGAAGTAGATTCATGAATGACATACCAGCATCAACTTGCAAAATAAATTCATAAAACGTTGGGCTGACACCAATGACATTCCTGATCTGATGATACAGTTCCAATTCCAAAGGATTCATTGGCGCGTTAAAGTGCACACGGTTCAAGAACCGCATCAGTAGCATCTGTGAATCCCGCTTCCCGCGGTTTCCAGGTCGACTGATCTCCGACGGCTTTCCAATTTTGACAACTACCACGAACGGAACAATATGGCCCTGGACCTCGTATAAGCCGGAGTAGACCTTGCCCATGTTATGCTGTTTCAGACCTTCGCCTAAACTCTCAAAACTCAATGGTTCAGGGTCAATGTCTGGGGACACACCCAGAATGTCCAGGACGATACGCGGTGTTGGCCGGTCGTTGCCAGCGCCAACAATCATACCGTCGCAAATAATGAACAACAGCTTGCGCTTGTCGTCATACTTCATCCGCGCCAAGGAGTCAATTGCCCGACGCAATGATTCTTCGTCTTCAGTGTATGCCGGAATCTGGCAAATAACAAATTTGTCGAGATTTTCTGGAGCGCGCTTCACAGAAAACTGCAGAGCAGCAAAAAACTTGAATCCAATAACCGAAGCCAAGAACACTGACACGGCGAGCAAGAAGTATTGCGCAAACTGACATCTTGGCGAATTTCTAGTATCAACCTGTCCAGCGTAGAACAGGTTTTGCAAGCACACCCACATTCGACTCTTGGTAACGGGATCAAGATCGAGAGTATCCCAGTATGTCGAAATATCATTACCCGCTTGACTCTGGAACAGCGAAACTAAGGTATTCGACATAAAATCTTTGTTCGCACTTTTGTTTGGCGTCACGCCAGGGGGCGCCTGTATCTGGCGTCCCCCAACAACATAGCTCGTGAGATCGAACACATTGCCGTGTATGCTCGCAAGAACCTGACCCTTTTGAACGAGGGTCTTCATATACTGGGACGTTATTCCAACATCGCCTTTCTTGAAGTTGGCTCTCAGCATAATCATCTGCTCAGTATACCAATCCGGACGGGAATCATTTGTAAAATAGCGGAAGTCATGGTAGAGCGAATTGGAATCCGTTGTGTTCGCACCATTATAGTCGAATGTAACAGATGGATCCACAAAACCGTCAACGCCTTGGCAGAGTGCTGATACTTGGATGGGGAAAAGATTTGTCGCATCCGACCCGCCATAGCCTAATACAGCTGATTTAGCAACAATGGACGGATAATGGCCAGGGGCGAAATTCGTAAGATCGAAGACCTCTCCGCGGATCGCCACATAAGTATTCTTGGGATTAGTTTGATAGTTGTAACTAGACAGTTCTGCCGAAGAATACACATGCTGAGTTGGGCAAATGAGAATTGGAAAGCCAACTGCGGCTATAGTTAGTAGCAGCTCATATGGTTGTGGATCAGTAGCGCTTACCAATGAAGAACACTGTGAGCCCGCAAGACAACCAAATCAACAAATTAATCGCCAACTTCTCGCGCCACGCAATGCGCACATCTTTTCTAGGCATGCTACCAAGCTTCTTGATAAATGAATCTGGGCACCAGAAGGTAAGAAACCATACAAGGAACATCCATCGCTTTCTTGCAGGAGTCGACTGAATATCGTTGATTTCCTCCTCCCGACCATGAATACCTTTTTCAATCATTTCTTGTGGAGAATCAAAATGCTGGAACATATCTCCTTGTCCAGGACCCGTCATCATCGTCAACGCATCCGTGGAACGCGCCTTATCTGGATCATCTGCGTAAATATAAGAGCCCATTCCTTGCCCTCCAGACGACACCAACAGACGAGACTTGGAGTCACTAAACGGATTGTCCTTCTGCATCGGCGAATTCGTACCGTCCACCGCATTCTGAAAAAGATAGTTGTTATTCGGATCGACCAATTCTCTCCATGCCGCCTCGGATAAGAACACGCCTGTTGTTCCAATCCTTGCGTCTCTCTCCGTCCAAGAATGCTCAATTAAGACCTGTTCAGCTTTCTGCGAGTCTGACGAGGCAAGCATAGTTGATTCATCAAATCCGGCAGCTCCGAGAATTTCGGCAAATGGTAAGAAAAGTGACACATCGGTAGCTTGCACTCGTTTAGCAATATCTGCAATACCAAGCGCATGAACCTGCTGTCTAACGCATTTTACATCAAGCTGACCCGCGATTCGACGATCATTAGGCCTGATACAGTGAATGAAATACGGATTTGTGTCTGCGAAGGATTTGCGAAGAGTCTCAAGTGCCATATTGAATTGGCCAGTAGCACTATAGGATTTTGGCTCTTTTTCTGCATTCAGTACAGGCTTCGACTTCCGCAAGGTGGACGGTTGACGAAGAGGCTTTGAAGATAGCTGGCCCTGCAAGACAGCAGAGTGCTCGCGAGGGTGCTTGATGTGTGTGACAGCACTCGTCGCGAATAACCGCTTGATGAAATTAGAAGAAGTGCTGGAGAACAGGCTCATGAGATCGCCCGAAATATCATCGGCGTTGGCGTCCAACAGCCGGTCAATCGAATAATCAACCTCACCATCATAATGACGGATAGAAAATGTTCCGGACACCGGGGATAGTCCGATGGCCGGATTCTTGTCAAATCGCTTTTTCATTACCTCCATCACGGAAGCGCTCAATTTTCCTCGACGAGTCTGGTCGTCAAGCAGGGGAAGAATGCCATTCTGTCTGGTCAAGAGCTTGACTGTATCTGTATTATCAAAATACTCTACGGCTGGAAGCTGCAATTCCTCAGACTCGAACTTCTGGGCCAGTCGATCAAAGAATGCGAAGAGCATGTAATTGTAGAGGACCTCGTTCGCCGAATTGTAAAGAAGCTGATTCAAAACCTCCGGACCATTAGTGGACGCTGATCCGAATGCTTGCGGAATAAATCCGGGAAATTCGACAATTGAGATTGTGTTAGAAATTAACGACTCGTGCTGCGAAAGCTTCTCGTTAATTGACTCGATAACCCAAGACTGCAGAACCGCATAGATAGTTCTAGCCAAATCATCTGCGTGCAAGCGCGCGCCTGCACAATCTAATACGAGAGTGACACGCTCTCGTCTAAACGACTGAGTCTTGTAAACCAGGGAAGCCTCTAGATCGTCAGGACGAACTCCTAAGAACGCCGCAATAACTTCAAGCTCGTATCTCGACTTAACAGTTGCATGATTTTCATCATTATCGCTGTCTGCTCCAGGAGGAGCAAATTCCAGCTGGCCGATGTGTATAATTGCAGCAAGCACTTGACAAAGTTCGGCAATTTCCGTTCGAGTGAAGTCGAGGAGACGGAGAGCCGACTTGAAATGCGAAAATCCCTCATGGTCATTGATTCCAATCTTCAATTGCGTTGGGTGGCCGAGATAGCGATAGCGCGTACTGGGATCAAGTGCAAGATGGTCGCGCTCGGGGGTCGTGGTGCCAGCGAGAAGATAGTAGAAAATGTGGAAGTTTCTCTCGCCAGTAGGAATACGAGCCACGCGCTCACGATCAAGACGGTATGAGATCAGTTTCGCGCCAATAGTTTGCGCTTCGGAGCCATACTGATACTCGAGAAGGAGACCGGCCTTTGAGGCTACTGGGGTCGTTGGAGTCTTCGTCGTGGAAAGAGCGGAGAATAGAAAGAGCGCACAGGAAATACGCTTGCCGATAGGTTCAGAAGAGATGGAGTGCAGTCGCGAACAAAGATGATTTCGCAATTCTGACTTGCCTGAGCCCGACTCTCCTCTAAAGACACGTTAGTCGATGGCTGCAAAGAAAATGTGAAAAGCAAAAGCACATACAAGAAAACGATGAGCTGATTCTCTGCGCGGCGTAAAAGACGATCATATGCTCTGGCAGCAAGCGCTGCAACTTCAAAAGGCTCGGGAGAAGTAAAAGTATTTATTGAAATCAGGGAATGGGTAGATATGGAGGAGATCGGAAGGCCATGGTGGAAGCGGGCGCCGAGATGTGCTGTGATGGCGTGTTCGGACAGCGCGGTTGCGGAGAGCTGCGAGACGTCAGCGAGAGGTGCCATTCTTGATGAGGACGCGGATGGAAAGCGAACTCGACTGGAGGTTCTGACAGCAGCCGAGATGGTCGAAAAAGTGGTGATGGCAGCGTGACAAATAATAAGAAGATAAACAACAATAATAATATCTTGCCGCAGCTTTCTTTGCACCGCCACATCGCAAATAGAGAGTTCTGCGCCGCACTAAGCGTTTAAACGCAGAATTTTAAACCCCAAACCCCGCACTAACTATGCCGAACGACTTGCCGTGATCTTTTCTGTTGTTTGACAGCGAGCTGGATATTGCTAACGAATACTGATCAGAAAAAGTGTTCTGTTTATTTGGTATAGTTTGTAGCGGGGGTTGACAGTGGCAGATGAGGCTGTGCCTGGCAAGCCATTGTCCCCCAACTGAGAATGCCACTTCCAGCCTCTGAAAGTGGCGGTGCGTGTCACATAGTGCGTTTACTTTGGTTTATTTTTGGTACCGCGTGCATGAACTGTGGCAAGTGCATACGGTAGTTTCGGCAGGAGGTAACCCAGTTTCCTAAAATAGGGCACCACAAATAAACAACTGTGGCTGGTGTTGTGATCGTGATTGCCCTACAGGCAAGAGAGATCTCGCACATTTCTCTGGCTTTAGTGTGTATTCAGTCGCTCACCGTCTCGCTCGCTCTCCTGCCTGATGGTCGTCTCAAGGAATTGTGCTTAATTGCAATTCTCCAGACCAGTATCCGACTTGCATTACAACTCGCAAAGTTGTGCGTACGATATTATATACAAACAATCTAGTACGGTAAGTTTTCACGGCTTGCCACTCGCTCGCCATCTCACGATTCGATTCGATCGGACATGCCATAATTTTACACCTATCAATGATATTCGTCTGGCATTCTGACAATAAGTCCATACCTCAGTCGTACTAATTTCCAGCCCTAGTGTCATCAATCATGGACCTTCCATTGACGTCCTCACTGGCCCAGCCCAGTACAAACTCCATTCTCAGCGCACTCAAACGCGCATACGACTCGCACCAATCGGTTCGCCTGACTTCTACTGCGCTCATCCTGTTCGACTGTGCCAGACTGTCTCTGGACTCGGCATCACCCTTTGCAGATAACCGCGACGACGAGATTCTCGACTCATCATTTTTGACTTCCGTCTGGGAACATGCTCGCCGTCGCGCGGAGGATCAAACTGTCCTGCTCTCTTCCGATCAATCATCCAAGTTTCCTGAAGCACTGACAACTCTTCAGCGGATTCTGCCTGCTTTTCCGAACATTCCAGGGCACGTCTTCTCCACGCTTGCGGCATTATCTCCATTCTTGACTGGCGGTCGTACGAATACGGCGGTCGGCGTTGATCTTTCGCTTAGCTTATCGGGCCAGGTTCTGGTATCACGGATACGGATCTCGGACGAGAAGGCCGACATATCTGCCGTCAAGCCTGCCATGTATGCTGCCCCAGTGTTCAAATACTTGCTTGCCTCAGCCACAGAATCCGAGCGAAAGTTCTTGTCCCTGCATTCTGAACTATCCAGATATGCATTCTTTCCATCCGCGTCTAGAATTACTCCCGAAGTGACTGAGAAGGCAAGCGAATGGCGTCAGTCACTTTTGGAATGTGGGCTAGCTGGAACTTCTGTCCTAAGGTCGATCTTCTCTGTCCTATCAGGTATTCTTCTTTTGAGAAGTGATGACCCAGAGGACATACTTGAAGGTGCAACACTACTAGGGTTGGATCCCGGAAAGTTTGACTCTGATTCCGTACTTGAATCCCCGACACATCGAGTTGAAATCATGACATCGGCCTTCAAATCATTGACCCTCGTCGTCGTCGGCGTCTTGAACAACTATCTGTCTACAATCGATGTAATCAGGGGAGGACTGGATTCTGATGAGGTTTGCGCAGTGGTTTCCATTGTTGACACCCCGTCGGCTTTCAAATCACTAGCGCTGAAGCCCGTTTTTGCGACTGACAATACTGTCTCCTCGATTTCTGCGGAGATGATAAACGATGGTCTTGGCATCCCCCAGACTCCGCTTTGGATCTCTCAGGCCTTTCAGCAGCAAGAACCGGCGTCTTCGCTGGTTAATATGTCGTCTTCATCAGTCGAGGTTACCGCACTCGTGGATGAGGCGTCTATTTTGGCACATCCATCCTTAACATCGTCCTTCGAAGTTTCGGCAGTTCTGCGGTCATCACGCGTCTGGCACATTGTCAGCATTCCGACATGCGACCAAGGCTCAGTATCACAGCCTACGTCACCGGGACCAGGTTTCCAAGGACAGTCTGGTTGGTCTAATGCGACGGTTTCATCTCAGATTCGAGCTTGGTTTCTCACGAACTGGATCCAGAAGTATAAAGCGGTTGATTTTACTGCCGACTTTGGAATCGACGAGTTCGTGGATCGATATTCTGCGCTTCTGCAAAGCAGCAACGTCGATGCAACGTATCCCTTTGCACTGGACTCTTGGGCTCAGACCCAGCGTGGGTGGGGTGCGGATGGGTTTTTCCACGGTCGTCAGCGAATCTGGTTGCGAGAGGATGTTTGGCGATCCCTGGAGGGTGAGCTGGATGGATTGTTACTAATCCAGCAGCAACCGCCTTATGGTGAGTATGCAGTTCCCATGCTCAGCACATTCGATCGATCGGGCATGAATACACCTGCGTCGCGAGAAAATCTGTTAAAGAGAAATTCCAACCTTTTGGAAAACGAACAAGATCTGACGATGTTCGGATCTAAATTCGCAGCCAACGATCCCGAAGCTCATGGAAGACATGTCGAAGTCCGTGAAACCTCTACAGTACGAAAAGTCTGGGTCGGTATAGTCTGGGCGTTGACTTTCTGGATTCCCGGGTTTGTGCTGAAGTGGGTCGGTCGCATGAAAAGACCTGACGTTCGAATGGCGTGGCGTGAGAAACTAGTTATTTGCTTATTTATTCTTCTCATGAATTGTGCAATTATCTTCTATATGAGTACGTATCTGTGTCTGTCTATGACGATATCACTTGAATATGTTAACCTTTCAAAGTTTTTCTCGGCAAAGTTCTCTGTCCTAATTTTAATATGGTGTGGGATAGTCAAGAGGTTGCTCAGCATACGCAGTCCAATAACTTTTATGTCAGCATCCATGGCAAGGTTTACGATATTAGTAAGTGGAATACTTTAATCATCTGTTGGAACGCCTCTTACGCATCCAGGCTCATTTTGGAAGCTTCAACATTCCGATAATGGCATCCAGACGACTGAAGCCACCATGAACGTATTTGCTGGCCTGGACCTCAGCAACTACTTCCCGCCTCCATTGACGGAAGCCTGTCCAGGACTCGTTACAGACTCCACTATTTGGCTCTCGGACAACACTACCATCTTGTACCCTAATGCACTACATACTTGCGGTTCCTACAAACAACCGTCCACAACCACGGCGCTGCATAACATCACATGGTACAGCGACGTCTTCTTGCCAAAGATTAGCCAGTACTATAAAGGTGAACTAGTCGTCTCGAAGAGCGAAATTCAATCATATGGTTCGAGTGGGTTCAACAATTGGGCGATTATTGATAATAGAATTTATGATCTCACAAACTATTTCTACACCATCAATCTATATCCGTCGTCAGTGAGTGAAGCCTACGCTCCATACGATTTTCTCGACCCGACAGTTAAATCGCTGTTTGAAGACTATCCGGGCCAAGATATCACGCAGAAATTTTACAGCTCTACGGCTCTGTCCGACACCGCGCGTCAAAATAATATGAATTGTCTGCAGAATGCATTTTACGCCGGTATGGTCGATTTCCGCAACAGCGCGAGATGTCAGGCGGCGAACTACATTCTTCTCGCGATTGCCATTATCCTCGGACTTGTCATTCTTGTTAAATTTGTGGCATCCCTCCAGTTCGGCTCGAAGAGAAACCCGGACATCCAGGACAAGTTTGTTATTTGTCAGATTCCGGCATATACTGAGGGCGAAGAACAGCTACGAAAGGCTATAGATTCCCTTACGGCACTGAAGTACGACAATAAGCGGAAGCTTCTCTTCATTATTTGTGATGGTATGATTATCGGTTCCGGAAATGACAAGCCAACGCCCAATATTGTCCTTGACATTCTTGGTGCCGATCCTCGACTTGACCCACCACCTCTGCAATTCAAATCGGTCGGCGAAGGGTCTCTTCAACTCAACTATGGCAAGGTCTACTCTGGTCTGTACGAGTACGAGGGAAACGTGGTACCGTACATTGTGGTCGTCAAGATTGGAAAGCCTACTGAGAAATCCAAGCCCGGTAACAGAGGAAAGCGTGATTCTCAGGTCATGTTGCTCGATTTCTTGAACCGTGTGCACTTCAAGTCCCCAATGTCGCCGCTGCAGCTCGAAATTTTCCATCAGATCAATAATGTCATTGGTGTTGACCCTGAATTGTACGAGTACCTGCTGATGGTTGATGCTGATACTTCGGTGTCAGAAGATTCGTTGAACCGTTTGGTCGCATGTTGTGCTCAGGATAGTCGTGTTGCTGGCATTGCTGGTGAGACAAGTCTGCAGAATGAAGAGGGAAGTTGGTGGACCATGATTCAAGTTTACGAGTACTATATCTCTCATCATTTGGCGAAGTCCTTCGAGAGTTTATTCGGTAGTGTGACCTGTCTTCCCGGATGTTTCTGCATGTATAGACTTCGTACTGCTGATAGAGGACGTCCATTAATAATTTCCACCCAAGTTATTGAGGAGTATTCTGACGGGCAAGTCGATACGCTTCATAAAAAAAATTTGCTTGCACTAGGTGAAGATCGATACTTGACAACACTCATGACGAAGCACTTTCCGCGGATGCGCTTCGTCTTCACGCCAGACGCTTTTGCACAGACTGCTGCTCCAGAAACATGGTCGGTCCTCCTTTCCCAGCGTCGTCGTTGGATTAACTCAACCATCCACAATCTGGCGGAACTTTTGTTCCTTCCTGACATGTGCGGGTTCTGTATTTTCAGCATGCGTTTTGTGGTCGTCATTGATCTGGTTGGAACATTGATGTTACCTTCAGTCGTGGTCTATCTCGGCTACTTGCTCTACTTGATTATCACTGGCAGCGGCCCGTTCCCATTGATCTCGATCATCATGATTGCATGTGTCTATGGTCTACAGGCTCTTGTGTTTATTCTCAGACGACAGTGGCAGCACGTAAGTTTCAAACGTATTCTGCTTATTTAACGTCACTAACGAGATATAGGTTGGTTGGATGATAATCTATTTGCTTGCTTGTCCGATTTATTACTTCGTTCTCCCTGTGTTTTCTTTCTGGAACCAAGATAACTTCTCCTGGGGTAATACTCGTATCGTAGTCGGCGAGCGTGGTAGCAAACAGATCGTGGCAGTGGACGACGAAGGCTTTGACGAACGCAGTATTCCAATGCAGACTTGGGAGGCTTATGCGGCCGCCAATAATCTTCCCGGTGGAATTCGTCCAAATGTTCAGGGTGCGAACGAGAAAGGTGCAGCCGCATCAGTCATGTATACAGACAAATTACCAGAAGAGTACGAGCTGGATGACATGCGATCGACGTACTCGGGATACCCTCTCGCGCCCGTGAGCGTGTACAGTGGCATGCATGCACATACCGGGAGACCTGGCACGATGATGTCTGGGAATCGCGTGAACTCTTATTACTCCGGCAGTAATTCTGGATTTCCAGCGACTGCTTTAGGTAGACCGCAGTCCAGTATGACGCTGTACCAACAGCAACAGCTGATGCTGCAGCAGAGGCAATCTTCGTATGGCGGACAAACGCCTAGCATTAGGTATAGTTCGATGAGCCACCGTCAGTAATTGTACTGCATCATAGACAAAAGGAGGATCAGTTAGGGTTTCATTGGGTTTAGAAAGGTTTTATATACAGAAATTTCGTAATCTTTTCATATGAGATATACTTTGCTACTGTTGCATAATATGGGTTTTGGTTAAAATGTCACTCATCTGGTCTCTCGTTGTTAATTACGTTTGCATTGGAGTATTAATGTCATTGGCTTAGTGATACACAGTACATTAATGTATTCCGGGCACTCTTTTTGCGTACCTTCGGAAACGCAATAACCCGCTAATGCACATCTATGTAATTACATTCCAGTTACATAAGTCAGTTAATCCTTCACTCCATCTACTTTTGCTATCTAATCTACAACAGCTTTCTAATGCGGCTGACCTGGTCAAGAACTGCACTCTTGGCCGTACCGCCGATAGCATTACGTCTCTCGACGCTCTTCTCATAATCGAACACTTCGCCTCTAACATCCTCACCGAACCGCGTATCCACACTCTGGAGCTCTTTCAGACTAAGCTTATCGATGCCACCGACGGCTGTAACCTCCGCCAACCGTACTACCGCGCCGGAAATGTGGTGCGTTTCTCTGAACGGAACGCCCTTGCGCACGAGGTAGTCCGCGAGGTCGGTAGCAAGCATATCAGGCGTGAGCGCGGCAAGCATCTTCTCCGCATTAACCTTCAACGTCGATAACACGCCTGTCGCGATCAAGATCGAGTGGGAGACTGTGGTCAAGGCATCGAAAAGCGGCTCCTTGTCTTCCTGGAGATCTTTGTCGTATGTAGACGGCAGCGACTTGAGTGTCATCATGAAGCCCGCGAGGCCGCCGAACACGCGGCCGGATTTACCTCGAAGCAGTTCCAAACTGTCCGGATTCTTCTTCTGGGGCATGAGACTGCTGCCGGTCGAGTAAGCGTCGGCTAGGTCGATGAATCCGAATTCCGCGGTAGAGTAAATGATCAAGTCTTCGGAGAAACGGGATAGGTGATTCATGAAGAGTGAGCCCCAGAACATAGTCTCAACGACAAAGTCGCGATCTGAGACAGCTGTCAACGAGTTAGTCACGAGGCCGTTGAAGCCCAATTCAGATGCCAAGTATTCTCTGTCAATGCCATAAGGGTGTCCTGCAAGAGCACCGCAGCCAAGAGGCGAGAGGTTGACACGGTCAATCAATTGCTCCAGTCGCTGAAGATCCGAAACCAGATAGGTGGCATATGAAAGAAGCCAGTGAGACCACCGAATTGGCTGTGCACGCTGAAGGTGAGTGTATCCTGGCATCAAAACGTCTATCTCGACCTCAGCACGGGACACAAACACGCTCAAGAGCTCCTTTAAAATCTTTTTGATTTCTATGAGTTGCTCACGCACGTAAATTCGCATGTCTGTAGCAACCTGGTCGTTGCGGCTGCGACCAGTGTGCACCTTTCCCGCAATCTCGCGGCCAATGATCTCACCAAGTCGGCGTTCATTAGCAGTGTGAATATCCTCGTCATCTTGCTTCTCTTCAAAGGAATTGCTTTCCCATTCTTTCAAAATAAGGCCGAGACCTCGGTGAATCTCAGAAAGCTCGAAGTCATTCAGGAGGCCGAGCTTGTGCAGACCGGCAGTGTACACTTTCGTACCCTCGAGATCCGCAGCATACATCTTCTTGTCGTAAGGGAACGAGGCGTTATATAAGGCCATCAATGGGTCCATTCCACCTACGGGGGAATTAGAGGTAATTCGATTTGCCCCTAACACTCGAATTTACCTGTAAATCGACCGCCCCAAAGGGACTTGAAATCTTTCTTGCCAGTAGCCATGCTGTAGTCTTAACCAATTCCTCAATTAACCAGTTCCTGGAAGCGGAGCACACAGTATTGGGATACCAAATATTTTACGTTGATCGACGAATTGTGAGGGAACGAAATAAAATATGCAAAATTTAGGTGTGGATGACTCCTATATGTTAGAACTTTAATTTTTTGAAGCGCGCAACATTGATTTAGTTGCAACCGTTATTACCGCTCGCCGTGGCTTTTACGCCGAGCCGCAATGGTATAGTAAACCATCTCATCATTGTATTTCTTCAACATCCAACCTGCCTATGACGTCTCTAAAGCCATTCCACGCTACAGATTTATTCCGAGTAAACGCAGTCAACCTTGACGTGCTGACAGAGAACTACAACATATCGTTTTATCTGTCATATCTGGCACAATGGCCTTCACTATTTTTTAGTACCGAGAATCCTCAGGGCGAAATAACCGGGTACAGTGAGTTGATACATTCCTTTCCTTGCCTGAAACGGTTATTCTAACTCTTTGGTTGCAGTGATGGGCAAAGCTGAAGGTAGAGGCAAGGAATGGCATGGTCATGTTACATGCCTGAGTGTCGCGGCTGATTACCGTCGCATCGGACTCGCGCGGACGTTGGTCGAGAACTTGGAGCGCCGCAGCGAGGATCCGTATGATGCATACTTCATTGATTTATTTGTCCGCGCAAGCAATGCGCTGGCTATTGGGATGTACAGGAATTTTGGATATAGCGTGTATCGCCGCGTGGTCGGATATTACGGCAGCGACGATGGGGTCGACAACGAGGATGCGTTTGGTAAGCTCTTTGTTCGATATCCTCTTTCGTGTAAGACTCTAATCAAAGGGTTTAGATATGAGAAAACCGCTCAAGAGGGATAAGAATCGGGACAGTATACGGGAAGATGGCGAGAACTGTAGAGTACGGCCAGAAGATGTCTACCTTTAGTGGATCGAACAAATATAATACATTATTTTGGATCATTATCTACTGTACACCCTAATTTACACAACGAGACCATACAATAATCCAAAACGCCAATCCTTAAAAATCAAATCACCAAATACTCATCAACAATCATCCTCGCAAGCCTAAAATTTCCGCTCATAACGTACACCAACTGTAAATTATATGCAATAACCATCCGCAGATTATACGTCCTGACACTATTGTCTTCTTCTGCTGATGGTAACTTGACCGCCAACGCACTCTCATAATACTTTGTTGCGAGAGTTGGCAGGCCCAGCATGTGAAACGCCCTGCCCATATTATAATTTGTCTCCTGCAACTCCGCCCATCCGGTCACCTTTCCCTTCGAAGATCCTACACGGACGCGATAGTAATCGATCAAGTAACTTAATCCCTGAACGATCTGCAGATGTCGATTATTCGTCTGTCGCTGCATAGCGCGATGGAGATGAGCCATTGCGATGGAGAATAGAATCATTGGATCCTGCGGCGCGACAGCGAACGCTCTCATGTAGTAGCTCAAACTAGGTACGTGACTTCGTGACGCTGCTAGAATTTGTCCGTATAAGGTCAACAACACAGGATTTTCCTTTTCGAATTGCGCAGCAGACGCTTCTGACGAGTTATCCTTCACCTTGATGGATCCAACTATGGCGTGGCCTTGAACAAGAGAGTCCATACCCTTCACGTGACGGAGGAGATACTTCTGAGTTCCAGGTAAATTGAAAATCTCTGAGGCGGAAGTGCCGGCAGGTAAACAGCACAGTAGCAGTCGGTACATGGCAGGATTAAATTGTGTTTCCTGTTGAGCGAGGAACGTGCGCACAGTATCCATTGCGGTCTTGTAATCCCTGACATGTAGAGCGCAAGCCAAGTTTACCATGGTCATAATGCGCACTCGCTCCTTGTCTTGATGAAACACGTTCGCGTCCTTTGCACTCTTCAACACCGAATACGCATCTTCTATTTCCTCGTGCCAAGTCAAAGTCAGCGCATACTGCATGAATATCGAAAACCAGCCGTCGAATGACAATCCGCGGAAAGCTGTAGCATCTTGCTCTGGCTCTTCTTCGTGGATCGCTGGTTGCTGGAGTGACTCTTGCAAACGCGTGGCCATGCCTTGTAATTTATCATGCAGCGTCTGCCTGCCAGCACGGCGACGAGCGGTCGCAAAGAACCCGCGGAAAACGCGCTGTTTATCCGAAGGATAGAATGCCTTCGTATTCGTGAACATATCCACCAATTCCGACGCTGTTTGTAACCACTCAGACACTGCCACAGGATTACCGGTCTTCAGACCATCCTGGTATTGTCTGAGGCGTTTGAGCTTTGCTTGTACGACTTGCGCAGCCTGTTCCTCAGCCTGCATACGCTCGCTCCTCGATGACCGAACTTTACCGGTGCTCGTCGCCGATGGTCGTGATCGTGAACCTGGCCCCGGTCCCTTAACCGCACTGCGCCCCTCAGTATTCGGAATGAATGACGGTACTGACTCGCCGCCTGCCAGACTTGGCTCTCGCTCCACTTGCGGCTCAACTGAAACTCCCCTCGAGGCAGCAGACACCGCATTCCGTTCGCGCTCCTGCTCTCTCCGCAGCTTCATGACCTCGTTCACGAGTTCCAGCGCTTCATGCCGCTTACCTGTTGCTTCGTACACCTCAGCCAACGCGATCCTGGCATCTAAATTGCCGTGGTCACCTGCGATCACGGTCTGATAGGCAGCTTCCGCTTGCTCAAAGTCCGCGAGGCCGTGAAGACACCGACCCATGGCCATGACGAGCTGGGGGGTCGCGTATTCCTCAATCTCAGCCAAAGGCGCGTACAGCGCGAGTGCCTGCTCGTATTGCTCCGCATCGACCAAAGCCTCAGCGACGTCTAAATACAGATCTGCATAACGCCGAGCTTCTTCATCTGTTGACCCGTCACTGTGTTTCTCGGCTTCGGCAAGTAAGAACCCGGCGTGCATAAGCGCGGTGTCTATGTGTCCCAATTTCAATCTGTAAATAGCCATTTTTGCACGCAGATCGAGCGGTATCGTGTACCCACTCATGGCAGCGACGTTTCCACGTTTCGACAACTGAAAATGGCGGTTAAGTACTGCTCGAGCAGGATCGTATTCATCGTCGTTGTCGTCTGGTACGTCATTCCAGAAACGTTCGGAGGTGCGCTGGAGAAGCCATCTGGCTGTCGATTTGATGAATTTAATTGCTTTGAGCCATTCTTTCTGTGCGCCGTAGAGTTCTGCAAGGATGTTGAGTTCCGACCAGCCAAATGATGGACTTGATGAGCGGCGAGATGACGATATGAGAGATGCTTGTGGGGACTGGGATGTCTGCAGGATATCTTCGTATAACTTTGCCGCAGATGGGATGTTCCGTTGTAGTACGTGTACTGATGCGAGCTCTTTGATCACGGTAAGGTCGTCTGGCAGCAAATCGTGCAGTTTCTTGAACCCCTCGAGAGCCTATTACAGTCATCAACAATCCCATAGCTACCGAACATGCCAAAAACAAAAGCTTACCTTTCCAAGGTTACCCATCTCTTTAAACACCAACCCTCGTTCAAAAATAGCCTCAACGTCCTGCCCATTTGCAAGAATAGCACGGTTGTAGCAATACAGCGCCTGATCGATCTGTCCGATCTGGAACGATAATTTCCCACAAATCGACCACAATTCACTATCTTTCAACCGCAGATGTCCAGCAGAGATCCACGCGAGCAAGCACTTCGGGATATTCCCACGCTGCTTATGAATCTCGCCCAACGTCTTCCACGCCGCGTAGACATGATTGTCAATCCGAATGACTTCTCCCAATATCCGCTCCGCCTCGTCTAAATCGTCGGTCGCGTACGCCTGGTTCGCTTGACCGAGTAGAATCTTAACTTCGTCAGACGGCTCTTGTTCACGACTGCCACCGCCAAACCCGCCTCGTCTCTTCTTTTTCTTGCTTTTAGATTGCCCAGATGCAGATTTAAATCCTGCAGCCATACGCAAATGGTCATGAAAAACAGCGTCGTCACGTAGCGACGGATCAAGTACAGTATCATCAATTCCACTCTCACCACCATTAGCATCATCGTCTCTCACTTCATTCCCATTTTCAAACAGGTTCCCACTCCGCGCAGTCATCCCATCATTATTAGAACCTTCATCTCCATCCTCAATATTCTCGAAATCAGAACCAACGTTATCGTCACCTTCTGAACCGGAATCTGTATAATCCGCCGCAATCAACTGACGCATGCGCTCAGTCTCGGGATCGTCGGCGTCGTAAAGCATCGACATCTTCTACCGCTGTTTGCAATATCAACTTACACAGACGGAAGAGAGAACTAAGCTACATGGGTCGCTGCATAGTTCGAGTGGTACCACGAATTGCTGGAGATAATATACTAACTATAAGTTATATGTAAAGGAATAAATAACCCTAAGCCACGACCCTTGACAAAGTGCGCGGTTAGGGGACTTGCAGTTTGTGCATAACGTTGAAGCGCAAGTCAATATGCAAGCTATTATTTATACAATCCAAAGGTGAAGTTGATTCGAATAAGTATTGTTTAGGCTCGTTGTTTCTGGTCGTTAAGCCGATAGTGGACATGTGTTCACACTACCAAAAGTTACACGCATGCATTCTTTGAAACCATATCGTCTTCATTATCATCGCATACTATATACCACTATATTACTACCTCACATAATCGCACAAAATCGCACAAAATAAAAAATACACGTTAAAAGCACAAAAATGGCATAAACACAAAACTTCTCGAATTCACTAATAAACAAGAAAACAAACTAATTAGTAATATCACAAAAGGGTGCACTTAAATTATACTAAAACATAGACAAAAAACATACAAAAATAAAACAATAAAAATTAACCCAACACCAAAAACACCCAGGAGTTATTATACACTAAAAAATACTGCAGAAGTGCTACTAACACAAGAATAACACGTATAAAACGATACAAAACACAAAATAAGTATTACCGGAATATGAACACTAATCAAAACACTCACAAAAAAGTATACAAGTTGAAATCAAAGAATGCATAAATTAGAATCCCAGTCTCTACAAACTTTTTCACACATCGCTTTTGATAGAAGAAAAATCTCTTTTGTAAACATCGCTATTCCGTATCGCACAGACTCTATCAGCCATACAATTAAACATCGCCCGTAGCCTCGACGCTCTCGTTCCACGTGAACCCACTGGTAGGATCAAAATTTAGACCTCCAGCCGTAGCATCATCCGTGTTCAGAAACGTATTGATATCAAACTCCAAGTCGCCGATATCACCATCAGCGCCTGTGCCAAAATCAGGGAACAGCGACGGCGCGTCCGCGTCCAAAAACGATGACGGAGCTTCCGAAGTCTGAGGTGCCGATCCGGAGCTTGCGGTCAGCGACGATGTCGACGGAGCAGAAACATTGTTCGAGGCATTCGATATATTGCCGGTATTATTCGCGGCATTCTGCGAGGCAGAGAAGGTCGTCGCTTTAAGAAGTAATGGGTTGGTACCACCGGTCATATTGTTGCCAGCACCACCAGCATTCCCGTTCGTAAACGACAGAGGATGTTGCGGAGTTATAGGCGTGGTCGGAGTAGGCGGCTCGGATGTAGGACCAGGAGTCGCCGAAGGAGTGACAGGTTGATTGCCCGCCGCTGCAGCAGCTGCGGCGGCCGCGGCAGCGGCCTGCTGCTTTTTTGTGCGCTTTTTTGGTTCGCGTGGTTCCTTTTTACCCTTGGGTAGTATCTTCGCCGCGGGTGGAGTAGGGGCCGTGATAGGAGTGCTCGCCATGGACGGCGACGCTGATGCGCGCGGAGCGCTAGACGGAGCTTGTGGCGGCGGCATCTGCTGTTGCTGCTGTTGTCGGGATTGCGGCTGCGGTCCTTGCTGAGAGATAGCCTGCTGCCCACCTTGTTGGAGACCAGGCTGGTTCTGACCCGGCATCATTTGCTGACCATTACTTTGTTGCTGTGTCCATATCAAGTTGGCGTTGGTTTGCTGTCTACCAGGTATGCCCTGCTGGCGAGGACCACCTTGATCAGCAGCAAGTTGTTGAAGGTGAGCCGCATTGAAGCCTTGCGGGTGCGACGGCTGCACGCCACGCATCATAAGATTGTTGCCGCCCGGACCACCGACAAGAACATTGAACTGATCCATGGCAGAGAATCCACCCGCCATATTCGGCGACGCGTTCCGAGAGTTCGCTTGCTGACCCTGACCTGCAGGGTGCTGCTGGCCATCTGGCAATGGCGATCCCGGAATGGCTTGATTCGTAATCTTGGGCGTTGCGCGTTTGGCCATATCCATATTAGGCTGTGGCGATGGCGCAAGTCGTCCTTGCTGTGGTGACATAGCCGGGAACGGGGCAATATTCTCGCCTGGTTGTTGGCCCTGTCCTAGTTGCCCTGGTTGCTGTCCTGGCTGACCGCCTGGCGCGCCAGAAGTAGAGGGTTGCTTGATGACAGCATCCTGCTGTTCCTGTCGAGCAACCATAAGCCGTCGCTTATTCTGCTGCTCGAGCAACATCAACTGCATTTGATAGTCTTGCAGGGCATTCGTGTTGCCACCCACTGACTGTTGTGTGCCAGGGGGAATGCGTAACTGACCAGGGGCGGCGGGGTTTTGGCCGTAAGAGTCGGCAACGTACATGGCAGGATGTCCCTGTTCAGACGACGAGTGAGTAATCATGGGCGAGCCACCAGGAATGTGGGAAGCACCAGGTTGCAAGCCGGGTCCAGCTGCTCCTTGTCCCTTGCTCATGTTCAAGAGCGCACGATGATTGTTCATGAGATTGCTCGAGTACTGCTGAAGCTGCTGAGCCTGCATAGCCGCCTGAGACAGTCCCGGCTGCTGTTGCAAGTGGCCCTGCTGATTAGCCTGCTGCTGTAAATGCTGGGCCTGCTGCTGCTGAGCCTGTTGCTGCTTTAACTGCAGAATCGGGGCACTAAATTGCTGATTCATCTGGCCTGGATTCATTCCTGTGTTGAGGAGCATCTGGTGCGCCGCCTGATTGTTTGTTTGTTGACCAGCAGCATTCACAAATCGATTGGACGCAACCTGTGAATAAGCTCCATCTGGCGAGAGCCGCTGCCTCTTGGATGGGGATCCAGACTGTGCGGGGGTAGGAGAGTGTTCAGATCTGCCGTCGACGCCGGACTCTTGTGGTTGGCCTGGCTGCGGTCCCTGTTGAGAAAGTTGTCCGGCCTGCTGTGCCGCCTGCTGCATATGTTGCTGTTGTTGGGCGTACATCTGTTGCTGCTGCCTCATTGTTTGTATCTGAGCGCTTAATCGACTGTTAGCAACTGGTCCTTACATACTCTATAAGCACCGTTTTGAACTTACGCAGTCAGTCCACCCGCAGCAGCACGACGCGTGAGAGCAGCTTGACGGGCAAGCTGCTGTTGTCGTTGCTTCTCGATGTCAGTCATGCCCTCCGGTAAATGACCGATACCGTTCAATCGCGCAGTTATTGCCGACGCATTATGAGGATAGCCCGCCATGGCCGTAGGATTCATGATCTGGCTTTGGGCGCCTATGGCAGCACCGCCAGGGCCGTGTTGCTGCTGAAGCTGTGCGGCTCGCGCCACCTGCTCCTGTCGCAGGCGCTGTAGAAAACGGTTAATAAATCGATTGGAACATTAAAATAATTCAGCGGGATCTCGTACCTGAGCATGGACGAATTGCTGGGCCGGAATACTCGCCGGCTTGTTCGATCGCGCGAACAAGAGATCCCAGAATATGAGCCACCACTCGAACAAAAATCCTTCGGGTGCGTCGATGATTCCGACGGATTTGGATAGTGTATTGCCGTTTCCACTCGCGCCGGATGCGGGATCATCGTGGCCGCCACCGTTATTCGCTGTAGACAAGGTATTGTTTGCATTGGGAGGCTTTGAGTCGTGGTCGGTTGCGCCGTTCTTGCCTGGGCCGTTATTGCTCGCGTTCGGGTTGGAAGTGTCACCGTTAGCGCGAGATTTCTCAAACTTGACATCGCCCATAATTTCGGATGAGTCGATGTCGCGGCGCTGGTTCTGGCCCATGAATCGCGCGGCGGCCGGTTGACCGATAGTCGCGCCTTTCATGACGGTATGGACCTTGACATCGGCCTCCTGACCGAAGACACGTGCGGACTGGTGTAGGTTGTGCTTCATGAGGTAGTCATAGATGTAAGCATTGAGAAAGTCCTGCTCCGATCGATGCTGGTGAGTGGACTGCTGAAGTTGTTGATGCTGTAGCTGCTGTTGCTGGAGCTGAGGCGCAGAGCCAGGCGCAGTGCCGGTGTTTGTGCCCGGCGGCGCGGCCAGAGGCGTGTCCGGGTTCATGGCAAAGTTCCTACTGGACGCGGCCTGCGGAGGGAGTCGGAGCGGGGAGTGTAGAGAGCACTGGACAGGGCAAGAGTGCAGTGGTGAGGGCGAGTGCGGGTGCGAGTGCGGAGGGCGGGTTGCGCTTCACAACTGGCGAGCCGTGGCGTTGTGCTAAGCGCGCAGACGTTGCCATATTTATGGTGCAAATATGCCGCACAGTGCATTTTGAACAGCGTAGATCTCAGGCCATGCTGAGAAATGCGACGACCGAGATAAACTAGTGAACGGAGCAACTCGATCTGCTCGCGCGAACACTGAGCCAGTCTCCTCGCGATCCCATGTGTTTTTGGTGCGATAGTACACTGTTCCAGACGCAATTGTTGGCAGACATTGACTACGTTGCGGGATCATGCAGAAAGGGAATGAATAGCGTGTACTGCTTGTTCAATGCATTACCCGAGTCCACTGACTTTAGACCCTCACTTGACATCAGACAATCGCCGCGCCGGCGGTTTGCAATTACTTCCCGAGTCATCCCCTTCCATACAACTGTCACATAAATAAGTACATAGACCAGCCGACGTCTGACGATCGACGCATGGGCACTAAATACGGTCCTGAATTCAGGACTACAAACCACCTTTGTGAGTCGCGCTTATTTGTTTGTACTGGATATATGGTGCTATCGTCCGGCCACTTGTGCACCGAGTTGTTAGTCAAATTGTGATACACCCAGTCAGCCACTGCGTGTGTCGGCCTGCTGTAGTATCATAATCATAATATTTAATTGTATATATTATGTGGAATACATATACTGTAATATTCCCTTTATGGGGCTCTCCAGGACCTGGCAGCAGGCTCGAACAGACTAAGGTTTCATTCCAGCACGTGAGCCACCCGCCTTTAGTGGGTTCGCGTATTTCTTGGGCAGCGGCTTGTGACTGCGACCATTCGCGGCCTCAGGCAACATGTATGTTATTGTAACCGGTCTCTACCAGCACCACTCGCCACCCTCTTTGGGTCGGCTTCATGCGAAATACCTGCAAGCGGGCTGGACTAGGTTTGAGTGGTGACTAGCCGACTCCAGAATAGTGTCCGGGGGCGAGAGTAGGTGTGTTCGAACACTCCTCAGTGATATAACCCCACAAACGTCTAGTTATTCAATAATTTCGTATGCCGCTCGCGGTCAGATCCTCCGATTCAAATATTCAATAAGCAGGCATTCGCAAGTCGTCTTGGGGAAGTTCCGTCAAATAAAGAAGTTGACATCGTCGTCAGAAGGAACAGTGTTAGGTTTTACCACCGGGATTCTTTGTTTTCCCACTGGGTTTTTATTCCAAGAGGGGTTCCCTACACCTTTGTCCAAATGGATGCCCCTTTTCCGTCGTCAAAAGAATCAATGTTAGGTTTTACCTCTGGGATTCTTTGTTTTTCCCGCAGGGTTTCCTACGCCATTGTCGAAATGCATGTTACCTTCTTTTCTGTAGATTCTCGGCTAAAAGAGAATCTATACATTGACTGCCAGAGATGCACCTCGATCTTTAATGCTTCCATCATGTTACTTCACTGGCACATGATGTCAAGTGGCAGTGTCTTCGGGATGCTGCCGCGTTGGGTCCTAGCCCGGCTGTACAGTAGCAGCGAAGCTTCTGTACAGTCCAAGTCCCACGTGGATTGGCAGCTCCTTTTTGAGTCAAAAGACTTCCAATGCCTGCTTAATTTTCGAAATATTGCGGGTGTTGCTGACTTTGCGAGTTTTTGCTAGGCGAACATATATGTATTGTACAACAGATAACGATCTCTTGCCGCATAACCTTGCTTCTCGCAGTCCCATATCCAACATTGAATCTAGTCGTCTCCCACTGGCATTTCGTCCTCCAATATACGAATTAGTGTAACCCGCATTTCTGTAGTCTCATGTCCACGTAACACATCGCTTATAAACTGCGCCTCCACTTGCGTTTGAACCTATGACGTCAGCTTGTCAGCATCTATCTCATTCGTATTCGTTACTCCTAAATGGCATACCATCTCTAGAGCACCTCTTAAAACCCCACACAGTATATTAGAATACCACAGCTCATTGACAGCCTTGCCGTCATCTGGCAGCTCCACAAAATCCGCTAACGGATTCTCGTCAAATATCAGACTGAACTGTTTATTATCCTGTGACCAATTCCCCACAGTCGGTGTAATATTCAAAAATATCTTGAATCCAACCTATACCCACACAATGTTAGCACTCTTGCTTTTCCACTGTCACAAGCAAACCAAACTTGAAACTCACTTTGGAAATAATCTCGGCTGTATCTTTAAACGTCCGACAGCGACTCGTATTTGCCCGCGCTAAGAAATCCTCAATCAATCGTATGCCGATGTTATATCCCATCTTATCCAATTGCTCATTGACTTGTATATAATCATTTCCGAAGTCCTTGCAAAGCTGCGCGACCACGGACCCATACGTAAGCGTAACCAACTCCGCATTCTATCGCGATTATTAGTCTTGCTGCTTATTTGAACGGGAGAACACATGGGACTACGTGCCACTTTCTCGACTCTGGTCTTCCACACTTCTTCGCCTACTTGCCGTGGTGTCCGTGCCATATTGTGATTGTAGGACAATTGATTGGTGCTATATGGGCGTTCTCGCTGTCCCCTTGGATCGTAATATGAGAAATCACTCAGGTCATAAGTCCTACCGGAAGTATTCAAATGCAATCCTCTCGGGTAATAGTCGATGGGATTATAGCCTATTTATACACCAATATTCTTGAGTTTGTAAATGTCGTAGACGAGCAGGCACGCTTGACGTCGACACCCATCATCAAAGCGCCGCGGGAAACAACCTTTTTCACAGACCTACAAACCTCCACCCTCACGCAGCGACACTACTATCCAATCACCCCTCTCAATCAGGCGCCCACACCACTACGCAAATCACCCGATATCACGCGCGCCTCGGTCGTCACATGGACAAGCGGAAAGGTGTCTCCGAAGTCGGGCAACTCACACCGGCCAAGCGACATCGCGGGACGGCGGCGACGTCCGTTGCGGTCGTGAACACGTCTGTTGCCCAGGGCCCGCTGATTCAAGCTGTATGAAATCTTTTACTCCGCGAAATCTCTAAGATGCGAAGAAGCCGTGCTAACAAGTATATTGTAGGTTCAACGGAGTTCTAATCTACAAGCACCGATCATACAATTATCGGGTCATACGGTACGTCATTCAGGTTATCATCTGGGCAAAAAGAACGTTGATCTGATAGGTACAGGGCGAAGTGTATGCATGCCGATTCGACAACACAGGCGAAATAATAGCATCAGGCTCCCAAGACCGGACAATTCTGCTCTGGAACACATACGGTGCAAACGAAAACTTTGGCGTAATAAAGGGCCACAAGGGTGCTGTCCTCGACCTTGCGTTTTCCCGGGACTCGCGTGGCCTGTATTCCGCCTCCTCGGACGCGACGCTGGGTGTATGGGACGTCGACAGCGGTGTGCGCGTCCGCAAGCATGTCGGGCACGAGGATATTGTGAACAGCATTGACCGCGTGCGTCGCGGTCCAGAGTTACTCCTCTCCGGATCCGACGATGGGTCAATTGGCCTATGGGACCCGCGGACGAAACATGCCGTCGAGTATATGGAGACGGATTTCCCTGTTCTGGCTGTTGCGTTTGGTGAAGGCGGGAATCAGGTATTTTCGGCTGGCGTAGACGAGGATATTAAAGTCTGGGATTTACGGCAGAGAGGCGTAGTTTACACACTCCCTGGCCACGCTGATTCCGTCACGTCCTTGAATGTGAGCGAGGATATGCAGTATTTGGTATCTCACTCTATGGACAACACCGTGAGGACTTGGGATATCCGACCATTCGCGCCCGAGTCCCGGCTAATTAAGTTATATGGTGGTGCGCCGGCAAGCGACGTGGAAAAGAACTTGCTTCGCGCAAGTTTCAGTCCGGATGGATCGCAGATTATCGCTGGCTCTGCGGATCGAACGGTTGTCATTTGGGATACTTTGACAGGGAAGATATTGTACAAGTTACCGGGACATACTGGTTCCGTCAATGACGCTAGGTTCTCGCCGCTGGAGCTTAACGTTATATTAAGCGGATCTACAGATCGGACATTGATGCTTGGCGAACTTGGTAAGGGGTAAAATGCATTAATTTTATGTGTCATATGTTTAGTTATCTGTATATTATAGTGTTGTCATTATATGATGCAGGTGCGGTTACACAAATTCTTCCAACCAATCAAAAAAATCACACAACAGGCAAACTCCTAGATCCCAGTCTATGTCTTCCAATCTCCGCCCTATCATTTAAGAGATAGACGGTAACAATATAGTACACGGAATTTACAACTCCAAATTAAAATATCTACATACCCACCAAACTTGATGTCAACGTCTTTTTACGCTTCATAACCTCGTCAAACACTATCGAGTCACGGATTTATTTCTCGACAACGGTCGCGGAATCGCGGCGACACGGGTAGTATGTCTGCGTAATCTCTGGGCATACTCAATGGAACTCTCGATTACGCCTTCATATTTTGTCTTATCTTCCGCGCTTGAATTTCGCTTGTCAATCCAATATGCAAGCACAGTCGAAGCCTCGATTTTGACTCGTTCCAATTCCTGCATGTGGGCGGATAATTCCTCTGCTGTCATGTTCTTAAGTGCGACGTCACTGACACGGGATATTTGGCGTGTATAGTCTGCGTCAAAGTCAGGCGGTGGGCCAGGCGTACCTGAGCGTGATAACGAACTTGTCGGGGGTGGCGGCACGGATGCTGGACGCGTTGGTGGATCTGACCCTACCTCGTCTGGCAGAGGGGCTGAGCGCGTCGATTGCATCGATTGCCTAGCAGACAAGGGTCCGTTCGATGTCTGCATTGACCTTCTGGATGAGAGTACCAGTTTCTCTTGTCGTTTCTTGGCGGGGAGAACCTATTGCGATTGTGAGCTTATCTTCTTTCTGGTTCTCGGTAAATCGTACCTGGTCAAGGTCGACAGGAACTCCAAGGCTGACAAGATATGTCCGCCGTATTCTGCTAGTCCGCCAGTCGGGAGGCTGTGGACTCGGTACCTCCCTCAAGTTCGACCATAACGAGGCACTAACATCAACGCATCAGTCTGCCGGCACTGTTATTATCAGGTTATCAAATATACCGACCTCCGATTGGAAACTTGTAATGGTGATTTTAGTATCGCCGGTGGATCGTAGGGCTCAGAAGTCGCGGCAATCATTCGCGAAGTTGGGAATATGTCATCCGCTATCACAGCTGTCGCTGCTTCTAACATCTCCGTCGACGAGAAATCATCCATATCCAACAACTGTGGCCGACGTGGAGAACGATGTTGTATAATAGGTGTAATTGGTGGAGTCTCAGAGACAGGAGACGCTTGCGCTTCTCCAAAATCGCCAAAATCGTCGTCATCATAGTCGTCCTCATTGTCATTGCGCTCGATACCACGATTTACGCCTATTTCAGTCTCATCTCGCGCACTGTTTGCGATACCATTAGCGTGATTGAAGATTGATAAATCATTGCTGTCATCGTGGATCGTCATATCTCTCAATGGCTGTGATATGTCGCCTCCGTTATGCGTCGTTTGCACAGCTGGTACAGCCTCCAATTGTTTGTAGGCATCACCTTGATCCTCAACCTCTTGTGCCGGCGTCGAAGGTGCATCTACCCAGAGCTGCCCATCATCCGAGGCCATGTCCGCTATATAAATTCCAGCAGACGTAGCTTATTCTCGGGAGACTTTAAAAGGTGTTGTTTGCGATGTCGAAGTTGGGGTGGGGTTTACTTTTAAAATGTAGTATGGAGCAACGCTGTTTTGAATGTAATTTGTCCCCTCGACAACCTCGCCCTCGCCCAGGTCGATCAGTAAACTCTATCTGCGACACGGCACTGTTTACTGCCAGCGATATTGCACCACAATCACCTATTCATAAATACCGAAGAGTAGCTTACAATTTCCGTGTTATTGGCAGAAATTATGATTACACATAGTCATTATTTGAATTATTTAGTCAGTGCGCTATCCAGTCTGCAACTGCAAAGCTGTACAACGTCTGGCATCTGAAATCCGGTAGATCATGCAGTCACTCTAGCATCCAGTCGGACAATTAAAAGTAGGCACTGTTATTATCGAATCAATCTCCAGTGCGCAACGGCAGATGACGTATACTAAATATGAACAATATATGACTAATACTGCAGTACATGATGTCATTGCTACTAGCAAACGTAGCTGACATAATGCGGTATCTTCCTACTATAATCTGGATTAGCATCGAATATGTCCACTTCGAGCAAGTGGACCGTGGTTCATTGTATAATTCCCTGTCAAAACCCTCCTCCACTTATTGCAAGGTCTAGAACTGCCGCTTCCGCCCAGTGATGAGCGTGCGGCGCAAATTAAGGTTAGGGTTATAATTTTAATATCACTGCTAAAACGGGACTATGCGATATTTGACCCACCAGTTCCCACAGTGGAATATTGAGTCGAGATATTGGTGAGTTTCTCGCAATTTTCGATATTATTGTATATTTTAGCGTTAGTTGAGTAATTGACCGGTTCGCTGTAGGCCAATAGCTGGGGTGGATTTTGCAAGAGTGATCGAGATTTAGGTAGACGCGCGTAAATGAGAGTCTCCACTTAAATGCTCTCCAACGTAGGATTAGTTGGAGCCGAACTCGCCGCAGTTTATGCGATGCTCATCTATTTATGCCATAGCGCGCTTTGTCCCATTACATGTCCACGTTTATATCACTATATATCTTGACGGTTATGCAGACAGGAATGAGGTTCTGGTCTACACACTTCCCAATCACCCGTATCATTTTGAGTCCAGTATATATTGTAATTTCCTGCATTGCACTGCCGTAGCAGCATCCAGGAACGCCAAAATGGCATACATCCCGTAGAACAAGCACGAGTTACTATGTGCAATTTAAGTGCTATACAAAATACTCGTCAAATCCCTACAAACCAATCCTGCCTCTGTCATAATGGGACGGTGGCTGTTTAAGATTGGTAATTTACCAGGGAGCCTCTAGATTCATCAAACTCAAATCCCACACTATCCACTCACGATTCCCGTATCCCTCCACGGCCACGACCACCACGATATATCACCACATATCCCGAGACTCTCCTTGTTCGGAGTCGTCAGTTATACCCCGTTATTATTCCCGGCCTGAAATTTACTGAGCGTGAGTGAAACGTTGCCGATATCCTCAGCGAAATACAAAAAAGTGATATATTTCACATTTTTATATCAGCACCAGTACGCCCAATTGCCACTCCAATTGATCACAACTTCTTGAAATTGTAGCAATAATGGTACCGGAATATGCCCCTTCTACAGTCACGACAGCGGCTTCGCGTCTGCGGTCGAAAGCGCAGAATGGACATGCGTTGATGCCGATTCCGTTAACGAACTACGGTATACCGTCCGTTACATCTCGCCAACGGCCTCGTGCGCTACCATTAGAGCTGGACACGGTCGAAGGACGGCAAAATATCTCTCATAAGCCTCCACCCAAAAAAGAACGGGTTTTGGGATTGCAAGAGGCACCGACATATTATCCCAGCGAAGATGAGTTTAAAGATCCGTTCAAGTACATTGCCAGCATTGCCAATGAGGGGAAGGAGTACGGGATCATTAAGGTTGTGCCGCCGGATAGCTGGAGACCCGAGTTCGCTTTAGATACAGAGGTGAGTCGAAATGGCTAGGATGCAACCACTCATATCCCGCTTTTGCATGTCTTCACCTTGTAGCGGATTTATCTTCGTGGAAGAAGTTGGTGTCCCATGGTACCGTTCTAATCCATCTTTGTTTTTAGCGATTTTGGTTCAAAACGCGTCGTCAGGAGCTTAATTCCATGGAAGGAGGCACTCGAGCGAATCTCAACTTCCTGGACCAATTACACAAGTTTCACAAACAACGCGGCGTGACGCTCAATAAACTCCCTAGCGTCGACCGTCGTCCGCTGGATCTCTATCATCTCAAGAAATCTGTTGACATGCGCGGCGGCTTCGAAGTCGTTTGCAAGAAAAAGCAGTGGGCTGAAATTGGTCGGGAGCTCGGATATAGCGGAAAGATTATGACGTCGCTGTCGTCGTCGCTTAAGAACTCATATCAGAAATACGTCCTTCCATACGAGAAGTATCTTATCAACGCTAAACCACTGGTGCAGCAACAAATTGCGGCCGAGCAGGGTGGGCCCATCATGCCTGTCAAGCGGTCTCGAACGGTGTCGAGTAGTTCTAGCACGGAGCCGCATTCGAGGATGGGCTCGGCGTCCCCTCAGACAGACAACGTAGCTCAGTTAGTTCAGATAAATGATCTCAAGCGTCTAGCATCTCCGGACAGAGACTGTCACTCCCAGGTCAAATCTGAACAGGATAGTGATGATGTCGTAATGTTGGATTCCCCTTCGGGGGATTCGAGTGCTGCCGATGAGTCTACAGACGAGCGGCGAAGTAGCAAGCGACTAAGAAAGAGTAGGTTTATTTTCCTTCATCTCCTGTTGATTAATTAGTTAAAATTGTTTCTAGGCCCGGAAGCCGTGCAGCCACCGACAGTTGCAGGGTCCAATATGGTTCTCCACAGAGACATCGGTGCTGTCAAGCGGATAAATCACCAGGCTCAATTACGAAAACCGGGAGAGGTATGTTCCTTACGCTACCAGTGTGGGTTAATGTTACTAAAACCTAACAGAACTGCGAAGTCTGCGGTCGGGGCGATGACGCTCTGAATATGCTTCTTTGTGACGGCTGCGACGCGGGATATCATATGTCCTGTCTTAGGCCTCAGTTGAAAGGCATTCCAGACTACGACTGGTATTGCGACAAATGCCTCGTCGGCACAGGCGAGTTCGGCTTCGAAGATGGCCAGGTGTACAATCTTCGCCAGTTCCAGGAGAAAGCGAAGAATTTCAAAGACCACTATTACTCGGGGAAGATGTCTGTCGATCCAAAGATGAAGAAACCTCGCGAGGCTTCTGAAGACGAAGTTGAGGCAGAGTTTTGGAGGCTGGTTGAAGACGTGAACGATACCGTCGAGGTTGAGTACGGCGCCGACATTCATTCTACGATTCACGGTTCTGGATTCCCCACGATTGAACGTAACCCGCTTGATCCCTATTCGACCAATCCTTGGAATTTAAATATAATGCCCCTGCATGAAAAATCATTATTGCGTTATATCAAGACAGATGTTTCGGGAATGACAGTTCCTTGGCTTTACGTCGGCATGATTTTTTCGACTTTCTGTTGGCATAGCGAAGACCACTACACTTACTCTGCGAATTACCAGCATTTCGGTGCGACGAAGACGTGGTATGGTATTCCGGGCGCCGACTCCGACAAGTTTGAGGAAGCTATGCGCAAAGCAGTCCCAGAACTCTTTGAGCAGCAGCCAGATCTTCTATTCCAGCTAGTCACTATGCTTAGTCCCAAGCGCCTCATTGAAGAAGGTGTCAGCTGTTATGCCATTGACCAACGGCCCGGCGAGTTCGTCATCACGTTTCCGCAAGCATACCATGCTGGATTCAATCACGGCTTCAATTTCAATGAGGCCGTGAATTTTGCTCCGGCGGATTGGGAGCCTTACGGCAAATTTGGTGTCGAGACCTACCAGGATTATCGGAAATTACCAGTCTTTTCTCATGATGAATTGCTGCTTACTGCCGCCGCAAGGGATAACTCAATAGAAACTGCATCATGGTAAGCCAGTCGTTGATCTCGACGTCTTACGAAAGTTAACAATTATTTTAGGCTTGGTCCAGCATTGGCCACCATGCAAGAGCAGGAAATGGCAATGCGAGATCACATTCGTCACCTTTGTCCTAACATTAAAGAGGAATACCTCAGGGTGGACCTTCCAGACGCGGAAATCCAGTGCGCCTACTGCAACACCTATTGCTATCTTTCTCAAATTCTTTGTCCATGCACTCCTAATATTGTGTGTCTAAACCACTATGATGAGCTATGCGACTGCGATCGCTCGAAGAGGATTCTGCGAGTCAGATTAAAGGACGAAGAAGTTGCCAGTATCGTATCGAAAGTCCGTGACCGCGCACACAAGCCTACTGAATGGCACGAGAAATACGAGAGACTTATGGCCGATTCCGAGAAACCCACTCTTCGTGCACTACGGTCACTGCTAACCGAAAGTGAAAAAATTCCATATGCTTTACCAGAAGCAGAGCAGTTGCGAAAGACAGTAGAAGCTGCTAATAAGTGGGTTGAGGAGGTGCAAAATATCCTTGCACGGAAGCAGCAACATCGACGGAGGCATGACCGCCATTCTGGGCGTGGAAGCGTAAAGCCTAACGAAACTGAGAGCGAGTTTAGGAAGCCGGAAGATATCTTCAAGTTACTTGACGAAGTCGAGAAATTGCCATTCTATACCTCAGAGATTGATCTTCTCAAGGAACGCGTTGAGCAGATGAACGATTTTACGAAACGCGCTGATCATCTTCTGACGAATCCTGTTGAGAACATGGACGAGTACATTGCTCTCATTGAAACTGGTATCGCATTGAAGTTGGACTTCCCTCAGATTGCGGCGTTGGAAAATTGTTATGCGAAGTTGCAGTGGAAGGAGACCGTCAACGATGCGCTAAAAACATATATTTATCTTCAAGACTTGGGTGCTCTACTGGTTGAAGGTTCCAAATTGGGCTTTGATGATACGGAGCCCGTGTTCAAGAAGCTTCTGAAGGCCAAAGTCCATGGTGACACATGGGAGCGAGATGTCAACAAGTTGCTAGAATCTGAGAAACTGGATTACGATCATCTAGAGAACTTGTATGATGAAGCCACGACTACTTCGGTGACTAAAGAGACATATGACGCATTGGAGAAAGTTTTACTGAAGCATAAAGAAGCCAATGAAGCCATAGCTTCGTTCCTTGAACAAGCATCGAGGGAGAATGTCAGAGACCGGGCACCATACAGAGAAGTCCGACGGGTGATGGACTCATTGAAGGATTTACCGATTAAACCCAGCCGGGCAGGGGAGCTTGAGAAGCAGGCCAAGGTTGTTGACGAATGGCTACGAAAGGGAAAGAAGTTATTTGGCAAGAGTAACGCTCCGCTGCATATTTTGAGGAGTCACCTTGACAGTGTGGAGAAGCGGAATCATTACTGCTTCTCCTTGAACGATGAGCCGAGGGCGCCCGCTGAGCCAGCCTCCCATGAGCCGACACCAGAGCCTGATAACGAATCAAGGTCTAAAACTGAAAGTCACCGCGAAGTGTTTTGCATTTGCCGACTGCCTGAATCTGGCATTATGATTGAGTGCGAGCTGTGCCACGAATGGTATGTATAGACTCACATTGTTCTCCTGACTGCTAGCGCCTAACGCTTTCAGGTACCACAACCGTTGCTTGAAAATTCCTCGTGGAACAATAAAGGACGCGGACTGCTATACGTGCCCGATATGTGATTATCGCGTTAGAATATACCGTGACTCTGATCGGCCAAAGTTGGAAGATTTGGAGCAGTGGGAGCAAGACGCCGCAACACTACCGCTATGCCCAGACGAACTGAATATCTTGCACAAAATTAACGTTACGGCACGAGAATTCCGAAATTTCCTTCAGCAGTTTGTCAACCCTGCGTCGGATTCTCCATCGGTTGATATCAACACTATGCGATTCTATCTTCGGAAACTGGAAGGCGGCGACATTCTGCTCGTTAACGAAACGAACTTTTTCCGGACTGAAACGCACCGGTTGGCGCCTGTTGCACCCGATCCACCACCCATGACCGAGTCTTCACTGAGCACTCGTAAACCGCGTGCTACAAAGAGAGACACTAGCGCGACGAACTCTCCGATGGCAACTCCCTTCACTACGCCAATGCCGACGTCCGAGGATGTCAAGCTTGGCTTCAATGACATACCGGACGCGCCGATGACTCTCGTGCACAAAGATCGAAGTCCCGTTGGAGTAGAGTTGTCTCCAATGTTGGTCGATCGTTCGATGGCAGTACCTACTAATATTCTACTGGCGCAGAGAATACTTACTCCCGCTTACTATCAGGATGACATCGACATGAACGATACAATTAATGTCATCAACGACCGATCGTGATTAGGCTCCAGGGTGTATAAATTTTTTTGTGTATATTTATAACGAACTTTTGCGTTCGCCTTTGTTGCTTTGTCTAATAGGTCATTGTTTTTTCATGTATTCTTTAGTTTATGGTGTTATTCCGGAGTTGTAAATGTATCTTACTACACCTCATGAGATTTATTATTTACATAATTTACAATCATCGATTGGACATCATTAGCTAGCCTCGGCCGACGGTGCAGCACTAGCATCAGACTCTCTAAGCCAAACGCGGCGCTCCTTAAGTCTCCGCTTCAATCCCTCCTCGCCCGCTTTTCCTAATATTCCAGCAATAAGCTCTACGGCACGTAAGCTGTCATCGTTAGCAGGGATGGGGTAAGTGAGCAACGTGTGCTCCATATCAGTATCCACGATGCCAATAGTCGGCACCATCTTAGCCTTGCACTCCAGCAGTGCCACCCGGTTCTCAATCGGGTTCAGAACGATGACGAGATCAGGGAGAACGTTGCCCAGCCCAGGTTTAATTCCCAAAATCTCACGGTCAGCCATATCGACCACCTTTTTGTCACGCGCACCGAGGACTTGCGTGGCGTTGGTTAGGAGACCGGGGACCCAGTATTTGATGATATGATAGCCGCGCATGCGTTTTGCTGTCAACGAGACAACGTCCTCGTGACCTGGCCTTGTGCCGACGACGAGGATAAGACCACCGCGTTCAGCAACGGCGGTGACGACTTTGCAGGCGCGGCGTAGGTAAGCAATTGTCTTCTCGACATCAATGATATGAATACCGTCACGTTTGCCATAAATGAACGGCAGATTGGATTGCCGGAGTCGCTGGGTGTTGTGGCCGAGATGTGCACCCGCGGCCACAAGCATTGAGACCGTAGTTTCGTTTGGTGCTGGCGGGTTCTTTAGACTCCTGCGTGGCGAGTATGCCGGGCTTGGCTGGGCACCCAGAGATCCGTTAAGCTTAGCTATAGCCAATGGTTAGTGTGCGCTATGCTGTGAATATAAACCCAATCTTGACATACCATTATTTAACTGTCGGTAATACAATTCAGTCTCAGTGAATGGCTCGTTTGGTGCTGAAAAGACAGTGTTGCCTTCATCGTCCGCCCTCATCTTAGCCTCTTGCACCATGCGCTGATACTGCGCGGCTTCTTCCTCGGCATTGAAAAGCTCTCTATCATACAACGCGCCGAGTTCCATGCGAACAATTTCAGCCAAATCGACATTGTCCTTCGACAGCCTCTCTCTCAAACTCTGGATCACAGTCTCATCATACACAAACGCGAGCCTCCTTTCCTCCTTATTCCTTTCTCGCTCTTCGTCGAAATCCTTTTGCATACGCTCAATCCGAGCCTGCTGAGTCCATTCCCCTGGAGGGTTCGCATGCTCAGGAGCGACCTCATTCTCATTCAACTCCGGCAACACCCTATTAAACTTGGCGTCATTATTAATAAAAAGCTGTTCCGCAACCGACTTGTGCGGCGGTGCACTTGGGTCAGCCTCCGTAGCCAGAAACTCCGGCTCCTCATCCACCATGGCCTCCTGTTCGTCCGCGACCCCGTATTGATCAACGTCGAGGGCGTCAAGCTCGATGTCGGAATACGGGTCCAGTTTACCGGGTTTCTTATCATCGGATTTTAAGCGCACGCCGGAAATCCGAGGAGCATGGTACAATGCCGGATGGCGGAAAGTCGAGGCGGGAATGGCGGTCGTGTGATTCGTAGCAGAGGTAATCAACCCTCCCACAATTCCTTTACTTCTAATTAGCCTCCCGCACTTCCGCAAAGTAGCAACAACTGCATATGAAAAGAAAATACCTCGCAGTCGTGGAAAAGTTCGCGAAATCATTGTGGCTATGGCGGCTGAGATAGCGACGGTCCACCTGCTGTGACAAATTCCTTTGATGTATTAGAGGATTTTGCACAATTCCACTGGTACCTTAGAACTGTCGAATACCAAATATTTAGGGCCACACAGTTTCAGTTTCCGTGAAAATCGTCCACCGAAAGAAAATCTGTGCAGCGAGCGGCAGCTGCGCTCGTAGGTGTCAGACTTCTGTGCACGAGTTCCCGAAATACAACTTTTTTTCAAGACAAACCGAATGTCGTGCGGCGGTGTGAAGTTAACTTTGAACCACAATTTTTTGGCGACCCGATTTGTTTGACCATTAACCGATGCACGGGGTAGAGTGATGCCTCAAAAATATTTATTTATTTATTACAAGTCTACGATTACATAATATGCATCAAACATATTACGTCTATCAGTTGTAGCAGCACCTGACATACGCGGTCTCGCATGGAGCAAAAGAAAGACATCGCTTGGTAATGGCAGCCAAATTATCAATATCGCACATTTCAGAGAATTATTATCTGAAATCAATATGTAAAGAAACCTGTCACCGGCAAGGGTAACAACCACGTAAGTTCCCGCCGATGACAAATGTGCTTTCAATTTAGTTGCAAAGTCTGTCTTTGAGACACAGAACCAGTCAAGCATGTAGACAGTAAAGGATCACTAGGTTCTGATCCGAATAGTTTGAATTTTGTACAAATTATATGCTATGCACACATAACAACCTTTCCCAAACTCTTTTTGTTCCGTATCTATATGACAACCATCCCAATTAAGCTGACTCACGAAGGCCCTCCTTGAACTCCTTCAAAGCCTTGGCAGTTCCGTGAAGGGCATGTCCTGCGGATGGTCACTATCATGTACAAACGCGCACCGGAATAAAGGTATAACTTACTGTGGTTTCTTCGGAACTTAGGGTCAACACCCTTGAGGGACGGATATCTCGAAGTCTTTGGCTTCTTGATACCATTCTAATCAAACCATCATTAGCGCTCTCGTCCATCTTATGATAAATTCGCGACAATATATGTGACATACGCGGTGAGCCTTCTTGTTCTGATTGTGATTTGTGTGGTTCTTAGACTTAGACATAGTGAAATATTATATCCTGGAGTCATTCATTGCGATTATTGTATGCGAAAATGTCAGTAATCATGCGCACCGGGAAACTCATAAGCAACCTTGGAATTTTCATCTTAGAGAGGACACTTGGCGGGCGGTAGTAACTACGGTACTGGTGCGGACTGGTGAAGTTCATCCTCTGTAATCTCCAGATCGTCGGCGTTTGTCATACAACTTCCAATCGACAATAGCAATGCAATAGTATCCAAGCCGTTCAGGTGGCACCATCTTCGTCCAGTTGACATCATGCCCTCTACAGAAAGTCCGAGGTTGCCCATGGTGTATCGCCGGATTCGCACTGACATCTCCGTATAAATATCGCAAATAAGAGTTAGCGAACGCTCATACCAGCCAGATAAAATATTCTCGAAATCACTCATACCTTTTGTAAAACACGAAAGGTGTCGTTAGATTGTCTAGCCGAAGGTTACGATGACCTACTCTTTCGTGATCATCACCATTATGTGCCAGTATGCAATTGGGACAGGGTGATTTCCCACGTAGGACCGTGACTGCGAAGTCAATTGTAGGGTTACGCCCTATATTATCATTGCAGTAAATGCACAATTACGTTCAAGATTTAGATCACGTGCGTCCAAATCGGAAGTGCCACAAGGCTAAGTTTCACGGTGAGTATGTACTATCATAGCCGTCATCACCATAGCCGTCAACTTCAACTCCATCATATTCCCACGGTTGTCATAGAAAGACTCATTTTTCGCAATACAGTCGAGGACCTATGCCAGAACCCATGCCCCCAACCATCCACTACCCGCATATATCTATCGAATTCTGCACGGCATGTAAATGGAATCTTCGTGCAGCATGGCAAGTCTCGACGTTTTTCAGATATTCCTCACTTGATTGACGTGTCGAGTGCTGACAAATGAATAATAGGTATGCTCAGGAGCTGTTATCCACGTTTTCGACGGAGTTGGGTGAAGTTTCAATGATTCCTTCTAGCGGCGGGACATTTGTAGTGCGACTAACGGAAAATGCGGAATCAGAGGAAGTCATTATCTGGAATCGCAAAGACAACAATGGATTTCCAGGTGTGTTGATATCTGAAGTATACTTGGTGGCTTGCGCTGGATCTAATTAGTAACACTTTATATAGACTCGAAAGATCTTAAAAGATTGATCCGCGACGTATTATTTCCGATGCGTGATTTAGGTCATGTTGACCGGCATGCAAAGAAAGATACGTCAGTAGAGATGGCTCCTGCAACGCACAATGACGTAGGGACCAATGCAACAAAAGAGCAGTTGGTAAAAGCTGCCGTGGCGACGACAGAGGACTTAATCTCGGATGACGGCGGTGATGTTTGCAATGACTGCAATATGCCGTAAAAGTATTGGCATCGGATACCTATTCTTTGTGAAGTCGTTGCGCAATACAAGCTTTGAGCCAATCTAACACAATTGTGAACGGTCACTTGTATGCCTACTCTAAGTCACGGTGCATACAACTAATTCCCGAAGCCAACAGCCTAAATGGTTGATGGAAAAATTCGCAACCTTACAGCTAACGAAGTTCGCAGCTGCCCCACAATATGAGCCGCACGGATAACGTGACGAACTGAGAAAGCACTCGAGCCGCAGACGGCGACGTATCGGATGCGCCACTCTTAATTATATTAATAAGGTGTGTGTATTATGTGCTGGTTTCCCTTCCACAGGGACTGCCAGCTATGATGGATGCATGGCGACAACGAGGCGATCCGGTAATGAATAGGCTATATTAATGTTATAGATAACAGCAGTTGCATATATGACGTCGGTTCGTAATCGGCGTGACTTGATGTGCGACTGCAAGAATCTAGTAGTACCGGAGCGGGCGAGTCGGGTTGCAAGGCAGAGATTTTGCTCCGCGATTGTTTCATCTACACTTCGAAACGATAAAGTATTTAGAAAACATACTAATGGGAAGTGTCTCTGATTCTTGCTGCAGCGCATGTGAATGCTAGGGGGGAATTCCAGAATGCATTTAGCAAGAGGAAGTGGGCAATCACCCTGCTTACAATGATAATGAAGAGCAGTTTCCAGCGCATCAGGCACTCTGTAACATCCCCTGATAATGACATAATGATTTGACTGTAGCCGAGCTTGTCAATCTTCATTCCGTAGAATTCCGACAGGTGTGCAGGTCGTATAGCGGCTTGGATTGTTGGTATACGGCTGTCATATGTGCGGCCTGTGTTTGACATTGTTGTTGAAAATTCCTCCTATCGTTTTTGCACCGGACAGAAGTGTTCTAGAGCTGAACTAGAGAATAGCAGATGCACTGTAGTCCACTCCGCACTAGAACGCATTACACATCCATATTATGCCATTCCATAACATAATATTTTTACACCTCATCAAACAAGGTGACCTCTCCATTTTATTGCCAAGCCACGCCGGTAGATCCGGGTTTGGTGGCCATCTAATACAAGTGGTAGCCAACAATCTTTCAAAAACAAATCGAGTTCATTCTTTCCAAGTCATTCATTCGCTCATATTAAAGTTGCGTGGACAACAGAATACGACATACAAACATGTTGTCGCTAACAATTATTCCCCACCTTCAACAACTTCAACGGCAATATAGTGTTTCAGCATTAAGCACTCTAAACTCAAGCTCTTGTACCTTTTTCCACGAATTAATTGCACAAATACAACCTAGCAAACGGCCAAAGGAAAGGGAAGCTGAGGACACGAATGAGGAGCGGAAAAATTTGGGACAAAGCACACAACAAACAATCACAATGCAAACCGATTTAGAGACACACAACTACAAACGAGAAATTTATATAATACGAAAACAAATAAATGAAAAAGGCATAAACTCATAGCAAGTAAACAGGTGAGAGAAAAAAAAGCACGCGGCGACAAAAACGACAATTATATACAAGCCAGCAAACGCACAAACGTAAAACACAAATAGAAACAAAACAATACTGAACAAACTGGGAGACGGACAAGTATATAGAAGTTTCCTAACCAATAGGAAGAGGAATAGATGGGGAAATATGCACTAAAAGATTCGAAGTCCTCCATATTTTACAAAGTGCAGGTGTGCCCGCCAAAGCAACCGTAGTACAAGAACCCCCTTGCATGATAGACGGCTGAAGAGGGAATGACAGCAAGATTGATGCTGCTGGTTATTTTGGAGCTTTCTTCTGCTTTCGAGGCGTCGATCCCATTCCCGCATACCCGTACTTTGGTTTCTTTTCGGCTGGCTTCAAAATCTGATTAACTTATTAGTATCTGGGCTTATTTGATCCCACTTTGGTCATTGTACACACCTGGAAGGAGCATAATAAGCTTTCGTCCACACTCATCATGGCACCCGCGTTGTCAAACTCTCCACAATAATTGGGTGCCGAAAACAATGTCACGAGCTGACGTTTTGAAAAGAACTCGTAGCCGTCCTCGACAACCTGGTGAGCTCTGCAAATCAGATCCATATCATGCTTCTGCAAAAATCGGGACACGACATCGGGTCCAAATGTGAACGAGACACCGCGATCGTTTTCGTTCCATCCTGTTATGTCTTTATCTGGATCTGACCAGAGGAGATCACACAGCAGGCCAGAGTCGGGAATGTCGGTTGGCCGCATGATTCGTCTGATCTGCTCCATGTTGTTGAGATCGGGGGAGAGACCGCCGTGCATGGTGAAAATTTTCTCGTCGATGATAGCGGCGATGGGTAGACAGTTGAAGCAATCGGTGAATGTCTTCCATAGCTTGATGTTGTATCGACGCTTGCCTACGCGCGACAAGGCGTTAGTAGGAGGAAACAAAATAAACTAGGTACAAACGTTTTACGTACATTCATCGTAGAAGCCGTAGATACGATTGATGGACGCGCACTCGTGGTTTCCACGGAGAATGAAGAAGTTTTCCGGATATTTGATCTTGTATGCCAAGAGCAGACATATGGTTTCCAAGGACTGCTTTCCTCTGTCGACGTAGTCACCCAGGAACAGGTAGTTCGCCTCCGGCGGGAACCCACCGTATTCGAACAATCTCAGAAGATCATAGTACTGACCATGGATATCGCCTGTTGATGGATGTTAGTATGTACTTTCAGATGACGGGAGCACTGTGGATGCCGGAAGGCGCGGGTGCACATTAGGAAGAAATGGGAAGCTTCGTCACACATACCGCAAATCTAGAGAACAGACAGTTAGCAATCGGATCAGTAGAGGTCAAAGTGGTGACAACATACCTTGATGGGAGCCTCGAGCTCTAGTAGGATCGGCTGCTGGATGAATATTTCACGGGCTTTTGTGCACAGGTACCTGATTTCGTTTTCTAGAAGCTGGACATGGTTGCCGGGTCTGCTGCCTCGCACTTCAAGTAACCGGTCGACGATGGAATCGAGATCAATTTCAGCGGAGTCAGTCATTTAGACGGTAGCGAGCGACAGGGGGGAGGGCGAGCGACAGGGGGGAGGGCGAGCAGCAGAGGCGAGAGCGGAAATGCGCTTGACGAGGTCGACGGGCAGACTGTGGCGGGGAGAGAGGGCGAACTGAGGACGGGAGACGGACGGAAGTGTTATGGCGAATGAGCCAGAATGGCACTGGGCAACGTATGCCCTAACCTTGAAAGGTGTGTCACTCCTGGCCAATGCCTCACAACCAGTTTCCTAACCCTCCACTTGTTTGCTGCCCGACCACTGTGCATCCTCAATCTCAGCACTTGATGATGCTGTTTGAGTCTTTGCGGTCATGTGCCTATAACAATCCGCAACGTCGAGCAAGAGCCTGTGCAGCGGCAGTGATTTTCTTGAGACTGGGCGTGGGAACCCTTCATCAAGTAACACAACGGCTCGCAAAGGCTCGACCCCTCATAGTAATTGCATTATTGTATATTATATGTATGCAATTTAAATACAACCTTCTGCTTCAGATACGCCGCTATACGTCTATACCGCTTATCTTGTCAGCTAATTAGTGAGTCTAATGTGGACATTAATTAACGCGTACTACCAGCAAGCGATCCCCGAATTATTTTCGGGTTACGGGGCGGTGCTTAGTCCGACCACTACTTCGGCTGTAGAAAGCGTCAACCACAAGACATAATTGTAATAGATATGTGTTCAACCAATACGTTTACTGCATTTTTATCGGTTCTCAAACAGATTTAGAACTCCTCCAACATAACATCGGCAGGCATAATCATTTCGCTGAGCGCTTCATATCCCTTATAACCTTTTCCAACCGCCGCCGCTCTTCAAACTCGGCCCTCATAACTGCGGCATGATCGCTCTTCATCTCCGCGACCAGCTTCCGAAACTCCTTGCGCAAAATACCTATTGTCCCGCTCTCTGACTGACTGCCAGATGCGTTCGGGTCGATATTCTCTGTGTTGCTATTATTATTCGTGTGGCTCGCGAGCACTTTCACTCTGTTATCCAGGACCTTTGCTTCGAGCCTCTGGTTTTTGTCGCGCAGGGACGCGATTTCTCGTTCGAGCTGCAGTCGCTCGTTTTCATACTCAACTGATCTGCTCATGAGATTTTCGTACCTTGAGGCTAAACCGTGCAATTCCTTTTGAAGAATATCAATCTTCTTATGGGGATCATCCTGGCCATTAACACCACTGCCAGGCAGATGTTCCGTAGATATCGCCGCGGCGGCCAGCACCGACTTAACAGGTGATGACGGTACTGAATTACGATTGGATTTCTTCGTGTCCATTTCCGCAAGGCGCTCATTCAAGGATGCATTCTGCATTAGAATCGTGTCAAACTCTGCTCCGTGTTGCATAGCTTGGGCGGCTATATCATTCTCTAGCTGCGCAATCCTTTGCTGTAACTCGCTGTTGTCGGCTTGCAGTTGCTCAACTAAGGCTGGCGACGCAGACCCTGGGTCCTGTGGCGGGAAGGGCGTGAGTTGTCGCTGGACTTGTTGGAGCTCCCCGGCGTGTTTCTTGTCCTTTTCCGTGTGAAGAGCAAGTTGAGTTTCCAGTTCCGACTGTGTCTGTAGCAATCTCGCTTGCACATCCTCTAGCTCACGACGAATCTCATTCTGCTGATCACTCTGCTTGGCAGAGATATCCAGCACGGACGCTTCCAACTCCGTAACGGCTTGCTGCAAACTCTCCTTCTCCATGCGTTCGGATTCGACAGCCTGCTGCAATATTTTGCCCTCATTCTTTGCCAGGTTGAGGGCGGATGTGATTGAGGAGACGATGTTGTTATGCTCTTCCAGGGTCACCGCTCCGGACAAATACGTCGTCGTGCTCTCTGCCTCACGTCGCGATATTGCTGCTTTGAGGAGCTTGTTCATTTGATTCTGCGTCACACCTGCGAATGAGCTGGCATCCATTGTCAACTCCGATGTATCCGAAAACAGTAACGAATCGATATCGAACAGTAATTCACCCGGTGGTGTGTGTATGGAATCCAGTGAATCCGAGAACTCTAGAATCGAAGAGACAGGAAACACATACGACTCGGCCACAAATTGCAAAAGTGATATGTAATGGTCAAGAAGCGTTGATTGTGATGCGATGAGCTGGTTCTGAATCCGGTTAATCTCGCTCTGCTCAACGAACTGTGTGGGTGGGGCCGCAGTTGAGTCATTGGCGGCGGCGGACGTGGAAGGTAGTTTATTGAGCGATCTTACTGCAGTGTCTAGTAGGGATTGTAGAGAATACTGCCTGTTGAGTGATTCGAGGTATGCTGACAGTCGCAACGTTTCCTAGTTCGCGTTAGTTGGCTATTGAATTATATCCGTACATCAAGCTCGCCAAATCTGACTAACACGTAAAATGATGCAGTGTCAATGTCAACAAATGTTACCATACCTCTCTGACCTGTCCAATGTCTTGTAGCACAGTCGCACGATTAAGGGTGCTATCAAACCAATTTCCTCCAACTAGACCATCGAGAACAGCATCTCGTAAGTAAGCCAGAAGTGCGGACTGCTGCATTCTCGGATAAAAGACGAAGTGAAACGGCGAGAATATATATGTGCTAATATTCAGTAGAATAGGGCCATGTCGCGGGCGCAAGAGCCGAGTGGACAGCACTCATAACATACGGTAAACAAAGCAGGTTGGTGTGTAGTGGTGCAGACGCGTATAACATGTGGAAGCCGCTGCGGCTGATGTGTGCTGTGCGTAGGGTTGGGGTATAACTTAGACCTGACCTGGTCTAAATGCACAAACGGCGGTGCATATGAGCTATGTTTACCAGGTCACGAGCAGCAATTGACGCGACCTTGCGGGGGCACTAGTATTATAGCGAAATTAGTAAATACAGATAAATGATAGTAGAAGTGCAATATGGCAAGCACGCGCAGCCTCGCGCTCTCCTGAGCAGGATTTTTTGCGTGGAGGACAAGATCTTTGTGCTGAATGCGCGTAGCTGGGAGCCCCTTTTGCAGTGACCCATCCCTTGTGCCCTGAAAACCGCGTGCGAGAATACCCCTCGCCTTCATTTCTCGTATTATTGTGGTCCATCTCCTAACTCCACAACCACCAGCCACCGCAACGTACTGTCATCTTTGCTTCTTCAGATTTCTCTCTCCTCTGCGTGTGAACGTACTCCTTCACGCCGTTGTGCTGCTATCCGGGCCGTCTGCCAGCGGCAATGATGACTTCCGCCACGGTAGGAAATAACTTGCGTGCGGCTACTGCTGCCACTCCATGCCTGCTCCTCACTAATCGTTTTGCAGGTTCCCCCATTGCTGCTAAGCAGTCCGGCTCAGGACGATCACGGTTCTCGTGGAAGCTCCCTCAACCATGCCTTCCGTCTGGGCGCGGCCGCGCCTGCAACTTCGCCGCTCATCATGTCCGAAACTAATCCATTTTTCATACCGCGATCATTCCCATTGGAGCACTCCGTTTCCGCACCTGGGCAGAGGTCTTCAGCTACTACGTATGCTCCAGAGCTGTCTTCGACCAAGTCCACTTCGTCCACCGCTTCGTCTTCGTCCACGGTCTCGTCATCCGCACCACCCACCCCCTCAACTCTCCTCTCTAACAGACCACCTCTCACCGGCGCATCTCTCTTCCAGATCTCTCTCACGCTCATCTCGCGCCTGGCCTCCGTCCATGGCCTCGCAGTCTACCTTGCGCATGCGCGAATCCCCTCACCAACAGACACTTCATCTATGCTCTTTTCTGCATCATATTTCGACACCGCAACGACACCCGATGCCTCGTCGGCCAGCGAGCTACAGCTCGCGGCGTTCCCCGTGGCCAGAACGATATCTAACGACATCGACCCCGTCACGCAGCTATGGCGATTCTTGAGACAAGGCACGTCCCTTTGCGTGCTCTTCAACGCGCTTAATCGCATTATCGTACCTGATAACGGGGTTGAAAACATCATAATCTCTGATCTCATCGTGCCCGACCCAGAGGTCTTCGCGCCATCACAGCAGGATCTCAAAACATGCAAGCGCGGCGTATACGAGTTTGTCAACGCGTGCAAATCGCGCTTGAGATTCGCGGACGACGACTTGTTCACTGTGACGAACGTGTTTTCGGACGACACGACTCACCTACTCCAGGTCACGCGTACTGTCAATCTAGTTCTAGACATCTTGGAATCGCGTCGACGGATGCTAGGCGATAGCGAGTACATGGACGCCTTCGAAGAAGAAATCGTTTCGAAAACCGACGGCGCGACGTCCGCGCCTGGCGATCTCCGCTCCAAAGTTATGCAAGAACTGCTGCAGACAGAGCGGAAATACGTACAGGATCTTGAGTTGCTGCAGGGATACATGAAACAGCTCCAGATCCAAGAGATTGTTTCGGCAGACACTATTCATTTCTTATTCCCAAACCTCAATACACTTGTTGATTGTCAACGCAAGTTTTTGGTCGGGATTGAGACCAACGCGCGATTGCCGCTTGGCGCGCAACGGTTGGGCGCGTTCTTTCTGAGCATGGAGTCCCCGTTTGCAGTATATGAGACGTACGCATCGCAGCAGAAACAGGCATCTGATATCGCCATTCAAGAGGCGCCTAAGCTTGCAAAGTTGAAGGATGTGATTGAGCCTACGTACGAATTGCCATCAATCTTGATTAAGCCTATCCAGAGGATTTGCAAGTATCCGTTGCTCTTGAAGGTATTATTAATCTCGAGTTGAGTTATGTTTGAACAGGCTATTAATGTAACGAAATAGGAACTGTTGAAGTACACTCCCGAGGAGGATGAATATTACTCTGAATTACTGGAAGGCTTCCACGCTATGAAACGTGTCGCCAATCGTGTGAACGAAACTCAGCGGCAAACCGAGAATAAGCAGGTTGCTCTGTCCCTCTGCGTACGGATCGACGATTGGAAGGGCCATAAGATGGAGCATTTTGGAGATCTATTGTATGACGGGCTGTTTCAGTGCGTTGAAGACGACAAGGAATATCACTACTACCTATTTGAGACTATACTTTTGTTCTGCAAGGAAGACACTGCGCCTTCTGCATTGCATGTTGGTGGCCGCAGCTCGAGTAATGGCTCGTCGAATGTTAATAGCGGGGGTAGTGGACTTGGAAGCGGAAGCGGTATAGGCACGTCTTCTCTCAGCACAATCACTTTAGCAACGTCGGGTGGGATTGCCACGACGAAGAAGAAAAAACATATTCTGCAGTCATCCGTTGGCAAGAAGTCCTCGTTTTCATCATTTAGTTCAAGTCATGCAGCTGGCGGTGGTGGGTCATTAACGTTTGAGGGCCGGTTATACGTCGAGAACATAATTGATGTTGGCACCACGACGACAAAAGCCTCTCCAGGCGATCCGATCTTCCACAACGGCTACATTATCACGATCTACTGGAAACTTGACTCTTCGAGCGAGGTCAAGCAATACTCCATCCGGTTCCGCAGCGAAGAGACTCTGCGCCATTGGGAAGCTGCAATACGTCGCTTAATCGCGTCCCGTCGGCGACTACAAGACCCCACCCCCGCTCCCTCACATTTCACGCCATACCACGGTCACAACGGGTCGTCTGCATCGTCATTCATATTATCGCAAGTGCACCTGCAATTCCCATCGCACAAAGTGCCACGGCCAAAGTCGTCATCGTCGTCCTCCAGTGCATCAATGCCGCAGCTCCTCCACCGTGTCCCATCAGGCAAGGCCCAGCCACACTCTCGCCCGCAACCAAACTCCATCAAGCTCAAGCTCTCGTTCCAGAACGACTCGTACCTGGTGCTCTTAACGACGCCGGCAAGTTTCAAGGACGTCGTAAGTAAAATCGAGAAAAAACTACGCATATGCAATGCCTCGGCTTTCAACGATATCGTGGCGCGTAATCGCGCGAGTGGGATTAATGGGCTTGGATACCGTCTTAAATACCGGGATGAAGACGGCGATTTGGTCGTTTTGGAAGATGAAGACGACTGGGAGGTTGCGATCGATAGCCGACAAGACGAAGGTGTTGTGGAAGTTTGGGTCGTCTAAGAATGCGCGCGTGAGATTCCTTGGTTTACATTTACTTGCTTCGGATGAATTCTGCTTATGTCATGGGTGGAATCTAAAATTGGGTCACGGACTGGTTATAAAATATGGGATTGATGGACTAGTTTGACTTCGCATATTGGGTATTCATGGGTATTCGGTCGGAAACTTTGGAGTTTGCTTTTTTTGTTTTACTTCCCTTTCTTTTTATTGCATAGAGATGATTACGATTTTTTAAGTTGAATATTTGGAGATCGTGAATTCGTCGAGCTGTTTGGATTGGATTTTGAAATTCGTTTTACTTTTGAACTCTCATGTAGAGGAATAAGTACACGTTTTGAGTATAACTTTTGCACACGAAATAGCATAGTTATGTGTTGGTGATTGACACATCGTGATTAATAAAAATACATATAGCGAAAAACGAAAGCTACCAGGAATTATAGAAAAAGAATGGTGCACTAAACATACAAAATATATAAGATCTAGAATAATACAAACATATCCATAACCACTCATTTACTAAAATTATATACACATAAAGACTCCGTTACGTGCGCGGACTAGTCATAACAGCATACATAAGCAAATACGTAGAGAATCGAACAGATCGAAAATGCTTAACTCGATAAAAAGGCTGTAAAGTCAAAAAAAAATTACGAAATGCGGACCAAAACTACATCAAAGATTGAAAACACTATCTATATACCAATATCAGATTCCGTTACCACATCGTCAAGTGACTTCAGATAATTTTGCAAGTCTTCTCTCCCACGTATGCTTATTGTTGGATATCTGATCTGCTGCGTATCGCAATTCTGGCACCACGAGTCGAACGGCCTCGAACAACGGTCCCGCGAACGCGTTTATGAAGAACAACTGTGACTTTGCAAGAGCTGCCATTTCTTTCTCATCCTGCGACAGCATTTTTGTCGGCCGTCTCGTTGAACTGTCGGATTGTGTTGGAGTAGGGGTTTTCATGCCGAGGCGTTCCTCCAAATCGGACATCTTTTGGAATTCATGCGTGAGCGCAGTACCCCAGTGCGTCGAAATATCGAGCCGTCTCGCAACGTTACTGATATCCGCACATTTGATCAGCGTAGAACACAACAGCCTTTTCCTCCGTACGTTCTCCGTCTCATCATCAGTAACCAAAACTGCGCCATCAAGGAGTATACCGTCCAACTTTCGCATATAATCGAAGTGCAGCGCCATATCAGTCGCCAGCACCGCGTCGACTATCAGATCTTTAATGTTCTTTTCCTGCATGATGGGCCAGTGGCGAGCGAGGATCTGGTTGAATGCGGCGCAGTGGAAGGATTCGAGGACGCTGCGATCATTGTACAGACGTGCGAGCGGTGAGCGTGATGCGATGAGGAACGCGTTCGTCACACCCGGGTGGCCTACGTCGTGGCCAATTGCTGTGACGAGGAGCACGAGCGCGTCGACGGGGTCGAGAATTCGTGCCAGGGAAGAGGCGGCGACGACGCCTTCGTGTTGTGGAGGTGTGGATCTTGTATATGGTGGCAGCACTTGCATTGAGAGCAGGAATGAGAATGTGGCCTGCAGGACGTCAACGACGTGTCGGAAGTTGTGATATGGATTTCGTGATTGGTATGACGCTCTGAGGACGGAGATAAAGTGTTGTAAATCATCTGGCGAAAGGATTAAATGCTGCACTTCAGGCATTGTGAAGGAGTGCTGGAATATGTAATATGCGCACTGCGTGAGCTCGTCATCGGTAAGTTTATTTGCAGGAAAATCCCAGTTGCCGATGATGGACTGTAAATAAGCCGCGCGCTCTTGTGCTAGTAACAGCGGGGTCACAACAAGTGGATCTGCGGAGGATGTCTGATCAAAAAACATCACATGGAACAACGACTCAATCAGCCGCTCCTCGTCAGGTCCGATAGAGGTGCTCATGGATCCGCATATCCAGCCTGCCTTGTAAGTGCCATGGGGCAGTATCCGGCATGTATCACGATAGAGTTGGACCAAGATGCCTCTTATTCGCGGTTCCTGCATAATTCGATGTATGACGTCGATTGCGCCAAGTTCGACATAGCTTGCCATTTCTGCTTCTTCGTCGTCGACGAGAGCAACGGGGAAGAGACGTTTCGGCAGGGAGGATGATTTACTGCGGATCCGTTGCAGCAAGGTGGGACCATGCAAAGCATCCTTGGGATCGTGCTTGAGCGCTGGATTGCGGGAAGGCATGTCAATGAAAAGTACTACCTGCGTTGCCGGGTCAATGGTCGCCAGATGCTCAAGACAGGCCGCTGCCGATGAGTGGGACGTGGCTGTAAATGCGCGTGAGTCTTGCGAGAAGGAGCAGAACTGGGTACACGCGAACATACCTTGCTTGAATACCGACACAATTTGAGTCAGGTTATGGGCGACGAGAGTGTGCTCGCGGGCAATAGCCGACATAAGCACATCGGCTGTCAGCGAGGCCGGGGAGCGCACACGGTAGTCGAGGTAGCATGCGTGGTAGACCGCCGGCATTTCGGACAGTGACAGACAGACGCACTGCAGCCAACGATATGCTGGCGGCCTGTGGAAGAAACGGGTGTGGCAGGCGAGATAAGTTATATATAATATTATATATCAAATACTGAATATAATGTCGGGCGCATCAAATTTTGGCGCAGTAGCGTGTGGAGCCGTACGGCCAGGGTTGTCGATGGTCGCCAGAATCGAGGTAGTATGCAGCTAAAGAAGGTAAATGAAAGACTGAAGGAAGTTGTCACAGGGCCGGCAATAGCTTCCGCAACCCTAACCGCGCCGGACTTTGTCCCAGTGAAGAAACTTTAAAGTCGAGTTAATCCGAGACCAAAGTCAGGGCGTCGCCACCGCAGAGACAAAAAGGTCAACGTCAACATAAGATAATATATATACCCCTAATGATATGAATGTAGCAATCATCGCACCATAAAAGGTTCAGTAGGCACCACAGCTAGGGCAGTACTCACTGCCGCGTTTCTCTTCGACTTTAGCCTGAATGCGGGCCACACCATTGGCGCGATGGAAAAAGCGTTTGCACACGGCATCTACCCCGAGTAATAGTCGGCTCAATGTCTGCAACTACTTGGGTTCGGCCATTAACAGATGACTCTGCCAGATCACAGATGTGATTAGAACACTGTCGTTTATGCCATCTTTTTCAGCATTTCTTTTATTCCTCGCGGCCCATATACAGCACAGAGGCTACGTCAACAGCCGACCGGTGCACCATCCGGATATCACTGCATGTAACACAAATAACAACGTGATCAGAGGACGCCCGGCGAATCAATCCAAATTTTCCTACCCATACGTACTATAGTTTTCGTCTCCACCCTCTTCATTTTATAATACATTGTGCGCATTTCACATACGACCTAAGCCTCCACAAGAGTCACTTCGCTAAATGCCTTTCCCTTGACAAACTCTAGACTCTCACCAGCCTGCGACTGGGCGTTAGCTTGATCGCTCATACCCTAACCGAACAGAAGAAACCGTCCCGGCATGAAATAGTAAATACTCACATAGCTGACCAACGGCGGAACCTCAACGCCAACAACGTCATCGCTAACAGTGGCACCAGCCGCCACAACCCATCGCTTTCCTTGCTTAAGCAGATCCGCACGCGACGTGTCGGCGTCGTCCTCACCGACCGTTCCCACTTTATTCTTCAATGGTGAGAACTCATCCTCGCGCCTCACCTCCAGGTTCGCGAATTGCGCAAAATCGAGCTGCGGGAAACAATCGAAGATAAACTGTTCCATTTTGATACCATTCGGCTTTGACGGAGAAATAGACTCGCCTGTCTCCAAGTCCACGTACGGGATTTTCTTCCTGGCAATGTGGTATGGCAGGTAATTTTCAGACCATGTGGGAATCGTGTCGAGGTACTCCACTGAATAATAGTGATTCACGATATTCGCCGCTCTGAAAGCGAGCTCCTGTTTCCCACTCTCTGAGTCCATCACGGTACGTTGCGCCATTTCCTCCGAAATTTCAGAGTACTCAATCACGGCCGGGTGTCCATCCTTCGCGACGATCAGCCCGACGTTCTCCTTCGGATGTCGCTTCGGGACCGACTTCGTGGCCACGAGAACACCACGTGACTCAGCAAAGCCGAGGAACACGGGATCAGCCATCCGCACGAGACAATTGTCGACACAGTACGCATGAACATGCTTGATCCCTCGATTCGCAAAATCAAGCAGCACTCCCTCTTGCACTAGTGCTCTGTAGATACCCCCGTTTCCGTCTGGCGCAACGGCAACCTTATCGTTGCCTTCTAACAAAATCTTTCCGTAGTTGTCAATGCACGGTAACACTCCCTGCTCGAAAAACTTAATATTGCCGGGATCAAGACCAAAGTAGCTATGTTCTTTGAAGAAAGTCTCAGTTAGAGCACGAGTGGGGCCGGATGTCATGATATACCACGGAATAATGACTTCAGTCTTTCCTGTCCTATTTTGCACGAGATTCTGCAGCGATACTATGCGCTCGGCCTGTAATTCGAAAAGGGACTTGTGCGACGGGAGACCGATGTCAAAGCATCCTTTGGGAGCCGAGAATCCCAGGCGAGTACCTTGACCACCTGCAAGCAAAACGACAGCGACGGAATTCTGGGCAATAAGCGAAATACCTATCTTTTCCCATTCCTCGATCTGCGACGGCGGTGCGGTCAAAACAGAAGCAGTGGCATCCTCGGGAAGCGGAGCAATCTCGGATTGACATGACTCGGTAGCCTGGGACAGCACAGTCTCTGCTATTCTAGAGACCCGAGCGGGATCGATTGTCGCGAGCTGAGATAGTAATAATTTCTGTGATGTTTCGTTGAGCGAGTCATAGAATGTGAAGACTTGGGATTGGCCCGCTGTCGCGTAGGTTTCTTGCAATTCTTCGAGAGACATTTAGGTGGTCGGTAAGAAAGTGTGTAAACCAGCTACTGGAACCAAATTAGTGCCGATCTCGAATACAACATTCAAATTCTCCAATCAAGGGCAAATACTCACAACTTGGCCAACTTGGCGAGAGGCGGTTGTAATTATCTAAGAAATGGCTCTATTGGAGAATGATCTATAAATACTGAGAGTAGTACGCTAGAGCCACTTTGACAAACTATCTGCACAGCCAATGTCAGCCGCACGCTGAACTGTGGCTTTGTGCCAAAGATACTGTTTTGGTAGATCTCTACCCACAGCTAGTCGATAAATTCTATCCACTTTCATCTTATTTATATAGGCGCTGCTTAAATGAGTCTAAATTTTCCTCATCTTCTATTCTAGAGGTATTCTTGAAGTCTTCTACATACATTAGTTCCACGCACTTGACAAGTTTCATTTCTTTCATACAAGCATAACCTCATCAATGTCCCCGCGTAATGTCATTCATGTCGAAGCCAAACACACCAATAATCTGCAAATCTAATAATAATAATGAGCCAAAATTTCGGTCGTTGCTCAAACGATCGATGACTTCTCCTTACAGGCTTAGGGTTTATATTGTAAAGGTATTGTGGTGATTGAATTACGGATGGGATACTTAGATCCTGGTAAGATGAATGGGAACTCTCAGCGCCCATAACAATGCCGTTACCCCCCGGAAGGTAGGTTTGAGTGGACGGGCCACGAGGCTCGATAAGTTTCTACTTATGAAAGATATGGCCAGTTCTTACACACAACATTCGTGCACACAACATTGACAAGACCATTGCAATATATGATGAGGTTATATTGTGCAATATAGAGTGCGAATCCTAAATTATAGATCAACTGCCTTACTGTCGATACTAACTGTTGTTGCAGTCAAGGATTGCTACTAAAGGACACCTCATCGATCGATTGCGACATAAGCCTTGATCCACAATTAAAGTTACAATGCTCTGGAGCAGCTTATTGCAAGTTTTGGTCTTGCTGCTAGCGCCGACGCTTGTCCGATCATTAGATGACTTTGACGAGTTCGACCTGGAAGATATACCGGACCCAACAACGCGACTGCTATTAGCTGAGCATGCTCGTGCATCTAATGCATCGCTCCAATGGGGCCCCTATCGTTCTAACTTATATCTCGGCATTCGGCCTCGTGGATTGCCGGAGACTTTTCTGTCGGGTTTGATGTGGTATAACGTGGACAACTATCAGGGCATCCAGAAGACACGGCATACATGCGAACAGGGCGACGAAATGCAAGGATATGGTTGGGATATCTACGATACCCGTGACGGTGGTCGGCAAGTAATTCACGACATTGCCCATAATATTGATTTATACACAGAGTTTGTGAAAGACGGAGGTAGTTGGGGTTTGCGTGTTCGTGGCGTGCCCAAAAGTATGGATACACGGACTGCTATTGTGTTTTATTTCGGCACAGAAGGAATCGCGCGTAGCAAGCTTTTGAATGACTTTAATTTGAAGGGGCTCATGGACGATGTTCAGTACGGAGGGTATATTGGTGGCTTAGGAAACTTCAAATTAACAGTTACTCGCGGTCCGGAATCTAATCGTGCCCCAGTGAACGATCATGCGATCGCCATCTCACGACCTGCGGAGAGAACGCATGCCCTATCGCTTGCTGTCGACGGATCCACAGTTTGGCGCGCAAGAGACTATTACATGAAGCTCATGCAGGAGTTCGTTCAGAAGTTGCAAGGCGTCTATCCTCCAGAGCAGTTACCGTCCGCGGCCCATTTGTTTAATTTGAACGACGCCCCTGATGAGGGAAACTTGCACTTTGTCCAACGCAATTTCGTTGGGAAGTTTCAGTTTGATGTGCTTTTTGAGGAGGAAGGTGGAGAGTCCATGAACTGTGAGTATGCCTGGTGCTGGGTCTGTTATAAAAGTTAACCCGTATCTAGCTGCAAAGCTCACGTCACTTCTTGATACAGCTATTACTTCCTTTGATAGTCGCTATGCAGAAGTATTTTCTCCGATCGAACCATTTGATTCGCCGGAGTACATCTCATTTGGAAAGTCCCTTCTCTCCAATCTTCTTGGCGGCATCGGCTACTTCCATGGTTCTGGTCTTGTTGATAGGTCCGACTCTGCATACGATGATGAGGAATACGAAGAGTTCTGGCTAGATCGTGGAGCGCCGAACGTTGTTGAAACCGAGCCTTCCGAGCTGTTCTCAGCTGTGCCCTCCCGACCATTCTTTCCTCGCGGGTTTTACTGGGACGAAGGATTTCACCTGGTTCCTATAATGAAGTGGGATCCGGACCTTGCATTAGAGATTATGAAAAGCTGGTTCAATCTGGCCGATGACGAAGGCTGGATCGCGCGTGAACAGATTCTCGGACAGGAAGCCCGCAGCAAGGTGCCTCATGAGTTTCAGACCCAGTTCCCGACCTATGCGAATCCTCCAACACTAGTCCTTGCAATTTCCGCTTTTGTCGACGCAGTAGAGTCTTATTCTGTTCCTGAAGCGTTTAGCGCTCCTGTCGGAGATGAGATGCCGCAGCAGTTCATCAACTTTCCCGAATCGTCGCCACGAAACGCACATCTTCATTCACCGACCCTGGCTCGCGCGGCATTGAAAGCCTTATACCCTTCGTTGCGGACCCACTTCAACTGGTTTCGTCGGACACAGTCGGCTGATATCCGATCATGGCACAATTCGGATACGCCACGACCACCTTCTTGGACGGAGGGATATAGATGGCGAGGGAGGACACCTGACCACTGTCTTACTTCCGGCCTAGACGACTACCCGCGTGCGCGGCCACCGCATCCCGCAGAAATGCATGTCGATCTGATGGCGTGGGTTGGCGCTATGGCGAGGGCGATGATCAAAGTGGGAAAGTTCACTGGCGCACCGGAGACGGAGATTACACGGTACGAAAAGATCCTCGCTGGGGTTAAGGGTAACTTGGAGGAAATGCATTGGAATGATGTGGCAGAGGCGTATTGCGATTTGGGATGGGACCCTGAGACTGAGAGCAGAGTTCACGAGTGCCATGAAGGATACCTAACGTTACTACCGTTCATGGTAGGACTGATTCCCGCGGAGAAGGTGGGCAAGGTTGTACGCGGACTGAGAGACCCAGACAGGTTGTGGTCGGAGTTCGGAATACGGAGTTTGTCGAAGCGGGATGCGGCATTTGGCCTAGGAGAGAACTACTGGCGTGGCAGCATATGGATAAACATGAACTACATGATTCTGAGCGCTTTACGGAACTATTTCCAGATTCCGGAAGTGACGGAGAAGGATCGTGATTTGATAGCAGAGACGTATAAGGCTCTAAGGGTCAATCTGGTGAGCAACGTGTATAAACAGTGGGAGGCTACAGGTTTTGCGTGGGAGCAGTACGAGCAAGAGACCGGAAATCCCAAGGGTGTTAAACACTTCCTTGGTTGGACGTCGCTAGCAACGGTCATCATGAGTATGCCAGAGGTGTTGGTATAAGACGGTAGTGTAATATATGTATAGATGTCATATTGTCACATAATATTAGTTATATTATTTAGCAAAAATGTTGTTAGTTCATAGACATGGATTACAGTTTACAGAACCCGGACACTGGAACTGGAGCGACATCCTCTCTTCCTGCTGATAACATTCCGCTCGCGGAGTTGGGTAAACTTGATGAAAGATAACATCCAGTGGAATCCAGTGATCACGAGGTCGTTGGACGTTTTGTATTTTGATGATGTACTAACTAAATAGGTAAGATATGGTCGAGTTATCATTGCGGCTTTTAGAACTTCGCAGCCACGCACCGCAGATGCTTTCGCTTAATGAGTAAAGACTGCGACGCTGCGACGGTTGCAGCTGCAAATACACCGACTTTGTGGGCAAGGCACGTGGACACATTAGCGGGAGAGCTGCTAGATTTGGGGGGACCTGCACGGTGATGTCAGTAATAAGGGGCGGTTGGCGGTCAGGTGGCACACGTGCACAGTCAGCCATATGTGGCAACTGACATAAGAGCTGAGTCATCCTCAGAGGGCGTCGGAGGGCGCGCCACATGACCCCAGGCAAATCAACAACAAACGACGAAGCGAAGAACGACGCCGCCCCCGACGCCTATGCTTTTTGAGGGAGGAGAAGGGCACACTGCAAGCAGCGACCGGACTGGCTCTCTCTAACTTAACGCTGGGCTTTAGTTCTTCTCCAACTCCACCCCCGCCTATCCATAGTAGCTATCCCAGAGCCCCTCCCCTGCATCTGCTCCCGGTCTACCATCCATCCGCCGGCGTCTAAGTCTCCTCGATCGTTTTGAACACCTCCACAGTGTCTCTGCGTACTCTCCGTCTTATTGTGCTCCATGTCCTCCAATTACAGCATGTCCTACGGCCTGGGGGGCGCGCGAAGCAGTGGTATGTCACGTTTGCCCTTTTCTGCCTTAAGCAATGCCTTTCCTGTCCACTTAACTCACATCCTTTGTAGATATCATCCGGGAAAAAGTTCATGACGGACGAACTGGCGAGATCCGAGAACTCTGCTACACAGATTGCAAGATGGTGGGCAATGGTTCGTTTGGAATAGTCTTTCACACAAAACTCTCCCCATCTGGTGAGGAAGTTGCTATCAAACGCGTGCTGCAAGACAAGAGATTCAAGGTAACCGCCATCACTCCTAACATTGACATGCTAACCTATTTCTGGCTCCAATTTCTTACATATTAATTTTAGAACCGTGAGCTTCAGATAATGCGACTTGTGAAGCATCCCAATGTTGTCGATCTCATCGCGTTCTTCTACTCGTCAGACAGCGGCCGATCATCCAACGCGTACGAACGAAAAGGCGATGTTTTTACACCACCACCTAAGGAGGAGGTTTATTTGAACCTGATCCTGGAATTTGTGCCCGAGACAGTCTACAGGGCGTCTCGTCACTTCGCCAAACTAAAATCAACAATGCCTATGATTGAGATTAAACTTTACATATACCAGCTTTTCCGTTCACTGGCTTACATCCATTCTCAGGGCATCTGCCATCGTGACATCAAGCCTCAGAACCTTCTCACCGACCCAAATACAGGCGTTCTCAAGCTCTGCGATTTTGGTTCTGCGAAGATCCTTGTTGCCGGCGAGCCAAATGTGTCTTACATCTGCTCCCGTTACTACCGAGCACCAGAACTAATCTTTGGAGCAACAAATTATACGACGAAGATCGATGTCTGGTCGACAGGCTGCGTGATGGCTGAACTCATGTTGGGGCAGCCATTGTTCCCAGGCGAATCCGGCATTGACCAGCTGGTCGAGATCATTAAAGTGCTTGGCACTCCTACACGGGAGCAGATCAAGACTATGAACCCGAACTACATGGAGCACAAGTTCCCGCAAATTAGGCCTCATCCATTTTCAAAAGTCTTTAGAAAAGGGCCCCCTGACGCGATTGACCTTATCTCCCGCCTGCTAGAGTACAACCCCAACCAGCGGTTGTCAGCTATCGAGGCAATGTGCCATCCCTTCTTCGACGAACTCAGGGACCCCTTTACCAAGCTTCCTGATTCAAGACATCCTGAAAATCCTCCGCACGAGCTTCCGCCGCTATTTAATTTCTCACTACATGAGTTATCGATCGCTCCGGAACTGAACGACAAGCTCGTGCCGCGCCATGTTCGGCAAGATCTTCTAGAAAAGGGAATCGATTTGAATAATTTCACACCATTGACACCTGAACAGATGAAAGTCAGTCTGGAGTAAGGAATTACGGTTGCATAAAATGGGTTTTGTTATTGGATTGGGCCGGTTTTAATGATATTGTTTGTTGTCAATTAGGTACTTAAAAGTGGGCATGTGGGTCGAAAATAATGCTTTGCAGCTCAAAATTCAAGTTTGTCCTATGATCGATGTCCTTTTTGTTTGCTTTTTGTTTCTGCGTGCGTGCGTGTCTAATTGAAGAGATGACGTGTCGATTGTCGGATTACCACTGCTGCAATATTCGTTCTATGCTATTGATATTACTGGGGATCGTTGTTTTCTCTATTATACCTTCCCATATCCTCACGAAGTTGTATTGTCTTATATTTCTTATATATATATTTGTCTAAAATATTTTTAGTAGGCATAACTTATACAGTTTCACTTAACTGTCTTATTATGTCTCTGTTACAAGCAAGCCTCGTCTCTCATTTCTATGTTGTTAATATGCGACGCAGAATGTTTTTGCTTAGTGCATCCAAATTGTTTTTGTATTTATCAGTGAGCATGCATCTCAGCGATCGACTTCATACAAATCTGTACGTTATCGTTTTGACCTCCTGTTTGTCTTTATTGGCTACGTGTAATTGATAAGCGCCAGAATAGTATTACAGTTTATGCCCTAAAACACATATATATTTACATTAAGAATTCGTCAATAATCGTAAGATTAATCTCACCGTCCACCGCCGGTGCTGTCTCTTGTGTATTTGCACCTAAATTATCCTGTGGCAATTGATTCTGGTCTTGCTCAGCAGCTTCTTCCATGCCAGATTTTACGGCACTATAACTACTGACGGCAGTATTTTTATCATCGCCCTTGCCACCCTTTCCCCGTTTTCGTCTCTTCTCTCTCTTCTTATTTGTTCGCTCTTCGTCCAACGTTCTCATTTGCTCCCTCCGCTCTTCAAATTCCTTCAGCATCTTCTCCTTCTCCCTCTGCTCCTCAAAAATTTTTGTACGTTCCATTTCCCGCCGTCGTGCCTGCTTATATACATGAAACTCCCCAGATCCCGCGCCAGCGCTAGAGCCCTGTACATTCGTCACTAACTCGGGTGGTGGCGGTATTAAATCCGACGGTGACTTCGGCCGAGGGATGACAATCTCTTTGTTAGGATTTTTTGCAAAACTAGAGAGCTGCGTTCGCAACGACGCGTATGGGTCGGCGGATACTCGCTGTCGCTTCTTTTGTTGCTGGGATTCGTCGTCAGATGGGGGAGTGTCCGTGGTGTTGTCAGTCGCGGATTTAATTGGTTTGCGCGGCTGGATCTCGTTCTTGACAGGGACGCCTCCGGATGGCGGTGCCATGGCTCAACCTGTTAAGATATTTGTCTATAGGTGCAGTTGGTGGCTGTAGGCTGTAGCAATAACAGGGATCGTTCAACTGCATTCACAACCATTCACACTATCATTGCTGAGGTGAGTGTGCGGCTGAGTGCAGTACAAGACCCACCCATATAGAACATTGCCTCATCGCCCTCATGGCAAACTTCGATCTACATTATCTGCTTCGTCTTTTAAGTCTGCTCCGCGCTTACTTTACCGCCTTAGCAAATCGAGTTCCCCAAATATAGTCTCTTCCAGCAATGGATCTCTTGTCGAACAGACCGACACGGGATGGTATCCGTGGCGGGCAAGGTTCCTTTTCATGGGACGCCGTCAAGCAGGACAAGTATCGCCAGAACTACCTTGGACATTCAGTAATGGCGCCTACAGGCCGTTGGGCCCAGAAAAATGATGCGTTATGGTATTCTAAGGAGAAGAATAGTACTGATGTGGAGAAGGAGCTTGATAAAGAAGGGCTTGGAGAGGAGGAATTGCAGCTGACGAAAGAAGAGTTGAGGAGAATCGAGCTAAGGAGGATTAAAGAAGCGGAGGAGATTGCGATGGCGGAGGCATTGGGGATTAAGCCGCGCTTGAAGAGTGTTGATCAGAAGGAAAGCAGTATAAGACAGAGCAGGTCTGGAAGCACAAGTCCAGAGCCGCGACGTCGGCGGAGCGAGAAGGAACGTGAAAGTCAACATCGATACCGCGATGACCGGAGTCCGAGACCTCAACGCAGTCACTATCACAGCACGGACGATAGCAGGAGGGCTAGTTATGACAGGAGACATGACCATTACAGGTCGCACGACGGTAACAGCAGGCACCATATCATTGATGGTCCTGATGGCCGATATCGACGTGGACCAGACGGCAACCATGGCCGACACTATTACTCTAGAGATCGTCAGAGAGACGACGATGAACGGCCGCATCGCAGACAGCGCGACAGATCCCAAGAAAGCACACGCCAAGATTCTAAAGATCGCGACCACGACAGGAGAGAGAGCCGTGAGAAAGACGAGGTTGACAAATTCCTAGACGGTTTGGGAAAGCCAGGTGACGACGGGTTTATACATCATTCGCGGCGCAAGTTGATTCGTGAATAGTTAGTTGGACATGTTTACAATGAAATAATATATTCACTATGCCTCTATAATAATGTTACATATGCATCACTGCACTCTCCGCTCGCGCCGGGTCCATTAAAGGAGTGCCCAGCGGTTTCAATATGGCTGGATCTCGCTTATACATCTGTACCACTCTGAATAACTCTATGACATCTGAAGGGTTTATTCCCTGCACACGCTTCGCTTGTCCTAATGTAAGTGGTTGCACTTCATTCAGTAGCATTCGTGCCTCCATCCTTATTGATCTCACTCCGGAATAATCCACGCCTGTAGGCAGCTGTATATTTTCATCTTCCTGGAATCGCTTAATCATACTTGATTCCCTACTAATAAGCCGACTGTATTTCGCAATAATGGCCACCTTCTCGATAAGCTTTGGCGTAAGTTGTGAGTGTTGTGGAAAATTGAGCACCTCCAGGAATGCTCCACACTCATCTCCTCGCCAACCAGTGACAATATCAAAGGCACTTCGTCGAATTCCATCATTGTTAATTTTAACTGCGTATTCTTCAAATCTGTTCCATTCGTATGGAACTTTGGTGACACCTTTCAAGAATTCCACCGCATCGTCAACCAATGCATTCTCATATGTTGTTTTTGCGTATCGTTCTGGAGACACAACACCATGTAAAAATCCCAATTTGGTTAACCGCGAATCAGCATTCTCGGCTCTCAAAGTCAAGCGGAACTCCGATCGGGAGGTGAACATTCGGTATGGCTCTTCAACACCTTTAGTAATAAGATCGTCAACCAGAACCCCTATGTATGCCTGACTCCGCGCCAAAATAAGTGACTTTTTTCCTAGCGCAGATAATCCGGCATTGATACCGGCCAAAAGTCCTTGCGCTGCTGCTTCTTCGTATCCAGTTGTGCCGTTAATTTGGCCCGCGAGGTAAAGACCCTGAAGTGGTTTGGTCTCCAACGTGTGATAAAGCTGCCGAGGGTCAATAAAGTCGTACTCGACGCCGTACCCAGGTTGCAGCATTTCCGCATCCTCAAGTCCGGGAACTGTTTGAAGAACCTTCCTTTGTAAATCCGCGGGCAACGTTACGCTGATACCACTTGGATATACTACATCTGTGTCATGTCCTTCCGGCTCTAACCAAATCATGTGGCCGGATTTTTCTGGAAATCTGACAACCTTGGCCTCAATTGATGGGCAATATCGGGGCCCTCTAACTGTCTCCCTGATGTGCATTGTCGTGTGAAGATTTGAGCGGATGATGTTGTGTGACTCTGGAGTTGTCGAAGTGATATATCCAGTCAATTGCTTTTCTGCATCGATCGCAACCCTCTCGTTCATAAAACTAAATGGGTACGGCGGGTCATCTCCGTATTCTGGTCTCGTTCGCTTATAATTAATCGTCCGCCCGTCTATCCGTGGAGGAGTGCCCGTCTTTAGTCGACCGATTTTAAACCCAACTGTTGTAAGAGTTTCACTAATACCAAATGACGCTGGCTCATTTATACGTCCTGCAGGATAAAAATGTTGGCCGATATGAATTTCGCCGCGAAGAAACGTGCCTGTCGTGATGACTATCTTAGATGCTGGAATGACCTCTCCGGAGTCCATAACCACACCCCGAATCTTTCCATGATGTTCACCTTGCGCATCAGGCTCAATAATCAGATCCTTAACACTGCCTTTTTTGATATCCAAGCCTCTATATTTCAAAATTTCCTCCTGCATATACTTCTTGTAAAGCTTCCTGTCAATCTGAGCCCGTGGACCCCACACAGCTGGTCCCTTTGATCTATTTAGCATTCTAAAGTTTGTACCAGCGAGATCTGTAACGCGACCAATTACACCGTCTAAGGCATCGACCTCACGCACCAAGTTGCCTTTGCCGACGCCACCGATGGACGGATTACAACTGCACGTCCCGATTGCAGATATACTCTGAGTTATAAGGGTAGTTCGCGCACCAGTACGTGCGGCCGCTGTCGCAGCTTCACATCCTGCATGGCCGCCGCCGATGACAAGAACTTCTGGTGGTGATGGGTATTCTGCGAGGACCGACGCGAGATTCGAGACGTGTATTGAGATTTGCCGACAATGAAGAATGGGGCGTGAGCAAGACGGCGTCATTGCTGATGGCCACCGCGGTCGGCAGCGTGCGAAATACCGCATTATGACTATTGTCACAATTAAATGCTAGTAATTGCACGTCTGTCCGAGTGTTTTGATGCGAAAGTAGTATAGGTATCCAATAGCGGTTGTCTGGCGACTGATCAAAATTTAGACATGCACAGCCACAATGGCATATCCCGATTTCCGCCACACCTGTGGCGCCACACAATTCTACTCCAGCCGTCTCTTTTAGGCATTGCAGGCAAACAAACTCTGTATCTCCTTCTTGATTACTCGACATCACGGTCGCCCGCCACCGGATCAGACCTAAGCAAGCGACGACCAGCAGTGGAGTGTAATAGGGGAGATTTTATCGATGAGTAGGCGGCACGAAGAGTTTTAGTAATAGAACGGGAACTCTTGTGGCGGATCAACGATTTTGGGAACAGGTCGCCGTGTGCACGATATATCCCCGCTCCAATATTTAATTCAGTAGACTTCGTTCTCTGACTACTCGAAAACACGTACTGTTGATAGATGCATAAACCCAAAGATGGCGGACACCAATTTAACACTGCCGTTGACGCTTCGTTATCCAATTACTATCGTACAGATGTTGGTGGCGACCGGGACCGAGATTCGAAAGAATACACCATTGTTTACATATCGGTATAAGACAACTATCATGCAAACTCGGGACCTAAATGAGGAGATCGAAGTTCCCGCGGAGTTACTGGCAGTGTTTGAAGCGCCTGTTGAGGGAATTGTCGGCAAATGGACAGTACAGGAGGGCGATGTGATCGAAACGGCTGGGTATTTATCCCGTGTTACTAGCTCCGGCGAGTGTACACTCGAAATATTACGGAAGACTGACCTGTTTGTAATCGCAGACAAGCTGTCGTGACAATAACTGAAGCATGCACGCATGCCATCCAGTTTGCCGGCATGTGTGCCCTTTGCGGGAAAGACTTGACATTGTGCGAAATAATTCTGCTTGCGATCAAGTGCGGTCAGGAGTGACAATGCTAATTGCATTTACAGTCAAGATTACTCGGGCTATCAAGAGTCTGAGCGAGCGAATATCAAGATGTTTCATAACACTGCTGGTTTAGCCGTCAGCATGGAGGTATGCTGTTGCTGTTGAATATCTGCCTTGCATACTCACGGTGGTCATAGGAAGCCGAAAGGATCGAAAGAATGTCAGCAATGACACTTCTGGCAGCCCGGAAGCTTATTCTCGTTGTGGATCTCGATCAGACTGTAATTCATACGACTGTGGATCCCTTAATCGGCGAGTGGAAGAAAGACCCGACAGATTCTCACTATTTAGCGGTGAAAGACGTCTACTCGTTTTGCTTACAGGATGCGGCGAATCCTCGAGGGTACTGGTACTACGTCAAAGTTCGTCCCGGGCTACCAGCGTTTCTGGAGCGCATTTCTCAGCTATATGAGCTGCACATATATACCATGGCTACAAAATCTTATGCAACTGCAATTTCCAAAATTATTGACCCTGGTGGTAAATATTTCGGTGACCGTATACTCACTCGTGATGAAAGTGGAAACCTCGAGCAGAAAAATCTCCAACGGTTATTCCCTGTTGACACCAGTTTAGTGACAATCATCGATGACAGAGGAGATGTGTGGAAATGGAGTGCCAATCTGATAAAAGTAATTCCCTATGAATTTTTTGTTGGCATTGGTGATATCAATTCCGGCTTTTTGCCGAAAGCACAAGATGTTAAGGCTACAGGGTCGACGAGCGGTGGCACACTTATGATATCAGCCGATGTTGACGCAGACGATTTATCAGAATCTGGTGATCCTTCGGGAGCGGACAAGGACAATGAGCTGCCTTCGTTGGAGCATGTCCTTGTACGGGTACATGACCAGTATTATAAGGCATATGATGATGCAAACGTCCAGGAGAAGCCAGTGAACAAGCGTAAGAGAAAAAGAAATGAGGACTGGAGGAAGGGCCTGCCGGATATCAAAGTAATCATGCCGGAGATGAAAATGAATGTACTGAATGGTATTGTAATTCTATTCTCCGGGACGATTCCGTTGGGTGCAAACATCGATAAGTAATGAGTTTTCTATTGCTTTCCATATCTGAAGGGCTAAATCTAATTGGAATAGTGTCGATGTGGTGATTTGGGCGAGATCATTTGGGGCGACGATTGCGAAAGAATTCTCCACAGATGTCACCCATTTAGTTGCTGAACGTGTATGTAATGAATTTCATTCGGGTTAGAGATTATGCTGATTATCATAGGTCGGTACGAAGAAGGTGCAGCAGGCCGCTCGCCATTCGCATATCAAAATTGTGTCCCCTGCATGGTTATACAGGTGTCTGTCAACGTGGACGAAAGTCCCGGCGGATGATTATATACTGGAAGTTCCCGAAAATAGTGCGTTTGATGCAGAAATCGATGGAGACGCGTCGAATGACAAAAATAACGACGACATTGACGAGGACGACGACGGCGACGAGGACGATGACGACGATGATGATGATAAGGACACCGACGGTGGCCACAGTGAGGAGAGTGACGACAGTGAATTTAGCTTTGATGAGGACCCGGTAGTCAGATGTCTTCTTGTTGGCGGGCCCCATCTTACCGATGACGTGCCAGTAGCTACGTTGTAAATTAGATTTTTTTGTGAATTTGTAATATATCGCTTAACTTCCGCTAGCAAAAACAACTTGCCAATCTCGCAAAACCGCAATTTTGCGAAAATTAAGCAGAGCATTTGGCAGTCTTTTTTGGCCCCCCAAAAAGGAGCTTCAAATCCTGTGGGACTTCCACTGTAGAGAAGCATTTGCTGCTACTGTACAGCGGTGCCAGGACCCAACGTCGCAGCATCCATAGAGAGACTGGCACGTAATATCTTGCACCCAGCGATGTACTTGAGCATGATGTTTTTGGACGCATTGCAGTCGCGGTCAAAGACAGAGTTGCATCTGAGGCATTCAAACACCTTGGATCATTCACCCACCCACAACAGGAGCACGTCTTGGACGTCCACTCCTCTTTGACTTCACCACTTACATCTGCTCAAACTGCTCTACATTCAGGGCAGTTCGATCAAAAAATGCACAGTGGCCAAGGGTGACCATGCAAGCCTTTGACTTCTTGTGAGCTTCCTCCACATGTGGGGAAGTTGAGGCATATACTGTCGCAATGGGTACACAGAAACGTCCCCGCCTTCTTGGACATGTTCTCGACTAGGTGATTGACTCTCTCGCCCAGTCAAAGATATGCCCTTGAAGATTTTGGCGTTTCTTGTGTTCCGACGGGGGTGCCGATTTTTGAACTTCCCAAATGGTGCCTTGACACCCTTACAACAGCAACCCTGCTCACAACTAATATTAAGGGTCTGGTACTGCAAGTCCCCGTTGTCTGGGACATTCGCCTCCATCGAATTATTACCCACTTGATAGCAGAGCTACAGTCTATCTGCAGATTATTCATTATCTTTATTTACTGCCTTCAGCATGTCGAATCCCGGTGCCAAGCTTTTCCGCTTTCCAATTCCATTGCCGGCATTGCCGTCATCCGCACATGTGCGATCGGCCGGCGTCTATCTCGCCGGCGCATTGTTCTCTCTGGGCTTCTGGTTCTTCGTTGACTCGGCAATTTATTCGAAGAACTACAATCCATCCTTTGTTCACGTTGAGTTCGTAGACTGGATTCCCGGTATCTGCTCGATTTTCGGCATTATTGTGATCAATTCAATTGACAAGGCGCGGTTGTCATCAGACGCCTCGTTTTCATATGGAGGAAGCGGAGTCGCCTGGAAGGCTCGTCTCATTCTATTCATGGGCTTTGCGCTTTTGGCTGGTGGATTTTCCGGTAGTATCGTCGTTCTCATCCTAAAATACATCGTTCCTGGTTACCCATTGCCGACACTTTACTTCGGTATTAGCAATGTCATTGGTAACGGTCTTCTTATGCTCAGCTGCGTGGTTCTTTGGGTCTCCCAAAATGTTGAGGATGAGTACTCATACTCTTTGTCACTGTAGATGGTTATTGGAGCGTTAGATTGAGGGAGGGAGAAATTGGTAGCCTCAAGTGTGTAATCATATCCGCACTGTATTGTCATGGTGATCGCCTTGGTCATTATCTTATCATCTAGTTTCTTTACTAGCAGTATCATATATGTGAAGATTTGCTAAGGGGTACTACATGTTTGGGCTAGGTTTGCTTTGCGTTGTGCGTTGTCGATCATGTTTTATCCGATCGGGGAAATGGTGAGTTGGCGTGTATAATTTGGAGACGGCTTATAGGTTTTTTGTGATTCGCGTTTTGTTATATATGCTTAATTTATGTTATATAATGTCTGTCACTCTCTGCTTGTATCAATGGTATGACATTATCATATCTTAACTTGTAAATTACAGGGTCCTGATATGATACAATTAATTTAGTACAGTGTCGGCGCAAAAACCTCCAACGCCATAATATATGCCCCAAAAGTATTATACAATTACTTTTCGTAAAGCCTTTGCCCTTTTGCCAGCGCTCGACGCAAAAATGGTAGCCGTCTTCTTTTCCGTGTCGACTGACCTACTCTACCAATTTGTGACCGCGCGAGTCTCCAATGGGCTGCCCAAAGGCCATCTAAATCAATTTTGCTCCTCCCCTTGCGTTTCTTCTTGGACACACCAAATGGACCAGAGACGTTCTTACGAATTGCCGTTTGGACAGTATGAGCCCGCTGTGAATATCGATTGACGATAACTTCACAAGACAGAATTCCTCGTCTTGCCTGTGTTCGCGGCTTTCTAGGTATGCCTCCAGGTCCACGACGATCACCTCGAGTCGGCTTTAGTTGTGGTCTTTTTGTAGATGGCCCAGTAAATTCTTTTCTGGCTCGTCGACCTCGTTTCTTTATAAGTGGCTTCGTTGAGTTCTCAGCTGTGTCTAATCGTTTATTCTGCCGTTCGATTTTTGAAAGCCGATCGTCCAACTCCAAGTCTTCCGGCTCCGGCGAGAAATCTGGAATCTGAATGTTTGCAGGTTTAGGTACTCCACTTAGTCGTTCCTCATGCGAGCCACTGCGTTCATCAGGATGCGTCTCTGTCAAGCTACTGAACTCAGCTGTTCCTAAATAGATATCTACATATCGTTTATGCAACTCAGCAATGCATCCTACTCCGCCACCGTTAGAGTCCGCATTCGACCCCGTGATACCACATTTTATGAGTTTCTCCGCATAACTGGTCCAAAAGGATAAGAACGCGTCGTGTATTTGTTGGACAGACTGATAGGACAGACTGTGATCGTCAATATGCTGCTGTTCCGCTGGGGATTCAACAATTGCATCTGGAACCTGATAAGTTGAATCATACTCTCCAAAATCTATGTCCGTCATATTTGGATAGCATGTCTATCCTCGGGATTACGATGTCTTGCTGGCGTTGACGTTTATCAGGTTGCTCATGCTTGTTGCAGACATGCCGCCGCAGTTGTCCGAAAGCCGCGATCACGTGAAGGAATTCTCCGCAATCACGCTTACCAGTTGACCAACCTTTGTCTTTCACTTGCGTGGCAAGTGATATCGGCCGCTATCGACTTTCTTCTAACTATCTTATCCAATAGGGAGAGAAAATATTGGAATATCTCTTATTTATTGCGGCTATCCGGATTAAAGCTGAAATCAGTCATTAATGATCTCGCTATCGTTAGATTCGTCGCCGTCGCCGTCCCCATCTCCCACTGTGTCAATCTCCTCGGAGGACCATGATAGACCTCCCTCTCCAATGGCCAATGCTCCCTCTTCGTTCGCAAGTTCACTCTCGCCTCCCGGACTATCGACTTTCCATGCAGATCTTGCGACTTCACCTATCACAGGTGGCTTCGCGTCGCAGATGCATTTGAGCCCGCCGTCCTTCACTTCGCCAATGCGGACGCAGTCAGTAGGATCCAAATACCTGCGCCGCCAGTCCTCATCTGTTGATGAGGACGCCGTTCACGATGCCTTATCGCCTACTCATGTCTCCCCTGCTCAGTTATATTCAACCGAATCTGGAAGACTTTTTCACGCGGGGAAGATTTGCATAGTACTGGTCGGGTTGCCGGCCCGAGGGAAAACGTGAGTGACTGTACCGTGTTGATCTCAAATGCATTCTGACCGACGATCTGATGCAGACATCTTGCCGTCTCCTTGACTAGATACTTGAGATGGTATGTCCAATTTTAAGCTTTGGTGTGGAACATGTCGTCTAATGTTTCTAGGCTCGGCGTAAAGACACATGCATTCCATTTGGGTGACTACAGAAGGGTCCACATTGCACCGGGAACGGATGTTCCAGATGACTATTTCCTTGTGAACGCGTCACCTTCAACGGTTATTTTAAGGCAACGAGTAATGGCTGCTTGCAAAGCCGATGTGTACAGATTCTTTGAGGAAGACAGAGGTCAAGTTGCGATTTACGACGCCGTAAACCCAACGTCAGCAGGTCGGCGGGTATTAGTAAAGGAATTTAGTCAGCGTGGAATACAGACGTTGTTCATTGAATCGATTTGTGATAAACCCGAGATCATTGAAGCCAACGTGCGGAGCGTTAAAATATCATCACCCGACGTAAGTTTGGCCATGTCCATAATAGTACGCGAATTTACTAACTGAAGCTAGTATATTGGATGGGATGAGAAGGAAGCCATAAAGCATTATCTCAGACGAATCAGCGACAAAATACCTCATTATGAGACCTTGGATGAGCCTGAATTTAGCTACATTAAGCTCTACAACGCCGGTGAGCGTATACTATTGAATAACTCGCGCATGGGATATTTACCGAATCGAATCGTATTTTACCTTATGAATTTGCATATTAAAGCTGGATGTGTATACTTTGCCAGGGTACGTTAAGAAATTAAAGAACAATTCTTGGTGATACAATATTAATGTTACTCGTTCAGGCTGGCAAATCTACAGAACAGATGCCAAGGTACAAATCAGATCCTCGTTTGAGTGACGAGGGCCGAACGTATGCACGTATCTTAACGGACACGCTGCTCGAACATCGACGATCCGAACACACAGCGCGAGTTACGCACGGCGATAATTCCCCCGAACGAGAATTAATAGTCTGGACGTCTACTCGTCGTCGTACGATTGAGACATCGACAGAATTTGAGAAGCGAGGATTTTCTTGCCGCCAGCGGCCACAGTTGTCACAAATGCATCCTGGTTCTTGTGACGGCTTATCTGGGAAAGAGCTAGAGAAGCAGTTCCCAGAGGAAGTGGAGTTGCATAAAAAGGATCCCTACCGCCATAGATTTCCTCGGGCGGAATCATATCACGATTTAGCCGTTCGTTTGGAACCGGTGATTTTGGAAATGGAACGCATTCCGAACGATATTTTGATCATCGCGCATGTGAGCGTCCTGCGTGTGTTGTACGGATACTTGATGGCCTGCTCGCCATTCGACATTCCAGCACTGGATTTTGAGCGTAACGAGATAGTAGAGATAATTCCGTCTGCATATAACAATAAGGTTAAGCGGATAAAGATTTATGGGGTTGAGGAGAGCCAAACGTTGTAGTTGTGTGTGCCCTGTCATACTTTGTAACTTCACTATCTACAATCAACCATATCAACATTTCGCCGGTGTTTGGTCAGAATTGAGCTGCTTTGTAACATGGTATAGATTTCTTTGGGATACGGATTAAAATGGGATAATAATGTATAATTACATGCTGTTCAAGCTGTTCCAGATTTAATGTGCAAGTACGTATGTTAGTTCCAATTTAGCCAAATCGCCCAAATTCCGTGCATGAAATCATCGTCGTGGCCATTATATTAAATATCAACAAATGCCATACTATGGCTCTTCGTCAAAATAATCGTCGATGGCTAAGGACGTCTTATCGAACGCCAGTCTCCATAGCTCCGGATTTACCCTTATTCGTGATCTTGCCATTGTACGATGCCGGCTGATACCTAGATCCTTCTTGTGACGGTTGAGGCTGGGGTTGATAATGAAGTCGTCCGCTCTGCGGTGTAGGCCGAGGGATAAGCGCCGGTCGTGGCGCTGCGACAGACACGTCTTGGAATCGCTCCGAGTTGGGCGCACTTCGAGTGTACTCTGCATACAGAGGTACGTAGTCACCCATTCTCTGTGCCACCTGTTAACAAAGAAAGAAGATATTATTAATATAGCACGTACAGCTTGATTCTCCAGGGCGCGCTTCATAAGATAAGTATGAACCAATGCTGCATTTCTGGTCGAGCAAGCGTTTAAATAGCTAAAAACTGCTCCCAATACAGGTACGAGGGTTATTAAAAAGTCAAACGTCACGTTTGCCGTCATTTTGACGTGAAGCGTCGCCGGTATATGCAACTCTTCGGCCATAGAATTAAGCCGGAGATGGAGACTGTACATAATCCACGGCCCGATAACAGGTATCAGGGAGATCAGGGGCGCTTGCCCGACTCCCCAGTCTGCCCAAAAGCAGCCGCACATGCACCTGTCATGCTTCCAGGCCGAGCTTAATATTTTCTTAAAGACTATCGCGTCGGACGCAGAGGTTCCTTCTGGAGCTTTGCGACGTCGAGTGGTGCCGTCAGCAAGTTTTTCGAAGTATGGATCTACATCAAACAATAAATTAGAAACATTTCTGTGGAAGTAATAGATAATTACCTTTAGTTTGCAGTTTTTCGCCTGCAAACTCATTCCAAGCGTCCATGACTATATCATAGCCGGGTAGATTCTGAATCGGTGCTGATATGGCCGCCATCAGAATTCTATATAATGTAGATGGTAATGTGATTCACTTGAGGTGTGCTGTAATCTGATTCTTCCTTCTCAACGTACTGCATGTCACAGGCCAGAGACGGACACTATATGTCATTCGTGGCGAGGTATTTATAGTCAGGACCAACGTAGCTGAGAGTACTGACTTGCTCGACCGGTGGAGTTTCTGGCAATGCCAGAGCTAGGGTTTGCGAACTGCAGTTAGTTGCTCAGCAACAGAGTTTTCTAGTCACGGATTCCACAATCCAAGAACATAACTGCGAACTCTATACAGACGTTTAACAATACTCGGATAATATGTAACGTTATTTTATAAAGAAGTTGGTCGTCAAGAACCCCAACGAAATTTGATCCGGTCCTATAGTGGAATTAAAGTTTGCAAATCCTATCCCAATGTCAGCCGCACGCCCCGATAGTTCACCACACTTGAACCGTGTCCATCAACATTGTTTCGTTGCAGCTGAAAATAACGGCTCCAACGAGCCAAACAGTAGTATATATAACTTCGACTATGTTGGGATATTTTCTGTAGACAGTTTAATTTGTTTTTCGTAGGCGACATATTGCAGTAGAAGTATGGTAAAATCAGAGGGTAAGGGTATGCGAATGTCGTCAGGGTAACAACAGCTTCTAACACAACGAAATTGCGACTTACACTATATTAATTTCGGCACACGACAACAATTAGGCATAATAGTCTTCGTCTTGGACCGACTATAGCATTATCACAGGATCGATATTCTGTCATCAGCTAAAATGTCGGAACCGATTAATGCCAATCCGAAAGTATTGTCACTCGAGGACTTACCGACTCGAGTTGAAAGTTTTGGCGATTCATCATCCATTAAAGCGACATTCCCTCACTCCGCTTTAGATGGTGCTTTCCCTACTATGTCTCTATATGAGTCGTATTCCTCGTTACTGCTACTGGGCGAAGATGGCTTGTCAGACGATGACATTGAGATGAAAGTGGCGCCAGAGTTATCTAGTGGCGAGTCTGATGTTGGCGACGACCAGTCTGATATTGAAGAACATGAGCCTATTGATGAGCAAGAAATATATGGTATGAGCGGCACTTTTTCTTACATATCGTATTGTGACCAATCTATACTAACTCTGGTTTAGACTTGATTTCGACTATAGCGGATCCAGAACATCCTCTCACCCTTGGTCAGCTGGCAGTTGTCAACAAGCCAGATATTTACATTGTATCGACCAAAGACGCCAATGGCCGACACCAGAAAATCTCGCGCGTTATCGTTGAAATCACTCCTACAATCACGCATTGCAGTTTAGCCACACTAATTGGGCTGGGTATTCGCGTCCGCCTCGAGCGGTGTCTGCCTCCTCGTTTTAGAATCGAGATTAGGGTCAAACAAGGAACCCATCAGAGCGAATCGCAAGTCAATAAGCAGCTTAACGATAAGGAACGTGTTGCGGCCGCTTGTGAGAATCAACAGTTACTGGGAGTCTTATCCGGAATGTTGGCGACGTGCAAGTGAGTGCGGCAGTGTGTAACATGGGGAATCAGGATAACAAAATGTGGCTTTTCAGTTCTGTACCTTTAATGTTGCGCGGAGTTTACTAGTCGTTGGTATAATATATAAACGAGCTCTGGAAATATACAATCTAAAATGGAGGCTAGTTTCCCCAGATATATTCTAACCTCTGACCACATTGGCCTCCTAGCCTCCCCAGATATATTCTAACCTCTGACCACATTGGCCTCACCCTTCCAAACACAGAAATGTCACTTACAAATGAAACGTGAACATTAGCGAACTGTGCAAACATTGTAATACTCGCGGTTCATCTAATACCAAATTGAGATATGCCACAGTCCAAGACTCTCCAAATAATGCCCAATAATCAAAATTCATCCTTTGTCACTTATCAATGTATGCCATGCCTCTCAGTGAGTCGAAGCGACAGATAGGCCATGTGGCTCACGTCACTTCTTGGAGCTTATGATTCGTCCTTGTTCGATCCACTCGCTCTCAATATACGAAGGAGGCGGGACGTCGTCATCTGTCCTCATAGCCGTACTTGGATCGCTCATTCCTTCATCATAAATAGCTCTATCGTGCCTGGCACCGATAAGCCTCGCCACACATATCCCGAATCCGTTACGTAGCTCGTGAATTTTCTCCTGAGGGCGGGAGCGAATGCCAGAAACTCGAAGAAACCATAGAATGTACATTTTCATGACGTGAAACGCCAGAATTATAGAGGCAACAAACATTGTAACAATTGCGGAGAATGCTAGTGACGGAAGGATTAGAAGTGATGCAGCTGCCAGCGCAGTCGTGCGGGAAGATGCTCGAGTCATGCTTGCTTCTGCAAATATAGAGAGAACTGGCGGTTCTCCGGGAATCGTACCACACGTATTGGTTAATATATTCGCAGACTGTCCAGGTACTTCTACATTAGATCTATGTAGAATATTATCGTGTCGATATCTGGGCGTGATAATTAGGGGCCGCAACAGCATGTTGTACGTTTTGCGGGGAAGCGTTTGCTGCGGCTTAATTTAGGGCCCTGAGCTGAAAATATTTTCGACGTCGAGATCAAGCGCTCTTTTAGGTTTAGCTACTGCCCTTAACATTTGCCACAGTTTGAATCGACCTGCTACGTAATAGTGTCTCATCTAGTCTCGATTCACAAGCCCCTCAGCAAATTACGGAATATGTACGCTTAGTGTTGTTTCTATTAAGTATTTAGGTTTGGATTTTGTGCCTGTCGGTAGTTGATGGGAATCGCTTGTTCAAGGCAATACAAATCAGTAAGTCAGAATTTCAATCTCCTTGAATAAGTTATTTGATAACAATGCTTCAGAAAGTATAAAATACAAAACCCTTGTAATCGTTGGTGTTATTTTTCTATTTTAATTGTGCAGAGAGTCTCCTATCTCGCACATCTCCGATGTCCAGCGCACGATGATGTCAATCTGTCATGATCCAAATTGTCATTCCATTCATGACGTATTCTGCGAGCTCTTACCTGCTACTACACTTCTACTTTCTAATCTGAGATCAGCGGTATCTGTATAGATCACCATCACCCTTAGCCGCCCTTAGTCAACCGCGATTACCAAGCTACATAGACACTATCTTTCAGAATACACAGTCAAAATGGCATTCAAGCATCCAATTACATGCCACGTGCTCAATACGGTTACCGGACGACCAGTCTCTGGCCTGCGCTGCACTCTTTCCAAGCAAAGTAGCAGCTCATCTGAACCTCAGTTTATGCCATTTGCAAGCGCAGAGACCAATAGCGACGGACGCATAGTTTTCTGGAATCTCGGGGCTGCGAACTACCAAGCTCCCCCAGCTAGTATCGAAGATTTTAACGAGGTGGCTAGAATCGGCAAAGATGGGTATCAGGAATCCCATGACACTGTGTATTGCATAAAGTTTGAGGCAATTGAGGAGTTATTTGAAGGCGATACTTTTTTCCCGTACATTGAGATAGCGTTCAAGATCCCAGCTGGGAAATACGGTAAAGAGCACTTCCACATTCCATTACTACTGTCGAAGTACTCATACTCTACGTATAGAGGGAGCTAAATGTATATATAAGTTCGTGGTTGGTCGGGGTATGTTTGTAAAACGTGAAAAAATAGATAATGCATTACCTCATACTATTCTATAAGACGTGTGAGTCGAGCAGATGATAGTAGCTTGCAATTTTCGCTGAATCCAGCGGAAACGGAGCAGTATATGAGAAGTCTAAATAGCCTGCAAGAGCCATCGAAGATATCATGCTGGCGCCATTCTGTGACAACATATATTGTGATGCATCCTTAATGGGTGATAATACTGCTGAAATACCCGAAATGCTCCGATGTAGAACATAACAAGCCTGGCATTCATCCAGCAATCCCAATAGCGTAACTAAGCACCACTCGGATAACATGATGCCCCGGAGATGGAAGGATGCAAACATCCAGAACGGAAACAGCACTGGGCGTACATATAGTCCTCACAGAATTGCCTGGCAGCTCCCGAGAATAGCCGAAGGCAAGCTCCCGACAAAATCCTGGTCTGAGATTACTCTTCGTACGATCGAACCCAGGAATAAAACGTTGCCTGAAAGCGGTCGATTTACGAATCCTCTTGTATACCCTGCAACTAAGTAGGATTTTCAGCATAGGCTCGAGCCCAACAGGTATGATTATTATTGGGGTGTCCGCCGGGCGCCTTTAGCTTCGACCCAAAACAGCCTCGAGTGGGCCGCAGAAACCCTATACCACGGCTCAAACCTTTTGCATGTAAGCGGGCAGCGGGCAGACGGAGCGCACCACGCGTAAAAATGTTGGCGAGAAAACCCGCCGCTTTCATTGTTCCCGTTGTCGGGGTTGTCCATTTGTATTTCTCTCAACCAACCACAGCAATCTCTTTTACTTGTTCCGCGGGGCCTCTAAGAGTAGGCCGACACAGATAAGAGATAGTATTCATCTTTGTTTCTGTAGACCGTCTTATAAGCAAGATCTAAGTCCTGCCCCTCCACTCAATAACCGGCGACTTACGATAATCCCCCGTTTTTGAACACGATCTTACGGACGCAACGTGGAATAATGTCGAACGAGAAGAGTATGAATGCATATTCTAAGGTAGAAGCCATGCGAAAGTACGACTTGTGGCCTAATTGTTTGTAATTTAGGTCTTCCATTTATCTACCAGTTCTTTTCTGGTGCCATTGCTGGCGTGTCGGAGGTATGTCACAGGATTTGCCTATTTCTACCGGAGTTTGCGGTGAAGCTCATTTTTAGTAGATTTTGGTCATGTACCCTCTAGACGTTGTCAAGACCCGCGTCCAGCTGCAGGTTGGCAAGGGCAGTGATGGTGAAGCTTACAGTGGTATGCTCGACTGTTTCCAGAAAATCGTCAAGAACGAGGGATTCGGTCGTCTGTATCGTGGTATCACCGCTCCAATTCTGATGGAAGCTCCCAAGCGTGCAACTAAGTTTGCTGCAAACGATGAGTGGGGAAAGGTTTACCGCAAAGCCTTTGGCGCCACTCAGATGAACCAGCCTCTGTCAGTTTTGACTGGTGCTACCGCGGGTGCGACAGAGGCATTTGTCGTCGTTCCTTTCGAGCTAGTGAAGATTCGACTACAGGACAAGGTGTCTGGCAGCTTGTACAAGAGTCCGTTGGATGCTGCCATTAAGATTGTCCGTAACGAAGGCATCCTTGCTATCTACAACGGTCTGGAGGTAACTCTCTGGCGTCACATTCTCTGGAATGCTGGATATTTCGGCGTTATTTTCAAGGTCCGAGAACTTATGCCCAAGGCCGAGACTCCTTCCGGACAAACTATGAACGATCTCATTGCCGGTACCATTGGAGGAACTGCTGGTACTATTCTTAACACACCGTCTGATGTTGTCAAGAGCCGAATTCAAAACACGATCCGTGTCAATGGTGTAGTTCCCAAGTACAATTGGGCCTGGCCTAGTATTTTCCTTGTCGCGAAGGAGGAAGGCTTCGGCGCTCTTTACAAAGGTTTCGTTCCTAAAGTTCTGAGATTAGGCCCTGGAGGTGGAATCCTACTCGTCGTCTTTACTGCATGCATGGACTTCTTCAGATCAATTCAATAGACAACACCACGCAACTAGACGAATGTGACGGTGCCATCAGTATTTTTATTTTGTGATTGCCTTGAAATCTTTTTATGCCTCGTGCGGCCAGCTTTTATCTGTCCCGGGGTATTATTAATAACACTTACAGGCACTGGGAAGGACTGGGTTTTTCATTTATTCTAGTCTCGTTTGGATGGATATGGATGAAGTGCTTTTTATATCAGTTATCATATTATGTTGTCGCATGCATGCTTGTACTTAACTCACGCGAATTGGTTCTAGAATGCTATTGGACATAGTGGTTGTATGCTAAATTGCCAATCCCCCAATTTAAATGTGGACGCGGGGTAACGCTATAACCTTCAAGAACAGTTCTTGGCCCAGGGTTTCTACGGCGACCAATTGTTGCCGTTACCCGGACTTATATACTAGTCCGAATGAGGAATGGTTGGTAGATGCCCGCATCTCTATACGCAGGACAGCACCAAAGGTTTGAAAGACGACGAGTTGCTCTTGCTTTCCGATGACCTTCCGACTGGTTTAATCGGTGTTCGGTCAGCTAAATCGTGGCCAGTGAGACTGTGGCAGTTGTCGGCGCGGACCCGTCGGACTGGCAGTTCTCATCACGGCCCAGTTTTACTCGAACGCCAGCATTATCATGATTGATTGAGATGATTCATGGTTGGCCAGTGCAGAGGACGGAGTAACATTGACAATTAATCCGACCAAGCTGACAATGAATTCAGTGCTGGACGAGATTATGAAGGCTACGAATGCGGACAGCGAAGGCTCAGACGCTGTGTCGACAAATCAGACACCCAAGCCTGGCGTCGACGTCGGGATTGGCAGACGTTTGATATATGTCGAGAATATATCGATTACAACCGGTCTCGTTTCCGCGAACACGACATCTATGCTACTAAAGCCGCTGCAGAGTGGCAAGATGAAACCCAATCAGTTGATCACTCATGGCCTTCAATTTCCCAGATTGAGAGAGCTTATGATATCGTTGGTAATGCCTCGAAGGAGCACGCGATTAAGATGTACATTGAGACTGAAAATTTGTAAAACAGTTGTAAAAATACTAGATAGTATAATCAATTGATGTCGTTGATGGAGTGAATAGGTGAGGTGTTGCTGCTTACTGGCGACGACAATTGTACTGTCCATCTATAACGAATTGAAGTGTGACGTGCGAAGACTATGAAAATACTATTAGAACTGTGATCGCTGGTAACTTATCCAAGCTTAGTACGTCATTAAGAAATCCCCTTATTTTGCGCTCCACATCGTATCAGCAGCACACAACAAACGTTGTCGACGTCGGCAACATGCACGGGCAGCACGAAACCCTTCATAATAGGCACATGCCAGGATCGTGCGGCTTATGAGAAAGGTTCCTATGCCCTAAATGGGTAGGGTTTTATGTAGTCGGGCATTTGTGCGAAATAGCAGTCACGTCCATATCGTCATACTGTCATTTGCACGAGGGTTTGGGCTTGCAGTCTGCATACACAAACCGCGGTGCCATTGATCATCGCGAACTTAGTGGACTTCGATACTACCATAGAATTACCGGTCAAATTCAATAATCCGACACAATGGGTATGTAAAGACTATTAGCATTATCATATTTAATAGCATTTTCCGTTAATGGATTAATGATTGGGATTGTTGGAAACGGTGGTCTAATAGTACATATAGTTAACATTCCCAAGACTCGACGAACTTACTGCAAGTCGAAGGAGTGCCGTAAGCACACACAGCACAAGGTCACTCAGTACAAGGTACGCTTTGAAACGATGGAATTTTATGATAAGTTTGGAGTAGTATTGTTGACGAATTGTTCTTGTGGATATAGGCCGGCAAGGCTTCGCTATATGCCCAGGGAAAGCGTCGATACGACCGTAAGCAGCGAGGTTATGGTGGTCAGACTAAGCAGGTTTTCCACAAGAAGGTACGACATAATCAAATTTGGATGTGAGAATGAAGAGGGAACGTGAAATGCTTACGGATCAACTCTACAGGCTAAAACCACGAAGAAGGTCGTTCTTCGTCTCGAGTGCACCGTTTGCAAGACCAAGGCTCAGCTCCCATTGAAGCGATGCAAGCACTTCGAACTTGGTGGTGACAAGAAACAGAAGGGCCAGGCTTTACAGTTCTAAATGCGTGTATTTATTGGGTGTAATATTTTACGTGGTTTGTTATTTTAGTCATGTGAATACAGGTCGAAAATATATGTAATACTCTTCCGTTCACTACACAGGGGAAAGATAACAACAACCTCATGATGCGGGTGTGCGTGAGTCGGTATTAATGCGTGTCAGCGTAGTGAAGGGAAACCCACGCTCACTATTCCAATTTCTTGCGTCGTCAACGTCACTCCAGTTAACATAGACGCTTATCCAGAATCGAGTTACAATTACGAAATATCAGAATAAAATTACCTGATTGATAAATCCGTAAGCGTTTACTATACAATTTATTATAGCCAATAGCCTTTTTCGCTCTCATCGGTTGCGTTTGACATAGACGAAGTCACAGACACCATTATACCAACAAAACACTGCACGCAAAAACTACACATTATAGCAGCGTCTTAAGATGAAAACACTATAAATACAAGATGTATTAAAAGCAATGATACCCATAGCATATAACCTCCGCGTTCATCTGTATGACAAATTGTTAGCTGTGTCGTCGTTCACATCCAGTGACTCAACGGTCGAATAATCATCGCCGGGTTCACACGCAACTGATGCATTCGATGATGCCACGCCTTCTGCTTGCAGGGGACCTTCAAGTGATGACTCCTGAGCTCCTCCTGGGCTTGGGCTTCTGTTGCGGTCACCTAGACCGTCAACAACGACAGCATTAAGTGACGAAGTTGAGGGATCATAGAAAGTCGGTGTCCGCCTAAGACTTCCTCTCCGCGATGCACTCGCCTCCCCGGAATCGTCAAACTGATTGGATATTCCTTGAAAGTTCCCATTCTGGTCACGGCGAACTGATGGGTGCATTCTTCGTCGTCTGAATAAGCGCCTGCCGGCAATGTCATCGGCGCCAGCGGACGCTCGCGTACCGAGTCTCTGTGGGTTATATCCTGCGAACCCATGTGAGCGTCGTCCTGATGAAAGTTGGGATCTGACCGGCTCATCTGAAATCCACGGTAACAGTTCTTGTCTAGACTGATACGGTCGACTGGCATTTGGGGTAGAAGAGCCGTGAGGTACCAGCGAGGCGTTGTCGGTAGAGAGATCCTCTATACCTACGGTACTTTGCGTGCTTTCCTCGTTGTAGTCCATCAGCATGTTATTGTCTTCTTGTGACGACATATCAGGTGAATCGTCATCCAGTGGCGACGATGATATATCGAATGCGTCGTCGGCAGTAGCTCTTGCACGTATCGACGAATTCAAGTTATCGTCGGATTCAAATATGCCGCTAAGCCGAGACTCCAAATCTGATCGATGAGATCTCCACCACGAATACCCTCTACTGCCATGAGATGGCACATTCCCGCTTTCCCGACCCATAACAGCCAAGTTCTGCGCCTGGAGCATTTCAAGCAAAGTGCTTGAAGAAGACGGCTCTCCAAGTGGGGACATAGCTGACGGTGGTGATGACGATGAAGACCCGGTAGTCTCATCTGTATCTCGATGTCTCGCTGCAGTAAGAAGCGAGAGAGCCGGGTCAGCCGAGTTTGCAAGGTACCGCTGCAGAGATCCTAGATGATGTGAACCAGAAAGGTTTCGTTGATTCCGTCGATGGGTGTTAATGTGGCATCCAGGCTCGATGCGTTTCAAAGGATCACGATCGACTCTCATTGGACTTGGCGTACGCCACATTGGCAACCCCATAATGGCTGATTTCAAAAATTGGTGGGCAAATCTATTGATAATGGTAGCTTGAAAACCAGCTCTGCCAGCTATCGCTACCCCTGATAGTTGTTGCTTTTCGCGGTAGAGTGCCCTCCCTCGAAGCTCGTGCTCAAATTAAACAATAAAATTGAAATTGGAAATTCAGAAGCGGGATGGTGGCTCCACACGACCAGCTGCAATGCTGATGTGAAGACGGTAGTGGAGGATGAGTGACAAACTGAGGCGAAGATCGAGAGACGTTGCGCCGGATGGGCTGAACGATGCCAAAAGCGTATTACTCCCAACGCACAAACCAGCTTGGCAGTTCACTATCGTTGACTGCGGCGGTGAAATTTAACCCTGAGCTGAGTTCTAATAGTCTACACACAAGGCATTCTCGTATCCGAAAGCAAATGCTGGAAGTACTTCTCGAGACGATTCTTGATCCCAAAACTTGTAATTTGGATTAGTGCTAATTAATTAAATAAGTATACTATTTGACGACCACTGTAAGTTTGTAACCGGGGAGCGCCGTATCAGAAATGCCCTTACCCTACACCTGCAATAATTAAGGCGAGACGACCGCTGATTTCATGCAACATTGCGGTTTGTAACACAATATAATTTTATCCCGTACCGCGCTCCTTGTCGCGGATGGCTTCGGGCGTGGGATTTGGTTTTATTGTGGTATTTGCTGTATTATTCCTGTATATCTTATTCTGTTTTTTTTTGATTGCGTTTCTGTTCCGGCAGTGTAGGTTTATTTGCTGTCCAGCCAGTGCAGCGGTCATCGATTCGATATCTGACTAGGAGCTATTACTACCGAATATGCCGCCACGACGAGGTCCGCGTGATAGAAGGAACGCTTTTATCCCATCCGATGTTAATACTGGTTTCAATGTGAGTACTGATGCTATAGAGCATGTAGTGATATGTTTACAAGTTGGTAGTTTGACGTGATACCCACTGTGAACTTGCTGCTTGCAGAGGACGCTGAGAACGCTGAGGAGGAGGACGCGGACTATGGGGCTAATGGTGAGAATGTACCTCGAGCAGTGGAGGAGTTGCCTCAACTATTGCTCGAGCCGAAAAGGGGGAGATCAACGCGCCTGATTTCGCGATTGTCCACCAGCACTGCGAACTCTCAAGGATCGTCTTCGCTCTCCTCCGCTGAAATATCCCCTGATCCTCAACTTGCGATAGTTCAGTCGCTCTGCAACCCGGCTGTCCGTCTTAGGCGCATGCAGCCTTTTCCAGAAGCTAAAGTGAAGATGAATTTACAGAAACTGCTGTGGCTGTCGGTAGACGAGGTTGCGAATACGACAGTTAATGATAAATTATTTGCTCCACATCTTTCTGTTAAGATGGTTAATGGGCGCAGTGCGAAATTGGAGTCTACGTCCGAACCAATCTCGGCAACGAGTGATGATGCTGGCTTAGATCTACAGTCAACTGTCTTGACAGACGCCACGAGGTCCATGATTGGTCACGATGAGTGGTCAGACCAAAGACGCGCCATCGCTAACCTTCTGTTGGATCAGGCCAACCTAGACGGTCGTGACGAAGAAGTGAGTTTGAGAATTAACTGGAAGACTTTGCTGGCTGTGGTCGCTATTCTCGTATTTATAGCTGTGAAGTATTGGCCTAATTTCCCCGATACGGTACGTGAACGCCAGTCTGGCACTCCGGAGCAAGTAAGGCAGTAGGATACTGTTGGATCTACTGGAGCGGCGACATTACGCTTGCTTTCTCATTGCTAGAATAACTACTACAACTGAATTTTTATATTGACCCAATTATTTTAGTGTCAATCGATAAAAACACTATTGATAAGATTGCAGAGTACGTTGTAAAATAATACATACAAAATGATAAGATTTATCATTATTTATTTTAGTGACTATTTTCACGCCCACATCGACAGGATTCCATCGACGAACGCCATTAGCGTCGCCGTTGGAGATAAAAACAACCAGTAAATAGTACAAAATAAGCACAGAAACGATACCGGTTAAACAATAACAGTAATTAACAATGTCCTATAACAATAAACGTTACAAATCCTTAACAAACCACATTTTACATAAGAAATCTATTCCAGTGAAATCTCAACACTTTGCTCAGCATTATTGACGTCGACGTCCACTAGACCCTGCTCTTCCTCCGATAGCGGCTTCTTTATTGGCGACCGTGGTCGCACCCGGCTAGCGCTCTCGGTGTCATCTGGTGATGAACTCTGCTTTTTAGTGGTCTCCTCGGCACTGCGTCGCGCGCCAGCGATCTCTATCCGCGGCAATCTTGGGTTGACAACACCAGGCGAGGCAGGAGTAAGTAAATGCTGAAGCGACCCGGTACTGGCGTTCGCGGTCTTCAATGTCGACGTCAGCGTTGTGGTCGATTCATGGGAATTCAGGCTTAACAGTGCTGGGCGGCTCTTCTTGAGCTGGCCATTTGCAGCTGCTTGTCCCTTCTGCGAGACGGTCCGCTCAATTCGTCTTTTCAAAACTTCAAAGTAAACATGAACCTTTCCTCCACTGACGTACCACAACTCTTCTGAGTCCTCGTCAACGCTCCACCGACCTTCTTCGAGATCGTCCGCCAACATAGCAAGGAAATGGCCCCATGACCGTGCAATCACATACTTCCGATCAAATTCCCGACCATACAAGATAACCTGACCCCAATGACCGGCCGGTCCAGGAGCAAGATCGACAGCGATGTTGTTACCGCAAAAGTCCTTCGCAAGCGGCAACCATCCGGTGTGCGCGTACACAGGATGGACAGCCTGATCTGGCACGCTAGTCTGGTGAGCAGTAAAGTCAATTCGTCGTTTTTGTTGTTTCCGAGCTGGCCCGCTACTGCTTGAGGCCTGCGCGGAGTCGACTGGGGCCGTGATCTCTGACGTTCGATTTTCCTGCTCGATAGCCATGGCAACTGCTCTCCATAATTCCCACTCTGCAATAACTTCGTCTGTGTCTAGTAAAGTGGTGCCAAATATCAACCCGCACGGCTTACCGCTTCGGTCCTGGCCGTCGTGCTGTAGGAATGATGCACGCACGTCAGGTGGTAAGACGCATTCGGTTGCTCGTTCGAGGTTCTCGAGATCGGCTGGCAACGCGGGCTCGTTGAGTTCGTCGAACAATTCTGGATAACTTTTCTCCGCCCATCGCGAGATTCGGTTCCATGACAGCTTCACCGGCGGAGCGGGTGCGACACCGTCCTCAAAGTCTTGAAGCTGGATTGTGGAGTATTCAGTCGGCGTTGACGCAGTTGTAGCTTTCGATGAATACTGCGTGAGTCTTGTAGTCGAAAGCGATCGCAACCCAGGAGAATATATCGGAGTAGGCAACGTTAAATGTGAAGAAGAGGTCGTTCCGGCGTCAGGCCCCGCGTAGTAGGTGTTGGACGCAGAAGGAGCCAGTGCGACTGACGATGGATGCGACGTCATAGTTTGCCTACGAAGAGCGGATGTAGTCGCGTCAGATGACAAGGAAGGATTGGAGAGGGACGAGAAAAAAGATTGTATCGAGGAGAACATCAGCAGAGGTGTGATAAGCCAAATCTGAGAGCTGGTTCTGCAAGAAATAGCAGGGGTGAGGACTGAGGGGTCAGGCGAGGCACTGAGTACCCCAATTGCGCCCATACCCTGCCAGCTTAACTTTTGTCGCGTTTACCCTAACTTATTTTGTGCAACGCGTCGTTTAAGTTGAGTGCCGTCTGCTAATGTTCCAGGTACCAATTATATTTATTTATTTTCCGCTAAATTACACGCACATAGGCTGACGATGCAATATTTTGTTATATCAATTTCCTGACTTTGGAGGTTACAGGAGGACTATTGCATTAATTTGTCGAGGTGAGCTATCGCAATAAATTTTCCGGCCCGTGCGGTCGGAGCTTTTATTAGCACGAACAGGGTAAGGGAAAGTCAGATAGAGAGACGCGTTTTAGTACTTAGTCGTGTCGGAGGGAAATATATGTTTTAATTGCCCAAGTTATTGTTCACGAACACGGCCAGCAGACCAATTGCATTAGATATATTCTCCCAATTATAGGACATGTAGCCAATCCGTCCCGAAGCGGAATATGTTTAGGAATATTTGTTTATGGGCTGCCCGCTGGCGACTGAGATGAGGCAGACATCCATGACCTGACTCAGCACATCATATTTGTGCTTTCAAATTACCATCAGTTTTCAACAACCGCAATCCCGCTTGAACGGCGGACGATCGAACGAACGAACGAACGGGGACTCAACCTTAATCTAACCACGCGGGCGAGTTGAGCAAATGCATATAGACGAAACTATCAAGTGCAGGGGCAAATTTTTGGCTGCCCGCCCCTTGCTTAATCTTTTCTCTCGAGTGGCAGTAATGTGTACACCGGTCCCAACAAGCTCCTGTCCAACTATAATCATCTTGCTTAATACACATTGGCACGCATGCTTAAATTTGCGACAACAAGCCAGTGTCTAGACTATTGCAAGGCGAATCTCTGGCATTCTTTCCGTTCGTGACGCGCGTTCATACAGACGCGAACTCATGTGTCGTACTCTCATGGATCATCCCTTGCTTGATCGCTACATCAATTCTCTACTTCCACTAGAATCCGCAGGTATTGAGCCTGTATAATTTCGGATATTGCTACTTGGATCATGCGAATCTGTTAGAAGGATTACCGCCCAGCGAAAGCGGCCTGCTTAATTTTGGATAACTACCAATTGCGATAGATTCTTGCTGCTATCCTCAGGGTCAATACTATTCAACGATCGAAACTAGTAGAACTATGGCCCTCGAAGCTTGATTAGGTGGCATCCTTCAATGCTAGTCGACGACTGAGCCGCATGTGCAATTCGGGGTTAGGGCATACTGCAGTGTTGCTGTTCTTTCGAACACAACATCACTCTACTACTTCCGCGAGGAGCAGAGACTAGCCGAAATATTGCGTGGCCCCGTGTACGCAGCAATTGGCGCTCAATAGACCGGATCTGCTATCAAGGTATTAAGTGTCGGTTGTAAACAAAGTAGGTAAGCGAGTATTACCGCGGCGGAGTAGTCTAATGTGAAATTGGTAGAAGTTATTGCAACCGTGTCGTTAACTGGATTCTCGCAAATCATCAGTTCTGCAGAACATAGTGTGCTCGCAAGTTATTCATTCTGCGATAATATAATACAATATAATGCGATTAGATTAACGGTCGATTAACTTGAGACGCTGAATTTCTCAACACACATCCCATACAAATCGATCATACAGGAAGATGGACGTGATTCCGTTTGAAGCATGGTTCTTCGAGGTCCCCCCAGTCACGCGGTATTGGACGACAGCGGCTGTCGTGACTTCAGTATTAGTTCAATGTGAGGTATTGACGCCGTACCAACTATTTTTTTCCTTCCGGACAGTGTTCGAGACGCACCAGGTATGTGGAGGTTCGAATTGCGACAAGATCAATCTAATAGTTTAAATCCAGTACTGGCGATTTCTCACGACGTTCCTATACTTCGGTCCCCTATCACTAGATTTTATATTCCACATCTTCTTCATGTCACGATACTCCAGGATGCTAGAAGACAGTTTCTTCCGCAACAAAACGCTCGATTTCCTCTGGCTCCTCTTCTACTCCTCCTTCTCGCTTCTCATCCTCTCACCACTAGTCTCTCTTCCATTCCTCGGTTCACCCCTGTCATTCTCCCTGGTCTACATCTGGGCCCGACGAAACCCGTCCATTCGGCTGTCATTCCTCGGCCTCTTCGTTTTCTCGGCACCCTATTTACCTTGGGTTTTATTCGGGTTTTCTCTCATCTTGAATAACGCCTTGCCAAGAGGTGACTTGCTCGGCATAGCAGTGGGACACGTGTATTTCTTTTTTGAAGATATTTTCCCACGCTTGTATGGATACAGACCGTTGGCGCCTCCGTGGCGGTGGCAGATTTGGAGACGGAGAAGGCAGCATGAACGAGCGGAATAGTCATTGTGCCCAACTAGATAGACCAACAGCAAGAAGCAGCAGCGAGCACCGTAGCTGTATTGTGATTAAAATGTTTGGAATAGTCAAAAATATATTATGCACTTTCTGTGCTGTTCTACCAATATCACAACTAACCATCGTACGACAATAGAGGAAAAAAATTAGATGAAACTACAGCATAATTCCAACGTCGCAAAACGACAATAAAATCTCAAGTAACAAGTCTCACAATAAGTTCTGACAACAGCCATTAAAACCTGAATTGACACCACAAGAATTCCAAAAACAAACCGCACAAAACCCATCAACCATATCCCATCAGAAAAAAACAAAACAAAACGGTTACGAATTCACCACACGCGAAATGTATATTCCATTTTCAAGAGGAGCACCTATTCAAGTCTTTTCGCCTTGCGATTAACCATACCCAACCATCTTCTTGCAAAGTAGAACGAGAGAATGACAATGAAAAAAATCACGCCAACGATTCCAAAGAACCACTTCAAATTCGTGCCACCCATACCGGGAACTCTGACGTTCATACCAAACAGACCGGTGATCAAGTTCAACGGTACAAGAATTGTACCCAGAAGGGTGACCTTGGACAACATGTTGGTTACACGGTTGTTGGCATGGAACGACTCAACCTGAAGCTGCGCAAGGTAGTTCGCATGCGAGCGCGAGAGAATCTTCTCATACGCAGATAAGTTCTGGTACATAGTGATGATATGGTCCTGAATATCACCGAGATACAAGCCAATCTCGCCTTTAGGCGCAACATCCCATTGCTCGTTGCAGCGCTTTGCGAACATCTTGATCACATCAGCCTTTCCTGACAAAAGACGCATGAGCGTCATGATTTTCTTGCGGGCTTCACCAATACGTTTCAGCATGTCACCAAAATCCGACTCGCGCGCAACAAACACAGCGTCCTCGATCCCATCGGCTTCCTGCTCGATCCCGTGAATAACCGGGGCAAAACCATCAGTTATATCATCGATCAACGCGTAGCAAATCCAATCAGCCGAAACGGTAACGTAATCTCTGAGCTGGCGAATGCGACGCCGAACATTAGCGGTATGCTGGAAAGGCGAAAAGTGGAAGGAAAGGATGCCATCACGGAACACAACCATATACATGTTGAGCGGTTCAAGAAATTCTTCGCTGGATTTGTCGTGCTCAAAAGTGCGGAAACAAACGAAGTAGTATGACCTGAACAATTCCACCTTCTCGCGCGTCTCCTGAACACGGATATCCTCCGTAGTCAAAGGATGGATTCCGAAAGCTTTGGCGAGCATCTTCATCTCTGCGTCTGTAGGATCGAGACAGTCAAGCCACCAAGTTCCGTTCGCTTTGTCAAAGAGCTGCGCAAACGTCTGCCCCGGACCAGTCAACAAGCAGATCTCTGGAGCATGGATAGTTTCCTCAGATTCGGAGCAAAACAGACTGAATCTGTCAGCGGCGGCAGCAAGGCGAGCAGCAGCAGCAGGAGGAAGCGCCTTGCTCTTCAGAAGTTCGATCTCGTCGCCGTCCGCAGAACCGATGCGAGACTTCTCATCCTCATCTGCGCCACTGGAAGTCGTGGATACCTCGATAACAGGTACAACATTTGGGGCGACGCCTTCTGAAGTTAGGTGATCTGTAGTACGACCGGATCCCACGGAGAACGTCAAACGACGCCCAAATGCTCCAAGATCATTATCAGAACGACGAGTGAGAGAAGGATACCATTGTTCAAGTCTTTGAACTGCCGCGAACTCTTCAATTTCGTCAAAATCGATACCATTAATACGCTGATGCTCGAGATGCATGGGAAAGCAAACATCTTCCTCCGTTTCGTCGCCAGAATTGACGCGAGACCGGATGGAATCGTCAGAATCAGAATAAGACGGCGCTCTCGAAGAACCCTCCTTCTCTTTGATGGCCATTTCATTTGCGCCCTCTTGGCTGAAGGAAGCAGAACGTGCAATAGCGGCAGGACTGCCTGCCATAGCATCTACCTGTGAACCTTCCGAAACAGTAGGACGGCGACTATGAGGTTCATTGGACCCACGATGAGAGCGCCTACCTTTTCCCACAACATTAGAGCCAGGAGTGCTGGGATTGAATGCCGCATGGCGACTATGGTGGTGATGATGTTGGGAAGAGGAAGTCGGGGACGTGGCGTGCTCGAATTGAGTGGTACCATCATCAGGAGAACGCACTGAGGAAGTTACCGTGCCGTCGCCCAGATTTACCACAACCGAACCTCCAGTGCGAAGATGGGCAAGAGATGATCTGCGACGCGCGATTGTGCGAGGAATAGTGCTCTCAACTTCAACCTCACCCTCGTAGTCGGACTGATCGTAAATTGCCGATTCAGGAGAGGTGGTAGTGGCCAATTGAGGACGAGTCGTGGACCCAGATGAGACGGACGAACCCTGAAGTCCAGGTGCAGCATCACCCGAGGTCTGGGTACTGTCCGAAAAGGAGACACGAATCGGTAAGGTCTCAGGCTGGTTGCGGTGGTCGTAAAGTTCGTTGGATGAGGGGATGGGAGAGTTTCCTCGTGACGCTTCCATGGCTAAACGACGAATATGCATTAACATCATGTGCCCGAATTAACTACTCAAGTATAACTTACCAATAAATAACTAAACTAGCGAATGATGAAGACACACAGGAAATCTCTTGGGAAGATCCGGCAGTAACCGGACAGGTAAAGCGCGAAAGGAGCCAGACTGAAAAACCCAATGAAGCCAGTGGCTTGCAACAGAATAAACAATAAAGAGAACAAATAAAACAAAAAATAAAACTTTTAGTGCCTGAATGCGCCCCAATAACCTTAGAAACTAGTCTATATCCTTCGTAAAAAACTCCAACGCCAGTCCTATTATGCTAACTAGATGCTAATAGCTATTGTAACAAACGGCAGACCACTTCTAAGTGATCTACGTTTGTGCAAAGCGGTCTGCGAATATGAACCTCCGAAATAGAAGGATCAGATTATGACAAGGGTCGATAGACAAGTTATGGCGGCTTCTGTGATGCCTCGCAGAACCGGAGGCGGCGAAGAACTAGGAAGAGAGTTGCCAGATTGTAAAACGCTGAAAAATTGGCGACGGAATAGACGGACGCCAACTTGGATGGTTGCATAAAAGTTGCTCAAGTGCGAGAGGAAACAAAAGAGGTGCGCGGTGGTAGAAAATGGATAGAGGCGAGAGTGTGAGGAGGAGGAGGAGAACGTACTAGCTGCAGCAGGGGCGAGGACGCGCGCCTCGAACGACGAGGGAGGCAAAAAAATTCTGTTGCCGCGCTCCACATGCAGTCGAGATAATAGCACCATTGTTATTAATTTCAACACCAATGCATCCCATTCACTAGTCCTCGATGGTGTCTACATGTAGTAAGATATTAAGGTATTATTGCACTTGATTTTGTAACTTGTGCTTACGAAATAGTCAATGTTTAATACACAGGAAATGGGAACCGGAGGCTGTATTCTTAGCCGGGCCGTCTGCTGATATCTTACACGTGCTCCAGGCCAGGCCAGCGGCGCACTTTTTTTTGGGCAGAGACGACTTTGAGTAGAAAACCCGATGTTAGGGTTTCGAGTTCAAGCCGACTTCACAAAGAGGAACGGTTGGTATACTCCCCATGAATTTCCATAACGTTTGTTACTGTAGCTTGAACCTGATACACATTGACTTGACTTCGCTTCGGTCGACTTCATCGCACTCGCTTGGGATTGTGCTCGTACTCGATTTGACTAATGGTTCCAAGTGAGGTAACCCCGAAGTTGATGTTGTGAACTTTTCAGCCTCGCCTATTTTCACTCGGTTTGGGGCCCCCACTGTACAGCAAATGATCAGCGTCTGCAGGCTCACTAATTTGCTCAACGAACCCGCGACTTCGGGTCGAACTCACTCGAATTAATGTCACTACTTGTTTGCTCGACCGGTCAATCTCGGCGATGTCATGATCACTTTACAAAGCTTTCCTGATCAGACTAGTGAAATTATTGACACAACCACTCGATAACAGATTATGCTGTCTGAAACCTGTGGCTGTTACTTTATTTATGAAATTCGCGCATTGCGTGTAATATTATTCATACTCTGTGATATTTTTCCAACTAAAATGGTAAGACAGTGTGCCGTGAATCTTATTCTCGCTGGAACTGACCGGCCATATGTCCTAAGGTCAGGAATATGATCCGAGTGCTCGTAGGTTTGACTAATGCTACCGCTACTTTTCAGCAACTTATTAATGACATGATACGGCACTATTTTGGAGGTCTTCGTTGTAGTCTATTTGGCTGACATATTAATTTTCAGTCTGTCCAACAAGTTTTCTTCTTATCGATTTCAAAACTGGTTCAATCGCTCACCCCTAGCTAGGCGCAGACTCAGTGCCATTATGACTTTGAAAGTGGATCAGTCTGGCGACCTTATAATCTGGTGGTTGCGGTCCTACTTTTTGGAAAAACTGGCAGTAAATTAGGTCTGTTTATCAACCAACGCTTTTGTTGTTAAGGCAGAATTGCAGCCCCCGAATATTTTACAACTTCATCGTACTCGTACAGCTTGCAATACTCTATTTCCAGCTGCATCACTAATCATAAAACCCTATCCGATCCGTAGCTAAAATCAATACAAGAAATAAAGGATAACTGATTCTTACACCGTCGACAACCGTAACCAATATTGCCCAGTGACACTTTAAGAGCATAGAAACAACCCCGTCTATAAGCCTAACCAATGTATACCATCCTCCGAACCATAACCAACAGAGTCTATAAAAAGTACAGCAAAAAAATTCCGCAAAACAAATACCGAGTCTATAAACAAATCTATTTTTCTGTCATCGACCTTGTCATCTTATACACTATAGCCCTAGATTTAAACCAAAAAAGCGACCAAAAGAGAATAAAGGCAGCTCAAGGCCCATAGCCTTCTTCAACGACGTCATGCTCACGAACAATCCTGAGGAACGCTTGCTCCAAGCTCGCCTGCGATACAGCGTAGTATACGATCCCAATGCTCTCCTTGTCAGTCTCAATGGCCTGGAAAATCTCTGAGACGCGGATATTTCGTTGACCCATGCCATTGGTAGTCTGGACTGAAATCTTGACCTGGCCATGGTACATCTTGTCCTCGACGCGAATGGCATGACCACTGAATCGCTTCTCGGCCCATCTGACAACGTTCATCATCTGCTCGTCGGTACAGTTAACCGAGTCCTTGTGGACAAGGTGGAGGTAATATGCGTCGCCATAACGAGCGCGCAGCCTGTCGCTGGTACCAACAGCAAGGAGATTCTTCGCGAGAATGCCAGCACGAGAGCATAGAGCATCAGCCTCCTCCATAGAGTGCGTCGTAAGTACAATGCTTCGTCCCGCTGACACATTTGCAAGAGTACGCCACATAATTCTCTTACTAGCAGCATCCATACCAGATGAAGGTTCATCAAGAAGCAAGACAGAAGGATTCGCCATAAGAGCGATACCAAGCGAAAGTTTACGCCTGTTACCACCAGAGAGCTTACCGGCCATGCGGGTCGAGAACCTGGTCAATCCAACAGCACGCACGAGAGCCTGCACGTTGTGGGTGACATTGCTCCCTTTCAAGCCCCGTAGTTTGGCATAGAACGTCAAGGTCTCGAGGACGTTCATCTGATCAATGGCATCGAATTGCGGGCAAACACCGAGATGAGTTCTAGCATGCGCGCGATTCTCGTTGACGGACACATCTTCGACGTAAACTCCACCAGCAGAAGGGATAATCTCGCCTCGGATCATATTGAACGTCGTAGACTTGCCAGCGCCGTTGGGTCCCAACAATGCGAAACATTCCCCTCTAGCGACAGCAAAGGAAACGTCCTCGACAGCAACATGCTTGCCGAATCGTTTAGACAAATGCGCAACTCGCAATCCATCGCTTCCATCCGGATTCTCAACGCGCTCGATCTCCTTAGCGAGATCGCCATCCAGAAGAGCAGCCCTCTTCTCAGCGTCGGGAATGGAGAACTTACCCTGGAGACGAAGGCGGAAGCGGCCGGAGTCCCACCAGACAAGAATTCCGTAGAAGATAGCAGACTGTGCAATGAGATACAGGATTGGCCCACCGAAGGCTCTAATGTCGCCGTAGTACGAATATTCTATTTCGCCGTCACACAGCGACGTGAACAAATTCAATGATAAGAACAAAGCCTTAATCAGATTTGGCATTGGGGCAATCGCCGCCAAAGCAAAATGAACTTGATCGATAATCACGTCCGTTTTCAACGCAGGAGCGAAGGTGTTAACAGCTAGATAGGCAATCAAGTACACCAAGAAATAGATGCACTGGAACGCAGCTGTAAGTGCGAAGGCAGCCAGCTGAGTTGGCGCAATAAGCGACACAACGAAAGCAAAAAGAATAGAAGCCACTCCATACAGGAAGATGACTATAAAAAGATATCCCAAACCGTACCAGTATGGATTCGAGCTTGCAAAAATGACAATGCAAACGATCGACCCGATCAGAACCAAGACCATATCGAATAAAAGATAAGCCGTCCACAAAGGAACAACGCGTAAGCCGTTGGAATAGTGCAATGCGCGGACTCGCTGAATACGCTCCATGGTGGGGTACAACGCAGCAAAAGCGGGAAATGCTCCCATAGCTAGACAGAAGTATATGATGAATTGCAGCGAGTCACCCATTTGTGGAATCCACGGGAACTGGAACGGCGAGTAGTCCGTGACGATGAGAGCGTCACCCTGGCCACGCACGTTATCTAAGACATTCAATGCCAGAGGACCAGTGATGACACCGGGTCCATTGGCACGGAACGCAATTGTTGGAGGATCGACAAAGATACCGCCGGGGTTAATCACGGAATAGTTAACGGCAATGGCGTATAGGAACTCCTCGATAGTACTGACAAGTGTGACGTTATTGATCAAACTAGCGTAGCTCATGGCCTGTATGGCCGTCTCATTATACGTTCCATTATATTGACCGGCAGCAAGAAGATACGGCTCTATCAGTTCAGCTGCGGTCGCTGAATCAACAGGTGAAGGTCCTGCGAGAATCTGGTACGTCATGTTAAGATTTGTTGGCGTCAATTCTCTGACGATCTGATCGGCAACGTTGTCCTGGACTAAGCATGACCCGCCTGGGTAGTCACGGATAAAAATCATAGTGATACCTCCAACAATGATTGGAAGGAATAGAATTCCAAGAATAGGCAACGGATGACGTCGAGCGACGATGATTCGCTTCCAGATCATTGTCCAGATTTGCCCTGTTAACCATTAGTCAAAAACGTAATGGCAACCTTCAGAACTAAGCTCTTACCTCTAATTCCAACAATCTTTCCAACCTTCAGATCCAATCCGTCCTTCAATAACGGCTTCTCCGACAGGGACGAAGTTTCGCTAGCACTCTCCAGAGCACCGTACGAAGGCGGTTGCTTCTTCTCGAGCAGCTCATCCTCTTGGAATAACACATCATTCTCGTCCAACAGCTCCTGGATTTCACTGTCTGAATCCGCAACCAATTTCAAGAACACATCCTCCAACTGTGGTCCAGACACGCGAAGCTCCTTATGACCTGCTCGCTCGAGTCGTGTGACCAACTCAGTAACCTGAGAACCGTTGGTTGCTTCATAGACCATCTCACGACCAGAGCCGGGAGTAATTGAGAAAACGCGATAGCCATTTCCGAATCCTTCCTTGAGCTCAAGTGGAGATCCCGCCGCCTTGAGGACACCACGAGCAACAATTGCGATGTGATCGGCCAACAAATCAGCCTCGTCAAGAAAATGCGTAGTGAGAACCAGCGATCGCTCGCCCCGAGACGAGAGTAAAATGTCCCAGATACGCCGTCGCGACAGAGGGTCAAGACCAGATGAAACCTCGTCCACGCAGCAGACCTTTGACCCACCCACAAACATCACGGCAAGCTGCAGCTTCCGCTTCTGCCCACCGGAAAGATTCTTGGACAAAAACTTGCGCTTAGGCAATAGATCGCATTGTTGAACCAACTCACGTACTTCATCGGCAAGAGATGAAGTCAAGCTGCCCTTAACACGACCCCAGATACGAATATGTTCTTCCACAGTGAGCTCGTCCCAAAGAACGTTCTTCTGAGGACAAATACCGAGAGAGGTCGTATGACCGAACACAATGCTACCCTCCGTCGGTCGTTGAATGCCTGCTATCATTTCCAGTGTTGTGGTCTTTCCAGCTCCATTCGCACCAAGTAAGCAAGAGATTTCGCCATTTCGGAAGGTCAAGTTCAAATCGTCAACGGCAATGACCGGAGACATATTCTTACGGCCATTAAACAGACTACTGAATGAGAACGGATGGTAGATTTTCGAAACATGCTTAATTGACAAAGCATTGTTTGGGTCCGTCACAGCAGCCGCAGTACGAGAGTGGGTGCCATAAAGAAAACGCTCTAATAGCATTGCTAGGAAAAAGTAGAATGGAATCTGAATAATAGCACCAATCCAAAATACCCAAGGGGCGAGCATTCCAGTAGGAGGGATTTCCGTCAACGAAAGCGGGAGGACTGCCCGTTCGAAGCGAGCATTGGTCTGCATATAGTACACGTAGTTCATCGGCGGGAATATCAATCCAAGCGCGGCAGCTGTTGTACTATCCTCAGGGTGCATGGTTGACTGCACAGTTGTCATAACCGCAAGCAAGACACAAATACCAGTAGCGATGATACCAGATAGCTGAGCTTGGCGGAAAGGCTGCGCTAATAAGAGGGACCAGGACACGTTCGCAAATCCGTTAAGAACATGGAATATGACAATAGATGCCATATTGGTATTATAGAACATGGTGCTTCCTACAGCAATACCAACCACGACCCATCCCGGAAGATAAAGCCCAGAATACGATACAAAGAATGCAAGATGACGCGCCATCTTTGCGCATCCCATACTCTCAAGCAGAGTCGATAATCCAAGCTCACGCTCATAGGCCACAACACCGCAAAGGTGATAGACAATACCGATGATAGCGATGAACATAGCTGGCGACATGTACTTGATAAGAATAGACATATAGCGAACGCGGATATCCTGCTCGTGCTCCTCCTGGCTTCGAGATGTATAGGCCACAACATCGGGAGCGTCATTCGTCTGATCCAGTCCAAGGATCGCGGAGTCAACAGCCCCTACATGTAATCAGCATCCAAATTGCAACTACTAAATATTCGTACGTAACAAAATACGCACATTGTACAGGCAATAAATAACGTTCCACATCGCTGGTATGATCATCGACTTTAACTCGGAAAAGGCCGGCATCAGCTCGAAGGGTGTAGTTGTATATGCGATTGTCTGGATCATATCTATTCCATTGGACCGCACCAATGCAATTTGATGAGCCTCTCAAATTTTGCTTGCAAACCGTCAGCAGGTCTAAGGGATCATCCAGCTCAATCACTTGTTCTGGAGGGATGCCATATGTTACGTTCATCATCAGCATTCGGACCTCTGGGGTTACTGTGCCATTTTCCATCAAATACACGAAATCTCTATCACCAATTGCTTCTGCCAAAGGACGAATCGGTGCTGGGTCCGCAACGCCGTATGTAGCAGCAGGAACGAATAGATTTCGAGCATATCCCTGTACAATGTGCATTAACAAAAGATATCTGACAGATAGGATACACTTGACCAATAATAGAAGATCAGCCCGGACTTACCAAAACCCACATAAACGCAACAGGGAAGACAAATGCGCGAAAGATTGTCCAGAACCATGTTCTCCTAAACACCAAAGTGCTCTTAGAACATAGAGCAGCCGTCTGGCGCAAGACGGCCGACTGTGAGGCCGCCATGGTCTATGATATCAACCGAGAAGAAACAGACACGAAGAAATTCTCGTATCAAATGGCTCCGCAGTCGAAGACCAACCGTTCGAAGACCAACCGTTCTAGGAGTAGAGTTACCCTTGTGTGACGGCGAAGCTGACAGAGCGCGAGAGCCTGTCGTGCTGATAGCCACACTCGACCACCAAATATATCATCTCAGGGCATCAAGTTAGCAGTGATATCAATCAAGGTAGCGGACACTGATAACAATTGTGCCTTTAACTGTTAGTCGTTAGTGCAATGCTCTTTCAAACCTTAATGTAAGAGTTGTCTGCATATGCATATTAGACTCATCCTATTACAGTTAGGCTTAGCGTAGACGCTAAGGGGTTTAGCATTTGCAGGTTCCAAGTTGATATTTTCTTGCCTAGCTTCACGAATCCCGGTGGCTGCAGCGACACCAGAGCTACTGCGAAATCGGAGTCAACTTTGGCATATATAAATAATTAGAGGCTCAGCAGTTTGCTTACTGGTATGCTTATCTATAAAAGTCTACAACTACTCCACGCAACCCGCGTCAGAATGCGTTTAGCTAGTACCTATTATTATCTGAAATATATTTTATAGATCGTCCAACGATATAGTACGAGTTGCCTGATTATACGACCCCAGTCATAGAAGCATGATATAATACAATAGCACTATTATACTAAATTGTAAGCAAAAGATCAAATATTACAAACATATAACATGATTTAAATCCAACAATAACATAATGTCAACAACTCTTGTTGCAATTCTTGAAACCACATAAAATAAATCAAAATCGACTATTTATAGCTAGCGCAATATGTAAGTATTAAGTAATCAAAATCTTCACATATTAACAAAGAAAAAATCCTTAATATATATAGTAAGAAGGCATAGAGAACATGAAATTCCATCATTACACAGAGAGAAAATTATACATAGGAGGAGCGCATATAGAACATAAATTGTAAACATATGTATAACACCAAAGATATATATATATAAAGAAGAATAATACGGTAAGGTTCATAGCACAAAATTAGCCAGTCTGTTAACCTTAAATAATGCAACCAAAGACACGCATAACACAACGTATGCTCTATATCCACAATAAAGAATATAGAAATTCGGAATAACGGCAATCAACAAAACAAAAAGCAAAATCGAAATGTAGCATCTTGATCAAAAACCAGCAAAAATCGCAAAGTAAGCATAAACAATCTAACCAACGTTATCCATCTTACGGGTACGTTGATCTCAAGTACTAGTCCGCTCTTTCTTTTTTAATCTCTTGAGATGTGTGACTTGTGAAGCTGCTCTCATATGATTTTCCGCCGTCCTCTGTCGACGAGGGAGAGGCTGGATTCGTATCATCGGTAGCGGGAGTGGAGATCTCCGTTGATGGTACCGTCGGAGTTGAAGTATCAGACTTCGACGGTACATATCCTGACTTCATTGTAGGGCTCGCAGGCTCAGCAATTTTAGATGCCGAAGGCGACATGGTGGGGCTCATCACAGGCTTCTCCTCACCAGATATATACATCAGCTTCTCAATGGATACCAAATGCTTGCCATAGGAATACTTCTTCAAAGCCTGAAGATGCGGCATAATCTTGGACACAAGGTTGTCCCTCTGTTGTCCCTCGGTCACGTCAAGCAGCTTCTGAATGACATAATTTGCAAACTGATCTTTCATCATGGCAGTCAGTGGCAGAGAACCATCAGGTCGCTGTCGCAATATCTCATCAATAACCGATTGTCGCTGCCGGCTATCGCCATAAACAATGCACTTCTCAACAACGTTCGACGCAAACTTGTGTTTAGAGAATTGCAGGACATTGTCCTTCACGACGACAATGATTTTTTCTCGATCTTCGGGCTTGCCCCGCTCAATTACATGCTGAATGACGTAATTTCCGTACTGATCCTGAACTAAGTAGGAGGTATAGGAATGAAGCTCTTGCAAAATAGCAGTTTGAGCGTCATCATCGCAGTGCTCCAACATCCGCTGAATTACGCGACAGCCATAAGGATGGGTGGCCAACTCATACACCTGCTGATTAAAGGCCCGAATGATAAACTCAATATGTTCTGCAGGAACACGCTCAATGGCCTTCTGGATGACGTGATTTCCATTCTGATCTTTTACACATCGCAAAACATGCCCCTCGAGCTCTTTAACGAGCTTCGCCTGCTGCTCGACAAGCACATGCTCAATCGCTTTCTGTACGACACGACAGCCATACATTTGCAGCGACAGATTGATAATATGACCCTCCATTTGTCTCGCCAATATAGTTTTTTGCATCTGATTCCCATGCTCGAAGAATTTTTGGATAACATAGTTGCCAAACACATCAGTCATTAGCTGCAAGGAATTCGCTCGAATCTCATTAAAAATTGTCTCTTTTTCATCGCTATTGGCAGTCTCTAGGCGTTGCTGGATGAATCGTGAGCCGTGTTGATCGCCACTGAACTCGACGACGTGCCCATATATGTCCTTTAGTTCATACTTCTTTCCTTTGCTACTTCGGAATTCCTCTAAAAGAGCGGACCGCACACCATGAGGAAAATCATCGCTAGAAGCCACAGATACCGGTGCGGAGATGGCAACGCTCGATCTCCGAGAAACAGAAGGATCTGGTGACACCGGTGAACCAGCGGACGGTACGCGCACTCCAGCAGAGAATGGAGACGGACCGGTATACTCGAAGCTAGGAGCCTGAGCTCTGTATAGACCAGTGGATGGCGCCCGCAGCTTAACTCCGGCAGCGATTGATGGTTGTGATGGTGACGGATTCTGTAGAGAGATAGGTCTATACTTTTTACTATCTGGAGCAGGTTGGAACTTTGTGGCACCACGAGGTTGCTGAGAAAGAGCCGGTGCTTTAGGGCCATTAGGACGAATCCCTGGTCCATAGTACGCCGGACTCATAGTGCGGCGATAGTCAATATGGGGCTCAACAGGCGACAGGTTACCGCGAAAATAAAGGCGCGGATTTCGGAACTCTTGCAATGGATCGGGCAGCCCCGCTGTATGCGATTGAGACGATGGCTGCGCGCCGTACGACAATTCGTAATCAGAAATTGAATGAGCTGGTTGATGGGGCATCATACGTGGATAATACCTGTCATCGTTACCACCCCACATCGACTGCCGAGAAGGAACTTGATAATTATCTGATGGAGAAAAGTTCTGCTGCGGAACAGGTGATGAATACGAAGCCGAGGATGAGAACGACGGAAAAGGTGAGGACGGCACGGATGGTGGAGATATCATTCGTCTCCGTTCATCGTAGGTCGATTCGTACACTGATGACGAGGGGGAGTCCATATGTAGAGCCTTGAAATTGGCAAACAGCTCTGCTTCTCTTGTCACCTCTGCTATAGACTTTCTCTCGCGCATTTGAGCAGCGAATGCATTCTGCGAATAAGGATCTTGTATTTGTGTATTACCTGCGCTGGAGGCTGCGCTATTAACCGCTGTGGTATGCAGATTATTATATATAGGCGGAGTAGAGTTCGATCTAACAGGCATATTGTCATCATCCACTCGTGACTGGGATGCGTGAGACAAAGCTGGAGATATTGCAGAATCGTGGCCCCGAGAAACTGAAGACCCGCGATGGTGTTGCGGGAAATCATCTCGGATGATTTCGTCGTCATCGTCATCCGCAGCGCCAACCAACGACGCGTACGAGTTGCCGAAAGAATACTGAGAGGCCTGTGACTGTGACAGGATCGTCGCATGCAATGACGATGGGGAGCGAATATCCATAAGCAATCCCGGCCCACTATTGGGTGCTTGTGACTGAGCCGAACCAAACGAGGAACCAGGTCGTGGACGCGGTGATATAAAGAAGGATGATTCTCGTGGTGACTCGGACCGCTATTAAAGTTAGAGTACTGAACGCCGAATCGATTATATCCGAAGGGAATCGACACATACATCCAGTTCTAGAGGCAGCTTCCGCATTCCCACAGGAGACATGCTTGGGTTCTCAACCGTAGAGGCCCACAGGGGCGAGCGGGACGACGAAGAATTTGATGCCCATGGTCGTAGATCAATGTCAATTTCTCGTTCAGACGCAGCGGATGCAGTAGTAGCTGTAGCCGAAGCAGGTAGGGACACTGTGGCGGATAGAGGCGATGTATGCGATGCATGCGATGCATTGGGGGACAACTCATCTTGACGCAGAATATCAGTAAGCTTAACGTAATGAGCCGAGATATAAGCGCTCATAAATCCACGTACCTGGTCTCCGAGATGAAGGCTCCGACGCAAAGGTTGACGAGAGGGGGGGAGCACCCCACACGCCCCAATTGGCATTGGCAGCCATGATTCGAGGTTCTAGGGGGGTGAGTGAACGCCTAGGCGAGGTGTGGTCGCATCTGGGAGAGGGAGTCGACTTAGCAATGGTGGCTCAAAGGGCAATTGCGTAACAAGTGGCGAACTCAACCGGACAGTCAGAGAGTGCGACCAGATCGGGTGATAGGATGTGTGAAAGAGGTGCGGATTAGAGGTCTGTAGGTTCCACCGTCCTAAGAAGAGTAAGTATGCGGCGGCGATGATGGGGCGAGGATGGTGGAGCTTTTGCGTTTGGCTGCGCCCGCTGTCGCAGGGTCGAGAACAGATAGGCTGCACGCACGTGACTCTGGCGCCTGTGCACGTTCGCCGTCACCTGTATCAGTTCTCCACAATGCTTCTTGTCCTACTAGATTAAAGGCTACGAGACAGGTGGAGCAAAGAATGCCACTCGTCAGGGTGCGCAGTTTATCGTTTATCGGTGTCTGCAAATGCTGCAATCTGATTCGCGACCTATTCTGCCTGAGTCTGTTGTTTCCCTAAGACGGATAGAAGTTAGTACAGCTAGGGCTAGGGCATGGAGCGCCGCAAAGTGCCTGGCTTACTTTTGGGAACGGGACAACAATCAGCTTGTTGCAAATTGACGTGAATATACATATAACAAGAACACTTCTATAGAGGCTTGATATGTATGCTATAGTAAAGTTACTAATGTAGACACCATGTCCACCGGCAAATTTACGTTTCTGCGTTCAGGTTTGACATGACCTGTAAAACGTGTATGCCAGTATATTACAGTCCCTAACTATTTACAAATCTAAAGTTGCCATTTATGCAAAAGTAGCCCAGTAGCCGATACTCTTTGAACACCGCTAAATCAGAACCATTTCCCGTAAAATTTCAGTTGTACCATGCATTTAGTCATCAAGTCATATACAATACATCAGTCTCACTAACGTTATCTGGCTTTTTCGGGACCGCAGCACCGATTGTCGCAGTGGCTGCCTTTGGATGCTGTTGCTCGCCATCATTCCGATAAGATAAGGCCGTAAGGATGAGCGCCGCGACCACCCCAATTGTGACTAAAGACATATCGATTAGTTCCATAGTTATCTACTTATTGCCAGCCTTAAGTACTCACATAATCCTCGCCTTGTAGTTTGCCAGCGTAAAGCCTCAACCTCGGATCTCAAATCAGACGAAATAGCAATTGTAATGCGATTATTTAACTCCTGAATCTGAAGTTCTGTGGCTCTAGAATCGATCTTTGTCGCATTCTTGCGCTCATTGAGGTCCATACTAATTTCATTTTTCATATAATCAATCTCTTCCTCAAAGAGTCTCTTCAATACCAAAAATTCCCGTTGTAGAGCCGCTGTCTCTGTCTGGGCCAACAGCGCTTGGCTTTTCCTATTGTTCTGAATCTCGGTACGCAGCTCTGAGCAAGCAGCATCGAATAAGTAAGCTTCATTTTCCATTTCCGCTGAAGACAGGTACGTTTCCTTGGCACGAAGCAGTTCATCAGTCAGCAGCCCGCGCATACACTTCATCAAGACTTTAGCCTGATCGTCCGTGAAACCTGCTCTACGCAACTGGCTGAAAATATGATAGGTGTCGAAATAGTGCGGATATCTCATGCCTGGCGGAGGTGCTACTGCTAAGCTCGTCGTGAAGCTACTGCCCCCACCATCATCATCATCACCTCCTCCCGCAGATGTAGGCCGATCGCTATCATCATGCACTCGCTCGTCATCGCTTCGATCATCTCTCTGAGGTTTGCCATTTGCTACTTCCGCCCATAGCGCATCGTCCCTTTGCATCTTGAGTCCTCTTAACTGAGGCGGCAGTGGCGCATCAATAATGTCCGAACGGCTCCCACTGGCGCTGACACTACTGTTACTCCCATGCTCTGAGTTTGATTGTAGCGGAGCTCCACTTAGACCACTCATCCTAGGGAGTAGTAGAGGCATTTGACTTCGCTCTCGGATGCCAGTGCGCAAATAATACGCAGGACTGTAAGGTCCCTTGAGTGCAGTTCCATTGGGCCTTTGTACAGCTTCGGATCAGGTTAGAACACTTCTAATATCGACGAATTCCAACTGACCCGTTGTAACTCTTAAAGACCATCCACCCTGGTACCTGGGAATCATGATCTCAAATTTCGACTTCCTTAGATTAGTGTACAAGAATGAAAATACGACCAGTTTAACTTGATTGAGTTTGTGGAAAAACGACGTAATACTATGACTGTGCTTGCACCGGTTGAAACATCATGATCCTTGGAATACTTGTATGATACTGTATCAGGCGAAGTCAAAGTGATTTGCGTAAGTTTGCTGACCACCACAGCAACGTTGTCGCTGACAGAACCAAGGGTTCCTAGCAGGCCACACCGGAGGCTGCATCCACCATCAATTCTGCAACTAATCTAAAGCTACTGATCAAATTCGACGAGCTGTCCTTTTAAACCTATAAGGATTTTTGGCAGTGTTCAATTGCGTCAATGGATGTGAATTAAGACCAAGTGCTACAATTGGTGTTCTGTCGCAAGAGTAGACTGGAGCACTTCGTAACTCGTTTCATATATTCAAGACACAGCTTAATTATATGCTTATCCGCTAACCTGGCATTTTCGGTGAAGCCAACTTTGTTTTGGTGCAATGATCTCCACACCAACAATGAACCGTCCAACCCTTAATTCGTCACCCTCGGCAGGTTCGCTATCATCTCTCAAGTCGATAATCAGGACCCCAACTGGCACGGTATTGAGGCGAAGTAGCGGATCTTCAACATCTATAGTACCAGCCGTAACACTTGATCCTGCAGCGTTAACTTCATGGACTTTGGTGTTTGAGAACTACCCACCGCCCCAAGTACGAGTTGTAGCGTTTCAAGTCAGAAATGAAGCCCAGGCAAAGCGAGAGCAACTGCGGTCATTGGTTGGTGAGAGTTACCGCGAACTGTTGAGCACAGCAGATACTATCATTGACATGAACGACACCGTGAAGGAGATGGAGGAACGCTTTCGTACTTTGGCAACAGGATGCAGTTCTAAAATAGTACGCAGTAGAGCAGAGAAGAGAGAGGCTTTAGGCAAAGCTTTTAGTGACCGAGGTATGATACTCAGCTGTTTATCGCGACCTAGACTTATTCTAATTGATAGTAGATATGACCGCTAAAATGAGCATCGCGATTGTCAAAATAATGAACGATCTCTGTCGTTCAATTGAAACGCTATTACGCACCCCTGAGTTAATATTGACGGTTTCAAAGCTTTTACTTGTCGTAAAGGCGCTAGCTGCATCAGCAAGTCTAGCGTCGGTATCGTGGATTGGTTTCATGGTGGCCAGACTAAGTACTCTGGAATCGCGATATTTTCGTTGTGTTGCTGCTATTCTTCGGAGTACTGTGTCTTCGAATATTCTTGACGCGCTGGTGTCTTATAGTCTTGTCACGTCTTCATCCCCTTCCGCAACGTTATCTTACTTCCTTGACACCAGGACCAATCAGCTCGAGAACCTTTTTGCGCAAACGACGCCCGACAGTCTCCTCACAGCATTGGGCGTCTTGGACTTTACCATTACCACCACGAAGACATTATTCCCAAATCAGTTTTCTAGAGCACTTACAAGAGCGACGATTCTTCCTTCCCTAAACGATGCAGAATTCCGAAAGCTTCCTCATATAGATTTTTCGTTGCTGAGCGACTGGTGCCCAAAAGAGATTCTAGAGTTTATTGCATCCGCAGCACAAGATCCAGCAGATTCGCCAATTGACGTGGTCCAAAGTCTCACTGCGTTTCAAGTTTCATCTATATCCGCTTTTGAAACAGGAATGCGTGATGTCATTAAGATGATCTCCAGTGACTCGAGGACAGGCACAAGCCAGAAACAAATCGAAGGTCTACTTAGTCTTCGTCGGGCAATCTTTGAAAACCTTATAGAGCGTCCCGTTGTGCGTCCTCTTCTGCTATCCAAGGACGTTACATGCGAAGCAGAATGGTTCCCGACACTTAAATCGCTATGCAATACATATCTAAATGCTACAATCACGATTGCAGAGGCACTATCTGAGATTGTTAGCAACGCTGATGCCGCCGCAATAAAATCGGAATCCAATCCTGTTAGTCTTTGGGATGATGCGTGGATGACTTTCGACATATCTCGCGGTGCCTTAGATTTTCGCAGTGCTGTAACCGCTCTCATTGACGGCAATGCTAGCGTGTGTGGCAATATTTTGGTTAGCTTGCAGTCGTGGTGGGATGGTATAGATGCAGTGAGGAGGCTTGTTGGACGAGTGAGGGGCGTGTATGAAGTTGCTGGAGAAGAAGAACCATGGATCAGAGCCTTAAGAGAAGCCGCTGAGAGAGAGGGACAACAGCTAGGAAAGTTTATCGAAGACGAAGTCATCCCCGGCGGTATAAGTCTGCTGGTTGACAAAATTAGAAATCTTCTACGGGCTTCTTCTGCAGATAAATACACGACTGGAATATTGGTGAGAGTAGTTAGGAGAATCTTCGAGCTTCCGCTTACACAAAGGGGCGTGAGGGACGTAGTTGGCGGCATAGTTGAAGAGGCATATGCAACTTTCGCGGAAGCCGTCTTCCCTGTTACGGTCGGACTCGGTGAAGTAAAAGCTTACTTCAGCGGGAACGTTGAGACAGGACTATGGGAGGAAGAATCGACCGGAGGAAAATATCCATTCGATACATCACCTTGGATAGCTGAAGGTATTTATGATAGTTACGTGAGGCCGATCGTTGGAGGGGCATCTGAGGATATTGTACTCGGTTTTCCGTTCGGTGTGTCAGTCTGTCGCCGGGTTGTGGGACAAAAGTGGATATCTGGCATATCGGACGGTATTGCTAAATATTTGGAACAGCTGGAGGCAGTTATGTCTGACCCCGAGAAATTGAAAGATTCTGGGACAGGGATTGACGGATCCCACCAACATAAAGAGCCGGAAGATATCGGAGAGACTATATCGTTCAACATGCCGGATTATAAAAACCGTGAACGGAGTACTATCGAAGAGAATGGGACTACACAATCGGAAACCAACATGCGTACGATAGGTACGAATGATGAATCGAAGAGCGATTTGGCAGATGAATCGAAGGGCGACACTACTACAACTGACGATGTTCAGAGAGGCGATCCAGTTGAGACGTCTACCGATTATAACAAAGCGACAGACTCATCTGGTGCGTTGCTGCTGGGACTTCGCGCGTCTTCCGTTGTTGCTCTGCGGCCAACAAGAACACATTGGGTACAGCTTCTCTTTGACATTATCTATCTTGGTAAAGTTTTCTCTATCGATGTGTCCACGTTACGTGACCTTATTCTTAACTCGATGGCGGGAGATGACGACAAGTTATTAGAAACGATCACAAAACGGGTGGAGTCGTGTTGGAAACGAACATATCTTTTGTATGCAATCATGTAATTAGTTCTCTCGTTGCTTTCCATAGAATACTATATGCTATGTACAATACATAATATATCATCAATTATCAGGTCATCTGTCACCTATTTTGACCAACATTTATGTCTTCAATTCCTACATACATGAAATGTATAGGTACTTATACATATAGTGGGCCAAAACGTTCATCGATCTATCCGAACACATCATAGACGCCCTCAATAACCTTCCCGGCGAAAAAAGTACTTGCAACGATTGCCAGGTCGATAGCAGTTACGGTTGCTCCAGCTAACATAAATCTCGGCGCGAAAATTTTCCATACCATAAGATGTCGTCTCAGAATTACAGTCATAATACAGTTAGTTAGTGCCAGTCCCCCAGCATAGATCATCGCGCCAGTGCCAGCACGGACGACTCTTCCCATGATGGCTTCTGATGCGCGGAAATCGCGAGGCGAAGGAGACAACTTGTAGAATACGGTCAATGGAACAGCGAGCCCGGCCAGGATGAATGGGCCCAGCGTATTGAATATAAGCGCGATATGCGTGAGTGGTGGTCTGATCGATTCTGTGAACAAGAACGCGACATCCCATTGGATCGATGCAAGTGTAGCTTGATGACCGGTTGCAAAATAATACTGCGTACTCATAAGGGCAATGACTGTTGGCGTAACAATAGGAGAAGTTGTGAATAGGTCAAGTACATCACCGAGTTCTAGAAGGGTGAGAATCTGGTAGACCATGCCCGCCATCGCAATGCCACCAACAGGCTTCATACACAGCGACACTGCCGCAAAGACTGAAACGAACAGGAGCAAGTATAGACTACCATATGTATTTCCAAATCCAAAAATCTCGACTGATACCGGCGAAGTTTTTGATGCTGTATCCATGTCACCATTCTGCAATGCTTGTTTGATCTTCTGTTGGTTGTTGGCCATTTCCACTCTTAAGCATAGTGGGAAGCCACGGAACCATGCGAGCGGAGCTCCAACGACTGTAACACCAAATAATAGCCGTGAAACGACGTATTTATACATTTTGAGCTGTTCCACATAGGCTTGTGAATTCGGATCGGCCTCGACATAATCCAGGGTCCAATATAAACCTATAAGGAGAAGAACAACCCGAAGACCTGTACCAACCCACAGGGGCGCCGACCCCTCATACGATGCCGACGTGCGAAGGAAAGATCTGATTATAGCAGGTAAGGTGACAGCAGTTACAAAGAGGATAATTAACGCAGTAAGCGATGAAACCGATGAGGCGGTAGATGCATAGAAATTACTGGTGCAGAACGGCAGCTGCTCTTCTCGGCAGATACGTGGATACTCTGCCACTCGTGATTGAATAATAAACACTAGTGAGTGGAACACAGCCGTAGCACGAAGCTTAGCGTCTGGCAGTCGGAAGGATGCGGCAAGTAAGGTAAAGCCGAAGGATACCAACATGAATGATAACGACCTCGCTTCCCAGACAACGTATGAATTTGACGCAAACAACATACCGTGTAGTATGGTTGCCAAAAGTGCCAATACAGTCCATTTGGACACCGGGGATTTCACACCGGGAAGTCTATGCATCCCTTTGACAAAACCAAGAATAGAGCCCATAGCCAAGCCAAAACCCGTCGCTATTACAATCCTCGATTGGAGGTATCCCAGTCCTGCACCCACAGCCAAACCCGTTAGGCCTCCGAGACCAATCTTTGGAGCAAGAAAATTCAAGTAATTTGACGGACATTCAAGTGAGCCATCAAACCTAGCGTAGAATACACCCAGAGCACCGAATGAAGCCAAGAAAACAACAATGCCTGCAACCATGCTTGGCACATCAAATCTTGCCCACCTTTCGCGGCAAGTTTTCAGGTTCTGCTTCTGATATGCGAGATACAATTCGCTTATACGTTCATAATCTTCTGACGCATTCCATGCTTCCGAGGCTGCACTGTAAATCTCTGTTATCTCATCCGTTCCTTCAAATGAAGGATGGTGAGATCTATACCCATGAATCTGCTCAGCAACAATACGGCATGCAGATGCAAGCTGTTGGAAGTTACGGTCAGGACCAAGCATAGCTGACGCAATTGGCGATCCAAGATTATTAAATGGAACAGGAATATCCAGAAGAAATGACAGAGTCGGAACGAGATCAATTTGGTTGATCGTCTCTGCTTGATCCACTGGTGCTAAGAAAGGTCTACTCGAGTACCTGCGGATGACAGATTAATGGCGGCGGCGAACATGCAAGCTGAAAATACTTACAAAAATAATCCTGCTTCCACTTCGCCCTTCGAATCACCACCGTGGTCGCCTTTATCGTCCATTCCATGGTCTCCCAAAACAACAAGGAGCGTTTCGTCGTCGTCTTTAATTGCGTTTACCACATTCTTCACTACTGTGTCCATTTCAAGCAATTTTTCTTTCATTTGAGGCGTGTCTGGGCCAAACCTATGGCCAGCATGATCCACACCCAAGTAATGGGCAATCAAGACATCCCAGTCATCCCTCCGCTCTAGTACGGGCCATATGTGGGATGTAACGCCAGCATCAACAGTATGTAAGTCCCAAACGTTAAACGATTCGTACGGAAACGTCAGGTTCTTGTCCTCATATGCACCGTGCGATAATGATGGGAACAGAGAAAGCCAAGTGTCATCACCTGCAAATGCTGTCCTACCATCCCCACGAGATGACAGTACTTGCCCAATCCACGAGTCTTCAGTAACTTCCGCGCCGTTAAAATTTGAGCCGGCATCAATGAACGTCGGCAATGAGCCTGTTGTCAATGCTTTGAGTCTTTGCAAGGTGGTCGTTGGAGGATCTGCAATAATCTTGAACACCGCTGCATGTTCTGGCTGCGAGACGCTGAGCATCGAAGGTGTCGTCAAGACATTCAAGTAATATGCCTCGTTGCCGTCACCAGAACTACCAATGAAGTCATGACGGAGAGCATCAATAAGAATTACCACCGTTCGTTTAAATGCACGAGGGAGGATGACATCCGGACTAGAGTAGGAGGCGGATTTCACAGCAATGTCGGGTAGAATTGGTCTCGATAGCAAAAAGCCTTGCGCAAACAAGACAAGCGCGAGTATGTGCAGAGCGAAGAACCATACTGGCACAAGCAAAGATATTCTCGTTGCGTGCTTCAGTTGAGACTTGTGCGCCTGGGGAACTGAGGAGGCGGGAATGGCACGGGAAGATCGGGGCATTGTGCAATTGCGGGACTCAATTCATTATCAGTATAAAGCTACATTTCTCTTTTGTTGCTTACCTTCGCTTTATAAATCGCACATCCGTGAAGCCATTCAGTACAGCAGATAATTGCTCCGTCCTGTCACTAGAGGCCAACTGCTATATTACTGGCGTGTGCGAGACCTGTATTCTCTGGGTATCTCAATTTTATTTCGGCCCCTCGGCCCGGCTAAAGCTTTCTCACGCCAGCTTTATCCTAACCCTATGCATCGCTTGTCTACGTCTAGAGTTTTCCGAACGTATAACTATAAGAATGTTATATAAGTTAGCTCAATTAGCCATTGACTACAGCCTGATTAAATTTTGTCCATGTGCTAACGACTTTAGTTCGTATGCATGCGACCTATGACACGCTGCAGTTCTTAGTAGATTATGCAACAGACAGACAGAAAGAGTAACGAGTCTATCGGCAGTCCACTGAAAAGATCTTGTCGTGCAAACCATGAGGTGTGGCATATAGCCATCCTAGTTGTGACATGGTGAGCGGTAGGTCAAATGAGAAATAGTACGTATGTATACATGGGCCCCATCTCGTACACTTCGATTCAAATTAATTGCATCGCGTTGTAAGTTGCATTTGTCACGGACAGTGAGGCACGCCAGTTTTCAGCCAATTATGATCGTTCAACCAAAGGCATTAATCGTCGCAATCAAAGGCTGTTTTTTATGTATGAAACAGATACCAGCATTTTACCTAAGCGAACTGTACAATATACAATACATGCTGCCACGTTAATACATATACAGATCACCGTAATCGTGAGCAATACGTAACCAGGAATGTAATTTTCGAACCAATATTCAATACGGACTGAATTAAGACACTATGACACTCTCTCTAATGCCTACGAAATATTGTTAGTAAAACATCTGCCACAGTAGTATTCACTAGGCCACTTACTTCTATCATGACGACTGAGTTGCCTCTTATGACCTATTAATACCATTAGTTATTGAACCGATACGACAAAATGAACAAAAACCTAGTCATATACAGTTGTTCCGATCCTGATCCTCTCACCACCAGCCTTTTCTTCTACTGCGTCATCTAACACCAAGTTCAAGAAAACCTATGCCATGTGGTCAGCAAGCGTCGATACATGCTGATAGTCGTACCACTTACATCATAACCCCGTAACACACCAATCACTTTTCGCGATCCATTAAGCTGGACAAACAACCGCCTGTCCATGTACTATATAACACACCGTTAAAAACTCAGGAACTCCAAGAAAAAAAAGTGTAGACCTAAATGTCGCCATAGTCGTACCTTCTTCAATTCAGGTGTCGATGGTTTTGACATGGTGCACAATTAATCTCTCAAAATTGAGCGCCGATTTATAAGAATAGTTGCCAATCAGATTGGATTGCTATGTCAGTTGCTGAATTCACTGACTATGTATGCCTAACTGGAATTATGTCAAATATTGGTTGGATCTAGTATGCAGCAATTTAGAAAAGAAGGCAGTAATATCCGGGTAAGCGCCGTACGGTTGCGCTTGAAAGTGCTCCCAGACAGCTGAAGCGTTGAATCATTATTGACGGGCTGCAATCGTCAATTAATCATTTCTCTTGGAGGAGGAACATAACCGGACCTTTCATCGCCATTGCTTCAGTTTAAGTGATCCCGGGCCCACTCTACATTATTATTTACATAAATGGCTATATTTCGGACTATACAGACACTCCGGGCGGAATTCGTTCTAATGGATCGCAGAAGTATTACATTTTGTCGGCGGAGCTTCAGTTGGAGATCACATGAACAACTACATATGAGGTATACCGGCGGCGCATTACGATATACATCTCCAAAATGTTTGTACAAAAACGCGGATAAGTTACTTATAAGAAGCGCTTTTCATTACGATATATTGAGGCGGTATGCAAGCACCCCTAGATCATTAAGATCATCTGCCCCAGTGTTTCGTGAGCCTCAACGGCAATCGTCCATGCATCAATTCACGGAAGAAGAATTCAGACATGCAATTCTCCAGTCAAGTACAATGAAGCGGGAACATGGAGCTAAATTACGAAGGCGAATATTTCTGGGATCGTTGTCCACGGCGATATTTCTGTATGGAATGTACAAGTTGTATGTGCAAGACGAATCCTTTTTTATTCCTTATTGGGTTAAGCCGTACGTCTTGGAAGAGATCCTGACACGGGCACAATTAGATAGCCTAAAGCGTATGTTCTTTCGACATTTTTTTTGCCAATGATGTATACTGACTCTGGGCGTGTAAGAGATGACTGGTGATGCACTTTTAGAGGCTTTGGCGTATCAGGAGTTAGTAGCCGCAAACCTTGGACTACCTATAATTATCGAATCGCTAGATGCAGTTAAATTTGCGTTCCCGCCTGACCGACCAGCAGAGCATGTTTTGAAAGGTATTGAGGTGTACCGAAAAACAGATAAACAAAAAATGCCTAGTATCCGACGAAGCGTCCGTATATTTTCAATAAGAGAAATACGATCCAAGTTTATTACTCCACTTGCAGACGCTATAGGTATGACGACAGATGAAGCAGAAGAATCTGTACATGAGATCATGGAAAATATGGAACTCAAAACTAACATTTGGGTGGAGGTGACGGGTACGGCGGTGATTAGCGGAGCTAAAGCACGACGAGAAGAAATTGAGAACAAGTCAAACGTACAATTAAGTTCTGTAGCCCGTAGATGCGTTGTTCAGTTTAAGGGCTACTTGGACCTTGAGAGAATGAACACAGTGAGGGTTCAAAGTGGCGATCTCTTTTTTTACGAGAATGGCGAGGAGGTGAGAAGGATATCTTGGTAAAACACCAATTTTTGAGCATCTCATTTACATCGTATATATTGTACATATACTATATATAAATACATTAGTCAATCACATCCGGTTGCAGCACAAAGTCAGTTAAAATGGTGCCGCGCTTAATGCTTCTTTGACCTCCTTCTCTCGCGCTTCGATCTCGTCTTTTTGCGTATTGAATTCCTCTAATAGTTTAAGGTGTGAATCACGCTGTTCACGCATACTGTCTAAAACAACAGTAAGCCTCTTAATCACGGACTCTAAATTGGGAAGCTCTTGAAGAACCATAATTGATGGATCGAGAGTACCATTCTGCTTTGGCATTCCATTACTGCCGATTTCTGCGTGGTTTAATGAGAACGCCTTTGACCCAAACGCACCCTTCTGAATTTGCGCTTGCTCCCATCCACTGTCGGAACCGCTGTCATCACCTGCACTATAAAGATATTCTTTACCAACCTCTTGCTCTTCATCTTCGCGCTCGTTGATCAGCTCTTCCATGTCCCTTCTCCGTTGCATCTTTTGTTCAGCTTCTTGTGCGGCCGATAAAGGTATTCGGCCATCACTTCCTTCCGCAAGCATCTCGTACTCATTATCAAAAATGTCGTCTTCTCTCTGCAGTCGACTACTGCGCTCATTTTGGTGCTTGTCATACATCTCAACTCCCTCCATATTCGACTCAACGTCCTCATTACTGGCTTCTTCATCGAGCGATACAAAATCATCTTTTCTAGGAACTTCGGCATTTCTACGGCGTCGTTCAATGAGATGATTTATTAGAGCTTCATCCGGCATGCCACCTACAGATTCACTTGCTGCAGTGTCCATACTGTATAGACTATCATCGACCATCTCCATGTCTTCCTGCTCAGCAACATTCTTACCGCTATTTGTATACTCAGCTGGCGTAGTCGGTGTGGAATCACGCAATTCGTCGAGATATGATTTGGAGTAGGTTGTGGAGTTGGCAGTCGACGCGGAAGGAAAACCTGGCAAATTCGGTGCAAGTTTGGTTCGTAGCTTGGAGTTTAAAAGCGAAGAGCTCAGTCCTTTGGTCTTATTTTTCCGTTTTTTCTTCAGGGAAGCAGCTGTCACAACATGATAATCTTCCTGTTCGTCGCTGTCACTGTCCTTTATGCATGACACATTAGTTCCTCAACGAATATACTTGCGCTCCCTTCACTAACATACCTGGAAGCTCGTAGTATCATTCTTTTTTACTCTTTCGTCAGATCTCAGTGAATTGTTGTCACCTGTAATTTCGCCGACATCCTTCGTATTGCCGATTGGCGGTTGAGGCTCGGTCTTATCGCCACTCATCGATCCGCTACCTTTCGCAGTCGAAGCTTGAATTATGGACCCATTCAAACTATCGTCCACCTCTTCATCATCAAACGTAAGCTTTGGCCGAGTTCTCCTATTGGACGCTGCCTTTTTGAAGCGGTCGGGGGGTCCAAACGAGGCCATGGGGACAGACGATTGCAAAGATCTAGTAAGACAGGTGCACCTGTTTCTCGTTGCCTCTCAGTTCCCTAACAGAATAGTTATACAGAAGTCATCCTGATAAATAAGTCGTCCCAAAACAAAAATTCAAGCGCTAGCACGCACTAGAAGCCAGATACGGATCTTATATGATATGGCCTTAGTCTAGTAGGAGACTCGTCCAAAAGGTTTGTGGTTTAGGGGTTTCGTGAAACGACGAGATTCGGCAATCCGGTCGATGCACATCTCGGGTTTGGCTCCATCGGCAACTTCCAGTAGTAGTGCTAGTGTTCGTGACCCGACATCCACTCACAAGTCATCCATCCAATCCAGAGTATTTGCGATCCATCATTTACAGAATTGGGCAAGACCATACGTGCATAGTTTGGCTTCTCAGATGCGTTGTTGCATGTGCAAGTTGGGTTTATAGAATCGGTCTGGTAGCGACAGAGTAGTCCCCTTGACTGTGAACGGTGTCTGGAGAGCAATATCTCCCAACACCATGGCAACAGCAACACCGGCACCACCACTCCCGTCGGCGACAATCAAATTATGGACGACAGGGGATCCCACACGTCTGCTGCATCTTGCGCGTCAAATTGAAGCACATCATGGATGGAAAGCGCATTTAAATCCACAGGAGCATGCGGTCTTTGCTGTAGCCATTGCTGAGGGCAATGATACTTGGAGGAACCTGATATCGGCAACTGAGGCTGGGAAAGTCAATATCGAAAAGAAAGCATTGAAGGACAATATGGACCCTGTGGACGATCCGCCGAATAACCAAGCACCGACTGTGAATGGTGTTGTCGGTGATCTGTTGCTGCACACTCCTCGGCCATCACCAACCCCGCAGCGTGCCGATATCGCCTCCCATTTGAACAATGGTACAGAACAACCCAATTCCTCGGACGATAACAGTGAAACCAAAGAGACGCCGGTGGAAATTGATTTCGTGGCGCTGGCGCTAAAAGTCCGGCATATGCTGTACGCGAAATCAGTTGACTACATATTCGCGACTCCCACCAAACCGAGTTCGGGACCATTTGAAGTTGATTTCACATTCCTGGACGAAGAAGATGCAACTAATGGATCAATTCATGATGAAAACGACGTATCGGAGAAAAACAAGCAACCACTTGCTCGGAAAGTCGATGAGGACGATTACGATAATGAAGATGATAATGATGATGATGAAGTAGAGGAGGGCAAGCCTCAGCTTGTTAATCCAATTCTACCTGTGCATGAGGTTAGTCCACAGTCTAAAAGCGCATCTCCGCTGGTGGCATCCTCCGGGAAACGAGGGAATGAAGAGACCAAATCCGCTGTTGACGGGATCATTACTCCAGCAGGTGTGTAATTCACGGTTTTGATATTGCGATTTCCACTAACGTGTTATAGACACACCTACTGCTGGCGAAGTCAAACAAATGGATGAAGCCATACAGCAGGAAATGTACAGCATATATCAGACGCTTGATGCTGATGGCGACATATACATGAGGCATGATCACGTTAATGTGAGTATTATATGACGACAATACACTTACGCTAGTGCTAACGCTTTCAGGAAAATGAATCTCATGAACACGAGGCTAACATTAATAATGTTGGAAAGTTGGTATGACTGTCTTTAAGTAACGAACTTGGGCAATTATATTGATGTTTTCGTTTCTCTTACAGGCTCAATTGAATTTCGGCGCAGCTCATCTTAGCTTGAAGGTTAGCTTACAACGTGGATATAACTATATCAGACCTTGAGACTAATATTTGTGTAGCACTTACTTGCCGTTATTGATGAGAAAAGACAACAGCTCACATTCTCGGATGTCGAACTACAAAATCTGATATCAGATGTTAGAAAAAATCGCTCAAAATGGGTAAGTGAGGGGTGACCCTAGGTCAAAGCTCATTGTTGATGGAATTTTATATAGGCAAGTGAAGACCGTGTTGGGCAAGAAGAGCTCTACGAAGCTGCAGAAAGAGTTGTGCTGGAACTGCGGGCATACACCGAGCACTCCTCCGCTTTCCTTAACAAAGTTAATAAACGCGACGCTCCGAACTACTTCAGTGTTATCAAAAATCCAATGGATTTGAGCACCGTGATGAAGAAGCTCAAGGCACTGCAATACCGGAACAAACAGGAGTTTGTTGATGATCTAATGCTTATCTGGAATAACTGCCTCACATTTAACACCGACCCGCAGCATTACTTGCGAAAGCACGCCATGGCCATGAAGAAGAAGACGCTATCTCTAATTCCACTTATACCTGATATTTCAATCCGGAGTAAATTTGATGTCGAGGTTGAAGAGGCTAGTATCCCAACTAGAGATATGTCTGTTGACTTTGACATGGAGAGTGAGGACGGCGACAGCACTGGTCCGAACCATAGGGTCTCGTCCAGAGCTGTCGGAGGCAAGCATGCATCGAAGAAAGCCGCACCACTGCTGCATCTCGATGATGAGCCCAGAAGTAGAGCTAGTCAAGCTCCAGAGAGAAGGGCCGAATCGGAAGATGAGCAGCAGCAACAAGAACAACAACAGCAACAACAGCAACAAGAACAACAACAGCAACAAATCCAACAAATCCAACAACAACAACAACAACAACAACAACAACAACAACAACAACAACAACAACAACAACAACAACAACAACAACAACAACAACAACAACAACTGCAACAACTGCAACAACTGCAACAACTGCAACAACAAGAACAACAACTTGCTTTTGAATATGAAGTTATCCCAACGATGCCAGAAGCTTTATGGAGTATCTCGAAAAACTTACAGATGGAGGAAAATGAGCAATTTGAGACCGCGGTTGATATATCTTCAGAAGAGTCGCCATTTCTACCAGTCAAATCAGGTTTGACTTTAAAGATGGATGCTAACCTGACGGAGTTGCAACATATTAGGAAGGTTTGTTCGAAGATCGGGGTTATCAAGAGGATGCAGCAGCAGCCTCATCTCTATAGCACCCAATTGAAGGCTTACAATCCCGAGAAACTCAACGAGCAGGACGTTGATATGGATTCACGCTTACCTGGACAATCCGACACTCCGAAGGAAGTTGTTGAAGCGTGTCTTCAGAGGTCCGTTGCCAAGCTGGCAATGCATACGGGTTATGAAGACTGTCAGATGCTCGCTCTTGAGGGTCTTACTGCTGTGGCGGCAGATTTTATGCAGCGACTGGGTCGGACTCTGTGTCTTTACATGGAATCCAAACGAGGTGTCCGTCGGTACTCACTGGAGGACATGATTTTGCAAACTTTATACGAGAATGGCACATATGACCTAGGTGGGCTGGAAGGCTACGTTCGTGACGATATCGATCGATTTGGGACGAAATTGAAAGATGTTCGAGAACGTCTGAATATGTCCCTTGCTGATTACTTACGTCCGGCTCTGACAGGTGATAATACCGATGCACATTTTGATGATGGTAGTCAAGAGTTCATTTCGGGCGGTTTCTCCGATGACATTGGCGAAGACTTTTTCGGATTCAAGGAGCTTGGATTGGATGAGGAGTTGGGATTGTCGTCATTATCGGTACCGCTGCATTTGCTCCATAGTCGTCTGCATGCCAGTTCGAATGTTCAAGCGTATGCACTTTTATATCGTATTCTGTCTTGCTCTTTTTCTTGCTAACAAGTTGTAGGACTCCTGTTCTTCAAAGCAAACTGGCCTCCGCCCCAGCGTTCGAGCCGTTTACTCGCGACAAGGTTGACAAACAAATCGGCCTCTTACGTCCCTTCTTCATATCCAGATTCGAGAAATTTGAACGCGATAATGTACTGCAGGAGGATGAATTTCTGCCACCAAAACAGCGCAACCAAAGGCCCAAATTGCCACCCACCGGTAAGATTACGGTCGCCAAGAAACGGAGTTCGGAGAATTCGTTTGCAGGGTCGGACAAAAAGAAGAAAAAAATTTCGTAGAACAGTATATAGTTTCTATTTATGTGGTGTTGTTTTGGGGGATTGATACAGGCTGCTTTTTGTTGTATTTTGGTTTTAGTTATGTCTATCTGGAGTTATCCTGTCGGTTTCTTGTTAACGTCTTCTAATTTTTGTGCATAAATTTGAGTACGATGACTTGGTCGCTTTTGTCTTGTAAAGTATATATATATATTAGGAGTTTCATCATGTATTTTAGTTTCTTATGCCAAATGCAAATCGTACATATACCCGTTATGGAAGTATGTACGTTAACTATATCATTACACTCATCCTAAATAATGCGTCTGCGTCAGCATATTATTCCGGACTGGAATCTAATGCGAGCTTGATAATTTTATAAATAAATATGAACTGGAACACGTTTTGGACCATCGACATTCTCTGCTTCCTTAGATTCCACACGGTTTCGAAAATAGGATCGTCTTCAGTCTGCGGATCAGGAAAGCTTCCGTTATAGAGTAAAGGGGCTGAGCGTACGATGTATTCGGCATGAGGCACATTACCGGTATTCTCAGCGTCCTCGGGACCCACTGTGCCGTGTTTTAGGCAATTCAGTAAGAAGTCAATTGTTATGAAAGTACCCGTTCTACCCACCCCTGCAGAGCAATGCACCACTAACGGCGAATCTTCGGTACTGTTGAGCTGATTCGCTAAATTGCACATACTAACCAAGTTCCGTTCATGCGAGGTAATCGGCGTTCCAAAATCTCCCCATGAGTCGAACAGTAAGTGGTATACAGTCTTTGATTTCTTAACTTCCTTTGGATTCTCGGTGGAGCATTCATCCAGCTTGAATTTGCGAACCACACAATTCGCGCCTTTGTTGTGTTCCTTGGATTGTAGAGTCACGCGGCAGGCGAACCCAGCGTCTGCGTAGTGATTGTGATGGTCTGGCCAATACTGTGCGCATTTCTCGCGATGCCCTTCGTGTGTGGGGGTTAACATCACTATAACGGCGGGATCCTTCGTTTCATTGGCTATCATGTGCCAGAAGTGCGGCGTCGTCGATTTTGTGGGACCCTCGTTCAAGTTTTAGCAAAACGGTTCGGAAACTAATGAAATGACGATTGTAGCGCACCTGTGAAGCGATGTATCTCCTTAGCCTTAATCCCAGAGCTTGTAATGTGATTGGTGATGCGTTTATATAATCACTTCCATCATCAAGGACTTGTAGCCGGACTCGGTTTTTATCCCAAGGCAAAACGTCCTAACCAGAATTACTCAATATTGCTTCACAACAGCCGCATATCATGGGAAATATTGCATACTCTGTAACGGTTCCTCGTAGATTCGTCCAGGGCGCGTTCTAAGCTCCATTCGGATTGGGATCCTGCGGATATTCCATCTCGTGTCCGCTCATTTTCTACACTGTCGAGATTCAAAAATTTCTCAGAGAGTTTTGCATCTAGAGAGCAAACGTCTAGTTAGCTAACAGAGTCCGAATCGTCATATCTCTGAAACCACAATACTGACCACTGGCGGCCAAAGAGTTCAGATACTCGACCCTAGGATTCATCCCTTCAGAGCTGACTGAGCCGATAGAATGAAGAGGAGCTATCGGTGACGATCTTGTCGACTCTGGAGCAGGACCGGCATTAAGCAAATCAGTTACTATTCTCCTGAGTTTCGCCAGCTTGGCTGCTTGAGAAGTCGAGAGTACGTTGCAAATCCGTAATTGCGGTCCAATGGTCACTCACACTCGCAGAGGGATGGTTTCACTTGTATCTGAGCCTTAACGGTAGGTATTACGATCGACGAGTTGGCTAGAAAATAGTACCGAACGGCTCGTTGCCATTTAGCGATTAGCGACAGGGATATAGGGAACACAGGTTGTGTGGTTCGTTTGGTTTCTGTGCTCAGCTCCCAACTCAAAGACGACCGAGAGCACTTTAAGGTTTACAATTAGAGTCAAACTGGCACACAATAAACTCATTAGAGTTGCGCTAAGTTGTTTCGTGCAAGTATTTGCAGAATAAGTCTTACAAACAAAGTAGTTGAGTTTCCTGTTTGCATTAGCTTGCGCGTTTAATTGTTCTGTGGTACTCGTTAACAAGGCAATATAGTTTTTGTCCCTACGTACATAGGATACATGACATCAACCGACTTAACCTCGATTGAGTTAACTAATGTTTGGAATGTATTTTACTATTACAGATATTGTTATTTACGTTGAAATTTGTGACTGCGACACTGTTAAATTGAATGACTGAGGAATCCATGAGCCAGTAGACTGCACAGTAACCGGCAACCAAGTTGATCCACTAAGCCAACACCATCCGCTCGTTAATCCCCTATAAACAAATCAATCTACAAATCAGGTTCTTCAACTCTTTAGACGTAATTTGCAATGGGCCATCAGAGGGTTTTGGGGTGAGATACATCGCTCTGAAGCATTTACATGATGTTCGTTTGTAGACGTAGTAGGTAGAATGCATTTACGCCGTAGCTTCAACTCGACCTTGGAACGGAATGATGGCCTTTATGAGCTATTGTCCTGTGCTCGTCGCAAGAGTTGCGATTGTTATTGTACCTTGAACGATTCTACAATTAAATCGTTCGGAATGAAGCTCACTTGCCATCATGGCAGAGATGCGAGACTTGACGGCTACTTAGAGTAGCGATGAGCTGATCAGTTGCAATAAGAGCAACCGTGGTGTAAGGATGTACTTATGAATAAAATACTCTGCAAGACAAGATCTTGCAACGAGGACAAACTCTTCCTTTTACGCTCTGCCAGACTTCTCGTTTCGTTTACTAGCAATATGAACTAAAACAAGGCAAAACGAACAAAGCCAGCCGTACAACAATACCAATGCCGATTGAACTTATCCGCCTGTTCGCTCTTGATAGCGTTCACGAATTCGGCACGCCAGCGAGGGCCTGATTCCGGATCCCATATCCCATATCCGTTAAATATCGAGCCTCAGCCTTGTCTTTCCTTCCCTCTTGGCAACGGCACCACCAGCCTGAATCCAGCAGAACTTGAAATCAGCCACGACTGCGCGACCGAGATACCGAAGTCGCGACCTGAACCGCAGTCCCTAAGAGGAAGCCAAGCGAGACACGAAAGTATCTGTCGATGTTTTGACCTGCCTACAAAACACTTGTCGTTAAGAGATCGGCATCGTCGACCGTCGAGTTCGGGGCGCGGGAAATTTCTCCATCTGGTCATCATCCTGAACACTAGCCCATACTCGTTTGATCCGCTCAGAGGTCAAATCACCAAACCTGTCACACGCGACCTTTCACTGACGACCGGAGAAGACGCTGGATGATTTGCCGAGGCGACGACGACGACGCCCGCCGGCATAGTCGAGAAAATTAAGTTGTATGGTTGCCTCCGCTGAGAGTGAGTCGCTCTACAGGGGCTTATAGATACGAGCTCATACAGACCCACTATGAGGTTCTAGAAACGGCTCACAATTGCAGATTCGTTGAGTGAGTATGCGAGCCTCTTTGTTGGTGACCAAATTTGCCGAGTGCGCCTCACGACACGCGAGTCCTCAGCCAACTTTTCGCAGCCGGGAATTTTCCGATAGGGCAGATTCAGTCACGCAATAAGACTAACTCATATGAAGTCCCCCTCAAGCACACAATAACTTCTGTTCCCACCTTAGTCACCGAGATTATTGACTGTTTTATTACTGGAAGGAGCTGCACAAGCACAATGGCTGAGCAAGAAGTGGCACGAGACTCGGAGGAATACAGCATACTGGAGTTCGGTCTGCAACCTATCCCTGTCCCGCCTACGACCTGTTCGGCTCTCGCCTTAGTATCTGAGATTATAGACTCTGTCCCAGATTCTTGGAAAGTTAGCAAATCGAGCGCAAACTATTCAACAATAGTGTATAATAAAGTCATTGGGACAGAGCCTTGGTATCTTCGACGGTCAGTGCATGATCATCCGTTTGAGTGGTTTAAAAGAGCCTTGTACCAAGACCATTTTGGTAATATGGTGAAATACTATGATGTTGTGAAATCTGCTTCACTGGCGAAGGAAAGAGATGCCTGGAGAGCGTACACCCTCAAGTACTCCTTGCCTTCACCATTCGCAGAACGTGACATTGCAACTTGGCTGCTCACAGATATTCCGGCGGACAACGAAAACGAGTTTACGATTGTTGCATTGCCGGCTGATATTCCATTGCCTGAGGATGCTACTACAAGGGCAGTTTATTCTTTTTTTCATAGAGTAAGGAAGACAGAGGACAATGAAGTCGAGTGGATAGTAGGCCAGACGGTAAGCATCAATTTACATGAATTTTGTCAGGAGAGTGACTAATGAGTTGTACAGAGTGATATGAAGGGAAACCTGCCTCGGTGGTTTCAAAATATGTCTATAGCTGGTATCATGGTCAATGACGTGCAGTCTTTCGTGGACTGGATGGATGACAATTATAAAGAGGTTGAAGCTTGCCAATGATTTTCAAATGGCTGAAGAAGGGATGAACAATTGATTGTTCTGCTAAGTAGATAGGAGGAGAGACTTGGCATGTGCGACTGCGATGATGCCTAACTACAGTCGACCTACGACTACTGTAAAGCTTGTCGCGGTCGTATAGATGGATGTTTGACTCACGAGCTTAGGCGTCAGAGGTCAGCCATTGGGCACGTGTATGGCTTTGGATCAGAATATTAGACTTAATCTCAATACGAGTGTGAGAGAGATGTACGCAGTCAAAATGGGCATTGGCGACGCTGACATATAAACGCCGTTAATTGGCGTGTCACTTAAGTGCAGTGATTGAAGGTGTAGACTCCGCAAGGCAATAGCCGATGGCATGACAATACATCGCTTCAGCGAACGCCGTTTACAGGGGTGATAGTGCTCGGGACGGGTTCTAAGTTTGCGATAAGCCGCGGTGGTGACAATTCCTAAAACGGATGTGATGCGCCGCAGCCAACACAAGTTGGTGCCTTCCCGTTCATCCACAACTCGCGTGCGGCGGTGCACTTGAAGCCGCATCCAGTTACGCCAGCAACGCATGAGCCATTTGGATTGCCAAATCGGGACGGTTGGGAGTTCGTTGGCGAACAGCAGTGCTGCCCCGGTGTTGACACCTCCCCCGGCCCGGCCCGCCCAGCCAACAAATAGCCGGCTATCCCCATTCACCTCCTCTTCTTCGCGTCTCTCCTTCTCTTCCGTGCTTCTCAGTATATCATTTTCTCCTGTCCATAAATCCAGTCTTCAATCCATCTAGACTTGAGAGAACGAGAATCGCCGATTGTACTGTTGTCCAATCTAATTAAGTGTATATATTAATAGTTGATTCGGAGGTCGTCCCTGTCGCCTTGTTCCGCTCTATACGTCTCGCCAGTTAAGTTTTGTGTCATATTACTTATCTTATCCGGTAATCGCAATGTCAAGCCTGCTTCGTCGCTTGCTCTATCCCTACGCCCCAACCTCCGTACCAGCTGGACGCGATGTCGTCGGGGGCACTGTATCTCAGAATGCTGATGCTGCCAACGTCGGCGACATCACGTCAGAGAACTTGATCGACTGGGACGCGACGCTTGCCGAATATGAAATCATCATGCCTTATGACGCGGATGTTCTCACTCAGCCCGGCACAAATCTGACCATTGACGTTCTCAACGCCAGAGTACCCGTGGACGTGTCGGAATCGGAGACAGCTTCGGCTGTGACGTCATCGACATCTTGCAAGGCTCCTTCATCGGCAACATCCAGTCAGGAAGACTATCTTGATCTGCATGTCCGTCCTCTCACCTACGTCGAGGCGTTTCTCAATGGCCTTCCACCTAAAGGGCGCCAACTTCGCCTGAGCGCGCGTCAGGCCCCGTCCGGATCCGAAGCCGCATCCATATCGCCACTGATCGGAACGCATGACTTGAAGTCCCGCAAATTCGAGACAAAAATGTTTAATTTGGGATCAGGCGCTTGGCATATGGCGATGCCGGCCGAAGACAACGAAGAGCATTACTTGTTCACGGATCGAAAGGCCTGCAGAAGCCGACAACGCGAGAAGTCATTGCTCATGGACAAGCGTGCTAGGCTGCGTGCTCTCATGATCTAAATCGGTGTATGTTGTACTTACATGGACCTGACACCTGATCGACTGAAAAGGCACTGGCTGAGTGGGTTTGAGATCGCAACGTTTTGGCTTTCGTGATTTGTATTATTATTACCTTTTTGCTAGACATATTGGGCGGGATAATGGGTTAAGGCGTGATTAGCGTTTTTGTGGGAATTTTGTTACTCATGCGCAGGGCTGCACTGGTGTTCATATTTGAGGGAAACGGTAATTGGGAGAGCGTTACCAATTTTTTTTGTGATCACTTCCGGCATTTGGTGTCCTTACCGTTGCCGTTCATCGATGCCATTGATGGCTAGCGGCCGTAAATGCGACTCGCTGATCAGCTGGTTTTTTCATCATAGTGAATATTACTTGTGATTGTGAATAGATTCTATATTAAATTTACAATTACAGACTCCAAGCAAAAGTAATACAAGCGAACTCCATCCCATGCTTAAACCATATTGTCACATACCTACCTCTTCAACGTGCGTCGGACGTTCTTCACCAACCTCAATAACGGTCCTGCCAACCCCGTCAATCCACTGGACGTCCTTCACCGTCCGACGATCGCTCATGGCAAATAAAAATACCCATATATGTACAACAGCTTCGCCGAAACAATACACTCTCACAACGTCTCCATTCCCGATCTCGCTCTCGCCTTCAACGACGGCGCCAATCCACCCTATCCGTCCTGCTCGGATAGCCTGCGTGATATTGTCCCAAAATTTCATCTTCTCATTCGTTGGCCAGGTCGAAACATCGACACGCCAGTACCCTCGTTCCAGTTTATCTGGTGGCCATTCCTGCTGACTACCATTTATGTATCGGTCACTATCGTTTGGCCGAAATCGTACACATCGCGCGCGGGGAGTGTAATAATCCTTCCTCCTGAACGCTACATGCATCTGTTTCTTCAAAGTTTTGGTGACAATTTTTATCTTCTTCTTAGATGAACAACTGGGCTCCGCCAACGACGACAATGACGCTCCCGAAGAAAACGTAAAATTATGCTTCTCACTTCCATCACTTCCGTTATCTGTAGAAGTCGAGTCAGGCGGATAATATACCGCATGTGGGTCTTCTTTTCCCAGCAACTGCGCTAATGAAAGTGTCGCGCCAAAGACTGGTATGCGCGTTGGGATCCGATCTGGCGATGTGAATGAAGATTGCTGAGACAGCGACTCGTATTCATGTATCGGTGTTTGTGGTATAGCAAGTTTTGATGGTGACGAAGCTTGAGGATGACCATGCTGACAACCTAACAGTGGCGATGACGGAGGGGGAATGTGACACTCATGCGCCGGTGGTAGTGACGAGGCCCTCGGTGGTGGAGTCCAGAAACGGAAACTTTGGCTTAGGTCGATATGGTGGCGAATCGACTGTTCTGGCGTTTCCAATAGTGGCGTATCTAAAGCATGCGTTGCCGAATTAGATTCTTGACCTCTGAAATCTTGTTTCGAAAATCTCAAATCATGTTGTTGGTCCAAGGCCACAAGGGAACCAGCCAACTCACAAACTGAGCCATAAGTCGTATCTTTGGCGTGCAGATCCTCATATGCAGGTGGATCCGAGTCTGGACAAGAGCCTGGAACTATTGAATCGCTATGCAGTGTTCGTATGAGCTCGGTGTAGTTCACTTTGGGCGAAATCTCAGATCGTGATGGCGTCGAGGTCACTGCAACCAATACCTGGTCCTTCACTCCGCTAGCATCTCCTAGCCCCATGCTTTTCGGTTCATCTCCATAGATTTGATTACCTCTTCTCTCCGACACGTCGTTGTGACCACTACTTTCCTCAGCTTGTGACTCATGACTGCAAATGCCCATATCCAAGCGAAACTCATGTACAATATGTCGACGAAAAGGTACAAAGTTAGCTGCAGCCGCTGCTAGCCTGACATGTGGGTCCTGAGTTGTCACAACTGCTACCACGTCCGATAGTTCTGATGGCATGGATAAAAATTCCGATCTGTCAACTCCACCTGGTCCCGCAAAATTATACGAGCAATTCAAGCTGTTGTGAACACTATTTCCCGAATCAATTGACGTGCTGGTCGTTGAGTGAGACGAAGAGAAGTTCTCAGCGGGGATCTGGCTCAACCATCGTTGATCTTCCCGTATGTGATCCAGGAGATATTCACAGGTCAGCTCATCGCGCGTAGTCTCCTGGTCCACGTCGGCTTGCACAGTGTCTGCGCCCCGTTCAGTTGCATTGATCTTAATCGAGGAGTGTTCTTCAGGTCGAGAATTATGAAGGTGATAGCTGCTACCCTGTCGTCGTCGTTTCCCAAGAATCGAACTTGGAGTGTGCTTTGCCGCACTTTGGGGGATAAATTGCCCCGATCGCTGAGGTCGATTCGAGTATGACTGTGATGCGGACGTAGAAACATGGAATATCTCCATTTCTACGCATTCATGTCCATTACATACACTGCGTGATAGTTTTCGTCGTTGTTGCGAACCACGCCTCCAGTCTCATTGAGATATTGGACCAGCGTCGCATTCGCTTTGCGGGCACGCGCCTTGAGCACGATGAGATTCTGGACAAAATACTTGTAAAACTCCCTAAACTTTTTCGACAGAAGCAACACGGGTCCTAACGGAACTCTATTGTAGGAGATTATTTTGGTGCGATTACCGCGGATATTTCCGCGCCTGAAATCTTGTATCTCTGATTCACTTTTAACAGGCCGAATTTCATAATGAGCCGCAGCGGCAAGATTTCAACCGGCAGACACTTGATTTCAAATATTTGGTTGTTTAGCACATTCGATTGTCCTTTTCCCCTGTCTTACGAAAGGTGTTCTTTCGCGGAATATAAATGCCACTTAGCAGGGCCTCGTCGAACTTTGTCAGATTTTCGAGGTCAATCTTTGTCTCTAATCTCACTATACAGACGCGAGCAAAACTTTGTTCCCGTATATATCCGCAGAGAAATAGCAGATTGCTTTCAAGCAGTCCAATCGCCATGACTGAATACAAGAGTATTGCGGCTACTGATTTCAAGAGTACGACTTGTCTTATTTGACTCCAATCTAGTCACAATAGGAGAATCAGAATAGAATACTAATTTGATGCAGGTGACACAGTCACTACGCCAACTCCCTCCATGCTGCAAGCCATGCTAACGGCAACGCACGGTGACGATGTCTACAAGGAAGACAAGACAACCAACGATCTCCAAGCGCGTGTAGCCGAGATGTGCGGCAAGCCTGCCGGCTTGTTCGTCGTGTCTGGCACCATGGGCAACCAGATTTGTTTGCGCGCGCACTTACATCAGCCTCCACATTCTATTCTGTGCGATTATCGTGCTCATGTGTACACTCATGAGGCTGGTGGTCTTGCTACTTTGTCGCAGGCTATGGTCACGCCTGTGCACCCCCGAAATAAGATCTATCTTACCGCTGAAGATATCGAGGACTACCTAATTTGTATGTATTGCTCACTGTAGGAAATGAGGCATGCGCTAACTAGCAGACAGTGGGCGACGATATCCATACTGCACCAACCCGTGTTATTTCTCTCGAAAATACACTCGGCGGCACAATCATGCCCATCGAAGAAATCGCTAAAATCTCTACGCTCGCCCGACAGCATGGGATTAAGATGCATCTCGACGGCGCCCGTCTCTGGAACGCGGCAGCAGAAACCGGTGTTTCCCTTTCCGAATACGCCAAGTACTTCGACACCATGTCGCTCTGCATCTCAAAAGGTCTCGGCGCGCCGGTTGGCACAGTTATCGTTGGCGAGCCCGATGTGATCCAGACTGCGAATTGGTTTAGGAAACAGGCTGGCGGTGGTATACGGCAGGCTGGTTTGCTTGCTGCTGCCGCTGACGTTGCGATTACGGAAACCTTCCCTAAGCTGAAGATTACGCACGAAGTCACCAAGAAGCTCGCGTCCGAACTCGAGGAAATGGGTCTCACGTTCCAGATCCCAGTGCAGACGAACTTCATTTTCTTGGATTTGATGGAGGCAGGCATCGACCCTGCGGTTTTGATCGAGGAAGGTAATAAGCTTGGCATTACGATCGCCGGCGCGAGAATCGCAATCCATTACCAGACTTCAGCAGCTGCCATTGAGAAGCTGAAATTAGCGGTGAAGAAATCGTTGGAGATTGCAAAGCAACGACATGCGAATGGTACTAATGGAGTGAAGAAGCCAGAGGGTTCGTTGGCGTACGCGGTATATGACAAAATTGTGGTGGATCACTAAGGTACTACAATGTGCATCTATGTGGCTAGACTTTGGTTATTGCGCATCGGAGACGAGTAGACGATTTGGACTGCATTTTGTAAATTAATGTAATGATAGAGATGATTTATTTTGAATCTAATAATAACAAAATACTGCTGGCCAGATCTACAATTACCAATATACCGACATGATGAATAACAAGACAATACAACAAGAGATCACAAACACTTACTACATACCAACCAACAATTATGACGACATCGGACAAATATTGTACACAGCCCCATATCACTACACACAACACCAGCACTACTATTGCAATTTCACTCAACTCTTGGTTTGACATTTCCTCGGTAGAAAGTCATTCGTTCGTTTTGTACATGCAAATTCAAGTTATTCCCGTCTAATTGTGTTGTTCTAAAATACTTTCGCTATTTCGAGAATGGCCGCCACCAAGATTTGCGCTGCAATGCGGCAGATAACTTCTTGAAATGCTCCATCTCGCCATAGCAGTCTCGACCCCACTCGCAGCCAGCCATGTTGACGACAAAGTCGTGTTCATCTTGGTTGTAAAAAATGCGCTTGTCCCCTCTTTGTTCAGCACACGCACCGTCCGGAAAGGAGTTTATTAGTCGTTGCGGAATGAATGCCGTCCCACTTCGAATCCATGCTTGGTTGGAATACATGTGCTCCTTGGACATGTGTTAAACTCGATCTTCAGTAATAAGTGGCTTAGAGATAAAATTACTTACTAATGCATCCTGTTCTTTATGCTCCCACTGCATATGTCGCTGCTCGTAGAAAACTGGATCCCACCATATATCCAGCAGGAAATCTGTCCATTCGCTCCTCCGGATCAAGAAGCTACCGAGGTTAAACCCGCCGCAGTCTTGCGGGACAATGAGATTGATCTGGTGAGTGCTATCCACAAATGGGATCTCCACCGGCAAGTTGAGTGGGTTGTAGTCTATCAAACTCCTGTATGTATTATTGTCAAGCCGGTTGAAAACCTGCTTTTCGAGCGAAATGGACGGCTCCATGATGTACGTGTGGAGATCCAGCCACCAGAACCATTCAGCTTTAGGATATTGCTTCATTGTTTGGCGGATCACGTCGACTTTCTCCCATGATTCTCGCCATTCCTAGAAGGCTCGTTAATATATCAATCCAGCAAGACTGCTAATCGTAAAATCATACGTGTGCGTATCGTTTCTTGATCGACATGTCTTGTATAGCCAAATGGTATCCTACACAGATTCTTAGACTCCGTACTAAGGCATGTCACCCAACAATGAAAACGTACCATGACGATCCGCGTATGCCTTCTTATTCGCAATACTGGTCCGCTCAACTGCCCATTCCTTCGGACCCTTCCACTGCATGACCCCGCCCCCTTGATTGACTGCCAAGATGATCACGAATTTACTCGACCCCCATGGAAATCGCGGGAAAAATGGTACGCCACTGTTTGCAAATATTGAGTAACACAGCACGACAAGAAGTAGCACGAATAAAATGCGGCGGCGCAGTAAAACCTGTCGTAGACGAGTGGGTAGTCGTCGTAGGCGATTTAGCATGCGTGACGTTCGCGATGCGGGTGAGAATAAATAGTCGTCTTTATCCTTCATTTTTTGGTTGTATTGCTCTATAATATGACGGTAAAAAAATTAGCGTCTACCAGGTAATACGCTTTCCAATATGGACACGCTATGCACGTGGGCAATGTGAGCTATTGTAGTTTCCGTAGCAAGTGACTAGAAAAATGTCGACTGTATATGGTACTCCGTGGCGGTTTATTGAAAATCGCTTGCGCGACGTGCAAGAGTGTGTCTGCCAAATGCGACGTGATGGCTTCTCTAACCACGTACCATATAACCAACGCCCAAAAAGCCGATATCTATCAACTTGTCGATGTGTGCGCGAGTGAGTATCTGGCTAGGCAGTGTTGACGATTAAGCAAGAGTGTTTCTTCGAGGGCTCGTCAAAACGCGCCTGTGCGCATTTCCACACAAGGTTTCTCAAAAAGCTAAAATCCTGCCTAAGAAGTCTTGGGTGCCTCACGCTGCAGGTTCACGTCCCATCCTTATTTATTTTCGAAGCTGCAGACATCTTCCATCAGATCCTCCGGCCGACTCCGGAACAGTCAATTATATGCTACCGCGATTAGGTAAGCAAGCATAGTCCAAACACAATATTTACAAGGCTTCAGATACAGAGCTCACTAGTTTGTGACTAGACAGCCAAATAGACAATTGATGTAACATTTTGTGTCAATTATTGGATATGATACCTGCCAGGATATTTACCCTGAAACCTTTCCATCATAATACCTGCTGCAGCTATTTTACAAACTATTATAACAAAGTCATCAAGATCATAATATCCACAAAACCCATCCAGATTTGCCTCTCTGCTTGTATCATATTTGCTTAATTAAAAAGCATCTTTGAACACGGCGGGATCGACACCGTTCACAACTTTATCAGCCAAGTCTCTTCTATCCATCGCGAGGAACACACGTCGAAGTGTGTCATACAAGTTTGTACTCTGATTAGCCAGCACGTCGTCTTCTCCAAGCGCAATTTGGCCATTGGGAACGCGATGCATGTCTAGTGCGCCAAGAAGATGCTGCGCAGCTTCCTTATAGCAACCGATATTGATACACGAGACACCCAGGTTGTAACGTGCGCGGACGAAGGATGGTCGCAGCTCCAGTGCCTTGTAGTAAGCTTCGATGGCTTCCTCTGAGCGGTGTGAGTTTGCCAGTGTAGCGCCGAGCCGATTCCACAGGAGCGGATCGTCTGGTCTGACGCTTAATGCCGTGTTAAAACAATCCACGGCCTTATCATATTCTTCGTTGCCGTAAAACAGGACACCAAGACCAACCTGCACGTCGGCATCCATCGTCATACCCTCTGGCGACAACTGTGCAGCTCTCAAAAATAGTTCGGTAACTCTGTCGTGCAAACGGAACCTATCAACATCGGAAAGCTGAGGGGGCTGGCCTCTGGCTTGCGCGACAATATCTGGATATTTCGTAGCAATCCACCTCTCCAAAGTAGCGTAGGCAGCGTTTTCGTACCCCTCGTTAATGTAAGAAACAGCTAGGTTCATGAGCGAAGACTGGTTGTTAGGATCAAGCTGCACTGCACGCTCCAAGGCTCTGATTGCCGGATCTTCTTTCTCATTCTGTGCCTGCACAGCACCCAGCAGAGCCCAAGCCTCAACATGCTCCGGGTTCTTCTGAACAGCGGCTTCAAACGCAAGCGCAGCCTCGCTCAAATTGCCCCCAGTTTCCATGATCCTGACACCTTCAGCGAAGGGGTCGGACATATCAGGGTCCATATATCTGTTATCTAATTCGAATTGATAATTACCGGCTTCAGATCGAAGGGTGGCATACTCCTCGAAGTCTCTGTCCCATGGCATTTGTAACTCCCCATCTACGCCCTCAACAGCAAATGGATTTGTCTGGTCAAAATCTGACGTATCTAAGAATCGGTCACCACCGAATAAATTGTTGTATGTGAGATCGATATTGTTCTGATTGCCGGTCTCTTGGGCTGTCCCGTCATGCATATGTTGCTCCTGGATTCCGCGCCAGATATTTTCGAAATCACCATTGTATGTCTCGTCCAATGTCTCTCCAGTATAACTATCCTGCAAGTCACGGTCGATGTAGTTTAGTTCGCGCTGAACGGCGTCGTCGCGCTCGGCTTCAAAGCTCTTGAACTGCTCTTCCCAATCCACAGAATCAAGCTCCACTAGTCGTCCTTTTCCTTTGCCATTTGACACTGTAGCTCCTGGGTCGAATCCAGCGACAGCTGGCATGTGTGTGCGGTTGTACATCATGCCGGGATTATACAGTCCCGCCATTGGCATCGAGCCAATGCCGTAGCCCATTCGCGGCTGCGCATATGTTGGCATACCCGAACTAGAAGCAGAGCTTGGTATCGCGTACTCTGCCATCCATTCGCTCACTCTTGATGTTTGCGGTCCCGCGAACTGAGGAGCCCGGAAGTCCTGCGTCCAGCGATCGTCGCTTATAGGTCGCTGCTGGAATGACGGAGCCGGTGAGCCGTGGGACTGCGGTTGCTGAGACAGTGGTGGTGGACTGCTGATATTTATGACTTCTCGTCGCATGGCGTCGAACGCGAACGCATCGTGAGGGGCTGGCGAGGAAGATTGTGACGACATGAATCGCTCCATCATCTGCTCCGCAATTAACCATCTAGTCATTTAACGACTGACGTAGAGACAGTACAACATACTTCGCGATCATTAGCACTGATTGGTTGGCCGTGTGAGAGACGCATGCTCGCTCCTGGAGCACTTGAGGATTCCGAGTCGGATGGTGCCGAGAATCTATCCCGCTGAAGCGACTGATCTTGCCCCATATGCTTCGTTAAATGTGCGAGCGGGTTCCGACCGACGGCGCAGTCGGCCGCTGAGGATCCCATGAACGACATTGTTTTCTTGTGTAGACCTCCTGGCCGTAGTGTGCTGAAGATGCGCGGACTTGTCTTTCCAAATTGCGCGCAAAAGGACAGCTAGATCCCACGCGCAGGGAAGTACCTGCGGTTATTGTGATAAAAGAGGGGCCTCGTTAGCTTATGACAACGGCGCATGCGTCGAAACAAGAGCTGGCAGAGGGGTAGTGTACAACGGTAACGGCCGGGGTTCCCGTGGTCAGGCGCTCGAAGACCGTTATTATTATTATTAAGGATGAATTATTGATCCGACAGTCTTAATTGTGTGTGTGGACACTGTGGGGTCAAGCCTAGACTTACGTCATCGCAGCCCGTGACTGAATTGATCCAGAATAATACCGAGGCAAGAATTCGCTTGCGGAAGAAGAAACTGCAAGGCGCCACTGAGAAGTTGGTATCACCTGACTAGCAACCTTGGCACGTGACAGTTGGGGTGATCGTTCTGCTTCTGTGCAGAGAACACTTTTGCAGGTCGAAGTTTGACTAGTGTCAAATTTAATATTAATTATCCCAGATCACCATATTCGTGCAAGAGTTTTATTATAACATCCACAATGACACTAACCAAACCTACGATCAAAAACTGCTTCTAGATGCCCACGTTCGACATGGCCTATGAATAGCCGGCTAATCAATCCGCAATTGGATTCGCCTTGTACTTCTCTCTGTAATCTTCAATCTTCTTAATATCCTCTTCAGGCAACTTGCCTTTCGCAAACTGAACAATATCATCAAGAGTGATAATACTATAAATTGGGACGCCATAGTCCCTCTTGACCTGCGCAATCATGGAGTGCTCATAATCAACCATACGCTCCTGACGGTCGAGAATGAGAACGACACCTGCAAGAATACCACTCTCGGCATTGATAAGTGCCATAGACTCCCGAATAGCGGTGCCGGCGGTCATGACGTCGTCGAGGATCAAGACACGCTTGCCCTTCAAAGAACCACCGACGGTGTTGCCGCCCTCGCCGTGGTCTTTCTTCTCCTATATACAATATTAATATAGTTACGACCTGCGACATATCAGTCGTGTAGCTCATCCAGGATCTCCTTTCGAACAATTCTGGACGGCAGGCAGACTGGAAACAGTGCACGTGCACCATCTCACCTTGCGGTTGTAGGCGTACTCCATCTTCCCGTACTTTGCGGGGTCCTTCTCCGCAAGCTTCACTATAGTGACAGCGGCAAGCGGGATACCCTTATATGCCGGTCCCAAAATGATATCAAACTCGAGATCTGGCGCATCGATAATAGTCTGCGCATAAGAATCCGCAACAGCGCCTAAGACATCACCAGCGCAGAAGAATCCCGAGTTGAAGAAATACGGCGACTTCCGGCCTGACTTTAGTGTGAAGTCGCCGAATGTGAGGATTTTGTTCTCGTAGGAGAGCTGGATGAGACGAGCTTGATGGTCTTTCATTGGGCAAATGTGTGTATGTCGAAGAGTTGATGCGATCAGAGGCTGAGTGATAACAAAAGCAAGCAAAGTTTCAAAGCGAAATAATAGGAAGTTTTATTGCCAACAAATTTTAAATACTAAGGATACAGTGTACAGCGATACAAACTGCTCCTTTTTGTTTGCAATATCTTGAAAACAAAAGGAGAGAAGAAGAAGAAGAAGAAGAAGAAGAAGGAGAGAGAAAGAGGGAAAGAAAGAGGAAAAAAAAATTAAGAGAATGAGGACCTAGATATAAAGGGCCGCGACGAAACGCACAGATCACAGTAGTCAAGGTCAAGACGTGTTTAGCAGGAATGCGAAAATGGTTGTGGCCGCGCCGCAAAGCCATCCCCTTATGATACGGTCTCGTGCTCCAATATGTACGCTGCATAAAGATACATGCGACGTTTAATGCAGCTGAGAAGCTATACATTCCATGGTAAATAATTGTCCGACGAATGATTGTTTAAAGGAGCACCTCATCGCAATAGGCAATGAAATGAAATGGAGTCGTATATACGTGACAGCTTTTCCTCGTGCGCCCCTGAAAACCACACACTCTCCTGATGGGATCTACATTAACTCACACTCACATGTTACCGCAGAGTCCACGTATAGCTTATGCGAAATAATAGCAATAATAGTAGCTTATTCGTCCAGTCAATGTCAGTCGTCAGTCAACATAACTGTGACCACGATTAGTTAGTGGCAAAATCCTCGCCACGAACTAAATCAAATTAACGTGTTACCCTGCAAAATCATAGGGACACGCGCACAGAAACCCTGGACATCACTGTAGAGGTTTTGTGAGCCCCACGCGTTGGGTTCGCGCACGATTGCGCGGTCCGAACAGCCATCGCGGGTTTTAATTAGCAAACGACGCCTCCTGCCTTGCCTCCTTGTGCTATCCAACCAGCAATCTACCTGGACCTCAGTTGCCTCGCTACATTTCTCAATTTCGTCTGCGTCTCCGACATACTTCTTTTTTTATCGCAAGCCAGTTTTTGTATACTCCGAATCGATATAAATCATACACCGAGAATAAATAAAGATGACTACTCCCACATTCTTCGTGACAATGAAGCGGTCATTTGCGGACGTACCTGTCGAGGCCGGCAAGGTCAGCACGACCGAGTTTCTGGAGGCTGCGGAGTCTCTTGTTTCTCTTTTTGGTGTGTATTTTGCGATGAAGTACGGGTGAGATTTGCCGCTAACGCGACTTATCTATAGATCTTCTTGCATCGGCGGCGTTTACCGTTGTCCAGATGGATATGAACGGAAATATTAAGGTTCGTGCTCTACGAATCAGCTAGATTATGAAGACGAGTAATTGACACGATCAACAAAGAAAATTAGAGATAGGCAACTCGCCAACCCCGTGCTTTCGTCAACTCTGCAAGATATTGTCTTGTCAGAAAAGGTCGACAAGAACAAGACTGCGACTCAGGGATTATTATGGTTAACTCGGTATGATGACTACTTCTAACAATTGGGAATTAGGACGAAGATGAGCTTGCTGACGTGAAGGAATAGCGGCCTCCATCTCACTGCCGTGGCACTTCGGAAGAACATCGAGTCGACTGAGGAATTAAACGAGAGTTTCACAAAGGCGTACAGTGAGACGCTCATCAAGTTTCACAGCATGGTCGTCCGACCAGTGTTTAAGGTAGATATTGCCGTTCGTTTGTTGCCAGTATTTATGCAGGTTTTAGCTGACAATTGTTTAGCTCGCAATGAAGGCTTGCCCATACCGAAAGGATTTCTACGCCAAGCTCGGTAACGATTACGACGCAGTTAAGGAGCAGTTGTTGACTTGGCTGGCTGCGTTAGAGCGGATTGTTAAGATTATCCAGGACTTTTACGACTCCGGCAAGTATGGCAAAGGGCTGTAATGCAACGGGCAAGTCGCAACGTTTGCTTTCCAGGATATTAAATCCGCAAAACATTTTGTGTATTATATAAATCTGGTCATTAGAGGACTTTTAGAACGCGTCGTTCTGTTTGGTCGTTATAGATTAGACCTTTCGAGTATTACATCAAAATATATGTGCAATGCGCTATCGGATATGCCATTCAAATAAAATAGACAACTACATATGCAACATCAATCAGTATACAAACTGCTGTCTATCCTATAGCAGTGCTAGCCCCAGCATTACTTTTCCTTGGTTTCTTCGGTCTGTATATGTACACCTCTCTCAGACGTTCAATCCGCGCTTTCCGCTCCTTGTCATGTTCCTTTTCGATTTCCTCATCTACCATCTGCATACTCTGCGTCAAGGCTATCGGACTATCAACTGACTCAATGGTTGTATCCAATGCAGACGCCAACTCTTGATTACCATTACCGTCCATGTTGGTACTACTTTTTAAAATTGCAAGTAATAATTTCCACCCTGGATCAGGTCCGCCGATAGCGCTGACCCATGGGCAATACCCTATATGGCCCTTGACCGCATCAAACTTTGCAATTTCGCCTGCCGTGTAGATTTGGATACATTGCGAGCACTTTATTGCTGAGTTTATGGACTCCCAGCCCGCGAGAGCCAATGTAAATGCTCTTTCGAATTTCTGGTTCTCGGAACCAGATTGCCATTCGAAGCCAAGCCGGTTTTGGTACTTCGTGAGGACTTTCCTGTCGACGGCGCCAAGCGTAACGACTTCGACTGCTGTGGGGAATGGCGAGAGCAAGAGGTGCTGCAATCTAGCAATGAAATCATTTTGCGACTTCTCGAGATCTACAGATAATGACAAGCTGTACAATTTATCTATTCATTAAAAATGAGTATTTGCTCAAGTCAACCGCAGATAACACTCATCGACGCACCATCGCACCCCCGTTTTCTCCATAGACATGTTTCTGCGTGCGTAGTCTTGATCGCCTTGGTTGCATCAAATATCCCCTTCGAATCTGCCACCGTTAGCATGCCCTACCTGTCATTTTAATCTACAAAAATTATCAGCTTACTGGGAACAATATCTTTCGCAGCGTCTTCGAATGAGCACGACGTGCCGCATAGTTCGCATTTCACGACAGGCCTCCCGTTAAGCTCATCTCTGGCACACACCCACCCACATCGTGACCATAGCAATGGAGATGTAATGCTCTTCATCGGGTCGTAGACCCAGGGACTTTCTGGTAGCAAAAAGGTCGACATGCGCTTAACTAGCTTGTCTCTACTCCATGGTGCGTATACGGGCTGCGCGTCGCTCTTTGGCGTACCAACTTCCGTGCGCTGGCCGGATATTGGTGATCTTGATCTTGACGTCGCGATGATGCCCCTCTTCTTCAATTTTTCCGCACGGCGCCGTCGAAATCGTTTCGCCGGAGATGAATAAGTTGCTGGTGACGCGGTGCGTGAGCGAATAGGTGGATGCGACGATATTGGTGTAGATGCTCCGAAGAGTTGGGATTGCGGTGCGAAGGGATTGATAAGGTTGAGTAAATCATTGATTTTTTGTTTGGAGATATCTAATGTCTGCGGGGGTGGGGTGTGTGATTTAGAAATTGCGGATGTCATTATGACAATTGTTTCATTGTTGATCATTGCGTTGAAGCGCGTGGTCTGTGTCGGAGCTGATTCTTTGTTGTCATGTCATCCAGCGTCGCCGCAGGCAGTTAGTTACATGCAAAGATTTCTTCGGTCAACGTATCAAGAGCCACAACGAACCAATTTACTACGTCTACCGTTAACACACACGAAGCGACAATCATACTGCAAGACGCCAGTGTCCATTAACGCAGAACGGATTCAATTGGCCCAGAATTTCAACAGTCGTGACCACGACGCGAGTCATAGGAAACCTACTCTTTCACTGCTACGGTCGACAGTCAAATTTATATAATAACTATACACGCTATAGAGCTATGTCACTATACGCACACGAACGACGTATAGCCGAATTGGCAGTTGAACGCGCCTGCAAATTGACCAGCATCGTGTCAGGGTCGCAGCAAAAAGACAGTGTCTCCAAGAGCGATCACTCGCCTGTCACCGGTGCGTCTGTCAACTTAAGAGCGGCATCGGCATCGCTACATAGAGAATTGAAGCGCCAAGGCTAACAATTTTACATAGTCGCTGATTTTGGCGCGCAGGCAGTAATTATTGGAGCGCTGCAGACGGTATTCCCAGAGGATCCTGTGGTCGGCGAAGAAGACTCTTCTATCCTACGGAAAGACGATGGGTTGCGCGACCATGTGTGGAGGTTAGTTCAGGAAGCGTCTGGGTTTGACACCTATCAGACGGAGATTGGGCAAGTTGAGAGTGAGAAGAAGGTGTTGGATTACATCGACTGGGGAAGATTCGAGGGCGGCAAAGTTAAGCGTACGTGATAGTTACTTCTGGGCAGGGCGTGGACTAGATGGAATTGGCTAATATGCTGTACAGGCATGTGGGCGCTTGACCCGGTCGATGGAACCAAGGGGTTTTTACGTGGCGGCCAGTTTGCTGTCTGTCTGGCGTTGATTGTGGATTCAAAGGTCGTCGTGGGTGTGATTGGTTGCCCGAATTTGTTGGTTGACCCCGCGGACGAGTCGTCTGGGAGTGGTATGATATTCTCGGCAGTTATTGGCGAAGGTGCTTTCTCGGTATGTGTTTTGTTGTTTTCGGTATGGGACGTGTTTGCTAACGCTTATAGCGACCGCTTGCATCACCAATTGACTCGGCTGTGCCCATTAGCATGAGATCATTGACCGACCCGTCGACCGCGTCGTTCTGCGAGAGTGTCGAAGCTGGCCACAGTTCGCACGGCCAGCAGGCAAAGATCGCTCAATCGCTCGGGATAACCAAGCCGTCCGTCCGCATGGACTCACAGGCCAAGTATGCGAGCATTGCCCGTGGCGATGGCGATATTTACCTGCGCCTGCCGGTGAGCGCTACATATGAAGAAAAGATCTGGGACCACGCGTCCGGAAATCTGTTGGTTGCCGAGGCGGGCGGCATGGTGACGGATATGTACGGCAATCCATTGGACTTCTCACAAGGGCGGACGTTGAAGAAGAATAAAGGCATCGTAGCGGCCTCGAAGGTCATTCAACCAAAGGTTCTGGAGGCTGTACAGAAGGTCCTGCATGAGAGCTAAGCTAATTTTGTCTGTATCCATAGGTAATGCATTATTTACAAGATTGCGTGGTCTGTATGCAACCAACTCTACTGTACAAGATAGAAAATAATGCGTATATGCTTATTTGACCTTCTTATCCTTCATCTTGATGGTCTCGTTGTTCACGAAGATACCCTAGACAGTGAGTAAGCATAATGAAGACGACGAGCTGTATAGCGATGTAGTGATGTATACACACCTTTCCCTTGTATGGCTCAGGTGGCCTCAATGCCCGAATATTTGCTGCAAACTGTTTAACGACCTGTTTGTCGATTCCCTCAAGCACAAGTCTGGTAGGCTGTGGATTGAGCGCGGTGACCCCTTCAGGAATATCAAACAGAGTAGTTCCGGTCTGTCCGACCTTGACGCTGACCTGGCGTCCGCTGGGTAGTAACTCCGCACGATAACCGGTACCAACGAACTGCAGAATAACGACATGACCTTCCGACACACCGGTGACTTGGTTGTTTATTAATGACCGCAGAGTGCCCCACATCTGTCGCTGGATCTTGACTTCCGAGTCTGCAACCTTGACCTCGAGTTTTTTGCCATTGTCTACAAGGTCTAACCGTGCGAACGATGGAACATTAACTTGCAGCTTCCCTTTTGGACCGATGACGATGAGCGGAGTCATATCGCGATCCTCGTCTCTATTGCATACGTCTAGCATGAGCTGGACGTTGTCGGGGATAAATACGGGTGCGGATCCGATATGGCTGAACGCGGACGCGGAGGAGCAGAATCCTCGAAGGACAATTGCATTTTGCCGTAGACAGACAGCCCTTGAGGAAAATAGTCTTACTGGTGTCATTCGTGAAGATATGTGTTGTGTGCATACCAAGACCAGAAAAATATTGTAAGTAGGTCTCAAGACCTAAATCAGTCCAAGGAGAGGCACAAGTGCGTACACGTTGTGATGGTTGTACGATGTGCCACAATGGTCCGTGCGGCGCACTGCTCACGTGTACGATGATCGCGCAATTACGGCGTATTTGAATATACTGATACTCCTCTAGCGGTCAAGCATGGGCAGCAGTCAAACATCCAGTCGTAAAGATACGAACAGCACTGGAAGAGAGTGTATCAACAGACAGGGCGCGACGAGAACGCGAGACGCCAGGCGGCGCAGCGCGAACGCGTTCTCAATAATCAGTTCGATGCAGTTATAGGCGGGGACGCGAGAACATAAGACGGAGTTACCCGGCACCAAGAGGTTGGCTGTGGCTTAGCGCTCAGCGACTACGTTCATTCTAGGCTGGAGGCTCAGCCAATGCCGGGGTAGGTCATCAGAATGCAACATACTACTGCTAATAGTAATTATTGGCTGTGTGGTGCGTGTTTCCGGATTGCGTATTATTGCTTAATGGGTCGATCGGCACTGACAGAACGTGTAGAGTAAGAGGATACGCCGCAGCATATATGCGTTAAGTACTTAGCACTGAATGAGTGTGGGTGGCTGCCCCTGCGCCGCTGCTTGCGTGCCTTCCACAACTTCCGCGTCCTCTCTCGTCTCAGCGCTATTTCTCTGCCTCCTTGCCTTTCCCACCCTTCCCTCTCAGCTCAGCTCAGCATCAGCCTCCCGTCCAGCGGTACTACTCTCTTTCACACGTAATTCCTCAGCAATGCCGAAGCAAACCAGCGACATCCGCCGCAAGCTCGTCATCGTCGGCGACGGTGCCTGCGGAAAAACTTGTCTTTTGATGTATGTACTTTTTTACTTAAGTTGGGGTAATCCATTCCCTCACTATCTGCGTCCTCCGTCCTTGCGTCGTGGAAATCCATCTGTATTTAATTGTCACTTTTCCGTGCGTGGCCTTTGCTCGACAACCTGCGCTTGTTTTGAGGGCGAAGTACTGGCGCTGCTTGGCCCCCCCCTCCCCCCCCCGCGTGTTATCGTCGTCATCACCGTCATTTCTGCGAACGCCTCTCCACGCCATGCATCAGACAGCTATTCCCGCCTGCCAGTTGCTGTAGCCAGCTACTGTCATGCAAACGGGACAATTTACACTGTTCTCGCGTTCGCAAATCGCCGATAAGGCTCACTTGGACTCGGCCGTGTGACATTATTTACGATGTGATTTCCGCGTCAAAATCGCGCATTTTCCTCTTGCATGAGATGTTTCGGGGCATCAATGTCTGTACAGTAATACTAACATATGAAACAGTGTTTTTTCCAAGGGAACGTTCCCTGAGGTCAGTAGCAGTTCTACTCTGTCTCTTTGCACTGTGTGACATTTAGTGTTTCAATATTATGTCGCGGCTGCCACGGCCAATATGCGTTTAGAGAATGGTAATATTGACGTTCGCTACAGGTCTACGTTCCTACCGTCTTTGAGAACTATGTAGCTGATGTCGAGGTCGATGGCCGACATGTCGAGCTGGCTTTGTGGGATACGGCCGGTCAAGAAGATTACGATCGTCTACGCCCTCTTTCTTACCCGGATGCCAACGTCATCTTGATTTGCTTCTCTATCGACTCTCCTGACTCCCTTGACAACGTCCAGGAGAAGGTATGTGTTGATATATTTACTTCCTGTTTGATTTATGATGTTAATTGCTCGGTTCCAGTGGATATCCGAGGTTTTGCACTTCTGCCAGAACTTGCCCATCATCTTAGTTGGCTGTAAGAAGGACCTTAGATATGACAGCAAGACGATCGAGGAGTTGCAGAAGACTTCACAGCGACCTGTCAGCACGGAGGAGGTATATTGATCACCGCTGCGTTAGTGACGAATGTTACTGACTCATTTTTTTCAGGGTGAGGCTGTTGCACAGAAGATTGGTGCTATTAAGTACCTCGAATGCTCTGCCCGGACCCATGAGGGTGTCCGCGAGGTGTTTGAGCACGCGACCAGAGCCGCGCTGCTTGAACGAACAAAGACTAAACGATCAAAATGTTTAATATTGTAATATACTCCTCTTCTCGCCTTTCACAATCATCACCGCGGTCATCCTTCCCATCCTACCTAGTCCTTGCTACTATATTTCCTTGCGTTTTCTCATTGTTAAAGTCTAACGTGTGCGCATAAGCATGTGTTCTCTATGGTTTTGTGTGGTTTTTGTTCTTGTGCTAGGGTTGTGTAATGTCCTCACCTATATACTTTTCTTATGCTAAACTAAATGTTTACTATCCTCTCGTATGTTGTTTTCTGTGTTTGTGCGTGCTCTTGTTGGTTTGTCATAAAGAAATGTGTATGAATGTGTTTCCTAGTTTTGTTGTATGTACAAACTCTTTCTCTCTATCTCTCTCTCTCTCTTACTCTCTTATATATATATTTGGCTCCTCCTTTTATTTATATATTGTTACTATTATGGTTAGTTTGATCTAATTTTGTAATCAACTTTCTCGGTCGAATACGTGCTCGCGTCATAGGTGCGAAAACACGGTGAGATATGATAACTTGCGACAAAGTCATGACTCATTTGACAGATTCGGTGTCGGGTAAAGAATGCATTTATTATGTGGTATGCGTATCTCTCTCTGCTAATTTACCAATTCTACTGGTGTTTCTTCTGACACGAATGTGCCTATGACGGAACGACTAACTATAGTCGTCATACAAAGAACTACGAACATAAACCCAACGAAAACATGTTAAAGTGTAGTTCAAAATGACGACAAACCTACCCTAAACTAACGAACTTCATCAAACAGTACACATGCATCCATCCGTAACATTCCCTAACACTAAAATGAAATGATGAACCCCACATCCCGCAGCCCAACGTGGGGAATGCCTGCTCAAACCAACGCAAAAAATTCAGTCTGTCATTTGCATGTCGCCATCTGCGTCTAATTGAGAAGCGGCAGCGGCCGCGGCCGTGACTTCAGCTGCTTTTGACCGTTTCGACCGTCTGAACTCCTCGATTTGCTTCTTCAGCTCCGTGTCTAGACGCCTTCGTTAGTCACTTTTCTAAAAATATCTACCAAACTTCATAGGGCAACATACTCGGAATAACATCCTCCAATTTCAACGGCATACGATTAAAGGGATCTGTGGCATCAGACAGCAAATGCGACTTGATCGTCGCGCGATCAATCGACACCCTCGAACCGGGCAAAATCACAGGATCTTCCATCAACGTGTACATTAGTGGATCCAAAAACTCGTCCGGAATCTCGCCGAGTTCTTCCTCGCCCTGTTCTTCCGCCAATTTAGTTTGTTCGACCGTGTCAGCGAATTTCGTCAACGCATCGATATCTTTGGAAGACTTGAACGCGTACTTGCCTAGAATCGACGACGCGCGGACGAAGATCTCCCGGCGGTACGAACGCCCATCCCGCGCTACCGCTAAGATAAACGCGGATTCACTGGATAAATTCAGGTACACGTCCGCGATATCAGACAACAGTTCGCGCGGATTAAAGTGGTACTTCTTCGGGTCCTTGACTTTCAGCCCAGTGCACTTTGGTCCGACAAGGGCATCGAGATTGTAGTCCAACATCGCGGCCAATCTGTCGACGATCTCCGGGGTGACGAACGCCGCCGGAACGGCTTTAGTGAACAGCTTCAGAATAGAGACCGTCTCGTTCGCAAGCGACATGTACGACGTCGCCTGCCGTTCTGACGCTGACAAACTTTGCTCCCGTTCAGTCCGCTCTTGCTGCGACAGCGCCGTTCCGGATTTTTCCGATAGCTCGCTCTGCAATTTGTGAATGTCCGCCAGCTTCGAGAGCGACTCGTCCAGCAGGTACGTAACGTCATTTAACAACAGGGCTACGAATCGAACAAAGAAATCGACGTCAACTTTACTTTCCTGCTCCAACTTTTCACGGTAAATCGGGTTTTCCCAGATACACTTGACAATCTGTGAGATATAATATCGGATGTTGAACTTATCGTAAAATTGCGAACTAGCACCAGTTTGCTCAATCTCAATATAAAACGACATCAGCAAATGGAACAAATGCTCGATCGCAAGTGGCAGTGAGTTGAGGGTATCGCCGAGGAATCCATTCTTATATGCTGGCTGGCTCAGCGTCCCGTAGAACAGAACTTCGATAATCTTAGCTTTCAGGTACGGATTCTTGATGTAGGACGACATTCGGAGAAACGTGACTGCGAAGGTGACTAATTCCACATGCGTTTGCTCGAACATCAGCTGAGGATAATTCCGCGAAAAGTAAATGACAAAGCCTGTGATATTCTCCACAAAGTACTCGGGCAAGTTCTTGAACGTGTCAGGGCAGGGAGCTGTTATTGGTAGCTCGATATACTTTTGCGGATGCTTGTGCTCGGGATCCACAAGTCTGACCAACCACGTCGCCATCGTCATCAAAAACGCAAAAGACCGCGACATAGACTGCCGGTCCTGCAAAGACGCATTTAACGCATATTGAAAGGCCAGCGCACTATTCAACTGTTCTCGCACCCTTGTAAGCGTATTATTCAACAACACTGCCTGTGGAGAATTGATCCAATTAGGCTGCTCCGTTTCAAGCTGCTGTAAATGCTTCTCTAGGTCTTTAATATCGTTGCCCAATTGCCCTAGATTGTGCATGGCACCGCCGAGACCGTAGTGATGGCTTGCTACGTTCAAATAAAACACTTCCGAAATGAAGTTTGGCACGCCTTCGACACGTTCTGCCATGTACTCGTCGAACGTGTGTTGATCTGCGTCGAGCTTGACCTCCTCTTTAATATCAATCCTGTCGGACTTTTTGAAGTATAGTAGGTCTATTCGGTCCATCTAAGTATCGCGTTAGTGTAATTTTCCCCAAATCAGCATAATCCATGTCGTACCTTAGAGAAAGTCGCGTCAACAAACGGCTCACACAACTTATTTAGCACAGCGGTTATATTCAGCATAAATGCATCCGTAGACACAGTCCCAGGGACGATTTGCATCGCCCGTCGCTTATGATTCAAATTCATGACCTTTGCAAAATACTGCAACATCTTTTCACGCGACTCAGGCGACGCTCGAACAATCTTGTCGACGACAAATGCAAGTCCGTCTTGAATTGTTGCGAGTTCTGTCCGGAGACCAGTGACTGCAGAGTTCATATCTGATACTGGCCGTTCTTTGGCGTTTGCGAAGTATGTATTGGCGACTTTGGCATCTACAGGTGATATCCGGAAAAACGGACCGAGGACTGTGGAGAGTTCGATCGTGACGGCTGTGACGTCCGAAGGCAAGAAAGTGGGCATGGATGCTAGAACTGTTGCGACAGGCTTGTGAACAACTAGCGCTTGTATCGCCTAATACGCCGACATTAGCTGCACTCAACTCGCTGTTGGCAGGGTTCCACTCACTCTAAAATACTGCTGGTAGCTATCGGCCATGGTCAACGCGCGCAGACCCACACTCAGCTTTTCTAGCACTGGGGCGATAAAATCTTCAATTGTCTCATCCTCCACTGAGCGCTGGATCATCGAACCAAGGAACTCCAACGGCACTGCCTTGGGCGAATCAGGCTTTTCGAGTAATAGTGAGACAATATCGACGGGCGCTTCAGAGCTACTCAGACGTTAAAAATTGATATCTGAGATCTATATAAAGAAGTTTCTTACTTGAACATCTCCGGCATGCTCACAGCTAGAACCGCATATCCAGAGCAGAGCCGGCGTGCCTCGCTTAAAACTGAGTTCTTCTTAGTCTTGTCGGGATCGGTCCCCCGGATGGTTCGGCGGATATTGTCAAGCTGGCGCCAGCACGAGAGTAAGTAGTCGAACGGGCTCTCGTTTGGGATCTCCGTTAGTCTAGCCAGTAATGCTCGATCCAGCGTTTCCATAGACAACTTGGGTGCTAACAACTGTCAACAAGACAATACTACGAAACAATACTAATTCATATACACTCACCACTTCCACTTTCCTCAATCTCAGTCGCGACGTCTTGTAGATATATCAACTTTCCGCTTTCCTCTGACTATTCGAGATTAGCAGACATTGCAGGTCCGGATCTTGCACAGTTGCATACCTTAAGCGTAAAGTCAAACACTTTCGACAAAGTCGCATCTTCCCACGTCGGAAACTCCACCTGTTTAGTATTCGCTGCACTCTTCGCCGCGATCCCCGTCTGTGTCACTGTCTTATTCGGAACAGGAATGATATTGATCTTAGGACTTCCCGACGACGATCCCGCGATTGCGCTGAACGGGTTTGACGCCGGCACAGAAATAGAGGATGAAGGCGACACAGGCTGCGATCTGGTTGGTGTGGTGGCCTGTGAGGATGCGGATGGCGTAGGGGATCGGTCTGTCGGCTGGGCAGTCCGTTCTGGTTGCGAGCCTTGGAGCTTTGCTAATCGCTTCCTCCGAATCTAAATACAGATTACAATGAGCTTCTAGACGGAACATACATCCGACGTATATGAAAAGGAAACTCGGGATCAATTGGCTGCGAAGAGCGCGAGTCTCGAGGAGGGATGGCAACGCGACACGTACCGTTTCCGCATCATTTTGGGGAGAGTCTGACATCTTGGAACACGGATTCAGCAACCAGACAAAATTCGATAGATCCAAATATCTCTCTAAACGATCCGGTCATGAACAATCCTGCATCAAATGATCGCACTCTGATCGTCTAATGCCCGGGTGGTAAGGAAATCAAAAGTGTCTCTGGGTGACGCGAATCCCTTTATCAAAAGAGGTGTCCCTAAATTGTATGGACGAGTTAGTTAGCGTTTACTACTTTAGTGCGGAGAAGTTTGACATTTACGGATGCAGACACACCTGATTTTGGCTGCTGTGCGTTGCCGCGGATTTACGCCACTCTCGCTGAATAATTTATTGACAATTAGTGAGATATGGCCCGGACCACCATTACAAGCTGGAAGTAGACGTGGAAAGATGGTCGTAACTACACTGAGAACAGGTAATTGTTGAAAGCAGAATCTACCCTCATGTTCCAGTAAAGTATGCCACTACTCCAGTTACAAAGTCCTCTCCGATTGCACCGTATTGCTGTTATCATCGATAGCTAGTATGACCTGACCGATTCGACGCGTCAAGCATTGTGACGCCAGTTTTATTGTGATGTACAATTTGCCACGTTTCAAAATTTAGCAGGGTCTTTTGACCGATTTGGTTACTTTCAGTTACTACTAATGAAAGACTGATTTACAGGACTGTATGCCAGAAGAGGTGTGTGATGTAGAGCTCAGAAACGATGTCTAACGCATTGTTGCCTAGCAATTGTGTGCACACTATTTTGGCCAAATATTGAATGTCAATCAAATTGTAGTCATCTAGCAATCCATCGTGTAGTTATTCCATCGCATCCGTAGCTGCCGCATCCTCGGGTCCGTCAGTACGTACACGCAAATAAGGAGTAAAGGACGTTTGTACTATATTGCACTTACAAAGCAGTAAGGACCGAGCGCGCGCGGAACACAGAGTGGTCGACGTATAATTTTGTCGAAAAAACCCAAACGCAGTGCGCACCAGCACACACTTCCACATCGCCATCGTCGGCACCGAGCAACACAACGATGGCACACCGTTGAACGAAACGTCAGTATATACGATACAGGATACTTAGGGCCAAACAGGACCGCGCAATTGGGTATTCTGTGCAACAAAAAGTCCACGGAATCGGCGCGGGTGGCAGCGACGAGTAGAGCGAAGACCCCTGACATAGTGTTTTATCTCTGCGCAATTGGATCACACGATCCCGCGACCTGATTAGGACTGCCGTATTGCGCGAGTGTTTTGCGGAGGTTAAAGTGGCGTATTTCTTTTGACGACCACGGATCCTGAGCAGAGATAGCATCTGTAGCTGCTGCAGCCTGTGCCATTGGTAATAGTGTTGGCATAGCCTGTCTACGATCGATCGGGAGCACATGAAGTCGACTACTCCGAATGGCGGCATGAGGATCATGCGGCGCGAGACGCCGATAAATGATGCCAGCAGCGACACGAAATCAGAGGCGTCGAGTGTTACGAATGAGTCTGGTGCGGGGAATAGTAAAGATGGCAGCGGGAATGCGAGAATTGCCACGACGTTAGAAGAAAGGACTGCTGCGTATGAAGAAGCTCGGAAGCGAATATTCAAGGATTTCCCGGAGTCTTCTGTCTCGGGATCAGATGATGAGAAGGATCGGGAGGATGAAGACGCTAAAGGGAGTGGCGCTGGCAACGCGCAGAGTGGGAACGACAGGAAGACGAGCAACAATTATGCGGCCGACGACGAAGATTTTCCTAGACGATCGCAGTATGTTCCGCTCGGATCGGGGTATTATCAGGTCTACGATCGCAACACGTACACCCCACCATATGCGTATAATGGTGGGGTGACCGGTGTTCCTCCGTCTGGTCCGGCGACGACAAACAGCGCACCAAACAATATGACTGGCTACGGCAATGATCATGCGTACAATCACTATGGCCGGCCATATGTTGCCAATGTCCCGAACGCTCAGACAGGATACAACAATCCCCGACCGCAGATCCCGCAGCAGCAGTACGCAGCATACACGCAACAACCACAACAACAAGCTTATCAGTCAGGCACTGGACCGCCATACCAACATTACGGCCAGAACGGCTACCAAAGCCAGCCAGATATTTACAGCGGTCTTGACGCGCTGAACGGTCAACGCCGGAATTACGGTCAGTATCAACAACCAGTACAACAGCAGCCGTACGGCGTACAGCGTCCGCCATATCTCGCACCGGTCTCGTCTGCACAACAAACTACGTACGGAGCACCTTCATATCCGCAATATCCACAGCACCAATTACAGGCGCAGTACACGGCCGCGCAGCAGCAGTTTTACATTCCTCCAGACCAGTTGCAACAGAGTGCCGCATACAAATACCAACAGCAACAATTGCTGCCACGTTTCGGGGCCAATAGTCACACATATTCAGCGCCACCACCGCAGTCGGCCGTAAGCCTGAATGCGACTCAACAGGCGCTGCATCAACAGATGCAGAACCTCAATATACGGCCCACAGCGAACGTACCACATCAGAGCAACAATAACACGAGTTTGACTAGCATGTCGAGTAACGGTAGTCATCATGGGTTTAACAAGTATCCACATAGCCAAATTCCGGCTCAGCAGAAGTTTTATTCGCCAAAGCAGCAGTATGTGCAGTATGGCCAACAGCCGTCTCAACAGTCCTATCAGCCGCCACAGCAGACTCCGTTGCGGTCTCAGTCGCAACCTACGGGTGTGCCATGTGTGCCCAAGCAGATGGCGTCGCAGATGGCGTCGCTGGGGACACAGAGCAGCGAGAGTGAGACCGACGGTGATGGATCTGGAGCGAACATGGACGATGCAGGCGATCAGGCGAAGGCAGAAGCCGATTTGGGTAGCGCATCGGTAGAATCGGTCGAGACAGATGTCGATGGCAAACTTGATGCAGGGTCATTGTCGACTCCGCCGTGATCAATGTTGTCCATATCTTTGTGATATGTCTCTCTTTTTTGGCGTTTTTTTATTGTCGATCTCATCTAGACAGCACGAATCGTGTAAATAGCACAAGAGACGGTCAAAGTCGGCGAAAATCAAAGTCAAGGATAGGAGTTCTATTTTTATTTTTATATAAATTTTGTATTTGTTGTGTGTTTTATTACATGTGAATTGTGGTTATCTATCCAGTGATCGATTTACTGTTTCATTATGCATGTAGTTATGAAGCGTATGTAATGTTTATGTTTAGGATTCATTGTCAAAATATACGTACATACGTTACTAAGGACAACGGTCTATAAATATTTTATTTTAGCATGCTGGGCGTTGCAATAAGCAAATGACGCGGTATTGGACGCGGCGTAGCGCCTGTCGGGTACTCATCATATCACGGTATGACAGCTGTCAAAATATTGTTCACAAAATTACCTTAAGTTTACTTGGCGAATATTATTTAACGATATAATTGGATTTCGGGGGCCACGGGTCAGCAATTACGCAAAACTCAGATTTTTTGTTGAGGGTAATAATGGCATGTGATCCTCTCCGGAGGGGCCTGCAGATTCCTCTACGGTGAAAATTTTAGTATGCCCACATGATTTATTGGCGCTAATTTAGTAGCTCAGTTTGTGAGGAACCCTGTGGTGCTATGTGCTATGTGCTATGAAGAATGTATGTATGTTTTGCCCCAGGCGCTTTCTCTGAAACTTCTGTAAGGGCGTTCATGTGGATTGGCGCGTATTAGCCATGGCCACAATAGTATTCATTGACATAATCACGAGCACGAGCACGAACACAACGATACATACCGTTTTACGCACTTGTGAATCTTAGAACGGGGCCATAGCCACTGCAACATGTCAGGTGGGCCCCTAGTGGGTGGTGGCTTATCTTGACTGCCAAGGAGGTTGAAGCGCACGGAGATGTCGACTAATGAGGTAAAGTGCAGATGGATCCCCGGGGCCGCTGCATATCTATACACCAAGTTGTGCTGTTTCGCACTCACCGTAGCCAGAAGTTCGTCAGTAATCGAATGATATTCTTTCTGTTTTTGCTTCCTTACTTGCTGTCCACCCGAGTGTTAGACGACGGCGTGTGGATCCAGAGACAGACGTTGTGGGGCATGGCTAACGGATGATCTTAGGCGATAACTTAAAATACTTTAGCTACGATCATGGGGCTAGTGGACCGACCTGTCATTGCTGGCCTGCATAGATCTATCAGATACGGTGACCAGCCGACTGTCGGTCAGTGTGGGCCGACAAAGTCAATTGTCTTTAAAATTGCCGTTTTCCATGACATCTGCGCATGCCTAGTGTTCAGCCGGTTTAGAGTAATGCGCCTCGCAGTAAACGTAATGAAATTTGTTAGCCAAAATTGGTATCTCGCGTCTGGGGCGGGGACATGGTAAGGAATTAGGACTTTTAATCTGCCCCGGTCGTCACAGAAGTCGCAGTCAAAGCTTACCATCGACCCGACTAGGCAGGGTGTTCCGTTTAATTCATGTTCAGTGAACTCAGCGAGGGAGCGACGAGGGACGCCGTGCGCGGCTTTGTGAGTGCATGATATGCACAGTAGTGAGGACAGTTCCATGCTTGTCTCTTCAGGCTCTTCACAGCCCATGCCCAGCATTGGGTCCGGTAGCCGATGTCCTTTTTCTCGATCAAATGCGCTTGTCGCAGTAACTGGCAAGTGCAGAGCAGTCGAGATGAGCTCCTGTAGCACTTAGTAGCACTTCGACGATAGATTCCCAGGCGTGGCTGTGCCGCGGCGGTGCAGGGACCTGTCCTGCGGGGCGCACGTGTGACGCCGAGCCCCTGACCCGATTTGTGGCGCGGGTACCTTTCTGACCCGCTGTCGATGATCGTCAAAGTTGGTGCATAACCATCTCCGCGCCTCTCCGCGCCTGGCGGACCTGTGCCCTGCCCCCCCAGCACATATTGCACTTGCACGGCCCAGGGCAAAAGGCACAGAACTTCTGTCTGCTCACTCATCGTGCGCGGAAATTGCAAGATTGCCTGCCAACGGCTGACCTATTTGCGCACCACACCTATTCCTATCCGGTAACCGAGCGCGTCTTCGTATTATATTAGTCGAATTTTTCCCCTTCCCTCTCTCTCCTCCGCCTCCTCCTCCTCCCGGCTCAGCTCTACGCCATCATCCTACCGATTAGCATCCTGGTCGCCAGTTGATATTCGCCATCTCTACGCAACCAGATTCACGGCATACCTCACATCCCACACTCTACCGCCGGCTGGAATACCCACAACGAGAACCCGCTGCGCATGAGCAAGAGCGCGCGTACTGGAGGCATACCATCGCCATTGTCGGCAACGTCTGCTGCCCTTTCGACAGAGCCTCGACTTGATGCCTCCGCCCGCATGCGCCGGGCTTTGCCGTCGTCGTCATCGGTGAAACTTGAGCCAACCAACAGCTTTGTGTTTGCATCTAATATCGACCCGAATCGAACCGTCCTCAGCGATATGCATGCTGCAATGGCGAGTCCGGCAACTACTACGGCGTGCGGACGGGAATCGGTCCATAGTTCTGTTAGTACAGAGAGCGGTGGTTCAGACGGCGATAGAAATAGTGTGGCATATGCGCCATTGACCCCCGACACTCCGCCGTTTCCGTCAGAAGACACAGAGTCTACTTTGCCAAAGAAAGAGCCAGACGAAAAGAGTAATAAGAAGAACACTGGTGACAAGAAAAAAGATACCAAGGAAGAAGTAGTCCGAAGAAGAACTCGAACGGGTTGTCTAACCTGCCGCAAAAGGTAATCTTTTATTTTTTTTCTGAGGCCCCGCGCGTTAACCTGCTCACATGTTACAGGCGAATCAAGTGCGACGAGGGCAAACCAAAGTGCTCGAACTGCACCAAATCTCGTCGCGTCTGTGAAGGCTATGGCCCACGAGTCGACTTGCGGTCTCCGTACTTCAAGGTCCGATCGATAGTTCCTCTGCCGAACGACCACAATAATTATGCCGCATTGATGGCTAATAGCATCAATCCATATGCGCCTTACATATCTCCGCATTTCCCACCGTTCGGAGCGCCAATGCATCCTGACCATCTATACGCCGCGTCGAATTACTACGCTGCTGCAGCCACTGCCGCTGCTGCAGGCGCACCATATCCTGATCCTGCGATGTATCCGCCAATGCCATACATGCCTATGGGATATGTTCCAGGATCCTGGGCAACGCCAGGAGGTCCGATAGTCATGCAGCCGGTCTCTCCGATGACAGCGGATCCGATGACACCACAGGTGTTGTCAAATCCTGATTCTGGAATGCCATTGCCTGCCAATTCGTATCCTTGTATGTTTTACACCTGAATGGATATTCTTCGGCGAAGTGGGTACTAATGCATTTAGACTGGATGCCGCAACATTTCGTACCTCTACCGCAACATCCACCCTCGGAAATACCAGAGTCTTCACAGTCACGGCTGTCTCTAGAAGACGAAGTGGAATTCTACAGCGCAGGGCCCGATCTTCCGGTCCCCGAGCATATAGTCGCTGACCTTTTTGCGCCCCCATCCCCACAGACACACACAGTCAGTATTTTATCCCAGAGCGCCATGCAGGCTTTAGCGATTAATCCCAACGAGACGCTGACTACATATCGCCCAGGTCCGATGAAATCGCCGCTCATGCACGCTGACGCGCAGCGCATGTTTCGGCACTTTGTTCACTCTCTCGCGCCCCAGATCTCGTTGTTCGAGCGGCACGCCCCACGACCGGAACTTATTACTGTCCGGAGGAAGAAGCACAGCTCGACGAATTTATGGACGTACGACATCCCGATGATGGCACTCGCGTGTCCCGCGCTCCTGCACGCGATCCTGGCATTATCAGCACTACATATCTCATGCATGTCTGGCGTGTCATCAGCAGCGGGTGTGTCCGACCAGCAAGCTTCATTTTTGCACTACCACCTCTCTATCCGCCGTCTTGCGCACGCGTTACAGGACCGGACGACAAATTTCTACGGCGCGTCGGATTTACCGGTGTTTGCCGCCAGTCTTGTGCTAGCGTTTTACGAGACCGCGATAGGAGAACATGACAAATGGGCCCGACATTTGCATGGTGTGAGCAAGCTGATTCAAACCTTCGACATGCGCACATTCGTCGAAGATCTCGATATTGTCGTGGAGGACGAGACCCCGAACGATCGCGCCACTCCCTCTCCGAGTGAGCAGAATGCCGCACAACAGAGCATCCTACGCCAACGCCGCGCCGAGGCAGTGCTCCGTCTGGACCTGCTTTACTTCTATCTTCGCATGGAAATAATGCACTCTCTTGCGTCCGACACGGCGCCGTTGCTCCAGACGAGATTCTGGGACCAGGTACCTTGTCGCGGCACGCAAGGTTCCTCTTTGTGGCAATGGGACTCGTTTTTGAAGAGAGGTGTTTTGGTCGCGGATTTCATTGTGAGGGAAAGTGAGCGCAAGAGGGGGTTCACTGCCGCGCTTGACGTCGATGCTTCGCAGTTGCAGTGGAACTTGTTGTCAGCGTCTATGGACGCTGGTGAGAGTGAGTTTCTGGAGCACACGAAAGCTGTGGAGGCCGGGAGTTGCGTGTCGCCGTTTGGTCCGGTGATTCAATATGTGGATGTGCAAGATGCAGTTGTGAGAATGTATTATCTCATGCTGCGAATCGTGTTATTGCGCAATCATCCTCTGTGGACGAGTAAACCCGCATATAAAGGAGGGCTTGCGAATATCGTGGATGTAGCTGATAAAGCTGGACCGCTCTGCGCTTTGATCGGGAGATTGATTGCGGGCGTTGTTGTGTCGCAAAGACAGGAAATGTCGGACATGCCATCGGAGATGGATATGGGATGCGCGAATGAGGACATTTACAAAAGCACGTCTCTCCCGACCGAGCAAGCGACGACACCAGGTCCAGGCGCGGGCTCAGCAGCATGGGTATCCCTCACGATGCCGCTAATGTACGCTGGTGCCCAACTCCGTGACGTACGACAACAAGAATGGGCACAATCGGTACTAGAACAAGCGTGCGTCCGGACTGGATGGCGCACGGCTTTCGTGATTAAAGCGGGACTGGCGCGGATCTGGAATGGTATGCGTGATGCGGGCAGGATGCATGAAAGAGTGTCAGTAAGTTGAATTTGTATGGCATAGTACTTGTATTTTAGTGGGTTTGGTGGAGTTTATTATGGATAGTAAAACCTGGCTTCGGATATGTTAGTTACTTGTAATTTGTGTAATATAATAGTGTGTTGTAAGAAGTTTGGACTAGTATAGTTTGCACGAAAAGAACGATTTTGCCCTAAAAGTAGACGCAGCTGAACATTTAGAAAAGTAGGTTTTACGTGATTCTACGGCTGAGATTGGCAGAGAAGGGTGTCGTGCTGCTATTGCGCAACTCATTCCAATTCTGCGCACGAGGATTTGTGGCAAGTAACTGTGGATTCACATGATGCGACCGACTACTACCGTTAAAAATGCAAAAAAAAATAAGCCCCTGGCCGCCGTCAACTGACGCGTACCCTGTTAGCCAAGGAAGGATTTCCATATGCTTGAATCCTCGTGAGGTGCACGTACTCGCAGACGAATGGTGTAATCTTGATTAACCTCGCACGTACCTTCCTTTGTAAAGACGGCCCACCGCCTGTCTACATACATTACGGACATCCTAACAAGTACAACTTTGACAGCTTTGAGTAGGGTAATTCATGGCAGCACGGTTGCAGGTCCGGCATGCCTGTTTGATGAAAGCCTGCGAGATATGGAAAATTCTTACATTCCTGGATATTGTCTGCATTTTTATGGGTGGCTTGGGATGACAGGTAAGACAATTGCATTGTCTGCGTTGTTTCAACCTATGATACCCGCGAAAGAGTTTCCCGCTAACTACCTGGTGGCCATTTTATTGCCGGCCAGTTGATGATGCAAGCAGCGGTAAATATCTCGAACGACGTGACCAACAACGTCAGTGACAACTTACATACGAACGAGACATTACCTAATGCTGGAGATGAGGAGCAATAATTTGCCGGGGCAGTCATTTTTCCCCTCTGGGTGTAGTCACAAACATAAATTCGTCCGATCGCTTGGAAACAAAATGTCTGATAATAACTGGACGCGGGTCAGCCTTGTGATAAACTCGCTTTGTCGCCGGGTCGAATTCAGCAGCCGCGCACAGCCACCGCATGACAGCCTGTCAGCCACGTTTTGCGGCTGGGCCGGCCTCGGTTAGCGACAACAGCCCAACAATTTTAAGCAGGTCTGACCACCAAAGTGGAGCGCAAAAAAACCCGCGAGCAACGAAGCCATCGCTTACATGACATTTATCGTTGTTGGGTTTGGGTTTTTACGCAACGGAGATCCATCAGCTGATATATGCTATATTTAGACAACCCCCCCCCCCCCCCCCGGTCTTCCAGTTCAGACGTGCAAATCAGGTTAGCGAGATCCAGATAGTCTTGCGCATGACTTTTGAATTAGAAGAGCCAACTATTTTCGATGACAGCGTTGCTTGCACAAGACTCTGATCAAAATAACTCGCAGATTACTTCTACAAGCACTAAAAGATACTAAAAGTACGTGGCTTCTGGGAGTTCTTGCACCGTCTACTTAAAGTTTCCTGTTTTCTGTCGTCTAAGCCACGGCGATCGTGAGATCGTAATTTTTCTCGAAGGATCGGGAAGTGTGGTTCTTGTCTATCTCCGCGGGAAAGATAAACTGTGTGTGATTGTTGCCCCCAGAATATCCAACTCGAGCCGCTGTCGATGCAATCGTTTACTGGACGGTTTTGTTTCATATATCTCTGGTAATTCAATTTATGCATTTTAAATACCCCGAATTGGCTGCTTCGCCGGGCCGCTTGTTCGCGCCGTCGACAGTTGACAGTTGACAGGTGACAAATTGACTTGCATGTGTGCGTGCGTATTTGGGCTATTTGGGCACGTCAGACTCGAGACCGTTCAGCCGTGGCTATTGCGAATGATATGACGTGAATATTATTGGACTAGGACCACCTTAGATGTCCGCACCAATTGCCTGGTGCATCACTATAGCATGATATATCCACAAGGAGTATATACTGTTCTCTGACAAAATGGATAACAAGCCCAAGCATTCAATATCACACGAGCAGCTTTTATGGACGATGAGGGTATTTATTCATGGAGACACCAGGCCGCGTAAAATGTGGCGTCAATCCGTAAGTTAGTGCAATCGGCTATCCTCAATGTTGTACATCATATTAGGGGTGTACACGAATGACGAATATATTCGCATTCGTACGAATATTTGAATGTCTCATGTTTACGAATGCGAATGCGAATAAAAAACATTATTCGCAATAGTCGCACGTATAAAATATAGTAATTTAAGAATTGATTCAAAACTTCCTCGTTGCCATATATCCCTCATCAAATCAAGCTTCGCACATATAAAATATAATAATGTAAGCAATACATTAAAGAACTTCCTCGTTGTCGTACATATCCCTTAATAAAACAAGCTTCCCCATGGTGTCCGGACTTAGGGAGTGTCTGCGTAGGCCCAGCAAATCCCTTCGGCTGTTGAACAGCCCCTCAACTGCAACTTCTGACGAACGAATGGCTAGATAGTCTCTAGCCGCGGCTGCCATCCGCGGGAATTCGATTGGTGCACCTTCCACCAGTCGAACAGCCAGTTTTTGTCAGTAGTCACTGACTCATTTACCACCACGGCCGCGCTGTTAAAGATATCCGACAAGTTTCCGGTGTGCGGTTGCACCTTTTGCAACACCCGCGCTTCAATACTGCGGCCAACCACGGCCGGTTCTCCAGAAGTAGACAGATTTATAGCTTGGTTCGAAGATTAAAGTAAAATACAGGTTTGATAAAGAGAAACTGGGTAAGGGTCTTCAAGGGTTAGGGGCAGAAACCCAGCGAATATACGAATATATTTCGCATTCGCATTCGCAGCCGACGTTTTATTCGCTGCGAATAAAAGTTTATGCTGCGAATTGCGAATGCGAATGCGAATGCGAATAGAAATACTTGTGTTCGTGTGCAGCCCTACATCATATCAGAATGCCAAACAATCCTCGTGCCGTAATTAATTATCTCCTTAAGTTCATGTGTGCCAGACTTACATCTTTGCGCAACTAACCCAAACCTATCACTCTGCAAACTTTAAATTGACTGCAAAGCAACTTCTTGACGTTGTCTTGCTAAACCATCACCAGCTGCTCAAAAAAACACAATATCCAGCGGCTTTCCGTTGTTTTAGGCTAACAAATTACGATGGCATCTGCGAAACCTATTTCAGCGCCGGGCAATCCAGCGAAATATTTTTACACTCCGTCGACGAAGCTGACCCCGACGACTCGCGCGGACATTTCGAGCGCCTTGCTTGATTTACTCGCTCGATTAGACGTCCACAGAGAGCCATCTACTCCCGCTGCCGAGGTCTCCGAGCCGAGCGGCGAAGTTGACAATGCTGATATCCGAGCCGACGGCAAGAAGAAGAACAATCCGCCGTCCGAGATCTCAAACAAAGCCAAAAAGCAGCAAATTCGCAAGGACAAGAAGCAGCAACAACTCCAAACCCAGCATCAACGGCAAGAGCACCAGCAACAGTCGCTTGTCTCCTCCGATCCAGCCATGTTTGCTAAACCTGCGCCACGCACACAATTCTGGTTCGAGAAGTATCTGTGGTTCGTGTCAAGTGACGGGTACCTCGTGCTCAGCGGGCGCTATTCGCAGCAGTCGGCCCTGCTGCTCACGCGCCATCTGTCCGAGCACGATGTGGTTGTTTCGGCGCAGTCGTCGTCATCGAGCTTAGTTGTGGTTAAGAATCATTTGAAAGTAGCCGTAGTCCCGCCCAGCACGCTGTCCCAGGCCGCCACGCTCGCCCTCTCGACGTCGGTGGCATGGGATAACAACGCATTAGTGGAGGCGTGGTGGTGTCGCGCCAGCGCAGTTGCCGTCGATACGAATGTCGAGGAGGCATTGACGGGAGCAAGTGGGGATGCTGCGGATTTGGACTTTAGGTTCGAGGTTACGGTCAATGGCAAGATGAAGATACCGATCGGAGCGCCGAATTTGGCGATGGGATTCGGCATTCTCTTCTTGGTCGACGAGGAGAGTGCTGGAAGGCGTCGACGACTACGCGTGGTGGATGAAAGTGCTGTTGCTTCCTACAAAACCGCCGAAACAGGGGAGGACATGGAAGACAGAGGTCCGGATCAAAATGAACCAGTGGCAAATGATGCATTGGACGACGAGGCAGACGACGAGATAGACGACGAGGAGGAACCTAACATTCTTCCAGAGTCAAGTGACTTCGATGCGTCTGACAATTCGGATCAGGAATCAGCATCGGGAGAGAGCGATGAGAACAGTACACCGTCAATGGTGTCTTCGATCTTGTCCACCCCACGCTCGGGATCACCAGCACCATCTTCTCTCCCACGCGGCAAGCGATCCAAGCTCAAGAAGATATCCACAAAGTACGCAGACCAGGACGACGAAGACAGAGCTCTTCGCATGAAAATATTAGGATCAACGAAGTCTGAACAGCGACAATTACTCGAACAAGGCCGTCTTGCTCGTCGTGCTGCACGTGAGCAGGAAATTCTGGACCAGAAGCGCAAGGAGGAAGAAGCTGCTTTGCAGAACCGTGTACGCAGAAAGGAGGCCACTGAAACCCAGCGAGTACCCGTGCGCGCAGATGTATTGCTAGCCAATGATGCGGAGGAAATAGCAGAGATTGTGCCGTATGATCGGCTCGTCGCTCGACCATCTCGTGAGGACAATCTTCTCGCGGCGGTACCGATTTGTGCGCCATGGCCGGCTTTGCACAAGGTTAAATATAAAGTCAAACTACTTCCTGGTGTCGGCAAGCGTGGAAAGACGCTTAAGAAATGCCAGCAGTATTTCGTAGGCGGCATGAACTCGTTGGTGGATAAGAATAGTCGAGACGTGGAGCGATGCTGGCCCAAGGAAGTATTTTTGATTGGCGCTTTGGCCGACGCTGAGATCACGCTACCAGTTGGTGTTGCGAAGTTTAGAGCAGCAATTCCAAATGCGACCAGTGGTGGACAGTCCGCAAAGAAGAGTGGTGGAGTTCATGGTGGTGGTGTTGGTGGTGCTAGTGCCGTCAAGAATGTGAAGACTGCGCAACAACTGCCGACGCAATCGCACGGAAAATCATCAAAGTCGTCCAAGAAAAAATCCGCGACGAAGTAAAATATTGTATATATTGGGCTTACGTAAATCTTTGTATATAATAATTTGAATGTTTGGGTGGACCGCCTGATTGATTATCAGATGTACATTTTTCACATTACACAATATGCCGCACACATATAGATCTAGGAAGACTGGAAACGAACATGAAACAAATGAAACAGTAATCTACAATGCCTGTTTTAGCCTTTCCGCAAGCTTTTCCTTTGCCATCTGGTACGCATTCATGAGCTAGGTGCAATTGTCAGTATGTGCCTTTTCAAGAATTACATTAAGCGCAACTACGTACACCTTGTTCACTCAGGTCGAGGTTCTTCACGCCAGTGTCGTATGCTGGCGGTCGCGATACTCGAGTGGAGATGACAGTCGGGTCCGTCTCCAGGATGATGCTAAACAGACATGCACGTCAGTGACTGTTGTGCTCTGCGAAGGAGTGCAACGTACCCATCGTCGATAGTCTCGTCCACTGCCAATGACACGAGATCGTAGTTGTCAATGATAGTCCGCTTGTCCAGGGAATGTCTTAAGTTCTGTCAGCAACCTCGCAAGACCTAGCTTCAACTCTCACAATTGCATACTTCAGTAGAATCTCCAGCGAGTCCCGTAGAGCTAACACTACCTGATAAAGCATGGTCTCATTCTCATTTAATCCGCCTACGACATAAATAATGACGTCCACAACTTCCTTGTACACAACGACATGGTTGTCAAACAAGATAATGTCTGTACCCTGCTTATGCGTTTTGTCAAACAATCCCTTCTCGAATGCCCGCTGCTCTTTTATTGTCGGGTACTGGCTCGCGTACTGGTTGTTTGGATATGGGTGTGGTGGCTGATAATACTTTGTCAGGATCCGATGTGAATCATTGTCGAGAATCAACACCGCATCGACGGTGAACAGTGTGACATTGGCTTGCGACATTACTGTATCTTGTACAAATCCGGATTGGCTCCTGCACAATGAATTATGAGTCGTGGCCATTAAGTTGTTGTGCAACTTCAAATAGTAACCTACCTTAACACGCAACGTATAATTAAAACAATTGGTCAATCTCGCATAAATAAGCTATCTCCAGTTTCCAATGCTCACAGTATACTACAGGCAGGACAAAGCAAGTGTTACGTGACAGCTGAAGACGACGTCCAGTTCAGACAAGTCCTCACTTAACCTCTCACAGACGATTGCTGCGGTCTGACGGCGAGCAACGATAACCCTAATCCTTTGGAAATTCATAGTCTGCGTAGATATGCCGTAACTATGAGCTTGTTGCATAAATCTGCATTTGTGCTGGAGCATACGCAGCATTGAGTAGGAGCGTACAGAACAGCACGCCACCTGAAGAAGAGCCTGCTGCCAGCCACAGGCTGACACCGCACATCACGCGGCGGGGCTTGCGTCACGAGATTGGGAGAAAGGCTTCAGGACAAAGTGGCTGGGTTCATCACGCATGTCACGCGTAGTAACTTGACAGGGTCCATCCAGCCTCCCAACTGCTTTTTATGAGTGGATGCCGGCGATATGGCTGTCTACTGTTCGGGCATATTCTGCGCCCCTTCACAGAGCTTCTTGTGCGGAATTAGGGCCCACCCCAGCCCCCTGGCGCGTATTCAATGCATCCTGATATGTAGGAAGGCAGTTCCAACCAGCCAGTTTCCACGGCGGACACACTACCCGCGTACACGACCAAAAGCCGTACACGGTACGTCTGACTGAGCGTCGCCGATGGAACGTCGCACAGCGAAGGCTGGCATGAAATCAGCTGCATCGTCTACTCTCTCCTTTTTAATCTCCTGTCCTCGCTCGCTCGCCCGCTCGCCCACACATCCGTAATCACACTTTCCACAATTTTTTTTCTCTTTAATCGGCCTATCCTCTATCCAGCGGATCAAGACCCGGTAAGCTATATTTTCGCTTCCTTTCGTCAGTGTAGAGCGCCTCGTGTGGCTTGCGCGCAGAAGTATCGTGCGGCTTACGTTCCAGTCAAATGCTAATATTAGCCGTGTGCAGCACGCCCAAATTCCACACGCTCTTGTCTCTGCGCAGCCAATTTTCGACTTTCCAACTTCCTCCTTACCAGTATCCAACCTGTTTTCAGTTTTCCAATCTTGATCTCCATTAGTGAAGTACGCGATAGGACGGTATTCACGACACCGCGCAGCAATGGTACTTTTAACGCGTCTCGGTATCGCCTTCACAGCCTTGTTTGGCCTGATCCTCATACTGTCCATCGCGCTGGTCGCGCTGCAACGGCGACGACAACGACAACGACATTCACCGTCGCCCTACGCAATCCAGGACACCTACGCATCGAGCCTGAGCGTTAATTCACCTGGCGCGGGAAAAGCGTGGCTACTGCCAATGTCGACGCGGGATGTTATTTGCGTTGAAGACAAGCGCTACGCGTCCAGTAGCAGTATGGCGCTAGAGTCGTGCACGCCTTCTTCAACGCGTTCGACTCTTGTCCTCAGTGACAGTTTTCGGAGTAGTGATATCAGTGAGAAGAGAAGCGCGAGCGAGACATGGAGGATTGTTATGGAGAAAGTGCGAGCTCTATTGAGCGCGAAGCGAGCGAATACGCACCAGGTGCCGGAGATTCGGATTACTTTCCCCGACGAATTGACTCAGGATGACGAGGAGACTCTGTATTATGCTACTATCTCAGAAGCGGACAATGCCTCCAATGAGAGTGACAAACCTCAGCAGAAGGTAATGCAGGGCAGACGGAGACCTCGCATAGTGGTTGTTCAAATGTCGGAGTCTGGCTCCGGTGCCGCGTTTGTGAGAGACGTGGTCGAAGACGAGCAAGCGGAAATCAGCATGTGCGGAAAGACAACCCCACGTCACTTAGAAAATATCGATTTGGACACTGTTGGCGGATTACGCGAAAAGTAGTATTGCCGCCCTCGTGTTTACGAAAGAAAGAAACGAACGAAATATTTGCATTCGGGTAGTCGTCCTGCAATTTTGTGAACGGAATTGGATTACCCAGGGTTTCTATGTATTTTATTATGCATTCTTACTGTGTATTGTTAGTTTTGATTTCGGAGGATGCATGGATAGCGGGTGGGCTTGGTTATTATATGTGAACCGTACTCATTGCAGAAGTTTTCAATATCAGAAAATGATTACGTTTTATTCTCCTTGGTGAGTCCAAGCAAATTCACACGAAGGGTGCAAATGCGCGCATAAACGGAGCAAACTGTACAATCAAACTAATATATATTATTGAGCTAATTAAATCCGGCTTCTCTGTTGAAAGAAGCAAGATGATGGCCGTTCCCTTATCACTCCGTAACTACCCTACCCGATCAAAAAATAAAGACAGAATATAATAGAACACTGAGAAGACCCATATCGCAGACCGTCATACAAGACATTGGTGATACATAATATTAAATGATGTAAGTTGTAAAATAAATGAAGCATCGCACCCTTGTCGAGTTACCAAGACATAACGAAATATTTACACTGAAACGATTCGATGCCCTAAACATGGATGCCAGGTCTCACCTAAGTGAAACTGTGACAGATGAAGAGAAGAAACAATGCAGAGATTAATCCATAAAGTTTCAATAAACCATGGAAATGCTTTTGTTGAAAAAGACATAACTTTTGTGCGCGGTCTATATCGCCTAGAAGAAACAGCCATACCGGAACAAAACGAAGAAATCAATAAAAACACAAAACCCAAATCAATATCACTTTAACCAATTACAATGAAGAATAACGAAGTGGCGCATTCGCTTGGTTCGGATTCTTAGTTTCGAAGAAGACCCAAGCGCTCGAGAATCACTCTGGTGGACTTTTCGAGATTCATGGTGTAAAAGTGCAAGTGAAATATGTGACCCTTCTCAATGATTGCCTTACACATATCTGACACCAATTCTGCGCCAACTTCCCGGACGGCGGCGTCGTCGTCCTTGACTCGTTCAAGCGCCAGCATGAACTCTGGAGGCACGTTTATCTCACACCACTTAGCTCGCCTTACGAAGCTAGCATAATTGGAAATCGGCATGATACCGGGGACGATCGGCGCCGTTATTCCTTTCTCTCTGCACTTGTCCACCCAGTCCAGGAAATGATCGACATCATAGAACATCTGAGTAATGACAAAAGACGCCCCGGCATCCAACTTTTCCTTCAAATGATCTATGAGAACCTCGTGATCGTGCTCCTCAGGGTGGCCCTCAGGGTAGCCCGCAACGCCAACCTCAAAATAGTCGTCATATTGCTCGCGAATATAGGTCACCAAGTCGCGGGCATATAAAAAACCTCCTACAGTAGCTTCCCACTTCTCGTTCTCGAGTGGCGGATCCCCTCGGAGCGCCAAAATGCATCGGCAGCCTCCATTATATGCTTCCTATTATGACATTAGCCTCTTCCAAGTTTTCCCGTAGTTGCTATATTACAACACGGACATACCAGTAAGGCCTGGTCAATTGCCTCGCGCGACATTCCAGTGCAAGTCAAATGCATGCAGGTAGGCAATCCATAAGCCTTGTTCACCTTTGCAACCATCTCCGTGGTGGTCGCCACTCCCTGTCGAGACATACCTCCAGCGTTCCAAGTCACATCTGCAAACAATGGACGGAGATCCTTCATGCGGTCTATTCTATCGCACAAATTCTGAACGCCCTGTACAACATTATACTCATTAGCATCAATTCGTAAGCGCAGAAGCAACCGATTGCGCAGAAGCCGGTAATAGGACGCACCTGTGCGGTCTTAGGGACAAAGTACTCGAATGAGAAACTGGACACCTCATTGCGTAAGTTGTCTTGCAAAACTTCAGATACTCTCATGCTGAATAATCACTGGTAATCGTATTAATTCAGAGCTACTGCAGCCGCCGTTGTCGTATTTATGTCAGTTCGGAGGCAATTTGTGACAGGTGGCAGGAATAAAAGCAAACGCCAATCCCCTCGATTTGACCACACTAAAACCTCTCGAAGTGGGTCTCAACAAAAAATTCCGAAAGAGTGACTAGAAGTAAACCACCCTGCAAGAAGCAAATAAAACTGCCGTTATACGTGTCTTCTCCGAGTGGTGATTGCGACCTGTGACAGCGGAGGTAGGTCAAGAAATAGACAAGTGTGTGTTCAACAAAGCAGCGTGAAAAAAATGCCCGTTGGGCACCTCGACGAGATCCGCATTCACCTTTCAGCTGATTATTTAGTGTCGGACTTCACCTGCGATTGGCAGGCAGGGTTACTATTACCCTACTACATCGACTTGCTAACAAGAAGGCCTAAAGTGCAGGACAATCCCAGGGGTGGGTGGTGCCCGAATAAGCGCTAATACGGTACAAGACAAGTCGCACATGCCTGTTGCTGAACAAAATAAGCACCACATGCCAAACACGAATTTACCGATCGCAGCCCTTATTTGTAGTACACACCCCTCGAATAATTGTAATCCTTCAAGTGTTAATTTCCAAAACTCCCAACTGGGGCACACAAAAATATTTGCCGAACTCCTAAAGTACCGGTAGCAGCACTGATGTCCAGACGAATACATACAGCGACTTACAAACGTATCATCTCAGAGGCACAAAATGCAAGCCTGAAAGGACCTAGAATTACAATCAGTATGCACGGAAAACAGTACGTGAGCACCAAACGTCGCGGATCAGAGTAGGGATTGACGGGAAGATGCGTCCAAGGCATCTGCAACTTGTTAAAAATCTGGGTTCTAGAGCGCAGCTACCAGTACGCGCTGCATGCTGCTTTTATGGCACTGGGTCATTACTGTCACTAGGCTGGCAGAGAAGACCTTATGTCTCTGCGCCACTTCGCATGCCAGCTAATGTTAAATGTGATCCCAAGCCTCCTCAACACCCTGAGTTTTCCATCCCTTCAGATTCGGATCAACTCGACGTGGAGCACTCAGATCTACTCACTAACCCGTTGTTTGCGGATTTGACTCATCTGAAAGAGCAAGAGAATCTGGATGAACTAGTGTATGATACGCAAGATGGGTTGCTTAAGGATCCCTTCGGTATGTGTGAAATTGCATGAACTGAGTGTGGGATACATGCTGATTCGAGATTAGGCTTATATGAATATTTTCAAAGTCAAGCCACCAAAAATGCGGTTGACTCCACTCTGCCGCCGACGAACACTGCGGTAGATCAGCTGCTGGAGACTTTTGAGCCAAGTAGTGTACATCAGTTCATACTTGACTCCATCGAGCAGGCTAAGGAGTCACGCGAACATCAGAGCGATTTATTGACCGTCCTCGAGTATTTGCGAACAAATAATAGCGACGCGGCGAATGTCGTATCAGCTAAATTATCTATGGACGCATTTAAGGACTTGTTTACGATTTCATCGCGGTTGTCCAATGGTAGAGAATTCTCTTGCGCGAGATTGGTTGGAGAAGTCTTCTACATGGCGAACAAGGAGCGCCCTATTTCTGAGCAGCAACTCCCTCCGCAGCTTGACATGCGCTACATTTTAGCTCTCGCGGATGACAATGACGTGAATAATGCACTTCGTCTATGGCATGCTCGAAAGGCAGAACTGTCGGAAGAATATCGATGGTGGGAGCTAGGGGTCGAGCTGTATCTGAAGAGGTCCGACATAGAAGGTGCGCTAGGTGCGGCGCGAGAGTTGATGAATAAATTTGGTCGAATTTCCACGTATGCACGCAGGATTCTCTTTATCAAGTTTTGCCAAATGGGGCAGCTGAAGCTCGCTGAGGGGGTGTATGATGAGATGATTGCTAGATTCATCGAAATGCATAGTACAGTTGAGGAGCGCGAAAAAAAGGACAAGATGAAACAAAATTTCATTGGGACTTTGGTCAAATGTGTTCGCGCTGCGTTGGACACCGGTCACACGAGTCTAGGTTACGCAATTATCAACAAGATTGAGGAATTCGGTGGTAAAACTGATGGAAATATTTCTCTTATGATTATGGATCATCTTACTCGGAATGCGATTAACCAAGTTCTTGAAGATGCGCAGACACACAACCGCAGAGTACGTCCGTCCCCTGAAGCGATTGCATGGCTTGGCAATGTTGTCAAACAATCGCTGGCAGATTTTCCCGAAGCCGAGAGAAGTCAAGAGTTTTATCGTGTCCTGCTTAACCGATTCTGTGAGTTGCGACTGGTCGACGAACTAGTGTTCCTCTTTCGAAGGATGATGGACGTCGGGGTTAGACCTACTACTTTCAATGTCCAGTCACTGCTGCGAGTATTGCTTGAAAAAAATAGGCTTGAAGACGCACGGAAAATATTGAAAGTCATGGAGATCGTTAGGGAGCACGAGTTACAAGGTCTCTCCATTGACAATCTTCCCATTACGCCACCGATTGCGGAACATTATGGGCTATTTCTGCAATACTACGCTAGGCGAAAACAGCCACAAAGGTCGAAGGAAGTGATTGCGCGCATGCAGGAATTGAAAATAAAGCCGTCTACGACCATTTTTAATGCCATAATGGCTGACGCTTTTCACAAATATGATTTTGGCAAAGTGTGGTCTACATTCTTGATGGTCCAGTCGTCAGCATCTGAGGGTGTGCATCCGGATGCGCATACATATCAACTGCTTTGGCGGTCAATGGATCGTTATCTGCGTGTGCGAGCTCGACTATACGCGCGGCATACTGCGCCGAAGCGGCGTGCAGAGCTCAACAAGAAATTGTCAGGTGATTCTGACGGAATTCCACTTGACAACATGCGAGAAGTATTAGTCGGCATGATGAATAACAGCAAGTGGAAACCAAGCTTGGATGTGTATGTGTACGTTATACGCGCGCTATTTTTCTCAGAAGATGTTATGGCTGGGCTTTGCGTGCTAGAAATTTGCTGGCGAGTCCACCAATTCAAACTGTCTGAAGAAATTGCGATGATAGTGATTGACAATCTCTCGGCGATCATGTTGAACCCTCGCTTGGGATTCAACCAAAAAAACATATTTAGTCCAGCTGTTGAAAGAGAAAATTTTGAACAGCCAACAAGTACTTTACACGCATCCGACAAGAAGAGTTTTCTCAAATCGATTATTGTCGGCGACTTGTTACATTTGTGCCTCAATCGCGAGAACTCACACAACGACGTTAATTGGGACGACCTCATCAAGTTAGTGTTTCTTTGGATCAATAAGGGGTCTTTCGAAACCAATATTATCGTATATCAAAACGATCTTTATTGCCTCAGGAAGCTTCTAGGATTAGATGATGGTTCATGGAGCTATGTGTAATACTCTGTACATTCAATTTGTAAATACCTAGACCATCGGAATTTGTTAAAAGTGAAGATATGTTATTTTGAACGATTTGTGTGTACTATAGGGGGCAGGCGTCTTGTATCTTCACATATTTGTATATATTAATGCCAATATCCAGTATATATGTACTATTCATGATCCTCCTCGGTTAATCCAGGACAATTCTGGTCCAGATCTACCGCGTCGTCATATTTACATCCGCACCAAAAACAGTAGTAATACTTTTGTCGCAAGTATTCCAATACTACCTCCAGTTTTTTGGCTGACTCTAGACTGTTGAAGGCCTCTAATTCCTCGTCCATGTAATCCTCAGGGACGAACTCCTCCACTCGTGATTCCAGGTTTTCTGGCTCGTCAGCACCTACTGAACTCGCCCGATCTAGAATTCGACTGCGTAAATGTTTCTCATAGTCAGCATTTTGTCTCTCTACAACAACTTCCCGCCACAAAAAGTTCACGCTGCGAAGTATCGGTACATCCAACTCCTTGTATTCTCTACTATTGGGTCCCCCTCTGACACTGCTATGTGAATACAGAATTGATTCCAGACGTGGATTATTCGAGATGTCAAGCTCCTGACATATATTCTGAGCTTCACGAAGTTGTCCAGAGATTCTCTTGTCAAGCTGTTCTTCGCGTTTTCGGTCGATGAATGACTGTTTCTCTGCTTGCGCGAGCTCTTGCGCTCGCTTGGCTTCGGATTCGATAAGTTCACGGTTTGCTGAAGCCATACCGATACCACCACGATCTAGATTTTCGTTATTATCGATGATTCTCATGGACAGAAATCAAATGACAAAAATAATTCTGAAAATAGTACCGTATTTAAGAACCGGTCGCAGAGGCTCGTGGTGCTCATTGTCGCCCGTTTTTCCAAGGCCATGTCCGGGAACGAACCCCATTTTCTTCATAATTGCTAAAGCAATGCTATCATCACCACTACTTTCTTCCTCGTCTTTAGCTTTTTCGCCAACAACAAACAGTGACATGTCGAGACCGCGTTCCAATTTCTCTCGTTGCACGACCACCGGAGGCCGTGCAATTGATTTCGCTTCTTGCTCCCTAATGGCGCGTTGCCGGCGTTCAGAATATGTTGCGTCAGATGCATGTTTCTGCGGCAAATCCGGAATTATCATTTTCATGTATTCTTCTTCTTCTGACGAATCTTCTTTGTGGCCGTTCGCGCCAGACTCAGGAGACTCAGGCGTCGAATCGTTTTGATCACCTTGGGTCTCATCCAGCTCCTGGCCGGGAAGAAACACGGGCCGATATCGTTCAATACATTGGGTACTCTTCACCTTGTCATCGCGTCCATTCTCATCTATCTCACAGGTAACTTCGCCAACCGGATTCTCGTCCTTGCGATGGCGTTCTTCCCCACATTTCCTACCGTCGCTGTCGTTGTCATCGAAGAGTGATCTCCTTGCAATTAGCTTCTGTCGCTTTTGCGGTCTTGAAAACTGAATCTGCATGTCCTCGACTTTCGTGAATGACTGGTACGGGATATTCCCACAATACTCATAACCAATCGTAAACTGACATAGCAAGCCACTAATAATTTACAATCACTATGACGATTATTTGGGCTTAGGGTTCTGTCAATGCTCGTGCGATGCACGTGACCATCTTGACATGGCCCCGAGGAGTTATATTCCCGCTGAATCCCATGTACGGATATTATTGCACGTTATCTTTTATCCCTTTATGATCTTGCAGTATTTTGATTTCGGCTTTTGATTATGTGGCAAGTATTTGTACCTATCTACTTTATGAGGCTCTTCGCTGCTGGAGTCTGTTGCTATTGGTTTCATTCCCAGTTTCATAATTTCTCTGCGCTTATGAAACATTCAACCATGTGGTTTTGTCACGGGTTTTACTTGGGAGTTCCTCCTATATTAATATCTCTGCATTCAATCGCTTTGTTCGATGTCCTTGAGACCTTGCAGCTGAGCCATATTATATTCATAGAGTTGTGAATTCGCGCGCCTCTTCACTTGCATCATTCACAGCCGTTACTACTGCTAACTGGGGGGTCCGGGACCAGAGAATTTGATATTCGCGGTCCCCTTAAAGCACGGTGTCGAATGTTCATATGTACGAGCCTACGAAACAACGACTACGCTCAGCGCCATCTGGACGACCGTTCCTGCGGTCCAGAATGTGGCTGCAAGGAGTAGGAGTGAGCTACCGTAGTTAGAAGCTGCGGGGATGATGTCGTGACTGCAGTGTGTATTGTACTCGCTAGAGAGTGCCGTAACAATCCATGAAGTGGCTTGCCAAAACAATGGCGAGTTTATCAGAAGCTTTGGTGGCAACTGAACCCTTACTTGATCACGATATCTGGAGTTGATAGTCGCCTAGGCGCATATGGAGATTAAGGACAGCTAATGATAAGCAACGCGTTATCGCCTGTTGAGTGGGCCGTTGGAACATCGGTATATCCGAAGCCAGTCCCGAAGAGGAATAGTCGTGCCGCCGGACAAATTCTATCTTCAACTCGAACCGGCCTTGTTTCGCGTCTCAGGACAAAGTTTGCGCTAACCGGGCCGGGTTAGTGATTTGCCTACACCGCACGCACGCGTCGCATAGTGGCCGCGTATCTGTAGTCTCCGTGCCCGCAACCGCGCTGATCAAATTTTGATCAAACAAATAATACTGTGAAGCTTACTCTAGGGCCGCGTTATCAGCCTTCGCCCATCATTCTCTCTGCCTACTTACTTCCCCCGCGCTGACCAGTGTTCACCAGTGTTCAAAATTTCCCTCCCTTCCCTTTTATATTATATTTGCATGGATTTCTAATCTGCAATTGAGGAATTGCTCAGTCAACGGTTTATAACTCCTCCGAGACATCGAAACCTGGGATATTATGGCTTCTCAAATTCGACAGCAACTATAAAGAATCACGCTAGCATTTCTATATTTCAGTAGTTAAACTCGCTCTTCTCGTCTTCGACACGTTTTGTCTTTTTATTTTCAACAGGTGCATTTCCAACATGCCGAGAACGTCACATAATTTCATATCAACTACTGGCGTATTAGTCGCAACATTAGTCCTCGTGGAGTCAGCAGCAGCAGGATCAGGCGCATCGTCGTTGCTATTTTTCAAACGCGGCACATCAGCAGAGGGCGCGTCAAGGTTATCGTTTCTGGACTATGACAAATCCAGGGAGCAATCATTCTCGCAGAAGGGCCATAGAGAATCTATGAGCGATGTGCGGCGGCGGTTGTCGTTTGAATTGGACGAGAACAGGATCGCATATTGGTTAACAGGATTTTCAAACGCGACTGTCGAGACAGATGACGTATTTGAATTGGAGGTCGAGGTAGATGCAGAAAATGGGGCGCCCTATGAACGGAGTTATATCACCGCTAAGAACGATATCGCTTCTGATAGCATACCACGGCCTAGTAGGACCAGTGTATGTGCTGACAGACCACGGAGCGGGAAGGATAATGTCTTGGATGGGATGCATATTGAGAGCGTCATGTACCGAGTGCCTGTTGAGACAAGAGGAGTTGCCAACGCCGAGTTCGAAGTAGATGATCACGACGAGCCTGTTTTGGAGAGGAAAGTGGTAACTGCGAGTGGCAGCCGAGTAATTGTTGGAGGGCGAGCAAGTCGCGATACGCGGTTTCGGAGAGGTCCTCGGCCCACTGGCGGCGTTAGTCCAAATTCGAGCGAATTGTATGTTGGATTTGTGTTGTATTTATGAATGGAATGGTATGAGCTAACCTTTACGGCCATAGACAAGACGACAGCCCACAGAAAGACGTTCACTTTGGCTCAATGGCTACTGTTGCACCACGGTCGCCATCCAACAAGAAAGGCAACAACCGTCCGCGCGCCCCGCGGATAACGAGTTCTCCTTCAGCAGATGCACATCTGAAGGGTTCACATGCTTATGACACAATTGATGAATCTGCAGTCGTCTTCGATAAAGACTCTGTAGTTCTGATGAAAATCTACGGTATTATCGAGTCTGTAAGCGACACTCTCGATGAGCGGTTATCAGACTCTGGAATTGCTGAAAAATTGCGAGAATTACCAGCACTGTGGGAACATTATTCAAATCAGGCACACGCATACTTGAAGTCGCCGATTAGTCAATCGCCAGGACAAGAGAGATCTGTAACAATTCTCACTCCGTGGACTGCGGCGCGGCTGCTGCTGGCGAACTGGATCGACCGATACCCTGCCGCAATCATGCTTCTCGGTCTACTTTTAGTTATGTGTCTTTTATAAAGTTTTACGTTACGAATAGTAAAAAGCTATTTGAGAAAGGTGTGTTTATACTAATAATTTCTAATGTGTATATTTATCAGGCAATTTCTGGGAGGTATCATGAGTCTTTTGTTTATATGGCTGGAGAAAGAATATGTTGTAGTCAGTGGGATTTCTTGGATTAACTTTATGAGGTTGGGTCATGAGATGCATGGGGATCGTGTACGTGTAATATGTAATATTTAATGCCTATTGATAACTTCTTCGTATACATCTTGAATGTGAAGTGGCAATGTTGTGTGGCAGATGACGAAAGAATCGAAGTTGAATATGTCGTAATGGACGAAGTATGATTGAATATGTAACTGAATTACTTAGGTTACAAGAATTTCCTTGCAATTGCTTGTAAGTATCAATGTACAGACTTCGTAGTAGACTTTTTCAGGCGGTCAGCGACTTATTCTGCGGGCTTCCTTCTCCACCAGAAGCAGGAATGTGTGTGTTGGAAACGAATATGAGGTCACGGAACCTGAACAGTCTACTACCGATTAGGCATGGTCGCGCCTCTTTATCGCTACCAGCCCGGCGGGCTAGCCGCGACTCAAGTCGCGATGGAGCGCACGGAGCGCTTAGTCTCAACACTAGGCACAGTGCTCGATTTATCAATCCCTCCACCCATTCCTTCCAGCCTATTTCCAACCCAAGTTATAAGTCTTGTTCTTGCACAACAGCTCAATTGCTTGTCTTCCACATCCAATCGCACATAATTAACAATGGCTGATGTAAGTCTTTCTGTTTAGTCGCGTACTGGGTCTCTGACCGATAATTGGTTACCCCGCTTATCAGCATCAATAATGCTAATGACCTTTTACCTATAGCTCTCTTATATCTCTACGCTCCCTTCTGCCAACCAGGCCCTTTTTCATGCGAAGATCGCGAAGAAATACAGGTATGCTGCACTGACGACTTCTGTGTCCCAATTGTCTGCAAATTGGCTTTGCATATTGCGCTGGTCGTATGCTCCAAACCTTCAGCTGAATGCTAACTTTTCCAGCTTTGCCGACATCGCCGAAAAGCTCGGTCGCTCAGAGACCTGGGTCGCCGCTGCTTTCTACGGCAACATGCCTTTTGCCCAGGAAGACATCGACGGCCTCGTAAAGATTTTAGAGATCGACCCGCTTGCGGTCGAGGCTATCTCGCCCGCGGTGAACTACTTTCCCGATCGCGCGTCCAAGTTCGAGACTCCCCCACGTGACCCTACTATCTATAGATTGTATGAGATCGTGCTCGTATACGGATATGCTTTCAAGTCCATCATTGCAGAGAAGTTCGGTGATGGTATTATGTCTGCTATTTGCTTCACTAGCAAGATCGACAAGGAGGTTGATGAAGAGGGTACCTGGGTCAAAGTAGGTCCCCACTTACTTCCATAATTTTTCTTGATGCTCACGCAATTCATAGATCACCCTCCGTGGCAAATTCCTTCCATATATCAAGTACTAAACTGGACTCTTGCTCCGTCTACAAAAGTTAATAAGGATTTATTTGTATGAAATATTTGGAAATAAACTTGTTATCTTGGTAATAAGATTAACGAATTGATTATGTGTTTAAAAACCATTACAATGTAGTCTAATACCGCAGCACTTTTATTGATTTCCAGTGGGGAATGCACTACATAAGACTGTTGAAAAAGTGATGGTATATGTATACAAATCACACGAGGACGGCCGGGGCGAGTAAAGGACTCGTCGTAATATCCCAATAACAGATTGGAATTTACTTAAAACAGAATCACTCTCCTGTCGATCGGTTCCGTAATGGCTTCCTAATACAGCGGATTGATTGGGTTAGGTTAAACCCGTCGTCTTTCAGGAGGAAGTAGAACCGCAAACTTCGATTTATTCGACCACGTAAGGTTCCGGCTAACTAAGCTGCTCTAATTGCCCGTTCGTTTGGTATGTCTTTCGGTAATGTTTATCGACATAACAAGATGGCATAGCCTCTGCAAAGAACTCGTGCCGTGGCCCAATTATGCGCTGTGTTGCACGGCCTGGAGCCTGACACGTAAACAAAAAAGCCTCACATCTTCCCGCGTTTTTCTGCTTACGACTTCTCAATATGGGCACCTTTAGTACATTCCAGAAGCGGCGAGCATCTAATGTCATCATCTCATTTGTGAAAATTGTTGTCTTCTTATTTGGATCGCGGAGTAGATACTAACGAAAAGTACTGTCCTTGCCTAAGTAGTGGCCACAGACATGTTGTCGCCAGAGTTGCAATGAATATGGTAACGCCATGCCTATCAGGCAATTTTACCCACTGACTTGTTATTGAAGGGTTATTAATGATGAAGTCATCTGCCTTGGTCGCATATACATATATCACGCCCTGAAAGACCATTACACTTTACGTGCGGCTGGTCATCGGGTTTGGGTACAAAGCAAGCTATTCTAGCCGCTTAACAAGGTCACACGCTAGCCATTTAATTCAGCTGCAATTACTTCACCGTATTCAGTAACGCTTAAAGCTTTAGTGTCACATATTAAACATTTTAGTGATGATTTTTTATTTTATTACACCCAGGCTGCACTAACTTAAGTACATCCGCCGATCAACGTGCCATCCATTATAGCCATCATGCGGAACTGCACCGATCGAACTGGCATACCTCCCATACACGAAAAACTCAAACACGTCAAGCCCAACTGTCGCATTACTATCAACAGCCCATATCTGCAGACCAATGACATTCTCACCATTAGTGTTGATAATGCCTGGCGGGATGGGGAATTCCTCTTGTGGTCCTATGTCACTGACATATTTCCCGAATTGCCAGCCGTTGATAAAGAGTTCGACGCGTACACCGGAGTGCTGGTCTGCACGCATGCGGATGCCGAGTGGCACATCAAGGATGTCTGGCACGGTAATTTTCACGACTGTCCTATAAAACCACACTCCTGCACCAGGTTTGGGAGACTGTGGCATTCCTGCTAGCTGGTTTAAGTATGGAGTGGCAGACGGCCACGATGTGTCGTCAAATTTCGGAAAATGTGCACCGATGCGTTGGGCGTATATACCATCCTCATTATATGGTGCTCGTAATAAGTCGTCGTAACTTTCCCCACCTGCGTTACCTTGTAAGGTCCACCGTGAGAACTCGCATTTGGCATCTGGCTTATCTGGAATTAATTGAATAAGACGAATTCCACGTGGATACAATGTCGAGTGCGGGTCGCGCTCCGTGACCCCATTGTCTTGTTCGTATCCCATCCGATCTGCCAATATCACGAGAACATTCTCCTCCTCTTTTGAGAGCAGCGCCTCTGGAAATATGACTTTCTGCTGAATCCAACTCCTGTGTGGTGAGCCGCGGTAAGACGTCAAATATTCTCCATTCAACCACGCCGTATACCCATACGCCAAACCGCCCCAGATCTGCATTTTCACGCCATGAGCATTAACCCCAGAAAACCGTCCACGGTAAATCACATTGCCGACATGGAACCCGTACTCGCCGGGGTATAGAACCGGGAAAGTCTCAGGCGGGTACCATTTATTCGTCGATCTCAGCTTGTTGGCAACAGTCCATTTAGAGTCGTCGTACTTCTTGTGGACCTCTGGAATTGCATCAATGCCACGCCATTCGGCTTTCCTTAAATCTGGGATTCTAATTTTCGCAAGACTGTTGTCTGGTTTTGGAACTCTGAATGTGCGTGACATGAATTTCGTACGGTGGGCATGAACTGGCTCGCCGTTCCACTTGATATTCTCGAATGACGAGTCAACGTAGACTTCCACAATGTCGCCGAAATTACTTTCCATATCAATATCACCGTAAATATTCAATGTTTTGCCATGATCCTCTGACGTCACGTTCCGGACAAGATACGGGCCAATAACAATAGCTTGTCTATTGGGGGGCGTATTTGGATCAAGGTCAGCCGCCCATGCTGGTGCCCACACATCGTAAATATCCGGGCGATTGAACAACACCAAAATATAATCATGCGACTCAACAACAGCCCTGCTTTCTCCGTCCAGAACAGAAGTAATGCGCAAGTCATTCGTTTCTGTAGCAGCTGATGTGGCACGATAATTGAGCAACGCGTCATTGCCTCTGATATTATAGAACTTGAACGGCACGTCACCGTGCTGTTTGATAGAGAACTCGTTCAGGTCTTCAAAGTTACCGTACATGACTAGGATAGGTTTCCCGTCGACAATAGTCCATGTGAAGACTTCCATAGTCGAGTATCCGAATCGTAGAGGTCCTGCCTCGTAGTCTGTGACAATGATTCGGGATTCCCGCGATCGTAAAGTTAGTGACCCTGTTGATGGAATTTGAATCTCGCCGTCAGACAGCGTGCGGACGTTGAGTCGATATGCCTTGCCATATCTTGAATTCGTGTCTCGTGAACGAACTATATAATATCCCGTTAGAGAATGCGGATCACGGAGCTCTGTCGCAAAGACGTCGTTGTTATCTGTGTAGGCGTATGTATCGCTGTCGGCAATGAAGTCCGCATTGAGAAGTGTTGGAGAACTCCTGACGAAGGTCCACAGTAATTTCGCCTCACTGGGGCACTGATTAGACGAAGTCATATAAAGTTCAGTAGAACACGCACTTAGCCTTATCTCTGACGATTCTGGATTCACTGATGGCGGCACCATAGTCATACGAAGTATATACTGACGGACTGGCTAGACCTCCCCAGTTCGTGCCGCCATATGTCATGTAGTGCGACATCACTGTGAACTTTTGTGCGATATTATTCTTGTAGAAAACGTTTGCAAATTCTGGGCCGGTCATTTCCATGCAATTGTCGTATCCAGTTCCTCCCCATGCTATCTTCCATTAGTATATTCTTATCAAAAGAAAGCAGAAGAGCACACAATCGTAAGCACCGCCCTGAAACTCCGGGGCAAAATTAGGCGTGTTTGCTGACACGTTGGCGAGATATTCACGGTAATTAGTTTGGATATAGAAGTTCGACATCGGATTGCGGCAATCAAATCCCTAGAGCTAAGATTAGCGGCAGCAAACATTGTAAGGGCGATCACTTACTCTAGGATATGAGTCAAGTCCATATAAGTCGACAGCAGAAAAATTCTTCGGGGTGAATGACTCGAACATATTCAAGTCGTTATGAAACTGCGGCCAGTTAATTACGTACCATTAAATGCAAAAACATGATACTCACAATCGGAACAACGATTCCCCATTTTCTGGCTCCATCAGAGAGATCCCGCATGTACTTTCTGGCAGAGGGATATATTTCCGACTCCATGTACTCGTTCTCGATCTGAAGCGCGATAACAGTTCCACCTCTATCAATTTGATTTCGCGCGATGATTGGGATTATCTCGCTCCAATAGCTCTGCCAAGCTTTAGAATACTTGGGCTCGTCGGTGCGCACCTCTACACCTTCCTTTGTCACTAGCCAGCTCGGAATACCACCAGCAGACGTTTCTGCGTGAATGTACGGCCCAGGTCGCGCTATGACATAGAGACCAGCTAGTTTGGCGGCGTCTAGCATGGCTTGAATGTCGCGTCCGACGCCATGGAATATTATTTTGTCTTCTGTGACGGAGTGAAACCCCCAGTGGAAATATATCGAAACTGCGTTGTGGCCTGTAGCTCGCATCTTCTGGAATATGTCGAGATATAGATGCTGTACTGGCATGCGCCTATATTGAGATTAGAATTCGAAGCAGACATGCAAAATGGTCACGATGTACCAGTAGTGGAATTCGCCGCTGATAATGAACACGGGTCTGTGTCGAATAATGATGGAATTTTTATCCCTATACCATATTGTTATTTAATTTCAAACCACGAGGTAGTGATTAATACGCACCACTGGACTACATTGGTCAGACCTGTACCCTTGATGGCACTGACTGATATGCCGGTAATGCCGTTCTCATAGAGGCTAGCACTTTTGACTGCCAGATCATCAACGCGCAAGATCATGTACTGGATCAAGCACAGAACGAAAATAAAGCACGAGAGTATGGCGACTGTAGCTCGCCGCCGACTTGATTTGCCCACTTGAGGGTGGCTGAGGATGGATCCGTCTGCAGCGAGACGACTTGGTACTGGCGGACGTGTCAGATGCAGTCTTGACTTGGAACTACCATGGCTCGGACGAAATGAACGAGACAGGCTGGGGGTAGCTTCCGTCCCCATGGATGAAGTGGCACAATGTTGTACAAGGACCAGGGACCGCTATCCAAGTAGAAATATTATGAGATGAAGACTACGCTATGCGACGGCGTATAAATGGGCAATGGCGGGAAAGATCACGAGCGATTCGAGGTCAATGGAAGACAGTAAGTAGGTCGGAGTAGATGGGCCAATGGCTACGCGGTAGAACCTAGAGCAGCTAAAAGCAAGAGATTAACGCGTGGGAGCGTCGGAAAGCGCGCACGGCCCAGCCAGAACTACCAGCAGTCCTTCCTTGTATTTTGATAGAAGGTGACCTCAGGCGTCGCCGGATCACTCTAGCCAGACCGCGTCAGTGGCCGATCTGGTCCTCTCGTATGGCCAGATCGACTTCGAGCCAGTGCAGTCCACTGAGCAACATGCGAACAAGTTCGTACTCCGGTGGTAAGATGAATCCATGAATCAGAATATATGTATCAAGGTTCCCTTTGACAAACGTTAATGGTACGCTGGGTATAAACGCGAAGGGTGCCAAGTAAGGTACGGGTAAGATTTCTTTGTCGGTGACGTCGTCGATGAGGAGGTCCCCACCGCCATCGCGCCTGCCAAAAATAAACTTTCCCCCCTACCGCGGGGAAATTTCTAACTGCCCGAATCATTATTCCAAGATATACAACGACCTAAATTAAGTGAAAGTGAAACCTGTCAAAAATAGCACTTTCACTAATTTGTTAATTGTTACTGGTGAAGAACTCCATGGTACACCAGCGACTTAAATATTTGTCAGCTAGTCGGAGTTTCCTTCCCCCTGATGGCTTATGCCGAAGAATGAGACGAGAAATTCCATCTGCTCAATATCAGTTACCACAGGAAGCTACGAGTGCCTTACCGGCCTTAAGCCACGGATTCAGGATAAAGGGCCCGTCAGCTGTGACACCAACCGGGCCATCCCACCAGCAGCGAGGGCTATCCTGGTCCGGAGCCAGCTATGCCGGTGAAAAAGCAAGTTAAATAATAAAGGAAAACCCGGTGCAAAAAAATGGGTGCTCTAGGTGGGGATTGAACCCACGACCGTCGCGTTCCTCACACGACCGTGACATCAAGTATAGATGCCGTAATACAGCTATAAGCACTAACAACTTTGTTAGCCCAAAAATCAACGAACTCTAATCTCAGTAGAAAGGGTTAAACTAACCGATGCGCTAACCTCTGCGCCACTAGAGCCTTCTACGACATGTAAAGCTCGAACTTCCATGTTTAGGGCTTATCCTATTCGCACGTGACTTTTCCTTGGTTGCCACTCTTCCGGTGACAATTTAGGCGACTTATAAGTCTACCTCGTCCATCTACGTGAGACCATATTTGGGGCCATTGTGCATTCAGAATGATACCTATGGCATACAGTGCATCCTACGCTACATTACTACCGTACATATCTACCAAAGAAAGGCAACAGTAAACAACGAAACACGCAAACTATATCCATACTATATCGTAACATCCACATCCATTATTCTCTAATAATCATCCTCGCCAAAGTCATCACCACCACCATTTCCTGTGGCAGACGCCTGTCTCTGATAAAACTCACACACCTGCTCCGACGTGGTAGCCTGTTCTGGGCTCTTATCGTCTCTGATGCGGATGAACCGAGGAAACCGCAGCGAAACACCTTTGTTCCTGCCAATTTCGGCAATAGCGGCACGATAGACTGGCGATAGCGACAGATCGGCGGCGAGGACCTCCCACACCATAGTAGGTTCAAACCACACATCCGGTGCGTTGGCATTCGATTGTGTATAGGAGTAGTAGGACCGCGGCTGAGCAGTAGTTGTTTCGGATAGCTTCTGGTACAGCGTATCGAGCATCTCTTCGGAAAACCCTGTGCCAATCTTGCATATAGTCTCGTATTCTAATCAAGTCAATCGTCATCCTCCCATACTCAAATGTATTTGATTTCACCGACCTTGCGAATCCGGATTATAGCACGCGAGCAAAAACGCTCCATACCAATTTGTCCGCTTCCCACGTCCATAAAATGCTCCAATAACTACCAAATCCAGCGAATCACCCACTCCTGTGAGATAGTCCTTCTTAAGTTTCAACCAATTTCGACTTCTCTTGCTTGGCTCATATCCACTTTCGTCGCCATTAAGCATCTTAATCATCAGCCCCTCGCAGCTGTCTTTGACGCTTTGGTCTAAGAATTCTTGGATTTCATCAACGTTTATGCCATCCATATACTTGGCAAATGCAAATTCGCCTTCGACTTCATTGAAGGACTCGTGAAGAAGCTTGCGTCGCTCAGAGAGTGGTGTTTGCAGTAAACTCTGAACGCGATCAGTCAGTCTCGTCGTACTTCCGCAACGAAATCCTTTTACATACCTTTCCGTTCGCATAGAGCATATCAAACGCAAATATACAAACTCGAACTTTGATATCGCCTTCCTGCACATCCTTTCGCTTTCGCGTGGATAGTACTTGGAAAGGTAAAATCTTCTTAGCGTCTCTATCCCATGCCACAGCTTCACAATCTAAAACAAAGCTCTTCGTCTCAGGTTTTATAAATCTCTCGATCGCCGACACAATGTCGGGATACTTGGCAGACATGTCTTCCGAATTGCGGGAATACACGTGAGACTTGCCGTTCCCTAGAAAATGAATCTGGGCTCGCTCGCCATCATATTTGTATTCGCAAGTATATTTCTGATCTTGGAATCGATCAAGGACTTCAGTGATTGATTTCGTAGGTTTGGCTAGCATAGGCTTGAGTGGAACGCCTGGTGTCAATGCGCAGCTATCGCGCAAATTCATGATGCCGTTCTTCACCATTGAGGGAATAATCATGTCGTATGTCGGCATTTCACTAGTTTTATCAACACATGTTCTCACTGATCCACATGCTATTATGACCTTACCTGTAAACAGCTCGCAAAATCTCTTCAGCATTGACCACATTCGTTGGACTGGGCGATTTCCCTTTCTTCTGTGCTTCCCATGCGACAGCCGCCTGCGCTAAACTACTGAGCACAGTCTTCTCTGCCAAATGTATCCTCAACTTCCCCTCCAAGCTACGCACGAGGTACTTCGCTTCATTTCCCTGACACGCCGACAACATCTTATTGATTATACCGACCTTCCGAGACTGGCTCTGTGATCCGGTAATCATCGCGATATCCTTGAGATTCTTGAAGACGCCCTCGACGGTGAGCGGTTTCGGTTTAAACATCGTCGGTTGGTTCATTCGTGAATTTTGTGCGACGGTGCCCAGGTCTCCGGTTTTTTGATAGTCGGCTTTGATTTGAGCTTGAGATCGGCCGGTGCATTCTCCAATCGCTTTCATCAAAATAGATTCTCCGAGCCCGATTTCGAGGCCCTCGTAGTCTGGAGATAGGCGATTTATAAACAAATACACGACTTGGAGGAGTGAATCGGGAGTGAGAGTAAGTACTTCCTGGAAAAAGGCGGCGCAGTAGGATATAATTTCAAGACGCTTGGTTGTCGCTTCAATTTTCTCAAATGTGGTGCATAAAGCAGCGTAAGGCACTGGCGAACCTGGCGGCCATTTCGATTTTTTGGAGAATTCTTTCTTAGCAAGTGGCCTGTACATACGTTAGCATATCCCAGTCTGGGAGAGCGGATATGACTTACAATTCCTCTTTGATTTCGTCTTCGCGAAGTACAGGCTCTTCGTCACTGGCCTCGGCCTCCACAGACTCGCCAGACGAAGATACTTCCGTTTTAGTAGCTTCGTCACGATTCATCTCTCCGTCTTCTTCATCATTATTCTGCTCCGAGAGAGCTTTGCCGTCCGCACCACTGCCGGTGTTCCCTCGGTTCTTCTTTGGCAACCCACCGTTCTCCGCTTCACTACCACTCCCACTCCGACTCCCACTCCGCTTCCTTCTCTTCGTCCCCTTCAACTCCTGACTTCCACGCGTCCTCGAAATCGGCGACGACGGCGGCGAGCCGTTAACGACTTTCTGTCCCGGGGACGAACTCAAACCGTTGTCCTTTCCGTCCGAATCTGGTGTAGAAGAAACTTCATTCTTGTAAACTTTCACTTCTGCGCTGTCATTCTCATCTCTTCTATGCTCAGGGCGCGTTGATGTAGTTGGGTGATCATTAGATCCCATCAAAGTTGCTTGGCGTTTGGCCTTCGAACCAGCCGGACGCGCAAAAAAGCGTCTACATTTGTCAGCGCTAAGTACTGAAAATTACGATCACTGTAATCACTTGAATGAGAAATAGGGTACCAACGTCAACGTCTGCTGCGAAGGCTGTACAGGAGCCATGAATCTTACCCTCGACGGTCGGAATATCAATACCCTTGGACTATTTACTACTCGAGTACTTGTAAATGCTCTGACGCGCCAGGGGCTCTTCCAACAGATATACCACAAACGCGTTATAAGCGTTGCCGTGCGTGAGGGCTGATGCCCGTGGCGTAGATGACACACGATTGACTGTAATTGCCAAGTACGTCAGTTGACGGCGAGCGGTGGGTGTAATAAATCCCGATAGTCAGCAAAGCATATAACACAATAAGAATTGCTACTAGAAGAGGGTATAACAAATCTAAAGAGTATGACGAATTAGGTGTATGGTCTCTCAGTCATGAGGGTTGCTTAGACCTGCGCGAGCGTGACGTAAATTTTAGGCACACAACACGAGCGCGTTCACGTGTCACAAGCGCGCGTATCAGTTTTAAACGCGTTCTGCGGCGATGCTCTCCTCGAGCTCCCAATATATACGCCGAATTTTTGATAGCTCTAACTATATGGTGCACGACAGTTTGTACTGATCTGGATGAGCTCCCTGTAGCATTAATTTTTATCCGCTAACCAATGTACTATAACGTGACTGCTTGCTATAACAGAGCACATTTATTGTCAACTATTATGTAACTAACTGCGTCTTGTTATTATCATATATGCTTGTATTAACTTTAAAACTAGATAGTGAAAAGTACGCAGTGTATATCCAAATAACGCGAACGGATTTACATGTGGTATTCGTAGTCTTACATATCTCGACCTAAACTTTATGAAAAAGACTAAGTTTAGACGTCCGAGATCCCTTGTGTACTATGCAGAAAGAATGAAAAAACCCAAACGCACTACATGTATGAAAAAGCCGAAAACCAATATATCCCAATCCAAAAAGTTAGACTACAGAGCTAGGAAATCAAAATTTTCCCATTCTTTGCTCGAGAGAACCTCCTCCCAGGAGCAATTCTTCGTCCAAATCTCTTGCAACACGTCCTTTAGCATGCGCCAGCTGCCACAATGCGTGGCGATAAATAACTTGTCCATTCGTGCAAGTGCAGCAGTCCTGTCTTCCCGCGACTTCAGTTCACAGCCGATGATGAACATCGGCCAGACCATTTGCCGGTCAGGGTCACTTCCAACTTCCATGATTGCGTGCAACTTCTGGAATTCCTCGACTGATTTAGCGATACGACGTCCAGAAGGATCCATACCGGTCGACCGCAGCAAGAAAATCGAGGCTGCCTGCGCCCAACACTGAGTTCCAATCATGTGTTGCACATAGTTGTATGAATCTCTGCCATCCCACTTCGTCAAGCTAGAGTAGTTGCGAATGCGATTCTCTATCTCCGATGAACGGTTCTGGATATCCGCGAAAGACATCGGCTCGGAATTGTACTTGATGTCGTGACGAAGATGGCACGTGTCTGAGATCGCGAGCATGAGCTCATCCGGACATCCCATGATCCCCTCCACACCAGAGTCATCAGTGTTGAGAGGGAAGAAATATGGGCCCGAGAGGTGAGGGGCGCGGTAATCCTTCGCACAAGCCGCAAGAAGAATGTCATACCAAGCAAATATGCGGAAGAGGAACATGCCATTAGACGCAGATAGGACATCCGCAGCCAGGTCGCGATCTTCAATGATTGACGAGAACGCCGCCAGATGGGATCTGACAGTAGCCGACTTGCCAGTATCCATAATCTATATGTATGTTAATTAAATAATGGTATGTACATTCAATGCAGGCCTCATACCTCAAACGTGATTAAGAAGTAAATAACGGTAAGAACAGCAACACCGAGACCACGACCCATCTTTGGCTGATTGCGGATACTAGATATATTTGGTATACCCAAAGCAGTCTGCGTGCTGCTAGATGCCATGCCAGGAGATTGGGCTGTCAATGCATTGGCTGCCGCCCCATTGGGTCCGACGCCAGACACAGCATTCAACACATCACCCAAAAATTTGAGAGTGCGCGAATGATATTCGAGACCAGTAGCATAGTATGATTCGCTTTTGTGACGATTAGACAAGTGCAAGCTAGCCAAGCACAGGAATGACGACAGAGCAAGCTCGTGCGTGCAATACGTGATAGCTAGGCCAGCCAAAGGCGAATTGCTGAGATTGTCTAGTATTGGAGTGAGGTCTGTGAAATAGTATTGCAGTAATTCCTGCTCCTCTGGCTTGATACTCCAGAACATGCCCAGGTCGCGGGTGACAGAAAGCGACTGCTGCTGCTGCAAGTCCATCGCATTTGGAGACGAACCATAAGGATTTTGAATAAGTCTCCCAGCGGTGATCCCCGTGGGCGTAGGCTTTGCTGAATTGATATTGACAATCTCTTCCGGTTCGTCCTTTTCTGTTGGCTCTTGCTTTATATCTTGACAAGCGCTAGCTGGAGTCATCACAGTATCAGGTGTAGCGCCAGGTGAACTATGACTTGTCGCCCGTGAGCTTGGACTTGTAGTAGGCGGTTCTGTCTTGACTTTCTTCGCAGAAGGGTCTTCATCAGAGTTGGTGCGCTTCTTACGAGGTCGTTTAGCACCATCGAAGTTGTTCTGGACAACAAACTTCAGCTCCCTCCCAATCGGCTTGGCCGTCGCATCAGGAGTCTGCGGTGCCGGTTCTCCGGCAGCATCGATCGAAGGGGTTCCAAGATCACGAGCACCGGTAGAGCTTCGAGCAGCAAGAGACTCTTTTAGTCGAGGACGGCGCCTGAAACCGACAACTGGACGCCCTTTCATATCAAAGTGGACACCACTGGCAACATGACGGCTATCGTCCACATCAAAGGATAGTCGCAAGTCGTAACCCTCGCACTGTCGGTTATTCTTAATGCAATTCATACAGAAAGGTTTACCCTCATCACATTTTCTTCTGCGGGCCTTGCACGTCCAACAGCCACTTCGCACGCGAACAATTTTCTGGTTCTGAGGTGGAGGAACGGGTGGAGCACAGGAGGCAATGTTAATAGACGGAGCTTGCTGTAGCGTCGTAGTCATGGTCTGCGGAACTGGCGAACTCGCTTGAACACTGTTGGCAGCGAACAATGGAACCTGGCCAAAAAGGGACTGAGGGAGCTGCGTATTAGACATGGCTGAGGAATATTAGATGTAGAAATCAAGCTGGTGAAATCCCTACGCCAGCACGAGTCGCGACCGTAAAGTACTTCCGCGAGACTTCGCGCGTGCGAGTAGGATAGTCTGAGTATAAACCCGAAAGCACGAGATTAACAAGCGACCAACGTGGCAGTGGGGGTGGAGGGATGTAGAGGAAGTGTGGAAAGTGTGACGGTAGATTTTGTCAGGAAAGGATTTGAAGGTAACTTTTGGAGCCAGAGATCGAGGGAGGATGGTGTCCGCATTGGTGAGCGCATGTCTTGAAATGAAGGTTAGAGTTCCCTGTAGTTGAGCGAAGCTTCGCATTGACTTCGGAAATATTACCAGTAATACTGATAATCGCTCTTAAGAACTATCGATAGACACATTTGCTGATAAACACAAATGCATAAGGTTGTAAGTATGGGGCATAACTAAGCCAACAGTAAGCTAGACTTCAATCCGATAAGCGGACCCGCACATAGAATCGATTGGCCGGTGCGCCGAGCCGCATAGCGAGAGCACCACTCAAGCCAAGTCTGGTCTAGTGCGAGCGAATCACGCTGCAGCCGGCCGCGCGCCGACGCACTGGCCGTAGGCCGCCTTGGCAAACTCATACAGAAACCGAATAAGCACACTTTAACTAATTGGTCTCAGGTCTAACATGGCTTATTTGACACTGCTTGCATGTCTCCACAAAGGGAGACGGAGTCTCAGCGGCCTTAATAGTCTGTGTGCCCGTTAATTCAAGAACTATCAGCGAGGGCATGCGCACACTGGCAAGATGACATTGATTGTAGCGCGGCTTTTGAATAAAATTGGCGATAATGCACGGATCGTTGGCATTGACCGCGGGTAAAAATTATTCACTTCACTTGCTGTGACCACCATCATAAGAAACCCTTATCCGACTGAGTTTTCGTTCCGCTCCGCGCTTCTTTGGTCGCTTCAGCTTCTGCCTGGGCGTAATCATACTTCCAGAACAGCTTGAATCCTCGAGGAAGTCGACGATAGACAGAGTTTCTCGGGATCTTCTTCCCCGTCATCGTATAACTTCCAGCGCTCCCCAAAGGCACTTCATGAGCTTTAATGCGAATTTGCTTGAATGCTATTAATAAAAAGTTATTCTTATGTTGCATTCATCGAATATGTACGCTAAGTTCCTTGGTTGCCCTACAGTCTCGGCTGCAGTAGGTCATTGACTCCTTAATCTTTGTACAATGTGTTTTGGACATGGATACCTAGAAACGTGACTATTTATTCCTTTCGGGATATTCCTTAGCTCTAGACCAAACCATTCGCTTCGCATTCAATGACAAATAGCTTCAAGTCACCTGTAGTTCACAGCTGTACAGAGCCGCACTCAGTTGATATTAATTGGTTTAATGACCTTTTACATATTCTGACTAGCTGCGGCATTACAACGACACTCGTGATACTAATGATCACTTAGCGGATACCTGACGCCTTATACGTGTTAGTATCATTCGTGATCGTGTAGTCTCTGATGTGTCTGCACAGGTGGGCCAAACCTAGAATCCAAAATGGATAAGCTTACGATAATTCACAGTCTACTTGCGCGACGCTCAAGAAATACAGCCTAATGTATCCATGAGTTGAGATCGCCTGGAACCTTTGCGAAAGTGCGAAACTGCAGAGTCTCGTAGTGTATATATGTCATATTTATCCTGCCTCATTTAAAGAGCAGGGATTTACATTCCCATCGTCTTGAATTGAGAGCTTATAATGAAAATATTCTTGCATCTCAATCAGCTATTGACTTGGCCAGTTGCGATTATCTGTTTCCAGACGCGATTTAACTGTGTTCTAGATAATATCTGCACACGGTCATAGCTTAATAGCTCTCGTATTCTCAATGTAAATTGTTCCTTCCTGTTCTTACTTAGCTTTATAGTAGCGACATAAATATACCTCTCGGTTGTGAGCGGTTAAGGTATAGCCGGCGATAGATCATTCAAGTGGCATAGAATGAGTCCCCGATATTAATTGTCATACCCGTAAACTGTGGCCAAGTTTTCGCTGAGCTGCTGTGTCGGAACTTATATCTTGACCAATATTCTGGTGCATTACAGTTGTGAAAATGCAATCGCAACTTCCATCGGATTATGCGTAACAAGCGATCGTAAATAATTGCAAGCAATACTTTTTTTGCAGGTATCTATAGGCGTTAATGGATATCATTGTGACTTGTGCGTTGTTCCAGGCAGTTGATGCGAACAATTATTGGATGGCAACGAAATCTATGAGAGGTAAGACGACACATCTACCACGATTTGCGACCACGAACAAAGTACTTCCCAATCTATTGCACGACCACTGACCATCATATCCCATCGACCTTTTTTGCCATTACTTATTTCAATTTACAATTTCTACATCTTGAATACTATAAAATGTCAAAATATTCGGGGTTTGATGGTGCGTATATGAGCGACAACTCAATCACTGGATAACAACTGATCGACGGACAAATTTACAGAAGACGATTTCTACGACGACGAAGAGGATTATGACCAAGAAGAAGGTACAGTATCAGTTGCGTCTAATGCATTTCCCGAATGTTCTAATTGACGTACAGCCCTAAGTCCAGAGGATCGAAGTGCGTAACTTCAAAACCAACTTAATGAGATCAGATTGAACTCATATATCGACAGAACAAATGGAGGACGCGGTTGTCCAGGTCAAAAGAATATTAAAGGACACAACAGTCACAGAGGCGCAAGTCCGGGACACTGTGTGGAATTACTATTTCGATGTTGATCTGTCAGTTAAGTTCCTCCGAGGTGAGTGCCATTGCCACATTTACTCGACCAATCATGAACGCAGAGGACGCTTATCCGAACTAGATCAACTGAAAAAGCAAGAAAATAAAACAGTGCCTGCAGCAAAACGGGCTGCACCATCAAAAGGTTTGTTAATTTTCTCACATTTTATGTGTCCTTGAGTTTCCTTGGTAGTGGGTTCTAGTTTATAATACGTTGTTTGTACCAAAGCTTTTCGTGAACGGTCACTATTTGCGGATACAGTTACCTGCAGGTGGGGGACGGGTCATTGCTTCAGCGAGAATCTCCGTCTTTCAACACAAAAGTCGTCCTCGATATCACAACAGAGAGTACCGCTGGGTTCGAGTTCTCAGTATGGCGTATCGGTCTTTGATGGAATTCCGTGGAGGCTTCCTATGTCGATGAACACGGATATTACGTATTGCGGCCGCCCGACGCCTAGGATGGGATTACTCGGTGGATCATCAAAGTTGGCGGCACTTGCCAAAGCACGATCAGTGAAACGGCAACAAGAGAGGGAGCAACACCAAGAACAGCAGAATCAGCCCATGGAAGATGTGCGGCTAGCAATGCCGTCGATACCGTCAACGGTCTCGCCATCTGGGTCGTCACTCGATCTCGACACAGGTGTGCTGTCATCGCGGTCCGAGAGCGGAGCATCAGTCTCAAAGCGACTGACCAGTCTCCTAGCCGAACGCAGTCGCGATCGTGGACGCACGTCTTCCCGTGCAATATCACCCGAGAAGCAGTCCTACCTCCGCCGTACAGGCAGCCACTCTCCGTCCATATCGTCACATTCGCCGATAAATTCTGACCTGTCCTCGGCCTCAGCGGTGTTCTCCGAAAATATACCTTCAAGCTTTGCGACGTCGTTATGTCACTCGTCCTTCGCTCCATCGGCATCTTCGTCCGCTACATCTCCGTCGTCCTTTCCTGGCGGGTTGCGTGGGGATGCCGGTGGAAGGACGCATAAGGGGATGAGTGCGGATGAGATTTGGAAGCTGATTACTAACAAACCCTTCTTTTACCTACCAGTCACCGAAAGACAAGCTGAAGAAATTACAAAGAATTTTGATAAGCCGAGTCCTGATGATATCATCAAAGAGACACAGGCAACGAAGGGAGGCACTGCCAGTACGTAGCGACCGTTTACATGGCCGGTTCACTGACCAAACTAAAACTATACTTAGACGCCACGGCCTCGAAGAAAGTTCAACCTCAGAAAGGGAGCAATCGAGCTGGGCTCGAGAGAGATATAATGTCGTTGTCCATACATGATCCCACAGTTAAGGTCCCTCAACCGAAACAAAAGATCAACGTCTTCGAAAAGTTCACATCCTCACACAGAAAGGCGCACATCAACTTTGTCGTTGTAGGACACGTCGACGCTGGCAAGAGTACACTTATGGGACGCTTGTTGTACGAAGTGGGAGCTATAGACGAGCGCACTATACAGAAATACAAACGAGATGCGAATAATATTGGTAAAGGCTCATTCGCGTTTGCCTGGGTCTTGGACCAGAGTGAGGAAGAGCGTGAGCGCGGTGTGACAATGGATGTGGCAATGAATTCGTTTGAGTCGTCAAAAGTCGCTTTTACGATTCTGGATGCACCCGGACATAAGGATTTTGTGCCGAATATGATTGCCGGAGCATCAGAGGCAGATTTCGCTGTACTGGTGATTGATTCATCACCGAACGCGTTCGAGGCAGGATTTATCCAGTCAGGACAGACAAAGGAGCATGCGCTACTCGTGCGCAGCCTCGGTGTGCAGAGAATTATTGTCGCTGTTAACAAGCTTGACAATGCGAAATGGTCCGAATTCCGGTTTGATGAAGTAAAGGAGACGTTACTGGCTTTCCTTAGCGCAGCTGGCTTCTCGGAATCGCAGACCACTTTTGTTCCGTGTAGTGGATTATCTGGTGATAATATCGTCAAAAGATCTACTCGTCCAGAATTGAGCTGGTACAACGACCGCAGTTTGCTAGAAGAGCTCGAGAACCTGACAACTGTTGAACGCGACATCGGTGCTCCACTTCAATTGTCGATCACGGATGTATTCAAAGGAGGCAACTCTTCGAGCGCTATCAGCATCACTGGACGCATCAACGCGGGAAATATTCAGGTTGGAGAAACAGTGCTCGCTGTCCCCAGCAATGAGACGGCTACGATTAAATCTATTACGATCGCCGACCAGCAAAACGACTGGGCAGTCGCGGGCGACAATGTTCAGATCGCATTAAGTAACATCGACATTGTGCATCTTCGTGCCGGAGATATACTGTGCAAGTCATCGAATCCTGTACGGTGCGCCAAGTCATTTTCGGCGAGGATTATTGTTTTCCAGTTGCGAATTCCGTTGATTAAAGGCTCAAATATTTTGATTTATCGCGGTCGTACAACCGAGGCGGCTAAGATTTCGAGATTGACTGCTGTGGTGGATAAGAGCACTGGAAAGATTACGAAGAACAAGCCGCGTCATTTGATTAGTGGGCAGACCGCGATCGTGGAGTTGGAGGTCATGGGTTCTAGCTTCCCGATGGAAACATTCAAATCTAGTAAGGATCTGGGAAGAATCGTGTTGCGGCAGGATGGAATCACCGTTGCTGCGGGAATAGTTGAGGAGATCCTGTCCGTGAAACATGACGCTACGAGGGATTGAGATATCATTACTATATGTTGTAAATATTTCTATGGTTCATATTGTACATATTTAGACAAATGCGTTTTAATTAGTGCGTTCTACTAATTCGTCACAATTTTTCGTACTGGTTCCAAAATGGATCGGTTTTTATCATGGCGACCTTCTCTCGTCGAATAACAGGTCTGCCATTTTCTAGGTCTATGTACGACAGCTCAGTTATGCCTAGTTTCTCAATTTGCTTGAGGGCCTTGTGGAAGTTTATACCGATCTGCGCGATGCCGTGGCTGTCGTCTGACAGGCAGAACTGGCCGCCTTTGTCTAATACCATCTGCTAGAATTAGCATGTCGAGTGACGTTCTCAGCATCGTACGATAATTTACCTTGCAGATGTCAGCTCTGGGATATGGCTCACTCCATCCTTTTCTGATCGCAGCTGAATTGAGCTCAATTAACCCGCCGTATCCAATAATAAACTCCAGATTCCGCTCGACCCGTTCCAGTACTTCTGGCCACTGTGTAATAGTTGTTTCGGAATCTTGCACGGAGAACAGTCGTATTAGATCAAAATGTCCCACAATCGGCGGTTTCAAATCGACAAGCATGTCATACTGCTCGTCAAAATACTCCGCATACAGGTCTCGAGGAGTGCCAGCTCCGCATTTCCGCATGGCAAGTTCCCAAGTCGCTACGTCGAAATCGATGGGGATTTCCTTGACATGGTGGACTGAGCCGACAAACATGTCGAAATTATATCTGCTTCTGAGGTTGGCGATTAGGGATTTGAAATCCGGGCGGATGTAATCCGTTTCGCAACCTACTAGTAGGGTGATTTGGTCAGCGTATTGTGATTGTAGACGCCTAGCATGGTGGTAGAATTTGTCAAAATTGGACTCGAGATCGGATATCTGAAGATGTTTCTACAACATGGGATTAGAATCGTGCGCGTGAGAAGAAATGTAACGAGATAGGAGAATTACTTCTTCCGGATACAGATCAGCTAGGTTGTTGCGAGGAATATGTTCTGTCAGGCAGTAACTTTTAAACCCCCGTGCGATGGCTTCCTTGACTATATCGTCTAAGTGATCGTTTGCGTGGAGAATATAATCTCCGCTGTGTGAATGATGGGACCGCATCGATTCCTTATGAATATATGTAGTCTCTAGACTGCCGAGATGATAAAACATGTTACCCGGACTATATCGTCGCGCAAAACAGCGCAGATATGCCGTAGGTGCTAGGTAACTGTTACCCTCCTGAATGTGAGTTCAGGGTTTTTGAAGTGGCTTAAAAAGCAATGTCGCGAACTTTATTCGCGATGCGATGCGAAGCGTCGCATCCTCGGGGTAGCCTCGGACAGTTTGGAAAGGTATTAGGTGTGGTTTCATCTCTTAGGTCGCGGAATGCGCTCTTCAAGGCTGGCAAAGGTCGAGTCCTGTTCCATTTTCAATTATTTCTATGATGTCACGTAAACCGCAAAAACTGGCGCCGAGCCTATGTGATTGCTATATTGTAGATGTCGATCTCGTTTCTGTACCATAGTCTATTTACTTGCATTATTTGTTTATATAACATGTACATGTTAACGGTACATACTATTCTCCGAGGTAGTGGAATTGGCCCATGTCGTCTTAACTCTCGTCGAAGTCAATTAAACTCTGCAGATTTATGAGTCGACCAACGACGAACCGTGGTCGAAGCTTCGAAGACTAACGTAACGCATTCGACACCAACTGAATAGAAGTCGCTAGCGCGAACCCTACCGGGGCAAATCCGGAAGGACCCTCGGATGGAAGGATTGATTACGGCGTACCGTCGGAGTCCGGAGGGTATCCGGTGGAAGCTCAAGGCCTGAGCCACAGCATCCAGCACCAAATGTATACTCGCTTAACGCCATCGGCCTCTGGGCAGAAATAATGTATTACAAACTGGCGTGTACGTATCGCACTGGAATGTGTATTTGTGTAGGAGACTGGGGGGTTCGGACGCTAGAATTAACGCAGGTAGCGCTTGGAGTGGGGCGTAGCCGATGCAACCGGGGAAGAGAGGGCGTTCTAAGCGTTAAACGACTGCCACGTGCGGCGGCCCGGCGGCCAACCGTGTGGGGGGGACTTTACTTTGGTATGTGGAACGAACATCAGCGATATCACTAGCGACGCAACGTGCAGTCTCTTCCACGCAGAGAGAATGTTGTGTCGACGGTATCATAGAGTGGATGCTTTGCTAAGTTGAGGATGATGGGACATTTGCCGCAGTCAGATTTGATGTCTGTGGTGCCCGGGCCAGGGCCAGGGGACGATGTGCAGTAGTACAGGCATTAGTGTGGCGCCAGGCGCTGTCATAGGCGCGTGTACATCAGGTTGCCTTTGTGCGGAGCGAACGTTACAGCTTGTCCGCCATACCGCACTGAGCCTAATTTGATAGTTGCGTTTTCGTAGTTGCCGTGTTCCAAGGCGCGCTCCTTCAGGGTCCCCCCACTGTCGGAGATCCGGACCGCGCTTTGAAGGTTTCTTTCGCGGTTACAAAACAAAACGTGACGGTAGTTTAGCTAAGGCGCCAGCTTAAAGTGGTCAGCGCGGAGTGACAATCGTATTGTCACAAGTGTGAAGGGTTAGGGCATTGCGGCTGAGCCGCGCTGCCAAATTAACAAGTCAAGCTCCAGCGGGAGAATTGACTCCGTCTTACTGGGACTCCCCACGCTGTCGACTAATTATTCCCCCCCCCCCCCCCCCCAAATCGTGGGAACTCCGGCTCCCCGGCCTCGTAATTTCCGTACACTCCATCTCGCGTGCGCCTCGCGCGTCTTCACGGCCTTGGCTATATCTGTCGTGCTCGTCGCCATCTCTTCCAACATCTTTGATCTCGACTTGATCTGAATACAGCTCAAGCAGCACTCTATTCAGATATTTAACTCACCTTAGTATTCCAAGTGACCATTCACCGTACGACACTGCGAGAGTTGCGAGCAACATTCGTAACCTCCTGCCAGATCTTCTGTCGCCAGTGATTCCCCATGGCTCCCTCTGACGGCGATGCGATCGCATCTGCCGCCGTTACCTTATCCGCCTCGCGTTCAACTTCTGTTTCATCTTACGATTCGGCCCATTCGTCTGAAGTCGAGATAATATCGGACAACATATATGCACAATATTCTGACGAACCGCCATTATTGTTTGTTCGTGCGCTCTACAACTACACGTCCGACGAGCCGAACTCACTCTCATTCAAGAAGGGGGACGTGATATCAGTTTGCTTACAACTTGACACGGGCTGGTGGGATGGCCAGCTCGGCGAAGACAGAGGTTGGTTTCCCAGCAACTACTGCGAGGCCATAGATGTGCACGACATAAGTGAGGAAATTATTGCGTCCTGTCGCTACGACGAACCTGTTGACGAGGATGAGTACGAAGACGACGATGAGGAAGGACAACAATCACCACGCACTATTAGTCTCTCTAACGCTGATCAAGTTTTGGATTCAGATGCTCGACGGTCGAGACCACCAACATTGGCTCAAACACAATGTATGCCTAGTGTGACCATCGCGTCGCCGGCGTTGCTCTCATCACAAGTATGGCTATCTAGGCTGTTCGTTATGTCATACTGCGACTAACAATTATCCAGCACTCCTCAGCTGACACGGTATTGCCCCGAGCCTCGATCGCTAGTCTGACGCTTTCAGAACTCCGCCCCGGATTAACATGGGACGATATACAGGCTGCCGTTATATCCACAGTCGAGCGACTTCTAGAAGCTCTTCGATCCTACCAAAAGTCCAATTATCGTGACCGTGTCGACGATTTATTAGATTGTCTTTCAGCCGTAATGACTGGCGCCGGATTTCCGGGATTCGCTGTCGGCCCAGCAGACACACAGTATCATCATGCGTATCGACAGCTCATGGCTGCTCTTGGTCGACTAGAACTTTCAGCCGAGCTAGCGTCGGCAACGGATTCCACGCAAAGCGATCATGAATGTGAAGCTGAATGTGAACGAATATTGGCTGCCACGGCACGATTTGTATTAGTGGCCCGACACGATCGACCGGAGCCGGTGACAAGGCTTTTGCCCGGATTTGTCGATAAAGCTAATGTCGGCGGCAACTGGACTGGCAATGGAGTGCTCTCGTCAGCCTCTTCCCTCTCGCCACTCTCGTCTACTTCGAACTCCTCGTTCGACAATTTCTGGGGCTGCCAACGCAATCGCGAAAATTCAACCGTATCGTTAATGTCGTTGGATGACCAGTTTCTCGATTATGCAGAAAACGAGCGCTCCACTATCACCAACGTCGCACGAGATATACTTCGATTTTTGGAGCAACCGTACGCGAAGTCATCCGATGAAGATATACTGATGGAGAAGGCGTTACGGACCATGGACCTCGTACGGACGTTTCTGGCATTCCTGGAATCGATCGACCTGACACCGCTCTCAAAACCAGTGTCACTGACTGTTAGCAACTTTCGTGCTCAAAAGCAAAATTTGTATGATGCCATGGCCGGATTTGTTCTCGAGACCCAGAATATCACATTGCTCACCGATCCTGCACCATCGCTGACGCGACTCCAGGGCCTTCGCAACGCCGTCAAGGAAGTTGATGCGTCGGTGCAGGCGATGATGTTGGTCATTCAATTACTTGTTCAAGAAAAAGAGCTCAGGGATCTCAAGGGCCCCAATGCTATACTTCCACAGCAAGCTCTTCACGGTCAGCAGCGGTCGAGCATCAAGGCCCCGCAACCCGAGACGTCGTACTTTGCTTTCCTTGGCGAGGATGAACGAGATCAGACGACTCTTGATCCTATTCCGTCTGGTAGCGTCAGTAGTGGCGCAAACAAGAGCGGCATGAAGGTCAGGCAATTCTTTGGCCACGAGCCGCCTTATGGGAGTGTTGCGTCCGCTCGGGATGGGCGAGACGTGACGCCGTGGTATTTAGAAAATGAACACGAAGATGAGCTGGTCTATGACGCCAAGGGCAGCGTCAAGGGTGGTGCTCTGGTCGCACTTATAGAGCGGCTGACAAGACACGACTTCTTGGATACGTCATTTAACACGACGTTCTTGCTCACGTACCGAAGTTTCACAACATCTCGCACGTTCTTTGAAATGCTTATTGCCCGATTCACAATTCAACCGCCCGATGGACTATCTGACGAAGAGTTTGAGGAATGGCTTGATCGCAAGCAAAAGCCAATACGTCTACGTGTTTTCAACATCCTCAAGATCTGGTTGGAGCAGTACTGGGATGATCCATTAGATGAATCAGACGCGGATGCCGCTATGTCCCGTGATATTCTTTCGTCATTAGCGGCATTTGCAGTGCAGCTCATACAGCAAGTTTTTCCAGGAGCTGGTGCGCTCACAAAGATCGTTCGCCAAAGGCAACAAGGCCACGAGGTATCGAAACGCCTGATTCTCAATCTTGGTGGATCAGTTCCACTGCCTATCCTACCAAAGCGCGGTTTGAAGAAACTGAAGTTCACATATATCGACGCTCTCGAGTTTGCTCGGCAGCTCACAATCATAGAGTCGCGGCTGTACAACCGGATTAGACCGTTAGAGTGCCTTAACCGAGCATGGAGCGCCAAGCGTAATAGTTCTGTAAGCTCGAATGGATCGAGCAACGGAGCTGCACCGGCGGAGAATATCAAGTCTCTAATTATATATTCCAATCAGCTAACGAATTGGACGGCTCAGGCTGCACTGACACAGACTGATTTGAAGAAGCGTGTCAATGTTATCAAACACCTCATATCTGTCGCGGAGGTAAGTGCGCCCATCTATTTATTTATTTATTTATTTATTTATTTATTTATTTATTTATTTATTTATTCCTTTTACTTTGATCCTAACTGCGGCTTAGAAATGCCGACAACTTAACAACTTCTCGTCCATGACTGCTATCATCTCTGCTTTATATTCAGCCACTATTCACCGACTCAACCGCACTTGGGAGCAAGTCCCTCACAGATCACAAGTCATGTTGGACAACATGAACCGTCTAATGAATTCAAGTCGAAACTTTGGAGAATATCGTGCAATGCTGCATTTAGTCAACCCTCCATGCGTTCCTTTCTTCGGCGTGTACCTCACCGACCTGACGTTCATCGAAGACGGAAATACCGATATGCTCCTTAACCAGGCTAGTGACGCACAAATGATCAATTTCTCTAAGCGTGCCAAGTCCGCCGAAGTCATCCGCGAGATTCAGCAGTACCAATCAGTTCCTTACGCTTTGGCACCGGTTCCAGAGCTACAAGAAATGATAAAAGATGGTCTCGCGAACGCGCCGCCTATCGAGACTTTGTACGATATGTCGTTGAGCATCGAGCCTCGTGAACGGGGCGACGATGACAAGATTTCAAGGTTATTGCAGGATAGCGGGTTCCTATGAATACGATAGTTTACGAGATTGTGATGCAGTTTTTCGCATGACATTTGATATTTACTGTTGCCGTTGCATTTGTTTGTTGGAGTCCGAGGGTACTTCTTTTTTTGAGGGTGTTTACGGTTAATTGAAGGTTGTTTTAGGATTATATGATGTGCATATACCGTGTTGGTTATATTAAATAAAAGTTTTGATATAATATCTGTTTTATCTAGGCAATGGCGCCTGTTCAAGTCGCGACAAACCGTCATGATAGTACTGTAGACATTTTTTTGCATTGCCCAGCACTCGAGACGTGCGGCTCACAGGAAGACTATAGTTCCCTATGACGCACCTCAATCTTCTTCAGCTCTTCCGCTCTTTCGCTATTTGGACATTTGACTTGACATAGTCTCAGGCAAGCGACAATCTGGTAACAATGAGTGGGACACAGGACCTACGCGATATTCTCTCGAGCCTGAAATCTCACGATCCGACGTCGCAGTCCAAAGCGCAGGCCGTCCTGCAATTCGCCTCACTCCTCCAGAACGAAGCTAGCAGTGACGCGGCACGACGTGAGCTGGAGGTATATCTTCATGACCTTCTCAAGTCTAAATCTACATATGCATTGGCGTTTGCAATAATGACATCGCTGTTCCACATTAACGTTGGGATCGCGAGTGAGATATTCATGAGCTCGTCACGTCAGGTTAATGAGTTTATGTCCGGGGATATGCTAGGAGATATCGATGTCACTGAATGGTTTCTAGAGATGCTCTCTGCTGCGTGTGCAGATAAGCTGTGCCGTGCGGAGGTGGACTCTAAGTACCGGGTGGTAATAGACAGGGCTGTTAAAAATAATCACGGCAGCCAGAGCTCGAAGGCGCTTGCGGCTTCGATTCTTGTGAAGTTGGCGGCGACACCGAAACCGCCGCCGGTACAAGGTTCAGCCACGACTGTGCCTGATGGAGCAGGTGTGGATGTGGATGCCTTGGCAGCTATGCTACGTGCAATTGTGGTCGACAAGCGAGATGATAGTGCTACTTTCGCGAATGCGTTGGAGGGACTTACGTATTCCAGTCTTAACGTGTCAGTTAAGGAGATGCTGGCGCGCGACAAGGATTGCCTAAAGGTGCTACTGGACGTACTGAAAGAGAGAGTACCTAGTATTGCGCCGCCGTCTGTTATCTATGGCGTGCTGACAATCCTGTCAAACCTGACCGCCTATCCAGCGTTGCAAACAAAAGAGGGAACACAGATCAAGAAATTAAGGTCCTATGCGAATGCTGGGAAAGAGGCTAATGACACTGAAGAGAAGCCGGAAGCAATTACAAGGCGATGCAAAGTGTTGCTTGATATGAATGTCATATCGTCGCTTGCGCTATGCGCGCCGTCTGCCACGATTAACGGCCAGATTGGTATTGGAGCAATATTAAAAGCTCTCGCCACGGAAAAGAAGCACCGAGCGCTTATCGTACAGCAAGGCGGAATTTCCGTTATCCTCGCCGTCCTTCAACCAAAGGCGCCCCCAACATCGTCAACGTTCACCGTCAATACACCAAGTACGACCAACACCGCCGCCATTTCGGCACTGTCGAAACTGCTCATATCAGTCAATCCCTCGCATGCGTTTTCATCTCGACATTCACCGGCCGTCGCTGTTCGTCCACTGTTATCCCAGATCGACGCGAATCTGGAAGAAGTCACATTATTGGATGAATTTGAGTCATTGCTCGCGCTTACAAACCTTGCGTCAATGGACGCCAAAGGCATATCAGAAAATATCGTCTCCCAGGGATGGTCTAAAATCGAGAACCTAATGTTAGCCGATAACCCCATCATCCAACGCGCAGCGACAGAATTGGTGTGTAATCTAGTTGCTACCGCAGCTGGTGCGGCGAAGTATCTAGACAGAGACGATAAAGCTTACAAGAATCGATTACGTGTGTTGGTAGCGCTTATGGATGCCGAGGATTTAAAGACACGTAGCGCGGCATCTGGTGCTCTGGCGATCTTGTCGGAATGGGGACCTGCGGGTGATGTATTGGCGCAGGACGAAAGGAGCTTAAAAGGCATTTTAAGGGTACTTGCGGAGGAGGAGGACGAGGGAATACTACTTCGTGGAGCAGTGTCTTTGAATAACATATTATGTGGCGCGAATCCTGAACTAGATGCGACACACGAGATAGCGAAATTGGGTGGATTGGATGCTATTAGGAAGGCATTGGATAGAGGGCCAGCGGATCCGCAGCTCGCAGACTTGCTCCGTGATTCGACGGCGAGAATTAAGTCACCAAGGCAGAATGAGACGTGAATCATAAAACAGTACAATTTTGTATATAGTCTGTATCATACGAAACGATTGGGAATAAAATTGGGCATTTAACGTTGCTCTTACTTTCTCCACGAACTAGGGAGCTAGCTAAAGTAGCACGGTAAGCCATAAGATGCAAGTTGACGCGGCACTGGAGCCTTGCACTTCATCTCATGGGAAATCTCACATCATTGTGATAGCCGTAATCGTATAGGAGACTATAAAGCGAATAAACATTTATTCTACAACTCGCGCCAAAAATTAATTTACATGCAACTTAGTTTGATATTGGCATCGTCACCACTTACCCGGCTTGCGCGTTGTCACGGGACGGTCATATTGTAAACAAACCAATGTAACGCAGCTCAAATTGACACAACAAATGGACCTAGGGTTACAAGACGTGACTGAAGCCCATCCATAATTCATCAAGATATCCTCACATACCATAATATATGGCTACTGCTGGCGTATATTGGCTATTGACACACCCTTGGTTCAGCAATTATAATTACCGTCAGTCTTAAAAGTGACGACCAAACGTCTCAGAGCTCTGGATGGCAGAGCGACCAATAAACATTCCCCATCGACGCGACCGCAATGCCTTTGGAGGAACGCGTCATTGAGGACTCTGAGGAAGATTACGACCATTTTTCGGATAGCGATAGTAGCCAAGGGTGGAATCATTCTGAATATCTCAGACTAGCTCGGGAACAGATGAAAGATGAACTGCGGCAGCGACGTTCGAAAGGCCGGTCAGAGCACACTGCAGATGAACGTAGCATTCCAAACAGTAATGGTATCTGCTACTTTAGACCGGACTTTTTGTTAATGTTGCAATGGATTAACTGGCTATAGAACAATTACGAAGAGAAATTAATGACGCGCAAGAAGATCTGCAGAGAGCGTACTCCCATTTACGAAAAGCGACCATAGCACCTGCTTTAGATGACATTTCCACCGAACACAGTATATGGGGAGAAGTCAACATATCGTTAACATACCCAGAGTCACTGGAACTACCGCCATCGTATTCTGATGTACCAGCATCGAATGATTGTGTTGTCTTTACACATTCAACGGCATCACAAGACAACAAAGAAGCTCTCTCCATCTCGGCTAGACAAGGTCAGTGTGGCAAGTTATTCAACGTTTTCAGTGACCGCGAATCTACTGCAGATAGCGATGAAGGAGATATCGAGAAAGAATTGGCCGACACAGGCGTCATAGACGCAGCATATATTACTGAGAAGCCCCGCATGCTTCCGCCTCCCAATCCCTCCGAAGGATACTTATCGTCTCCACGAACAAACGGAAAGGAAAACATCAGACATGATTATAAAGATAGTGCAGTCAATCAGGACACTGCCAGTCCAGCATCTCAACGGTCGCCAAATCGAACGTTCACAAGAAAGAAACAATCAGAAGTTGCAGATGATGTGATATTATTCCCACCCTTCCCAGTGAGTTCATCATTAGCAGAGACAGTCATTATTTCGAGCAGCATGCCAACTGACATGCACGACGATCATGATGCCGCTCCCATAGAGATTCAAGAACCGCTAACAAAGTCGCCATTCGCGGTGGACAAGAAACGAAAGCAGCTTGTCGAGCAAAGGACAGATCATGAGATCAAGACTGGTGCGAAGAAGCCGAAGGTCCAAACAGGAGAAACTACGATATATGAGGATGTTGAACAGAGACATGCTCCGACAACCTCACGATTATCTGCGACAAAGGATGAGGTCACCGATAATTTCGAAGTCAACACGGCAGATCTAATTGTGAGGCATGATGTAGAGCAGGGAATCGGACATAGTCGGCCGAAGGCCGAACAAACGAAGCAGATGATGGCCATAAAGGGCAAGCCCGGACCCGTCTTATTCAAACAACCAGCATTCAGAGTGGGCTTATCTAAAAGAGACCGGGTGGACTCGTTACATGCATATCTTAGACGATAACGCGTATTTAATTATTTGCATTCTGCTATTGTACAATGGTGGTATAGGCGCTGGTGCTGTATGCTTACATCCACGATGAATACGAGCCATCATGTAAACCCAAACAAAATAATACGCCATTTCAAATGCACACATAACTTCAACGCTTGACTGCCACTACATTCTTTATGAACGCCGAATCTGCCACTTGACGTCGGTGATCATAACTTCCTCGCCGGCCTTTTCATCGTAATCGAACCATTCACCCTGACTTAAATCGACTTCTTCAAATATAGCTCCGTTTGCCTCACTCTTACAAGTCCATGGCCCCTCAACTTTGAATTCCGTAAATTCTAGCCCACGAATCTCGAATTCAACTACATTCTTCCATTTCGCTGAATCTTCAATTGTATATGGAGTTGGTTTACCCTTGAATGATGCTGAACTTTCACGTCTACATGAGCGACACCGCCAAACAAAATTTGCTTCACCACGACTACCAGAAAGATCATGCATTTCGTAAGCTGTCAGATCGACAAAGTTGGGATGTGTTTCGCGGCACGATGTACATTGCACTTTGAATGAATAGATGTACGGAGCATCTGGGGAATCGACAGGCAGGAGATCGGTAACACCCGTAAGTTCTGCAGAGATGGCTAGTGCAAGGGGCATCTGTGCAATATGTAATTGGACTGGCTGTATTTCAGACGTGTTGCTAGTCTTCGAAGAGGTTGTCCTAGTGCACGTTCACTAAAATGTCAAATATGTGCGTTCGTGAGTCGCTTAACTTGGACAACAGAAAGGGTCTTGTACTGTTTACGACGGTCTCTAAATTGTAATTTTCTCGTCAGGCCGTCTCAAAGTTCGATGAACAGGTACCACAACCTCAAATCGTGAGACACGACAGCTCTCTTACACTGGATGACTTCTTTGGATTTGCCATTGTCGATAAGAATTTAAAGAATTTAAATATCTAGGGGAAGCAAGGCATTGGTAATGCCCCCGTGACCGTTCTCATATGCCGCCGGCTTATTCTAACCATGCATGGCCATTCACGCGACGCAATGCATTATCTGCACAGTCAACGGATGTGTCTATTCCGCGGATGCGATTGTCGATCCGGAAGCTGGTGTACCGGTTCAATATACTATCCCTGATGCTAGTGTTGATGAAGTCGGTTAGGGCACCTAAGAATGAGAGGACCAGTAAATCAATCAAGGAGGCTAGACGGGCGTTATTTATGAAATATAACGCGACAAAGGCAACTCTTTTCGTGGAAGATGAGGAGAGACGACTCCAAATGGAGAAAGAACATCAAGCGAGGTTTGAGACGTTTCGGCGGACCGTGCGGCTATCTAAAGTCGAATTGAAGATCTATAATACATTGATATCTATGGGTGTCAATATGCTTGCAATTGACATAAAGACAATGCCAATGAACAGTGTGGACCTAGCCATGATGATTGTGAGATTGCCCGAATCAGTGGAGCGATTAAATTCTATGGAAGAGGATGATTTAGGGCGATTCTCCATCTCGATGCCTCAACGACCTGTGTATAGGCATTTCGAGTCGAAGCGATTAAACACAACCATATCTGCTATTTTGAATTCACGGGATGATCCATTGGTGTTAGAAAAGCTCAGCGATCTACTAGTTTGTTCGTCGGTTCTTCCAGATCAGGCATCGTTCGACACAATGATTCGAGGTTTAGCAGTAAAACAGCACCAAGGAGTAGCAGCTTTAATGGTTGTTGATTCACTCCTACAATCTGGATTAGAACCTTCTACGCACACATTGGTCAACATAGTTCGGGTAGGCGTCGAACTAAGAGACGCCAACATTTTGCGGTTCATGATTGCTCTGCTGGATAAAGTGGAGTCAAATACTAGCAATGGCAAACTCATCCACCAATACTTTCTCCATACGAAGGTAGTCGAAGCGTTGATGACGGCATGCATAAAGCTGAAGGAACCGCAAATATATGCTATGTTTAGGCAAGTGTTCATCAAAAGAAAAATTCATCCTACGTTGTCTATGCTCATAATGGAAATTCGCTTTGGGTTTTTGACAAATAACGATCATATCGCGACTGATGCGTGGAGGGTGTTAAAGCATATGGATGAGTCTGGTGTTGCGAAATTGACTCTAAAGCCTTGTCTATGGATGGCGAAGCATGCAGAGCGCACTGGCAATATTGAAGTTATTCGCGACATTGTGGATATTGCTAGTAAGAACAATATTCTGCACCAGTTGAAATTAGAGGTAAGCGTTCTTGTTGGATGTCATGTACTTGTTAGATGTAGGACTAACAATAGTAGTTGCGGCGGGATGTTGCGCAGTGATGGTGACGCTTATACTTGTAGATTAGTTGGCTTTGGGTTTGGTTGTATATGTATGACTATGTGCGGATAGCCTGGATAGGATGCTCCTTTGTAAATAGGTTCGCTGTGTTATGTATGATCTTGGTAGTGTGTAGTTAGGGCATAGAATTGGCGCAATTTCGATTAGGACTACATCAAATTTATGAAGGTAGTGTACATTATACTCAGATAAAACTGCAGCACTCTTGTAATTTAGACAGATCTGTAAATTAATCGATTTATGTAATATGGGAACACGATAAAACTAAAATGTCCATCAAATACACCCTAACCTAATGATAATATACAATAGAGCGTAATGCATGCATATTCCTCTATACTACAAGAAAAATCCAAAATGAAAGAATGGAAGAAAACTATCAACTGTTTCTTAGGAATGTGCAATCTTCTAGAAGGACGTATAAGATATGAAATCGCCGTCTAGAATCCCAGATGGTAGAACGCCCACGAGCAACCTTCAACTGCAATCCAGCCGATTCCTAAATAAAATATTAGGTTTCCACATACTACAGACTTGACATAGGAAAATACGCGCCTGCATATACAATGAGTTTAGTGATGACTTCAACATCGTACTGTACTCGTGGCTTTGGTATCTGCAAGAAAAGTCCATCTTCATCCAGCTCATCCATAGCATCATTTGTTTCCGCTGTATGTGCATTGTCGGCCTGAATTTCGAGAGACTTCCGTCGTTGTCGCTCTTCACGATAGGCTATCGTTTCATACATATCCGCCGGACTCTGGGGCCCAACCGAATCGGATCTCATTCGCGTGATGTTATGAATCAACGATGGAATTTCTCGCGCACCAACGAGTGTGCTGTCTGGGATGGAAGAAGGAACCTTGTGGTACTCAGAAGCCTTCAGAAAAAACTCTCGGGGCATAGATAGACCGATTTTTTCAATGAGGCGGAAAAGCGGCGGAAGAACGGCATGCAGGGTCTTCTTCATCACAGCACGCCACACGAATATTGCAACAATGCCGAATGCCACCCGAGCAAACGACTTGACTATTCCGGATTCGGCGTAGCTGTATGGAATGTTCCCAGGATATGGGGCCGCAGTCATAAAAGGAGTGCCCCAACCGTGCCATAATGCCATGTCAACTCCTAAAACCACTCCAGCGAAAGCTACGCCATCCTCAAAGCATGGACAGGGATCCACCGGCTCAGGATGAATTCGAACAAGAATCAAAATGATAGGAGTAATTACACAAGGTGCCAATGGACCAGGCCTTGTTATAAATTGGTCGATCACGTCCGCAAAGGTCCACCGAAGATAGAAGATCAATGCGCCGAGAATTGCTCCGGCAATAACGTCCAGGAAGCCATGCATACCGCAATATATGCGACCAAGAACAATGCTACCCATATATACCCACATCAGAATCCTAAGCAGCATTAATGAGAATGGCGACATGAAATCTAGATTTTCGCGTGCGATATAAAGGATCATCAAGGCCGCTGACACAGCATTCGTCGTGTGCGTACTCGGGAACCCATACTCAAGAGCCGCCGAGCCTGACATAGTAATACGATGAAGAGGTGGTGACAACGGTCGTGGAAGGCTCGATATATACGTCAGCGTGCTCAATATTTGAACCAGAGATTGTTGCGTACCAAAAAAAATCCTTCATCATGCCACTGATGAGCACGCCAGCTGCAAGAACATAAACAAGACTGGTTGTTTTATTAGAATCGTTATACTCGTTGGAGATGGTGACACAAGTCAACTAACCCTCTACCAATATGGGCATAACCTAACCAGAAAGGCATCGGAAGCATGATAACAAAAAATGTATGTGTGCCGAGATTGGCGGTTAGTGCGAAGTAATCATCTAGGAATTTTGATCTCGTATGTTGCTACAAACAGTATGTAAATATACGTACCCAAAATGCAACAGCGTTAGTTGTCCAGATAATAACAGTTCTTCTCACCTGAATCCATGCCAATCGCGGTGTTTCCCATCGAACCAATGGTAACAATAGCTGTCTTGCTCTAAATCTCGACTTGGCCATGCTCGATTTGTAATGGTCCCTACTTCGATTCCCGGCATCTTTAAAGTTAACCGTTTCATATCCCTCTACATTATCTGCTAAAGCCGCCTTGGTCTTAGAAACCTGTACCGGGGTTCGCGTCATAGTGCGCCTGGACCTCCAGCGGATAAGATGTAGCTTGTGTCTTCACCATGCACTCTAAAAGCGACACCGGAAGAGTCGAATGTATCGATAGCAAGGTCAATTCCGAGAGTTCAAACCTGGGTTGACCTGTATCTTAGCAATTGAATCAAATACAATGAATGTCGATGAGTCGCGATCTGTCAATTACTGCCAATCTGGGACTCGGCACCCCAAGTGTACCGCATGGCCGTGCGCATTATTGTTACAACAGCCGCTGCAGGGTCAGGGTTGTTCATTTGTCAATATTGGCACGGCCACAGTGGCAGTCTACATGGCATAAATACGGGTACTTGATTCCGATAGAGCTTTAATCACCACATGATAGCACAGATAGTTTATCCGACAGGAACATACACGTGCTTGCAGGAGGTACCCTACTGATTATGGGAATTCATGTACCAACTTTAAAGGTCGTCCTATGTCTGCCTCATCCTCGATCCTTCAGTTCATAGTAGTCATCATAGCGGTTTGAATATGGGGTCAGTGGTGGTCGGCTGATGTGCGTCAATGCCATTCAACGAGCACAGAATCTCACGTATTCATCTCGGCCGTATCTTGGACTAGCACAGCTGTCCGGATATTTATCTACTTAGCGGCGTCTAAGTGTAAATAGACCCAATTGACCACACCATGGACTTCTTGGTATGGGACGTCGGGAGCGTCTTGTTCGTTTCTGCTTCGACAATTGATACTAATTGCACTGAGTTTAGCTCTGTTTGGCTCATTTTTGCGAAATACACGGACCAACACCGATAATATGCACACAAGCAATTTTAGATCCTCTTTCAACCTCATCCACCACACCGCCTTTGTCACGGGCATCTCCTGATTCTGTCAGAATTGGCGCGTCGGATGAAGACCGGTCGGCTCAAACTTATTCATTGAGCACTTCCTCGCCAAGTGGCCAGCTGGCGAATCTCGCGCCTCTTGCATCCTTTTCTGAAGAGCTTGCTGCTGCTGGTGCTGGAGGGGGTTGCCCGTCGTGTTCTCTTTCATTTCCGACGGAAACTTCTGTTTCAGTTCTACGCTCCGTTGAGACGACGATTACGTCGCCTGAAGGGACACAACTTATTTATCTGTCTACTCCAAATGCAAGGTCGCAAGATCGCTACTCAGCTCTCCGGCAATTGTGCATGAATAGGTAAGTCTGGTATTGTTTTGCATTGTTTACTGGATGAAGTAACTAAAACGAATGAATAACTTACACGGAACTAGTTTATCGCTGGATCCGTTGACAAGTGACACGACAGTCTTCTTCGGTGACGGTCAGATAGGCTATGCGATCGCTCTATTTTTCCGAATCAGAGACGAGATGGCTCGTGGGAGCAATCGCTCTTATGCCCTCATTTGTGCGAATGACCGTGAATCTCAGCTCCAAGACGCCTGGCATATAATCGTACCAGCACTTGAGGATATTTCGCGTTGGATTATTGCTGAGGCTGATGCCGCTAGAAACTCCAAATTAACTGAGAGCGCGAATAGTAACGATTTGGAATCAACTGCAAGAAGCTCGGTCGTTGGTCCTAGCGGAATCACGCTTCCTGACATATTGACAGGGAACGGTAGGTCGGATAATTACCTTCGCCGTCAATATGAACCGAAGCCAAGGAATCTGGTCGATCTGACAGGTCGCAAGGTAAGGTTCTATCTGAGTTTTAGTTGAGCAGTTCTAAATTAATCTAGGATATTTTCATTCATATACATCTTTCATTCGCGGTTATACTCAGCACACTTTCACGGGAAATAACAAAAAGCGTTATCAGAAGTGGATTGTCGAGATTTTGACATTTAAATCTACAAACCAGTATTATTTGTGCATTGGGTTGTACCATACGATTTAGGGCCCACAGGTATAATTGCTACATAGCATATATAGTATGTACATATTATAATTAACTAGTCTAAACCACGATATACAAAAATAGCCTGACTCCGTAAACATTTTGCCTCTGTACAATTTTGACGCCAATTATGAGGTATCTACGAACTATAGGAACTGGATAACGTCCCTCTTAGTCCGACTGTCCAAGTCATCTTCACCCAAATCGAACAAATGCTCAGGTTTATATGGCCATACCTTAAATTCTTGAAAGATCTCAACAAATTCATCAGGCGCAAGCTGGTGAGTTGTTTTATTATATAAATGGCCCAACCGTGACTCAAAATATTCTCCTGCACCAGCACCAAGTGTATTTATAGAAGTACGCAATTGCATCTTTGGAGTGATAAAAAGATTTCGCAGGACATACTCCATCTCGTGTGCGCTGATCTCACTTTCCCACTCTCGCTGCTCTTTTGGTTTGACATCAAGTAATACAAGCGGACCCTTCGTGTATTATTAGCCGTTCTAGTTCCAGCATGCAACCAAGACGTACTAACCTTCATGAATGTATCGTCCACGCTAAATTTTATAGGAGCATTTCGCAAAGCTGGTATTCTTTCAAGGAACTTGCCCGTCTTTGTGTCTTGTCTCTTAAAATCATTCGCATCTGAGGCGGCAACGACATCGATGTCGGCGTAAAGGGATACCAATGCACTCAGTTTCCCCCTTGAAGGTTCTTCAGGAGTCGCAACAGCTCTGAAAGCGGCAGTATCGCGCACCCATAGTAGCATTCGTATGCGCCCAAATTTCTGAATCCAATTCCGGTACGCGATGCACGTGATGAACTGTGATAAGAGCTGCCCTCCTTGTGCAGTAGTAAACTGTCCAGTGTACAATAATGACTTGTTGACTTGGTCGAATGGAACATGCTCTGGTTTATATGCGCCGTATCTCTCTAATAGATTGTAAACTTTCCATTTGTATGGATCAACTTGTATAACCTTAGAGGCGCTGAGATCTCGATTGTAGCCCTATATAGACATGCATATTAGCCAAGCAAGAAAACAAAACAAATGCCTTCATACATCTTTATTCCAACTATAATAATTGTCAAAACTCTCGAGCATAACATGAACTTTTGGTTCAAGATGTTTGTGCAGGGCTCGCGACCAAACGCCGCAACCTATCATGGAATTAACTATCTCCGCACGAACACAGGTATGAGATTGAAGTACCGACCTGGATAGCAATCTATAAGCTCAAAGTTTTTGTTATAATCTTCATTTAGCTTCAAATACTTTAGTATCTCCTCTATACGATGCATTAGCTCATCTAGCTCATCTCCGGTCAGCCGTGAGTAACATACCTGATTTCTCGTAATTCACCATGTTTACCCGCTGATGAGCCTTCCCAATCGCACCCCTCCATGTGTTTGGTAAAACCCCCGGGTCTCCTAATTTCATCCTGGTCGAGCGTCAACCGTCGATGATACGGTCGAGGTTTATGTTTGTAGCCGAGGAATTTTTTTGGAAGCTTCGGATTTTAAGGTTTATCTCTCTCGAACTCCCAACTGGCTAACTCTCGCCTTACAAGCTAGGAAGATGAATTATGAATTGTCGAGGATGTCACGAATATATCTCAGCTTCTTTTAAGTGATTGCACGTACAAGTTAATATTAACAATTCTGAGGAATCCAGTTATATGCAATACATGCAATGCAATTTTCCAGATATGAAAACAAATGTATTTGCAAAGCCAATTGTCATTTATACATCTTGGAAGATTCTTAACGCCCCCTCTAATTTTGTCTTCATTTCTTCCCACTCCTCCTCCCTATCGCTAAGCGCGGTGATTGCTCCCCCGGCACCAATTATCCATATTCTCTCAACATCTGTCCCCTGTCCCCCCACGCTATATGCTGACCTGATGACAACGCTCCAATCACCATGCCCCATTATGTCCCAGTAGCCACTGACACCGGAATAAACACCTCGTCGTCTGTGCCCTTCGAGCTCCTGCAAAATTTCTACACTGCGTTTCTTTGGGGCACCCGTCATTGAACCCGGCGGCAGAGTGCCTCGTAATATGTCAGCACCAGTGACTCCAGGCCGCATATTCCTGCCTTTGATGACAGACACAAGCTGATACACGGTCTTGTATGTTTCGACACCCATGAGCTGAGCGACTTCCACGTTCTCACAGAACTGCGAAACGTCGTGACGGATGAGGTCCACGATCATGAGATTCTCAGCCTGCTCCTTTGGTGTCTTCAACTTCGCAACTGCTTCTTCTAACGTGGTCTTCGACGTCCGCTTAACCGTACCTTTGATCGGCCTGAGTTCGCACTCGCCAAGATTATTATCCCATCGCAGGAACCGTTCCGGAGACATACCGATCAACGCCGACTTCTTTGACCTAAAGAAACACGAATAGGGCGCAGGATTGGTTGTTTTCATGCGCTTGTAAAAAGCCCAATCTGATCGCATTTCCTTAAACGAGATATTCGAATCACCCGAGCCGTCATGCAATGAATCTTTCTCAATTATGACAGTCTGATCAGTCACGCATAACTCGTAGGAGTCCCCGCTAGCCAGGTATTCCTTTGCACGATCAATTTTGGTAAGATATTCGTCTTTGTCAGGCAACCGTATTTCTCCAGGAACCTTCTTGTCCCTGAACTTTGAAAGAGAAGCGATACCTCGTTCTTTTGGAGGGCAGCCTTTCGCGCGGCGGACTTCGGGAAGCATTTCAATACATTCGGCTACTCGGAGAATCCAGGACCTGTAAATCGTCACAAAATTCTGTTCTTCAAAGGTATGTATAAATGCACGTTTAGTCTTGTGATTCACCGCTATCGAACGCGTATAAAATGTCATGTCGATATCTGGGACTTCCGCTGGTGACTCCTGGTCAACATGAACGTTGAGACCAGCTACGACTCCGGCTTCATAACTCACATAGCCGATAAGTCCGCCAAAGAAACTAGGCCACGCGTCATACCCGTTTTCTCGGCTTTGCTTGATAGTATCCATCAGCTGGTCAAAACTTATCCGAGTATCTGTATTGTTTGGCCCGCATCCAACCTGAATCACTTGGGAGATATTAACGTCCATCACTGAAGCTAGCAGTTCCCATACGTCGTCAATCGAATCGACCGTCCATGCTTGCGGCTGCAGTGTCGATGTCTCGGTAAGAAATGGATCGGGAATGTAATAGGTGAAGCGATGGGGAATATTTTCGTTGAAGCCCATATATGACCATGATCCGGGAGCGGCTGCCGATTCAAGTAGCGAGAATACGCCAGAAATCTCAAAAACTTGTTCACAAAGCTCTGTGACAAATTTAGATATGTTGACGTTTTCCGGCAAGTCGATAATGTACTGAAACAGCGTTGGAGTCGCTATGTTGGCCTGCTGGTCACGAGCCTCTAACCGTTTTGCACTTTGATGAGGCCATTTGTGTAGAACCTTGCACCGATGCTGACGATCTCGCAAATATGACTCCAAATCATCTTGACGTTCCAAAATACTAGCCTTCAAGAGTGGCAGATGGTCTTGTTCCAGTATTCGATTGATCCACTGACGTCGCAATCGCGTATGCTCTTCTGACATGCGGAACACGTTCTCCAGGATCTCTGCGCCGTACTTCGAGCAAACGGATTCGGGATGGTACTGGACTGCCCAGTATGGTCGCGTCTTGTGTCGCGCTGCCATGAGCACCTTTTCGCCTTCTTCGTTCTCATCGAGAGACCACGCTAACGGCACTATATCTTCGTTCCCGGCAAACTTGTTATCGTATTGCACATACAGCGAATGGTATCGCACGCATTCAATCTCCTTGCCATCAAGGCCAGCAAAAAGATCATGTCTCCCCTCTTCTGTAACGTCGAGCACAGAAATCAATCCGTGCCGCGGTCTCGGTAGCCGCACGACCGGATGCCCGTGTCGAAGCAATATCCACTGAAATCCCAAACATACTCCGAACACAACCGGAGGCACCCATCGATAACTTCCAGTGGAGTATTTGTCGATGGCATGCCATACGTGCGGAATGCCGCCCATATCAGGATCCTCCTGTAATGGCGTGCCCGGTCCAGGCCCGATCACGATGACATCAAATTTGGCGAGTAGAGCAGGGAAAAGGTGGGATGACACATAAGCTGGCGTTAGATGTGCGCTAGGGACGACTGTTATTTCGGGATGCACTGAGAGATCACGAAAGAGAGTGACGAGATTGAACGTGAAGGAGTCGTAGGAGTCGATAAGGAGAACTTGAAGAGTCATTTCGATCGCTCTCCTCATATATGAGCCCAGGTATATGAGCCCTGGACCTAAACTATGTCGGATGAAGTCGAAGAAAGCAAAGCCACAATTTGCTTTTGCGGGAGCGGCTTTATCGGGCCATAAGTATCGGTGGCGGTTGGACACTATCGATGCATCTACTTGTAAATAGCAGTCCACCAAGCTGCGAGGCAAAGACGAATATGTGGACCAATTTTTTCAGGGGTTGACTGACGCACATAATCAGTAAAGCGTATTACCGTGATATGTCTGACGTCTAGCTTCGCTACTCCAGGGTCCCCGAATTATCCTGCTACTTTAGTGCGGCTCGCACTAAGGTCGATTTGTCCCGATTATCGCACGGCAAGTAAACGAGGTACAAGCCAACAAACAACAGCTCATTCACAAGGACTGATGGATTTCGCGATGCGGACCACAATGAAGCTCACTGAGGCATATACGATAAAAGCACTTCGGCGTCGTTTATTGGTGAACTCCCAGATTTCGGACCTATGCCGAAAGTGAAGTGGTTAACGACAATTCGATCTGCGAGTCGATGTCAATATTAAAGAATGTGCAGCTTTGAGGTGCACATTTGTAAGACACACTGCTGTACTGGATAATGTCGCGTGACGAACAGAAGAATCGGCAGTACGGAAATAAATTTCAGTGCATATTCGATAATTAAGTCGCGCAGGAAAATGAAAACACAAGTGAAACGCTGATTGCTTTTCAGGGATCGGGATCTTTGGAATGACGATAACTCCGACCGCAAGAGGAAATCCTCTGGCCAATATCCTTCTGATATAAAATCGTGCGCAGACAGACAGAATAGTCTCCCAGAATTGCACCTGCATGCCAAAAAAATCCCATCCAGCTTGTCGTTAACTACCGCACACTGAGGCCTAACAATGAGTTCCAATATCACTGTCATATGATAAAGCAACACTCTAGCAAGTCTAAAAGAGACCAGGAATAACCGCGAAAATGTATTTGGCGAGTTGTCAAATTGCTTTCTACGACGACGCGAAAGTAAACGCATAAATTATGCGAAATCAAACTTACCTGCACGATGACTAAGGCTTCTGCAAACACCTACTTAGGCGTAGTAAAGAAATTATCTTTGATTTGTTTATAGCTGGAGGCGTGAATGCGTAGGGGTCGTATAGGTATGAACTGAGTACAACATGTCTGACCTCAACCACATCTAGGTGTAGGTTTACGATGACCATCCAAGTTTAATGCCAAATAGCAACAATTTATGTATGCCTTGCAATTTCAAATCCAATACGAAAGCCTGCCCTGCATTCACAATTAATCATATCTCCAACGCAAGTGCGAATGACAAGGATCACGAGAAATTTAGAGCATACCGTACGCAAGTATGTTCAGTCAATTTCCGTCGAATCCAACATAAAAGAGCACTGTGGAGAATTTGATGAATCTATAACAAGGCTGACTATCAACTTAGACTAATAACTTTAGTCCCAAACTGTGGCTCCCGATTGCCAGTGCACGCGGTGCAATAAAATGGCAAATAGCGTATTCCATAACTTACAAATTCAATCATAGGAAGTCGCAATAGTGGTCCTATGTTGATTATTATTGACACTTTCCCTCAACAATGCTCGGAGAGCTTCGCGGCATCATGCATATCTGTCCATTCTGACATCCGTTTTGCCAACGATTCCTGCTCTGTGACGAACATTCTGTTGTTGACCATTATCGGGGGTCACTTCATTTGTCTGGCTTCGCGAATATCTCGATCGTTCCCCATCTAACGCGCAAAAACCCTGGGGATCTTGGCTCGCATTAAGCCGAAACATTTCTGCTAATAAACTGCATCGTCAATAGCAAATATTAAAGAACCTCTTCAAATCTGGGTATTAAACCCTGAAAAACTGGATACTGTCAGACTTCGAATTTGCGCAACTAAATATGGGATTTTGAAGTAGATAACTCAGAAAACATGACGGCTGGGGCGCAATATGCAGGTAATCGGCTATCGCTCTGTGTCGCAAAGTATTACATCGTTTCAATTAAGTCACACAGTGATTAGGACGCAGCCAGCCTGCATAGTAATTCGTTGCTGTACAGCTCACTCGACGATTACTTCCAAATTCCAACAACACTTCTCGACAGAGCACGAGAATATAAATTGTGCAAAGTCGTTTTGGTCTCTGAAGAATATACCAGTAAGACATGCGGAACATGCGGAAAACTCAACGACGTTAGGGGTAGTAAAAAGTACGCCTGCAAAGAATGTCGGTTTGAGTGCGACCGCGATGTCAATGGTGCACGAAATATTCTGGTGCGTTGCATGACAGTAGATCGAACAGTAGACAAATATCTACACAGGAACGACGATCGTGTGGATGGTCAAGCAACCGGCACTTTAAGAGCCGTCACACTTTTACTTAATAATTGTTGTGGTTCGCGTTGAGGCTCGCTTCCTTCTCGGGTTTTCCCCACGACCAAAGTCTAAGAATGAGTGGACTACGTCGAATAAGTTTGAATTGTAGCAGTTGCCGGCTTAGCTAAGTTTCACCCAACATTCGCGGACAAATTTGTGAGCTAAACTCCGAATAAGTTATGCTTAAACTTATAATTAGAAACGGGCCAAATATGATTTGCTCTCTGCACTCAGAATTTTCCGTTCGATAGTGAGATTGGTGCCAGGCGAAAATACCGCGCAGTGCAATCGGTTCATAAATTGCGCAGAGAGGTATTACATGCGGTTGCAAGTGCTAATGTGCAATCTTGCAATCATCATACTTGTGTTAGGTACACAGGACAGGTCCATGGCCACCAAATGACGGTTGCCATCGCGATGGATCAATAATCTCGATCTAGGTGGCCCCTGCAGAAATTCACTCGTCGTCGCGCGCTTGTTGGAATGTACGCCCAATCTTGAGTGGTGCCAGTTTCTGTAGCACCTTGGGACTCCGAGTAGCCTAGGTTCATTTCGCACGAATGACTAACTCGCCTGTGGCGCGTGTTAGGCGCGGTTATTGTAAGCCGGCGTTATTCGGACAAGATGACAATGGCTCAATAACATCAGCGAATTAGAAGACGCAGGTGGCTCATAAGTGAAATGGCTTGAAAGATCGTACGCCTTTTTTTTTTGCTCTTGTCAAATGAAGAAGGCAGTGCGGACATGAGATCGTCGCGGTCTCAGTTAGTTGACGCGGTGGGCACCAACCGCCCGTCAACAGTGAGTGCCCACTGCGTCAACAGTGACGGTTGAAGTGCTGCTACTACACGGGAAAAAGAGGATGTGATCATGTTGCTGTGGCGACGGCCGGCAAAAGCATATGAGTTTGGAAGGCCGGGTAACGTCTGTGACCTGGCGCCAAGACAAAAGTATCGCGAGTTACGTCGTTACCGAGATACATTCGTGTGGCTGGAGCCTAATTTACGCAGTTGTGCGCGATTTAAAATTAGAGACGGAAAAGTTTCTTCTAAATTTTGACTAGTCTGCCTACAGGTAAGTTGCCGTTGTAACCAATGTTACGTCTATCTTCGCAGCGACGGTACGCTAATGCAGACGCACTGTACCAATTCGCGATCCAGAGCACGCCGAAACGTCAGACGTCGAAGAACGAAGGTTGCCGGCTGGACAAATGAAAGGAATTTGAGGTTGAAACGTATGTTTATGCACCAAAATAAGATCATCTTCGTAGAGGTTTGATTCATAGTACCGGATCCTTGTGCTTGAGTATGCGCAAATTTAGCGTTTAAAGGTACCACCGAAGCGGGCCCCGCTTCGGTGTCTTGTGCAACCCATTGACAATGATATAGGGCCGGGTTGTCATGCGCACTTTCTTTTTCGTCGATTGCGATCGCGATCGACGTCTTCCGCGTCTGAATTAGCCAACTTCGAGCTAAGGTATATGATGCTCGTTGGGCCGCGTCTCGTCATGGGTCGACGTTAAGTGCAAGATTTAGCCTATGAACTATATAGTTAACTTTTCTTGGACAAACTTGCACCCTTTTATCTTGGCTAATGCGACAGAAATCTCCGAATGGTCGCCAGGAGATTATGCTTACCTCATGGGGCTTCGGATCGCGGCCACCTACATAAGTCGCAACTTTCTTTCCGTTCTCTTACCATTGGTCGCAGACGTGCTTTGTTATGTATTGGGTCGCTTACCGCTAATCAATAAGTTACAGTAGCAGATAGTGATTCCCCAATTATAGCTAACCAAGAAAATTTTCATCACTCATTGTTGGCGCGCTGTGAATGATATTTTTTCGTCGCTGCATTCCACTTTTCACTTAAGCAATCAATCGGAAACTCTTCTCCAGTGCCCTGGACGTCAATAGAATCTTTTGTGGAACTTTGTTGTAAGACGACGCAACTCAAAAGTGTAACTCTGGGAAGTCTCAGCTGAGTTTGCAGATATCGATATCACAAGCGTCAGTCACACCCCCGGTGACAATTCAAGATTTCGAACAATAATACTTTCGAAAGTGCGACAATCCCGCCTCGCCTGTGCACTAATTTCAGAGTGTATTGCGAATAAATCTCCACCGAATACCTAGCGCAAACCGCAAGCACTCTCAGAAATGTTAATGCAATGTTATATCGAGAGTTGTCACCTTTAGTCATTTGATTACCGTGAGATGGCTCTGTATTATTGCGCTGATTTAGCTTCTTCATCCCATGAGTCGGACGAAAACATTAAGCTGGAACAGAATCGCATTAGATAAGATGACCCACGTGTTCGTTTCTGAGGCTGAGAAGTAGCTGCTCCTATTCAAAGTCGTGTTGTAGCTAGTTAAATATCCTGCCGCTCGACAATACACACCCGAACAGGAGACGGGACAATTCCCCCCTTTCGAATGCGACATTGACGTCATATGATTTGACTTTTGCTGAAGATTTTTCCTACCCGCCTAATTGCTCGGCCTTCCCGGCTCGTCTTTCTAATACGCACGCTTGGGAGATTAATCAATAAACTGTACTTTGTAAAGAGACGATTGGTGGCTGCTTCGACACCTTAATTCTTTGAACAGTTATACAATTTCTGCATGCTTTGATTTTGTCTTCGCGAGTACGGTGTGTGTGTAATTAATTACTTTTATAACGGGAAGTCTGTCGTCGGCATTAAAGTCCACAATACGAGCGATCTTTAGTTGCGCAATTCATCTTTTAGAATCAAGTAACCGTCAAGGCTGCCGTTTAAGGAGATATATAACCGTCAGTTAGCAGACCGGGGGGGCAAGCAAGGGGAAGTCTGTTGATTGCTGCAGCGATGCGATAGCTTAGCATATAACTCGAATACTAAAAGTGTTGGCAGAGAGAAGTTTCGACCATAAGCCTCGAAGCGACTCAGTCAATAATCGGTCTTCCAATCTGAAAATCCGTCTTGAACGGTGCAAAACAAATCAAGCCGTTTTGGTTTGGTCCATGTCCAGGATAAAGTTATTCCGTACGATAAAACCTTAGTTGACGAAACTCTAAAACATGGCTGTCACAGTTGGGTTAGTATGAACTGACATGCCGAGAGGACCGGTGGGTTGAATAAGTTTACGTCGGGGAACTGCGGGAGGGTTCGACCGGAAACAGTTGATCTAGTCGAGAATGTAACTAATTTGGTTTCGGTTCTTGGATTTCCTTGAGAAGATAAAATTCTCACGTCACGCTACGCGACCGGGGATTTTGCATTCGGTCGTCTGCGCGGTAGCTCACTGATCACGGCCAAGGGGATTTTGTTAAGGCAAAACTTGTGCCATGAAAGTGTACCTTACAATCAGTAACCAAATAATTCGAATTCGGCATGTATGGACGAGGTTTGATAACCGTGGGCACATGACAAGGAAATATTCCGTTCTAGGAGGAGAATCGGGCAGCTTGTTATGTCCGCTAAGGTGTAGACGATTTTGTTCTTGTTTTTACATCATCCGACGAGTATCACCGGACACTAGTAGGTGAACCTACAGATTCTAGAGTCCATAAACGTACGCCGCTCTGGCTATATATTGCGCTGGTCTGGGGCTCTTCCGTTGCCCCTCTAAAGGGGTTGCTCACTGCAGAACATGGTAATCATGATTGACCTTTACACTGGCATCGCATCACACTATCAGTCTAGCACACTGGGTTGCTTTCGCAGCTTTATGTTAGAAACCATGTTGCGCCAGAGAATGCGAGGCTAATGATACACACGCTAGGCAAGATTTGGACCCATACAAGGTTAAGCTGCATTAGTTAACACTAGCAGTTTACAAAGCCGGTGCAAACAATGGTCGATAGTTGGATAGTTAAGCCAGTGAAAACTATTCTCCCTGATTTGAGTTAACTATAATCGGCGATAAGCCGATCTGTCAATCTGTAACGAACGTACGGCGCCAGTATGGCGCCAGCATAGACGTGCATGGGAGCGGTCTGCTGTTAAAATTCTGTCGCGAATGTCTTCCCGAAGCACTTTTATGCCAAAAACGTGAGCTGGCGCGATTGGTGCCAAAATCTCGACTCGGCATAGGTTGATTTCACTCGTTCAGCAGTCGGATTGGCGAGTCGATGTTATTAGTTGTATTTGATGCAGTCCACGACCGCGACACTTAAGCTGGATGACTTTTTATCCAATGTAGAACAAAAATTCGTCAGCCACATCAGCCGACTAATTCTGAAACGGATATCGGGATATCCCGCTCAGTACACGATTGGCTTACTGTAGCTACTATTTTTGACAGATATCAAACCCTTGAAGTGCAGGGGGTGAAGACATTAGAATCCGATGCGGCTTATATCTTCACAGCTTCTGTCTATAACCACCATCTTCGCAAAACATCCCAACGATTCACGATTTTAAACATTGCAGAGTAGCTCTCAATTGCTGTGTTACGGTTCTACGGGTTTTGAAACGACCTGACGAAGTCTATTCAAACACATAGAGCATTGTTTACTGTCATATTATTCCATAAGGCAGATATCTAAACCAAACGACGATCGGCCGTCCCATCATACTGTGCAACTCCCGGTCAGCAGCGAATAAGATTGTAAATGCATCGCCGACGATAGCACTCACCACACTATAGGCTTGCTTCGGTAGGAAAGCCGACATACCTGCAACGGCCAACGGTTAATAGCCGGACTTAAAGTATAGAACTATGATGTACGTATGCCAATAACAGTCGTAGGAACATTCACGCTAGTAGGTCATCAGTTCTGGAAATGAGAGAAATGAATGCTGCGCGAAACTCTATTGTTTTCAGAGCCGTTGAATATATCAAGCTCTACTTCCGGCCCACCGTAGGTAGATAGGCAGCAACTGTCAAAATATATCGAACACGATGACGGGATGAGAGTGAACGTACGCCGCTTAGGATATCCTCTTCTCACAGGGACGTCGATGCGTGACGTTGACGGCTGAATACCATCGTTGTCAGTGGAATAGCATCGCTCGCTCACTAAGGAGATTAATCGCTTGCAAACAACTGCGCGGAACAGGATAAGGATATATTGAGGCAGCGGAGATCCAGTTGGGGGTATTGTTGGAGAGCATGCAGATAGACCACTCGAGTTAAGAAGTATTAATTCCAGAGTCGAGACTAGAGTGTGCGCAGTCGGCCAAAAGCTGAGCTACGGGTACATACTAAGTAAGTGAACCCCAAACCAAGGTTAGCATACACGCAAGCATTTTCCGAAACGGGAACCGATGTTCCGCAGGCGAACGTAGGCGCAACCCTGCGTACCTCGTACTCTTTCCTGTACTACTAACTATGTACCGCAGCACGTGCAAGAGGCCAGGCGTCTCCCACGTGATTCGTGCACGCGCGACGACCGCATTCATATGTGCCGAGGCGGACAGTGTGGCCATATCGCCAGTGGATTCGAGGGGGCCGTAAATCGATGCTCATGAAGAAGGCAGGCCGACAATTTCTGCGTATTTGTTTGTTCGAAAGTTTGAGCAAAACTATAAGTATTGCGTATGTGTCTCTAGGAGAATGTGCGGAAGTCAAACACAAACACAAAGCAAGGTTGTGCCAACCTTACGCATAGTCGCAACCGTGCACGCTCACACCTTGTCACTGGCCCGCACCAAATTCTTCAACTCTGCGCCCTTCTTGTTAATTAAATTACTATTAAGTGTAACTGGGCGGAAATAGCGAGTTTGAAACTAGTCGACGGCCGCCAATTACTTACAACTCGTGCGTGGCAAGGACGTCAGGCGGCCAGTGGCGGTGCAGTGGCACGCGGTGTAGAGTTTGTCGAGGTGACGGCAAGTGGGTACGGGTAACAACTTGCACGGCGCTGTTACTCGCACGACGCGTCCGATGTCGTCACCTTCGCATTGGCATTGTCGCCCCGGGTAAAATGGGCCGCTACATCTACTTCGTGTTGGTGCTGCTCTCCTCCAGAATAATTATTAGAAATAGTATTGGCAACAGCAGGCTTCAAATGTTCATGGTGTGAGTCGTATGTCTTTTGCTCTGGACACTGCGGATAGTATCTTTTTTAATGTAGCGTCGGAAGGTCGGCGGCACGCGGGATGTCAGAAGATAACGGGTACCCGACCCCCCTCCCCACCAGCCCCCGAAGGCGGCGCTGTTGTTTGCTCGCTTGCACGCTCTCATGTTCTTCTGTCTTCCTCACTTACCCGGCCGACCCTGCCTTTTTGCTGCTGCTCTCCGACGCCCTGCACGTCAAAACTATATCTCGTCGGGGCCCAACTCTGCTTTGCTCTGCTCTGCTCATCTCCTCCGCTCCTTTCCTCTGTTTTTCTTGTCTTCTCTCTCAGTCAACTTAGCCCTTTGTCCATCCTAGTACGCTCCCGAACTGCTCAGTCCTACCGTTACTCTCGCGGGTACACGTAGGCGTCCAATTAAGTCAGTTGACCAGATTCAGGTCAGTACACTGCCGCTCTTCCGCTTCTAGTGTCGCCAATCGATGAGACTCTCGTCACACTCCGCTACAACAGTCCTTCAACGTTCTCAGCGTCCTTGACGGCTTTACCGACACCTCGCTGCATTTTCTTTTTTTCAATTTGCATATTCCGAACTTCTTCCTTTATTCTCGACTGCAAGTCAATTTGGTGCCCGATTTCTCTGCTCTGGTGCGAAAGTTGTTTTGGTTAACTGTTATCCACCGCGACACCAACTACCGGAACAGCCTGTCGACTCAAATAGCCGATTGTAACTAATGTGCGTCGCCTGTTTTTGACACTCCGGTGGTTGATTCAAATCAAATCAAATCAAAAATTAATTAATTAATTTATTGGCTTTTCTGGCCATATATCGACCATACTGACAGTTGTTAGCAACGATCATCTGCACGGCAATGTCTACTCCACAGCACGCTACTCCGAAGCCGGACCCAACCCAGTCAGCTACGACTCCCGGCAGCGCGAACCGCACTGCCGGCTCTGGTCCTCCTCAGGGCTTGTCGGCCACCTATACTGGATACGTGTCTACCACCCACGACGCGTTGATCCTGTTCCAGGCTTGTATGCAGGGTCTTCTACACTACGTCTCGCGTCGGCCACACGACCGTGAGCGCAGCGAACTTATCCGCTCGGGCAATATCTTCATCTTCAACGAAGGGACCTCCGGCATCAAGCGATGGACTGACGGAATCGCGTGGTCCCCGTCCCGAATTCTTGGCAACTTCTTGGTCTACCGTCAGCTTGAGAAGCCTTTTGCGCCTGGTGAGAAGAAGCGTGCCGCCAAACGCAATCGCCGTAAGAAACGCACTTCCAGCGCCGATCCTTATCAGACTGGCGCGAACGGTAGCAACGAGGGAGGCAGTGGCTACTTGGACCAGGAACAACGGGCAGATGCCTCCGTGGTAGAATCTCCTCCTCGGCCAGCGAAGGTCCCTCTCGCACCCGCAACCGCTGCTGCAGTATCGAGTACGCCTCCACAGCATCCTAGCTCGAGCATTTATGATCCAGAGGCAGAGCGGGCTCTAGTCGGCTCCCTCGTTGACTCTTATGGATTCAAGGATGGCGGCTTGATCAAGAAGACAATGAGCGTGCTTATTAACGGTAGTCCTCATCATTTGGTTTCGTACTATAAGCCAGAGGACGTCATGCAGGGCAACTTCTCTACTCCCAGCACGAATCCACTTCTCCGTGATCTTGCGATCTCGCCCGAATTGACCCAGCGCCAGAACTTCCGGATACCGCCGGATGGATCGAATGGCCTTGAACGCACTGTTGTTCCCGGAGGCGTGAATATTTATGGTACGTAATAGTTAGTGTGCCTCTTTCTATGGTGTCATACTCAACTTGAGTAGCAGATCCATACTACAGACCACCTGCGGAGTCGGGTGTCGCGACTGACGAGCACGGTCAAGTCATTAATAGTGGCGATCCTTATTATCGTCAACAGCAATACGTGCACCCCAGCTATCGGCCATATCCAGGTGCGATGCCGGTTTACACCCAACCGTATGCATATATGCCGCAGGGCGCTCCCCAGGATCAAAAATATTATGCAGGCGGTGGTGACTATGGCCAGATCTATGGGCACCCGCATGCTGCTCCGTATGGATGGCCGCCACAATACCAGCCTGCTCCGCCGCCGCCTCCACCACAGATGCCGCAACAACAAGGACAGCCGATCCACCAGATGCCGCAAGCTGTTCCCCGGACTCAACAGCAACCACAGGATTACCAGCAACAGCGGCAGGCTCCACAGCAGCAGCAGCAGCAGCATCAGCAAGCACAGCAGGCTCCGCCTGCCCCACAATCGCAAGCTGCAGTTCCTGCGCAACCACTTCAAGCGGCTCAAGTGCAACCGGTATATCGTCAATAAGCTGTTATTGCACGTTTGTTTCCATATCAAAATTAGGCGTGTGGTACGATAGGTGTGTGATTGGATGTTATTTGTTTGTTATTATTATTGGGATATGCCGTTCATGTATAAATCTTTATTATTAATGCGTCGTTCGAGGTTCAGACCATGTATTTGTTTTATCTCTACCTATAAACCTGTGCGTTATTTGCTGGAACAGCTATGTGGACAGGAACTGCTCAGCGCTAACTTCTGTTTTGTACTGACTGAGCCAAAAGGGTTATATGAATTGGAATATCTTTTACTAGAATGATATTTTATGGCGCATTTGTTAAATCCTTTCTTTAAATTTCATCTTACACTGTTAAGTTCGTCGTCTCAAATTTGTATTTTTGGGTTTACTTTATGAAGAAAACGCTCAGAAAATTAGCTTGTTGATGATGGTGTGAAGACAATACGATTGTAAGTTATGATGCTTTCGTTTATGGGGTGAGATGTTTATTTGTATTGAGTTAGTCTACACCGACGTTTATCCAATGTTCAGATTTCACCCGGAGTTTGAATATGTAAGTGCGTTTCCGAACAGCGTGCATTGGACATATCTAAACCTTAAGTGAGCTCGAATATTCTGCTTTGAAAGGTCCCTGCATGAAAAATTCATAAAGTTTGTCAAACTAACGACGGCGACGAAGAGTTTGTTAGGAAGTTACGTAACAAAGGTTTTCTTCTAAGACAAAAAAAGAATGTAAAGCCTGGCATAAAAACAATCAACTCCGTTAGCAAAGTATCACATATAACTTCGCACAATACAATGCTATGAGTGGTGCGAGATTTGCAACGGGGCTTTGTTGATGGTCGTTATATAAAGCTATGGATAAATAGAGAAGTAGTACATGATACGCGACAGCGGAATGGCCGATCCGTGAACTTTATTGTAAACTCGCGAGGGATGATTTAAAATTGCTTGTTTGTGTTTGACTTTTTTTCGATGGGAAAGTATGCTAGTGTTGCGAGAAACGGGGGGGAACAGGCTTTCACTGGCGTACACCGTCCGGGAACTAACGTGACAAGGTATGAAGGTTTTTTTTGTTTGCTTCAATAGAAACGCTTTACTGGTGCTGCCGCCTGGTTCCCAACTCCGTCACCCCCCAACAGTGGACGAAATCAGCATCCTGCGTTTCAGGTTATGATGTGAAATGCATTACATTTTGTGCTAATGGGCCAAGCAATCTAGGCGAGCCCGGTTATCAAGCCAGATGGTCGCGTGAGGAGAGCATTTGTGCGAAGTGCAATGTGTATTGCCCGCTAGTGTCTACTACCACTTGTTAACATCGAAATTATAAATGGCTTGTATGACTTGGGCAATACTGTAAAACTACTAAAGCCCTTTGTCCATTCCGAACCTATGACCAGCGACAAGTTGTAACTTAAGTGCAGCACTACTGAGTGGTCGGGCAGACCATTGACCAGCTGGATTACCTACATCCGAACTTCCGGCGTGACAGCCGCAATAAACAAGAGCTGTATTCATCTCCCGTGACGGGCACGATTGTATAACTTCTATGCACATAGAAAGGAGCAATCAACGAGACTCGAATGTCAAATTAATCAATTTCTCGTCAATAATAGATATATGGATTATGACGTTGCCACCTCGATGACCTTCGGGGGCAATTGTTCTGGCTTACTCCAATACTCCTAGCTAAATGATTGAAAAAATGTATTCTATCATGATTAAAATACTCAAAGCGGGCTGTCCGAGCATCTGCCGTCATTGCTGTTAAGTAGTTAGCAGTTATTGTATGCAAACACTGAACATAACATAACATAACAGATGAGATGCTAGATCCGGGCAAAATAAAAGCACGCATGCGCCTCATATGTACTCTGCTTATTCATCATCCGAAACTCGGCATACTGCTGAGCAAGATGTGACAACGTGCCATCACTCACTCGCCAACATGCAACCGCAACAGCTTACCCTGCTGGAGTCGTACGCCGCAGGCAAATTGCATCATCGCCGTCACGCTTGAATAATAACGGTAGTGCAAACAAAAATATCTTTTGAAATTATGGATATATTTATATATATTGGAAGTTATAGATGTTTATACATATCTTTTGAAATCACGGATAATTTATAGATTTATTTAATGATTTTCGATAATTTAGAATAATTTTCGAATGTGCAGATAGATTAATAAAGCACAATTTCCTTCATTAAAAATCATTGCCCGATGCCTCGATCGTCTAGAGTGATCAGCCTCACGTCTGCCTCACAAAACGCTTTTCTTATTTAGTCTTACTTCCCCACGAACACCACCTTTAACTTTCTTGTTCCCGTTCGAGAAGGTATATTTTACTTCGTACAAACCGCAGCTCAGATTTTTTTTGATTTTTTGGCCTGAAGGTGGTATTCTTGGTAAGTTCTTTGTCCATGAGACGTGCCGCTGGGAAGGTTCTCTCCGCATGGACACTGTCATGACTGACGAGATTGCAACGTACTAATTATTCGTCGTTGCAGATTGCTACATCGTTATCCATTTATTCATAACCAGAAATGAAAGTCTACTACCACGATAACACGGCCGTACGTTATCTCGCACCTGGTACCTTTACGAAGCAGAGTGTCTAATGAAAATTAACAGGAGGACCAACGTCTCGACCACGACTCCGGCGTCGAAGTTCCGCCCGAGGCAGTCGCCAAGCTTGGCGTGTTGGCGTACAATTTCTCCAGTGCAACCGCTCTCGACAACGTCAACTCGCTCGCCAAAGCGCGTGGCTACAAAAACCAAGACGTGATTACGATTTCGCCGGCATCTATGGGTGACGTTTATGAGGAGAAGGTGAAGATGTTTTACAAGGAGCACTTGCATGAGGATGAGGAGATCAGGTATGTGGTTGAGGGTGAAGGTTTTTTTGATGTGCGGGATGTGGAGGATCGGTGGGTCAGGTTGAAGTTGGATGCGGGCGATCTTATTATTTTGGTAAGAGCTCTCTCTGTCTCTGTCAGTTTATTGTTCTCTCAGGTTTCGAAGGCTAATGGTGGTTTGCAATAGCCCGCGGGTATTTACCATCGCTTCTCGACTACTTCGTCGGATTACATCAAGGCCATGCGTCTTTTCAAGGATGAACCAAAGTGGACGCCACTCCCGCGCCCGTGCGACGACAACCAGTATCGCGTTGAGTACCTGCAGTCGATCACGGCCAATTAAGCTATCAAACCAAAAATATGTGTAACTTGTACGAAAGTGAGTTGGAGGGGTAGAAAACGAGTGGATATACGTGGAGTTTGCGGATAATAATTCATACTTTCTATACTTGTATAGTGATTGTTTGAGTAAAAATTGCGCCGGAGTGATTATTATGGTAAATTATGGCGGAGTAGCGTAATTTATATGGAGAAATCATTGTGATGAGTTGTGCGATTTTGAAGAACACCCGAGAGCTATACCAAAGGGCAACCGGACGGTTACACTTTGGAGAGACAGCATGTTGCATAGCCGGATAGTAATAAATCGTTGGTCTACCTAACGCCAACCGAAAATGTGCTCCGAAGTCAATTAAACAGTGCCATAATTAAGATTGATGAAACCGAATTCCGTATGCAGGGAGTCAAGTATCCCTTACAATAGCATACTGTGCGGAGTTTAGATGAGCCGCAGTTGTAAATCATAACGTCGCGTCGACTAAATAGCCGTGGGCTCTCGGCGTGGTTGATTCTGTCTATCGGCTGTAAGACCGATCTGCATCGATTTGCGAGAAGGTGCTAAGTTATATAAGAATAGGAGGAGTAGAGGGATTCAGGTTGTGGGAACTAAAGGCGTTGTGGATTTCCTGGCGCAACAGCCAAGGAATCACACTCTTCACGATTGTCGAACATTACAGTGTTTTTGTCCAGAAGTCTCAGTATATTCCCAAGTCGCCAATAGGTCGCGAGTCACAATGGAAGACTACGAAGAATCATATCCACCACCACCAATAATCTCGCTGACGCCATCCTCTCCACCTCGCATACCGCCAGCAATAATCTCACACAAACATGAACACCAAGGGCGTGATTTATCCAGCTACACGCCGCTAGAGAGGAAGGGGCGGTCGTCATCATCGTCAGCGGCAGCGGAGTATTTGCCGTTGCGGCAAGCTGATAGTAGTTCGCACTTGGTTGCAAGTTCGGAAAGAGGTAGGAGCAGGAATACACCTGAGCCGGGGAGTGTTGCCGGTGCGTTGTGGCCGGCGTCGTGTGAAGCCCCGTCGGGGAGTAATCCGACAAAGCAGTATGTTTGGCTGGTGAGTGGATGTTGTTGACTACTAGTTTTGAGGATGAGTAATACCATCGGGACACGTGCTGATAATTGGAGATATTTGGAGCAACAGGGATGATCGGACGACACATATGTCGCGCAGCACTCGAGCGCGGGGATGTGGTCATGGCATGCTCGCGTAACATCCATGCAACCGTCCACGTCTCACAAGAGTGGTCCGACAGACTGATGACATCTTCCTGTGACGTGCGGTCGCGGCAGATGGTCAAAGAATCCGTCGACAGGACAGTCCAGCGCTGGAGCCGGATCGACGTCGTGCTGAATTGCGTCGCGGTCGGGGTTAGTGCACCGTGTGAGGAGCAGGATGAGCATGATGTTCGGGCGCAGTTCGAGACAAATGTAATGGGTTTGTTTCACATAGTGCAGACCACGCTGCCGTATTTTAGACTGAGAAATCGCGGGAGGTATATTGTTTTTAGCAGTATTGCGGGGATGCTCGGGATTCCGGGACTCGGACCGTTTAGTGGTACGAAATGGGCTACAGAAGGTTTGATTGAGAGTTTGTCGTATGAGATTGAGGAGTTTGGGCTTAAGGCGACCCTGGTTTACCCTGGAACAGTCAAACAGGACGAGTACGCGCCTGAATAATATGTTGTGTTTTTTTATACGGGACATTGACTTATCGATGGAGCAGGACGCAAGACAAAAGATCACCACCATGGCGGCATTTCGTGATTAAACCGCTAAGCAACGACTATCGAGGCACGCCGGCAGAGCATGCTCGGCGGATGATACTATGGGTTAGTGCGCATCGGACGACTAGTGTGGAGAAGATAGGAGAGATTATATGGGAGGTGAGTCTATGCGAGTGCGTGATGCCCGTTATGTGGGTAACACAAATCTAGCTGGCACACAGCGGAAATCCGCCAATGCGATTATTACTAGGATCAGAGGCAGTAGAAAGCATGCGTGACAAACTCCGACAAACAATTGAGGAAGTCGAGGACTGGAAGTTTTTATTTACTGACGAGGCAGACAACACTTGATGCAGATATGCGAGAAAGAAAATGGAAATGGGAAATTGCAATTTGCTATAGATAGAACTAGCTGAATTAATTATATTTGACGTTGCTGAAATTGGCAACACAAGATGATCGTGGTCAGTTGCAGTCTAAGTTAGCGAAGATTGACGTAGGTCGAGCCGCGAACCGGCTGCTCGATTTTCGATGTGTTAAGAGTATCAAAGAAGCACACTGTTACAAAAAGGCAATGAACATCGTGCCGGGCGTCGGTTGGGGGGGTACCGCTGGTGACGAATGAGGGAGGAGGTAGCACGTGCACGGGCAGGTGACTGGCGGGAAGGCAGGAACTATGCAAGGATTCGCGCGTTTGGGTAGGCTTCTAGAAGGGCAAGGGAAAGGTCAGAAGCGGGCAAATGAGACTGACGAAGGTGGTGCGGCGGTACTTGTGATGGTTTACGGGCGTGCCGACGGCAGCCAAACAAAATCCCGAGGACCGACGGGACTGTGGCTATGCCACGAGCCCGCGTGGCTGGCGCGTGCGTGGCTGGCATGAGCTGAAGCGTTAGAATGTTCCAAGAATCCAATTTGGCGACAGACAGACCAATATTGTTCGGTGCTGTGTGTACGGGTCAGGTGTCAGGTACATCCTTGCTGCGCAAAGGATGTATTAGCACAAGGCGTACTGGATAACGCGGCGCATTTCGTGGCATGCTCGGTGGGCCAGTGGGTCGGCCAGCCGGCGTATCTCGGAAAGCTAACATTGTGCGACGGATGCGGCACAGACGTGACAAGTAGGTGGCGTGCCAAGCAGCGAACCGACTGTTCTAGTTGGGCCAGACAATATTCCGACTCGGGTGAAGTACTAGACACGCGCCCACAGTCTGGCGCACCACGTCATAAACAGAAAAAAAGCAACGTACATCTTATCTCCCACATGCAGCCGTCGGACCCAGCCACTGCAAGCCACGCCACGCGAAAAGAGACACCGGACCCGTCGCACTTCTGCTCCCATTCATTCGGGCCAGGACGAAAGTGCGCCATAAAGTCTGGGCTAGCTAACAGACATTCTTGTGCTGCCTGCGTGCTCGGGCCACCATGCCGATGTCGCACTCGCGACAAAACGGAAGCCAGCTGCTACTCTGTATGGGGCAGGGCGGCGAAGGCCAAGAAGAAAGCAGAACAGACATTTAATTTATGCTGCCGACGAATCGGGCGATGAGTGCGAGTGGTTTATTTGCTGACCTCGATAGGATGTAGAGTGTAGCAATGTTCACGGGGAAAGGGTAGTGAGAATTTACGACGACCCAGGTTTAGGGCAGGAGACGGAGTGGCCAGTGCGCAGCGTCGTGCTTGCTTGTTTGAGAGATGAGGGGGGGAACGGAGGAGGAGGAGGAGAGGAGTACTCTGCCTGGCGCCATCTGGCTGACTTGGGTGTTGGCCTGGCCTCTCCGTACTTTCTTTTGCACGCATCTGCCTGGTCGGTTCTACCCAGCCTGACGTCCGGCGCCGGTGTGCCCTGAACCCGCTCGCCTCGCCTGTTTGCCTTCCCGCCTTTTGTGTCCCTTCCTTTTCTTCTCTCATCCGCTGCTCCAACTCACTCGCTCGCCCTTTCCCATATCCACAATATCTCCTCCGGCCATCCATACCCCAACCATCCATCCATCCATCAATCTGCTTCCCACCGCCATCCTGTACCCGAGCTCCGCCGCGTCATCAGCCTCGCCCGCTTCTTATCCCGACTTCCTTGTACGCCCCGCTCGGCTAATCCTGCGCCTCCTAGTTTAATCCATTCAACATTTTCCTTTCTTTTCTTTTCTCCTCTACCAACGCTGGCAACGCTGGGCGCCGAACCCGTCCCATCGAACTGACCGCCCGTCTCGAGTCGATTGTGTGTCGGCTCTGATTCTGCGCTCTTGTATGCTATTTCCCCTTTTTCTCGATCGCCTTATCGTTCGTCTCTTTTGGACGGCTTGCTCTGATTAAACCCGAGTTCGAACATATTCTGGCGAACAATCTAAGTGGTACAGAGTTGACTGACTATTTCGCAGTCTCATTCGTTCACGATCATTGCGATTTACATACCTCTGACAGCTTATCCCGCCCCCACATTTCGGCCGTGACACCATTTGCGATCGGCAACTATCGATTCGCTTATCCTTTGCGTCGCCTACTCTTTATCGTCCCTTCACAATTTATTTCCCCTTACAAGGTCGTCTGGTGTGGCAAATAATTTTTGGTGTTGTCTGTTCTAACCGCCAGGGCAGCCGCCTGCATCACCACATTTTTCACTCACAGCGTTCGACGAGCGTTGTGGCGGCAATATCGATTAACACCTGTTCACAACTCCAACGCCACAATCTGTCACAATGAGCTACCAGCGTGCTATTATCCCGCCCACGCAGCGCATCAACGAGCTGCTTGAGGCGCTCAAACAGGAATTTGAGACAGTCACCAATGAAGCCAGTTTGTATCGCATGCACAAAGATGATTTCGACCACAAGTGTATGTTTTTTCTTCTCTTTTCAATTGTTTTATTTTTATACCGTTGTGGGTTGTGGTGGCAGAAGGCTATTGGTGCGTGTGACTGCTACAGCATGACTGGCCAAATGCGACAGCCGCGAACGGACTGCTCGAGCTGCCGGATTGTTCTGACATGCATTGTACTGCGCCGTTGGCGTTCGACGTGCCGCTGGGCTGTCACTGTCAATGACTTGGGTAGAGGACCATCACACGGAGAGAAGACGTGAGTGCTGTGTGCGGGAACTCTGTCATGCAAATTGGGCGCGGTCATTTGGAGTCAAGGCTTTGTTGACCCCGGCAAGCTTACGAGCCGCGGTCGCACACTGGCTGGACACCCGCCGCATCCGTCGCCGGCGGTCGCGTCGCACCAACCGAGTCCTGCACCCCTGACAGGCTCGCGCCGCACTAACGTATTCTGGGTACCCATACCCTAACTCATATCCTCCCGACCTCCAATTATTTCATAAGATTTACTTGATAATTATTTTGTTATTTTCATGTCTGTTGTTGCATGAATCGATGCTAACGTGCACAGACAATCAACAAGCCGCAGAGATGCAGCAGATCCGGCAAAATGTCTACGAGCTCGAAATCAACCACAGGAAAATGAAAGATCAGTATGTTGTCATCTACGATGCGCTATCATGATATGTACTGACTATTCCAGTTACGAGGAGGAGATTTCTCGATTAAAGCGCGAGATCGAGACGCGGGGCTCCCATGTTCCTGCTGCTCTTCCACCTGCAACAGGTGCGCCTGTTCCACCTCCGGGCTCCCAAGTTCCGCCTCCATCACTTGGCCACTCATCGTCCAGTGTATTCCAAGGAATCATGTCTGGTCAGTCTGGACCCACTGGCCCTTCTCTTGCGCCTCCCCAAGACAACAATATGCACCAGCAGCAGCAGCCACCGCAACAGCCGCCTCCTCAGCAGGGTCCGCCTCCTGGTCTCCAGCCCGGCCTTGGGCAGGTCCCGCAACAGATTCCACCACAGGCACAGCCACAGCAGGCATACGGCTCTTCTGGATATCTCAATGGATATCACAACGCGCCTGTTGCTACTACTCCTCAGATGAGCCAGAACAGGGCAGTGGCCGAGACTCGGACATCACCACATATTACCCGGGCGAGCCCAGCACCGCCACTTGGCAATAATCTGGCAGACCTTGATTTTGACCGTGTACCGAACGAATACAAGAAGCAAGCAAATGACTGGTTTGTTATCTACAATGATCGTGCGCCGCGCATTCTAGACGTTGACCTTTTACACACTCTCGAGCACCACTCTGTAGTGTGCTGCGTCCGGTTCAGCGCCGACGGCAAGTACGTCGCGACTGGATGCAATCGCTCTGCGCAGATCTTCGACGTTCAGAACGGACAGAAGATATGCCACTTGCAAGACGAGTCCGTTGAGCGGGAAGGCGATCTATACATTCGCAGTGTGTGTTTCAGTCCAGATGGACGATATCTTGCGACTGGTGCGGAGGACAAGCAGATTAGAGTTTGGGACATCAAAACCAAGACGATCAGGCATCTTTTTAGCGGTCATGAGCAGGATATTTACTCACTTGATTTTGCGCGCAATGGCCGCCACATCGCGTCCGGTAGCGGAGATCGCACTGTTCGTGTGTGGGATATGGAGACTGGCCAGTGTGTTTTGACGTTGAGTATTGAGGATGGCGTCACTACTGTTGCGTTCTCTCCTGACGGCCGATTTGTCGCTGCGGGCTCATTAGACAAGAGCGTTCGAGTGTGGGACGCCACGTCTGGATTCTTGGTCGAGCGTCTTGAAGCACCTGATGGACACACGGACTCGGTTTACAGTGTCGCATTTGCCCCCAATGGCAAGGATCTCGTCTCGGGCTCGCTTGATAAGACGATCAAGCTTTGGGAATTGCAATCCGCACGCGGCCTTTCCGGGTCCCATAAGGGCGGCGTTTGCGTGAAGACGTTTACAGGTCACAAAGATTTTGTTCTCAGTGTTGCCCTCACTCCGGACGGACAGTGGGTGCTCTCAGGGTCGAAGGACCGAGGCGTGCAGTTCTGGGATCCCAGGACCGCGCAGGCGCAGCTGATGTTGCAGGGACACCGGAATTCGGTTATATCGGTTGCGCCCAGTCCTGCGAGTAAGCTCTTTGCTACCGGAAGCGGTGACTGCCGGGCGCGAATCTGGCGGTACGTGGTTGCTAACCAGTAGACTTGGAACGTGTAAAAAGAGTGGAGATATGGTAACCTATGTATTTTATTTGTATACTTTGTTCGTGTTTGTCATGTATTATTCTGTACAATGTTTTATTACATTTGTTTTATATCTTAAAATTGTCGAGTGTTATGAAGATGTGCTGAGTTTTGACACGTGATGTACACCTTTATTTTATTAGTACTATTATATCATTAGTGTTGTTAGTTGGATTCAATCTAGTATAGTGAGATGGTGTGTTGAATAAGTGTGCAGTGGTACTATTTGTTTATTGGATTTTTGATCAAATAAAATGTATTTTATATAACTATACTACAGCGTAAGTTACTTTCTGTGTGAGCTCGCTTAAAGGGGGGAGTTTCGCCCTGCGGGGAGATCTGGTTAGACTTGGCGTTGACAGGTGCAGTTGTAATTGTAAGTATAACCCACCCCCGCCTTCCACGGGGGCGGTCGGTTATAGTCAGAATATGTATATTCGACACTGGACCAAACTTGGGTGTCCGGTGATCTGTTGGTAATGTCAGATGTCACCAAGCCCATACAAGAGGAGATTAATCGGCCATTGTAAAATAATATCTCACTGTAGACAGAGAATTGGTTATGTGTGTGGTGTCTGCCGATGTGAAGCAGGACGGCATCCAACATAGTCCTAGCTGTGTATTATTTTCCTTTGGTATAATCTGTCGTTGGGAGGAGCGCTGATGCTCATCTGCTGTTGCTCACAGAATCACAAGCCTCCTCCGGCTCACAGCGGCGGCGCTCCACCATCGCGGGTCTCTGCTAGCCCTTTCATGCTGATGCCGCTGTTGCTGCTGTTGTCCGTCCCGCCGCGATTTGCCTCTCCATATCTGCTGGTGCCGTCTCCGGGCATCACCAAATTTGCCCGTCCGATCCGTCCTGCATCAGTCCTACGCTCACGCTCCGTCTAAATGCAGCATCCTGCTGCATTGGCTGCTGGCAGTGGGCAGCGCCAGCAACCCCACCACATCCCCGCAGTTTCGCTCATGGGAGGCCTGTCTTCCACTCCAAACGCGTCTGCCACCTCTGGCTCTGGCATGCTACCACTTGCACCGACGTCGACATCCGCCGCGACAATGAACGGACTTTATCTGGCAACGGCAGACAATGCAATGTCCATGTCCAACTATTCACTGCAACAGCAGAACCAGCACTCGCTTCCTCACCAGCCTCACCAGCTACAGCAATTCCATCTACCGCTCTCATCTACGCAGTTTCGGCATCCACAACTACTGCAGCCGCCGCCGCCTCCGCAGCTCACAATGCAGCATCAGCAGCAGCAGCATCATCATCTTCCTGGCGCTACACCGCAACCCGGCAATTCCCAGATCGTGGACATGCCGGCGTCAAATTTGCCGCCATTGAATATTAGCAGCTCGCAGGCGAGCAGTGTATCGCCCGGATCTGGCTTTGAGACGTACGACATGCCGTGGCCAGCCACGAGTACTACTTCCACCGGATCTACCGTTGCCGGAATGCCGGCGATCACGACCATGCAGCCTAGCATGCACCATCACACGCATTCCGCTGGACCTAGTCTGCCGTCTCCTGCCAATCACCAAATGCCAACTGATTCCGGGATGTATGCCCACTACAGTCTCTTGACGACACATTTCCCGCCGCCTGCAGCCCCGACAACTCCACCGCCGCAATCGCTGCATAGCGCCGCCCAGCAGCAGTCGCAATTGCAACAGACGGTATTGCCGCACTTCTCGGCGATATCTCCAAGGCAGCAACCGCTCTCATTACCGCATTCTGCGAAACTATTTGCGTCTGTTACGTCATCACCATTGGACGCTCCCGCGGCTGGAAATCCGAGCAATGTCACGCCCACGAGCGCGGGGCCAGGAAGCTCGGCTTATACTTCGTATGGACATGACATAATGCGAGTTGGTAACAACACGCCGACAAGTTTACCTCCGGCGACCGGGACACCGAACACGCTGATTGCGAAGCTAAATTCGTATCATGGTATGCATGAGTACTTCGACACTCCTCCACCACATCACCACTCGCTCTCGGTCGGGCCTACGTCTGTACCGATATCAGCCGGGTCATTACAGCCCTCGAGTTCCTCTTCAACTTTGCCTTCATCGCCATCGGATTTGCATCATTATTCCACGCACCACCAAGTCCCGCTCCGGCCGACAGTGTCGACGTATTCGAGCTCGTCGTCGGTGACGTCGGCGAACTCGTTGTCGTCGGCGGGTAGATCGGCAAGCTCGGTAAGCACTGTCGGTTCAGGACCGTCAACCGCAGATGTCACAAACTCTCTTGGCATGCTTCCACTGGAGTCGGGAAAATATTTGTCAACTGCCTCCGCAATATTTCCACCGCCTGCACCCACGGTGTCGCATCAGGAACGCACGAATTCCTCTGTGCCTGTTGCGCCGCCGCCGCAATCGCTTGCATCATCGTTACCGGCTACTGTACAGGCAGCTGCTCAAATCCAGCCTCAATTATCATGTCCTGTGTCCCCTGACCGAAAGACTTCACCTTTACCCACACATTCGAATAATGCACCAGCACAATCTGCGCTGCCCCAGGATCCACCGACAGCCAAACGAAGTCCTCTACAACCACGCCGTACAAGCAGACAATCGCCAACAAATTTCGACGACGGTTCGGCGCCACAGTTAGGATCAACCCAAGTCGACCACCTGATGCTCATAGTTCAAACCCGCGAGAAACTCAAAAAAGAGCGCGAACGCGCGCAACAATCGATTTCGGAGGCGGCCTCAGCGAATGCAACCGCGTCGACGGCGAACGGGTATTTCGGGTATGATTACAGACAGCAGCCGAATGAACGAACGAGTGGTTTGGGCTCGTTCTTCTTCTCTGGAAATGCGCCTGTTGAATCGTCGGGTGGTACTACACCGCTGACGGGGTTGACCACGAAGAGTGGGCGGGCGGGAAAATATTCTTGCATGGAACCTGGGTGTGGTAAGGTGTTTAATCAGAAGACGCATTTAGATATACATGGGAGGAGTCATACGGGTTCGAGACCGTATGTTTGTGATGTACCGAATTGTGGGAAACGATTTTCTCAGAGGGGCAACTTGCGGGTAAGTGATTTGGTGCTGTATTTATTTAACTGTTCTGACCCTTGGGCAGACGCATCGGAGAAGTCATACAGGCGAGAAGCCTTACGTCTGCGAATTCTGCAACAAACGGTTTGCGCAGCGGGGTAACGTTCGGGCGCATCTCCTCATCCACGAAGACTATAGACCGTATTCGTGCAAATTAGACGGCTGCAACAAGTCGTTCACGCAGCTGGGTAACCTCAAGGCGCATCAAAACAAGTTTCACACGGATGCGTTGGAATTGCTGGCGGCCAAGTTCCAGCATTATACGTCCGCTGATTACGACGAGAGCGCGATTCCGGAGGAAGATCGTGAGATGTTTTTATATTTTGCCGAGTTGTACCGGAATGCGAACAAAGGGATTAAGGGACGAGGGAAGGATTCGAATCGACTGGTTAAGGTCTCTCAGGATGAAGAAGTTATGCAGACGGGAGAAGAGGCTGCGTCGATTATGGCCGCTACTCAGGAGGCTTTGGCGGAGACCAGTGGCACAAAGACTAGATCACGAAGAAAACTGGCATCAGCGACCTCGAGCACGGCCGTCGGGGCAGTATCAATGGACACCCTCCTCGCGCCTGCATCACCTGCAGTCTCGAGCTCGAAATTAGCACCGTTGACAAATACCCCGGATGTAACCATGCCTCCGAGCGCACCGGCAGTTTTACAGCCTCCGCAAGGTACACAGCTGGTTCAACAACTGCATCCGCAACCGCAGGTTCTGCCGTCGTTTGATTTCGCTGCCGACCCTGTGGCGTTTACGGCCGGTGGTATGAACATGAGCACGACACGGCCGCTTTTAAGCGGACAGGCACATACGCAGTTACCTCCACTGCCGTTGCGCCATGCAACAGGGCCAAGCGGACAGACTGACATGTTGGGCGGCCACGGCGGGGCGCCGTTTTATTAATCATCAAAAGACATTAGCTAAGTTGTAATATTAGGTGGAATTTTGTTTCTATACAGCTTCTTACACGCATTTTACCACTATTTTGGGATATAAAAACTTTGGTGCTTTTTTTATTGTTTATGGTTTTGGATAATTGGATCGGATTGGTGAAGGGGTATAGACGTGGTGTTGATTTTGTCTTATTGTTTGTGATATCTAAAAGTACGGATGTTAATGGATTATTTGTTTTATTATATGAAGAATTCTATTTGGATGCTGTCGTACACCACGAAAGAAGACCTAGTGCGAAAAATGTATTCGCGGTTTTAGGTTTGTCGAGAATAGCCCCTGAAATTTGGGTGGCAGAGCAAAAATCAGATTGTCCCGATGGGTGTCAACTCCAAGTTGCAAATCACCAGTTTCGTTACATGACTTTGGGAAACGCGCATAGGCACTGATAATGATCATTTTGTGGTCATGCGTGGTTATAACTTACTGAATCGCCAATCTAGCATCACGTCACGTCTCCATCGCCCGACATTCGCCTTCACCGGATCCCGCCTGGCACACAAACGACGAAATATAACAATGCCCAGTCACCACGAGTCTCGACGTGCACCCCGTCATCTGAGCATGACGGAGCACTACATACCCAGCCCACTCCCCAATACACCATTCGTCGACACTCACTGTCATCTCCGCACAACGCTCGACATGGCCATCAGCAAACACTGTGCCAACGAGACAGAAATATCGTCGTTGCAATCCATGACCTCAACTTTCTTCCCGCCAGAACTCGAAGCTGTTATTGATGTGTATTGCGATATCCCGATCAATGCGGACTGGGAGGTTCTTGCTGACAAGGATACGTGGATAGGAAACACGTGGGCCGGGGAGTATTATTTCACAATGGGGTGTCATCCGCATTCTGCGAAGCTTTATAATGATGATATCGAAGCCGAGATGGTGCGTGCGTTGTCGCATCCGAGATGTGTGGCTGTAGGCGAATGTGGGCTTGTAAGTATGCTTTTTTGCAAATCCAGCGAGTACGAGTGCTAAGATTATACGCGGCATATAGGACTACAAGAAATCTCAGTCACCTCACGATATCCAGCGAAATGTATTTGCTAGACAAATAAAGTTGGCAGTGTCATTCAACAAACCCTTGGTCGTACACACCCGCGAAGCAGAAGAAGATACGTTGAATATTTTACGAGCTCATCTCCCACGCCAACATCTCATGCACATCCATTGTTTCACCGACTCAGCAGCCATGGCACGCACTCTTCTCTCTGAATTTCCAAACTGCGTAATAGGCATAACCGGCGTCATCACATTTCAAACTCTCAAGACCACGACGGAGTTGCTCAAGATGGGCGGCCCTGGGTTGTTGGGACGACTGGTGTTGGAGACAGACAGTCCATTTATGGTACCGTCGAATTGCCAACGCAAGAAGAAGCCGGTATACGCTGTTTCGCATTCGGGAATGATCCCGTACACGGCCACTAGAGTGGCGGAATTATTGTCATCTATGGACCACATAGTCGGCGCCGAGGACGTACTCGTGATTACGCGAGAAAATGCTAGGCGTATTTACGGTGTTTAGAACGTACATAGATTTTGTATTGTAGATGTACTTCATATAATATTTACACGTCATACTCGGCAAATCCATCCATCTCGTCCTCAGGAATGATCTCGTTTCTGTCCATTCGAGATCTCATGACCTCCCTAATCCGTTCCGCATTCGAAGGATCTCGATGAGGCTTCCACCGTCGCACGAGCATATCGTCGCCTATACTTATTATCTCACCATTGCATGTCCAACTAACGCCTGTCACCTCCTTAGAATGTCCATTAACCAAGGTCGTCGCCACTCTCCTTTGTCTGTCCACGTCACTTTTTGTCTCCATTTTACTAAGTGGCGAGGGCGTGTAGGTTAAATCACCACATCCTCGCCGCGACACTGGCAGTACCACGACCACATTCTCCGAGCTTCCACATGCGATATAAACACTACTCAATCCGGCCCTCTGAACCACCTCCTCGCTCGCCACACTGAGCTTCACATAAAACGAGTCTATTTTCAATTGCGGATCCCTAATACACTCCATCGGCTCAGACCCGTCCATCTCACCTATTGGATAGGCGAACAATCCACCGCTCTTGCTCACCGTCCATATCCTCGCGCCACCATAATCCACAGCAATAGACGTCACGCCGTGGTTTTTGTCCCCGCCAGATGTTTGTGAAGTGGGCTGTAGATACCGCTTTTCCAGACTGGTCTTGCGGAGGTCCCACACCCTGACAGATCCGCTCGCCTCGCCTGCGCTCAAGAGCGTGGTCTCGTCTAGGAACGCGACAGAGGTTACGCTTCGTGCGTGCGTGGATTTCGTCGCGCGACGGCCTTTCTCCGGGTTCTGCGCCCGCGTGATTTGCGCGACTGGAAAACTCTCTGCGGAGAAATTATTTCCTACCCGAGTGTCAAACAACGAGATCGTGCCTCCTCGCGTCGAAGTTGCTATGATCGCGGGATTACGAGACGATGGCGTGTCGAGAAATTTAACTTGCTTGAGTGAATGCGCGTCACATGGACGCAGAATTGAGGTGCACTGTTGTTTCTGAAGGTCGAAGATTCGGGCAGTCTGGTCGCCTGATGCTGTTGCGAGATGTGTATCTGTAGGTGAGAATGATAGGTCGAAAATCGCGTTGTCATGGCATGCGAGCTTCATTATCGGCAGTTCTGAAGTACGAGGTTAGTTCCATCTAATTCAACCGTAAAAACATTACTTACGAAAAGCATTGTTGACATCTGTATCCAAGACATGGACAATGCCGTCTTCACCACCGACAGCGCTGATTGAATGTTGTCGACAACTAGTCACGGAGAACGGAATACTTTGCCGTAGACTAGTTGATTCTTGGATTACATACGCATCATGTGCAGCTGTAGAGCAATATGTCTGTAACTCGTATTTGCTGAAATCAGCGCGAGAGTAAAATCGACGGGAAGCAGAACATCGTAATGAGAGCTCTCTGACAAACAGTCGTCGAGGCAACGACAACGGTCTCAGTGCTGCGTTGGGCTCAAGTATCGCAGCTGATACTACCGACGTCGAGTACAAACCATCCTGGCACGACCGTGGCTTTGGCGCCCTTTTAACCCGTTTGGTAGCTGGCGTGGTTTCTGGGGTGAGTAGCTGCTTGGGCGTGGAGTGCTCATAACGGCATTTCGCGTTCAAAAACGAAGATTCTGTAATATCACCTAACGTTGACACTGGCACTCCGTCTGCTGGCTGCGTATTCTGTCCACCTCGCCTATTGTTGTTTTCTTTGTCAATACTGGTAATTCCATTACCGCGAGTGGGCTGGGCATCCGATCGAGATAGTGATCCTATGGATGATATCGTCCCAAATGGATAATTTGGATGCAATGGCGAAGAAAACATTTGCTATATAGCCCCCGTCTTATGCTATCCAAATGAGACAATCAGGAAAGAAAAATGTAGGAGATTTGCTGTTCGAGGAGTTGTGTAAATATGGACCGCGTTGCATTTCTATGACCTATTGCTGGCAGAAGGTAAGGGTTTCTGCGTAACTTTATTGGGCGCGTCACAGACGCGTCGCAAAGACGCGTCGCAAACATTCAATCGATGTCGACTCATTAACCATCACAACGATGTCGAAGTAATGGATGATATCAGACAAGTTGCGATAAGCGGCTATAACTTTTGTAATACTCGAGCGTCAATTAACCCCTACTAAAAGCACCTGCTAAATGTACAATACGCCTATATCATATAACAAACTACTAATATCATACCAAAAATAATAATATCATTACCCCAACCCCGCCTTATAAAACAAAACTTTGACAAATTATAGTTCGTAGCTATAGTACAATCCCAAATTACCCTTTGGCTTATTCGCCTCGTCGTCGGCTTCACCATCTTGCCTCGAGGGCGGTTCGGTGTCAACTTGACCATCTTCCTGAGGTGCCCATCCGGCACCATAAGTCTTCAGGTCTTTTATGGCTTCTCTCAGCTGTCTTGGCAGCTTCGCAGACACGTTCGCGGTCTCTTGAGCAAGCTGTTTCTTCCGAGCATTAGCCCTCTCGTCACTCATCGGTATAGCTAAAGGTGTAAGCAACGAATTGGTAATCCTTGCCAACGTCTCGGGCCACTTTTCCAATTCCTTTGCAACACTAGGACCTAATCCAAGTTCAGCTTCAATTGGCTTGATATGCTTTTCAAGAATGTGCTTGTCAAATTCCGCAAGACTGTCGAACTGATAATTCAGATTGTTGTCGTTATGACATTTCTCCCAAAGACATTTATACCCATGAAGATCTGATGCGTCCCGATGTTTCATAAACACATGTCTTTTTAACGCCGTGATGTTGTGCAGCTGCGCACAAATATCTTGTTTGCCGGCGCGAATACAATGCCATCCGCAGTTATAGACATTATAGTGCGGTTCACTGCGAGTTACCACGCGTTTGACGTGCCGACGCCGACGGTCATTGGTCAGCGCGAGCCTAGCAGAGGTAAGAACAGGAGAGCGTTGGAACGATACGGTTGTCGCGGCTGACAGATTGCGTTGACTAAGGGATGCTGCAAGTTCCGTGGGTCGTGTTGTTGGTGTCGTTGGTGTTGTTGGTGTCGTTGGTGTTGTTGGTGACGTTGGTGTTGACGGGCGACCCACAACCATTTCTGAAGACTGAAGAGAAGCCTTGTCAACTTCGTCCGAATGTCCTAACTCCTTGATCAACGGAGCGTGAGCACTAGAGTCATCAAGGACTCGCGTGGCAGAAGTCGCGACAACAGCAACGTCTGATGATCCTTTCTGGGAAGTCTGCCGTGAACTGGCTGCAGTCTCAACACTAGTAGACTGAATAGCAATCGATGGCGGCTTTTCCGCTGCTAAGGATTGTAAATTCCGAGTCTCCTTGTTATTTATAACCAGTGGCGCTGCATGACTAGTTTGTATCGGTCCATTACAAGTCTCAAATGTTATCGAAGATTCAGAGCTACCTGGAAGAGAGTGTTTAGCCGAAGACTGCGGTTGTTTGTTCAATGTTGTAAATCCCGACAAATGTTTCTCCCCTTCGTCGGTCCCCGATTCCTCTTTGTCTAACTGTCTCACTCCATCTCGCGTTTTCTCGGACGCGGCCACACCTTGTGTAACTGATGTTTCTGGGGCTTCGGTTGGAGCGTCGACATGTATCTGCTCCGGCTCTTCAGTACCGGTAAAGGCGACACCTAAAATCTACTTAGTATTGCCTTTATCATTTACTGCTGCGTACGCGAGAGAGATAGACAACATCGAGCAATACCTTCAGAATCTTGCGATGAGCCAATACCCTTCTCTGCAACCCCCGCGATTTCAACACCCTCCATCGGCTCGCCATCATATGTATCACTCATATTCTGAACGAACTTCTCAGCTTCTTGGCCTAATTGTTTAGTAGGAGATTCGGGACTACTTAAAAGTTCCACGACCTCTCTGCTAAATTCACTTTCGTCAGCTTCCTGGTGGAGCTGTTGGGGGTTCGATTTCGTCGGAGGATCGTAACTATCCCAATCCATTCTGTCCGGCAATCGCTTTAGGTTCATCCGTTTCGTAATAAACCCCGCAACACCGAGGGGAATAAATGAATGATTCAGCGGCTCTTTTGCAGGATGTCGACCTAAAGCAACAAGCACATTTTCTGCGATGTGGTCTAACTTCATATGAGTGTAATTGTCTTCGATGGGTAATAGCGACAATTTCAACTCGCGCGACATATCTTTGTCTTTTCCAGGCGTTATCGCAATCTGGGCGGCGATGGACGTGGCATCAGCAGATGGGTTCGTCGTAACAGGAGCCTGTGCAGAGAAACTCTCGACTTGGTCTTCTCCTTTAACTTGGATGATAACCGTGTTATCGGACTCACTGACACCACTCACATTCTGCTCGACCAACTCCGCTTTCATGGCGCTGATAGCACCGAGAAATGCTTGAAGCGTTTGCACTTTATTCTGGATCTCTTTGATATCATGTGGTGAAAGGTTTACGCCGGATACCATTCTGCGTTGATGCTGTCGCATCCGTTCCAGGGCAAACTGTTTACGCGCCTCAAGCTCTGATACGGACTTTCCCTGTAACTTAATGAGATGCTCAGGAGCAGGTTTCGTCACCCCGGCTTCTGTGAGGTAGCCCATGTACTGCGCGAATGTGCCAGTAGCCTGCTGAGAAGGAGCCGAAGGTGCACGAATCGGCGAGATGCTGCCTGTCATGTGCACTGGATTCTGATTACCAATCTCAGCCGACTCTCCGGATAGAGTACCCAAATTCAATGCCGAAGGGTTTAGCGCCGAAGGCTGCTGCGTGATGGATTTCTGTGCTAGCACTGGTGATAGACTTAGACTTGAGATATTTTGGCCTCGTAGTTGCTGTTGTTGTTGTTGTTGTTGTTGTTGTTGTTGTTGTTGTTGTTGTTGCTGCTGCTGCTGTTGTCGTTGCTGTTCTTCTTGCCGTTGTTGTTGTCGTTGTCGATGTTGTAGTTGTTCTTGTAGTAGTAGTTGCTGCTGTTGTTGCTGTTGCTGTTGTAGTTGTAGTTGTAGTAGTTCTTGCTGCTGTTCTTGTTGTCGTTGTTGTTGTCGTTGTTGTTGCTGTTGCTGGTGTCGTAGTCGTTGTTGTTCTTGTTGTTGTAGTTGTTGCTGCTGTTGCTGTTGCTGTTGTTGCTGTTTTTGATAACGTGCTTGTAGTGCCTGATCGTGCCATCTTTGTTGGCGGCTTATTTCAGCATCGCGCAGCAAGTCTCGAGAGACTGCGTCATTTGGTATTGTTCGTCGTGCGCCGTTCATTCCGGAATTTATAATCTCATTACTCTGCCAATGGAGTTGACGTGACAGTGGAGATTGCTCCAATGAAATTAATGTGCCAGAGCCGCTATGTGCAGGCTGGATACCACTTAACTGGCTAGTTCGATGTACGGTACCCGGAATAGGTTGCAAAGGGAGTTGTCCTCTTGGAAGTTGAATCGCGCTCATTGAAGCTCCTGCGTAAGGCGAGACTGGTTGACGGTTTGCTGGCGAATTAATCGCCCACCCATAATCACCATTGATAATAGAAGGAAGCTGCACCTCCTCAGCAAATATTAAAGGATCCAGTCTCTTTGCGTCAGCCATGATGCTCTCAGCTCTAGCCAGCATCCTTCGAATACGGATTCGCTTCTCGCGGGAGTTCATCTCCGCCACAGACGCCATATTTGAAGGTCCAGTGGATGGAGTTGTAGCATGGTCGTCAGTCCCCGATACATGGCTAGACAGGTCTTGCATATATACAGTGTGAGACATCAAGCATTATTTGATCGATCCAAGGCTAAACCCGTCAAGATATGACAAGGGACTGGACTGTTGGCTTAGTGCAATTAGTGTTCCGAACCAAGTATAAAGTCCACAGAGCAGCTCGCCGTCCTGAAGTTATGGCTTACCACGAATATCGATATTATACGATATGTAATAAAGAGAATCTCAAACCAAAGCGTCAACAACTGTTGTTTCTGATCTGACCGCCGCTGCTCCAAAGACTATGAATGCTGGCGGTTATTTGTGTGTTTCCCAAAAGCATGTGCGGCTGTGCCCCCTTAGCCGCCTTACACCTAAGGCGGTTGATTACAAAAAATGATTCCTAATTTTACAACCACGCACTAACAATAATGCCAGAGTGGTAGATTCAAACGATTCAGAATATATCACAAATCATCGATGTGACAGTTACATACTCTGTGGTCGCATCTCTGGCCGTGACTCCATTGTTTGTCAAGGGGTGCCGCCCGGCAACCATTTACTGCCACAAGTAGCCAACAAAACTCACAGACCCGAAAAGTAGCCTTTGATCCCAAATTTAAGGTTTTTGTGTAGTACCCTAATGATCTGGCATTAGGGCTTTGCAGTTTGAATGAACAGGTTGCGTGACTGCTAATTTATGGTTCCTGTAATCAATGCATCACCACCCACACAACGATGGCCATTGCGAAGCTAGAGTGGAGGTTCGAGGACTTAATCGAGCAATCGTTGCTTTACGATTTGGTAGCCAATTGATACCACAGCGCACAGTCACAATGAAGATCTCTAAAGGTGTGCAAACATTATTTCTTATGAATGGATTCACGGACCTTTTTAATATTCAAGGATACTGGTGCTGATGCAGATTTTAGATGTCTCTTCCTCCCGTAGCAAGTCGCGCAAGGCGCACTTTGCCGCTCCGTCTTCGGTTAAGCGAGTTATAATGTCTGCCCCTCTATCAAAGGAGCTTCGAGAGAAGTACAAGGTTCGTGATGTCTCTGAGACTGTTATGCAGCTTGTGTATTTTGACACGATACGACGGTATTGACATAATCGTTATCAGGTGCGATCCGTCCCAATTCGCAAGGATGACGAAATCTCTGTTGTTCGGGGCTCATACAAGGGCAAAGAGGGAAAGGTTACTCAGGTTTATCGTTTGAAATACGTCATTCAGGTCGAGAAGTTAACCAAGGACAAGGTTGATGGATCTTCAGTTCCTGTCTCTGTCCACCCATCTAAGGTCGTCATCACCAAGCTAAAGCTTGACAAGGACAGAGAAGGTCTCTTGACTAGAAAGGCGGTAAAATCAGCATAGATGTACATTGTATTTAGCAAATGAATGATGGCCGGATGTTACAAATAAAAAATAGTCAGCTTATTGGGATCATTGCAGCGGCTAACGTTTTCATTCGTGACCTTGTTAAACGCTATGATCAATAGTCCACTGCAATGACCGCTAGCCGGATATACCGCTGAGCTATGGTTCGCGGTTTTGAGCTCATTTACGAGTTATGATATACCGTGCATCAGAGTCAGATGCGACAAAGTTTGGGAATTTATCTCCACGCGCACGTCGTTATCAGGTGTGATTATATGGTGCTCGAAGTAATTCGAATTCCAGAAGTGGTAAACGACTCCCAGAGATCGATTATGATCGGCGTTGATTGCGACGTTGATAATTACTTGCGGCAGAATTCTTCTCACATTTTCCCCCATGGAGGTAGAATTTTGGACGCGAGCAAACATGTAGAAAATTGCAACTGAGTAGCTTATAATTAATTATTCAAATTTTGCTAGTATTTTGTTTAGGGGTGCCATTGATAGGCTGCACAGTGTAGTTCTAATTGTGATTTTAAATGACCTCTGTCTAAACAGAGTTTTCTTCCTGTCCGTGTCGCATGAACTCTTCCTTTACTTCACAGAGACAACCAATGTGCATATCATAGCTGCTAGGATATGCATTGCTTTGTTTCGTATTCAATCGAATGATTTCATGATCATATTGGCAACTGTGGGGATGTCGGCCTCTGACACGACTACTATTTTGCATCTGCAAACATCGGCGCACTCGATTATTAGACAATCGCCAGCAGTCGCCTCCCATCTCTACGGCAGTTTTCGAGAGATAGCTAATACAAAATTCATAAATCTTCCAAGTCAATTAGCACGTTCGGCATGTGCAGCATGTAATACAGTCTGGATTCCCGGCTACAGTCTGAAGGTTTTGTTGCACGCTTCTCATTCAAAGAAAATAGTATCGCTTGCTAAGCGCAAGGATAAGCGGCAGAGACAAACGGATAAAATTGTCAAAGAGGGTATCGAGCAAAACAATACGGATGCGGTTTTGAAGAAATTTGCAAACAATGGTGTATTTCCGAAGAAAAAAACTATCGACTTCAGGGATCAGATATATCATACACAGGTCCTTTGTTACATTTGTTTAGTTTGCGGGCATATGACAAGGTTCTCGATCCCTGGTATCAATGTAGTTTCACAGAGTAAGAATGTCGTGCCGACTGTGATTGAGACTCCGACATCGACACCGCAAAGAGCAGGTGGAAACTTTGGAATAATTACACCTATCCAAGATTCACCAAGCTCCACTAGATTATCAACTAGTGCGTCTAGCAGAAAGAGACAGAAAATGAGAAAGCAGAATTCTCTGCAACAGATGTTAGCTAAGGCCAAGGCGGAAAAGTCGGAAAAAAATCAGACGATGAAATTAATGGATATCATGAAATCGGCTACCAAATAAGGGTTAAATGAACCTATTGTATATTTTGTACTTGCAAGTGGTTCAGGAGGCGATTACTTCTAAAATGTAGATATATATATAGATTTTATTTTCAATGCCGTATTCCACCTTAGAGAGTGAAGTGAGACAAAGCACCTGTCTTAAGTTCTGTTCTGCTTTGTGTAGATTATGGAAAGTAAAATATATATATATAATTATAATATGTACAGATAATTCACTATACAGTTATTTACATATTATGCTTGAGACCAATAAGACAATGCTTGACATGATCGCAAAGATACGATTTGCCACATGATCTGTGGGTGGTCTCTATTGGCCCTGTTCTCTCCATATTCGGTTCGGAATTCCCAGCATATCACAAAAGTCTTGCGTTTGTGTGTTGTTATATTCAGTGGCTATTTATCGTAGGAGTTAGTTTACTATCTCTGTGAATAGTGTTATACATATACATACGCTGAAATTTCGCTGTACGCATGGAAGAATCGTCACTTTGGCTGAATGGAGCAGTATGGACAAAATTACTTGGTATTTCCAGCTTGCCTACCTCCACTATGTTCTTCTGTACCCACTCGCGAGCTTTACGAATGCTCTCTTCCAATGCTTTCTGCTCAGCAGCGGTGGCAAATAACTTTGGTTGACGTTCATCTAGACTCATGTAGGGTTCCATGGCTTTAGTAATGGCAAGCCATTCAGGATCGTAACATAGTTGATGGGTTTCTCCAATATGCTCCTGCGTAGGCACTTGCATAACCTGTAAAAATTCCCGCCTTGGAAGGCACTTATCGAGGGCCAGAAAGCGAGTTTCAGTAAAGCCAGTATCTCCCCTTTTACTTTCTGTAGAACTTGTGCCAGCTTCATCCTCGATTGTCACCAGACGCGCTGACGGAGTCCGATCTGACATACCGTTTACCCGTATCTCTGGCAAAGAGTCAATCTGGCCAACCAACGACTTTGTTACACCTTGAACGGTAATGTCAGTGGCAAGGTTGTCCTGGTTGTCATCATCGGCTTCTACCAAGTTCTTGTCTTCTGGGGAAAGACTCCTACTCCCTTCTTGCCGACTGAAAATGTCTATTTCGATTTCATCTTCGTTCGCATAAGAATTGAGGACCGCACCGTCCACTGTTGTTGGCATCAAAGTATCACGGCCCATCCTGACTCCACGTGCATTTCCAGCTGGCCCATCCTTCGATATGACTGTAGCAGAGATTTGGCGAAAATTTTCTGTCATCTGAGTCGCTTGATCTGTGCTCATACTAGTAGGCTGGTCTGTCGGTTTGTGCTTAACAATGGCCGCATACTTCACGTGGAGATGCGCGCTTAGCCAATGACGCGGTCGTATTCGACCTAGCAGGCTCATCGCCGGAGGGGAACCTAAAGCCTTGCTATCAATATCTGATTTCAAGAATTTCTTCTTGGTCAATAGCTCGTTTAATCGTCCAAATTGCTCGACTCCCGCAGGCCAGTCGTGAGAAACCATGATCTCAACTTGTCCAGATACTTGATAGAGCTTCAGCACGTCATATTGTCGGACGTGGTATATAGATCTCTTTGTGCCTTCTGAATAGGGCACTCTTTCAAAGTGACCTTTATAGTAGTCCCCTTCTTTCCATATGCCAGACAGCCCGCCAATACGAACTCCATCAAAATTCAGTATATTTCCGGCTCCTGTGTAGTAAATATTGGGAGCCACCCAACCGCCGTAATACAGCTCCCATAAATAATTGCTAGCTTCGTGGTTTCCTCCAACAAATATTGTTGTTATTGGGGCCACCTTTTTGCCTGAATAGTATGCATGAAAATCGCCAAGCCGGTGGTACTTCGCGGGGACTGCCATACAATTAAGATCCCTCCAGTTCCTAGCTGCCTGTACAACAACGTTAGAATGATCGTTATAAGTCTCCGATAATAGCAAGATTCGATGTCAATATTTCATACCTGGAAGTCTCCTCCAATAATCAGTAGATCAATTGGCACACTCAGTTTCTGTAGGGAGTTGTAAATCTTGTCGAGTTCGCCATGGCAACAGCCCTCGAACGCGATATTGACCATACTCTAGAGAGCAGGACCGTTGCACATATACAGGATGATTGTACGCTTGTTCACTGTTCCATCCAAAAGCGTACTTTGACTTCCTTTAGTAATTCAGTCGTTGATGACCATCCGCATTTAGCTGCTACATCGGGCGAGCTGTGCATCAGCCGCGCGATGTAGTAGAACGTTTGCCCTACCTATCCAACGAACATCAGGCTAACCCTGCACATAATTAATTGGGTCAAGGCAGTATCTGTGATATCTTCCGCGTGCATTTCATCTCGGAAGCATCATTTCAATTAGTTACTGCCGAGTTACGCCTATCCGCAGTGAACAATCTAAGCCATCCAGTTTCATACTAGATAATCCCCGCATGCACTACAACCTTTGGGACTGTTCTGCATCGGGACTTAGACTCATTGCTGCACATTTCTGAGCGTATTTTGCATACATTGCATACTGTATTCAGCAACAGAATGGATTTCTTAAGACCAGATACAGTAATGGATCTTAAAAACATCAGGGCGGTATTGGTGAGAATGGAGGATACGATTGTATTCAACTTAATCGAACGGGCCAAGTTTCCACGACAGCCCTCCAGTTACCAAAAGGGCGGCATAGCCATCCCGGAGTTCGATGGATCATTCGTCGACTGGATTCTTCGAGAAGAAGAAATTGTTCATGGTTAGTCGCCGTGTTGTCACTGCGCTAATATAGCACTTGTTAATGTTCCAATAGCAAAGGTGCGACGTTATCAATCTCCGGACGAGGTTCCATTTTTCCCTGATGATCTGCCAGAGCCTATATTGCCACCAATTTCCTATCCACCAGTATTGTACCCTCATCCCAATAAAGTAAACGTGAACGATCGCATAAAAGACTTTTACGTGAGCGAGATCGTGCCATCAATATGCCCAGAGGGCGAACAGAAAGAGAATCTCGGCAGCAGCTCCTTGTGCGATGTGGAGTGCCTACGGTCACTTTCTCGGAGAATACACTTTGGTATGTAGAGACAATGAACCGGAAGTATCAGGCGAATTCTAACTACCTGTTCACACAGGCCGTTTCGTGGCAGAATCAAAGTTCCTTATGGAGCGAGAGACGATGACGGCCATGATCAAGGCGAAGGACATGGCGGGCCTCGATGCGGCAATTACCAATAGTGCAGTTGAAAAGCAGGTTCTTGCACGTCTGAAAAAGAAAGCGGAAACATACGGTATTGATCCAAACTTGATGTCCAGTCCAAACCATAAAAAAGTCGATGCAGGTGCCGTAGTTGCTATGTACGAGAATTGGGTCATCCCGTTAACCAAGGAGGTTGAGGTAGAATATTTATTGCATAGATTAGATCAGGAAGGCTAGACTGGAAGACTAAGGCGAATCATAGAGCTATAGCTGTTATGCATTGATTACGCATCATTATCACATAACTAGCTACTCAATATCTCACCTCCATGAGCCATGGAGATTTCAACTAAGATCTGGCGCGCTAACCATTAATTGAAGATCAATGTACAAAATATTCACGCAATCTGTCAGTACTGAAAATCAATTTATATGTAACCCTGTGTACTTCGACTGCAGATTTGCTCCTATCGCTATATACAGCATCTACTCCAAAATATGTATTAACAGTCATTAGTCTCTAAACATTAATCTCGTTAAGGCCAAGATCTTCGTTTTGCTATTCAATACTGTTAACTAAAATCATCTTGTGAATCTTCGCACACAAATAGAAACTAACCTCTTCAGTTCTCTCAACTTCCTCGATCGTCATATTAGGATCGGGGTCAGGCGCGTAGACATTTTGCAAGTAACTCGCTGCTAGCGGATCATCCAAGACGAGAGTGAACGTGCGCTTGCCCTCAATTGCATCCTGAAGACCTTGCAAAAATGTGCTCCACCGCTCGATACGTTCCGGATCCATACTATCTGACGTCTCACTGAAAACTCTGGTGTCAAGCTGTTCGAAAACTTCTCGTAAAAGACCTTCAAGAGTGGTGAATCTTCCACCCAGAGTACCCGCCGTGAGGTCCAAGTTCAGTTCAGGGATAGTGAGAGCGCATGTCTCGCTCTGAATGATCAGTTAGCCACATCATAATGTCCAATTCACTATTGATTCATGCCTTTAAGATATCTCTAGCCATATCCTCGGGATCATCAACCCTCAGGGTAATTCTCTTTCCCTTGGGCGGGATCTCACCGCCTGTCTTGACCTCATTACTTTTGTAGCCACAGTTATCGCACACTGTGCTCATAATGACAACTTCCTTAAAATGTGGAATATCAACCAACTTCATATGAGTATCGCATCGTCGCAAACAACTGGGACACGTAGCTTGGAAAGTATGGATTTCGTCGTTAGATATCGGGAGCGTTTGCTGACGATCAGCTTCTTGCTCGCCTTCATGTTCACCACCTTGGGTGTCTTCGTCGGCGTTGACTAGGCCCAATGCTTGGTTCTGCGAAAGTGTTCTGAAGTACTCAGTCTTCGACCACTTCTCGTGAGACTCGCCGGGCGACAGCTCAATCCAACTATTTCCAGCAGGATCGTCGACTACGACTTGAAATGGGAATACCTTCCCGTCCATCATTTCCTGGGCCTTGGCTACAACCGCTTCGATCTTTTGGAATGCTTCAGGATCGCTATACTTTCGAACAGGCTGACTTTGAGATAAATCTTCCACAACTTCGGTCAGTAGACCTTCGATCGTAGTAAGTTGTCCTCGCTGGTGTGGGATTTCCAAAGAAATCGAAGGAAACGCGCAATCACATGATTCCGACTTTACGATCTGTCTATTAAGATCATCCTTCGACTCGATCAAAAATCTATACCGGGATCCTTTCTCTTGAATCTCACTGGCCGGTTGAATTTCTGAGTTTCGGAATCCACAATGAGGGCAGGAGAATGACATCAGAACGATTTCTCTGAAGTATGGGATACGGGTGAGCAGCAACCTGGTGGTACCATTTTCGCGGCAATTCATGCACAAAGACTCAATTTCTTGAACTAATTGTGACTCCTGGTCTGCCTGAGTATTTAAAACGCCTTGCTCATCGTTGGTACCCTCGGGGGCACTAGTAATGGCTTCAACAGTCGAGCCGAGAGGCTGGAAAAGATTGGAGTTGTCGGCGTCTGGAAGTAACGGCATGCTGATCGTTGACTCTAAACAGCGTGCATGTACAATTCCGAAATAACTGTATACTAATCTGAATCCTCTGAGAAACCGAAGAAAGCTAGGATATCGCAAGTGAATTAATTTCTGCACTACAGAGATGTGGCCCTCAGAAATTTGTTCGCCTATACCCTTATCCCAAGAGTGTACTCAAAGCCGCTCGGACGGCGCACGCAACAACCGGAGAAGACTTGGCCTAACCCTAATCAATAATCAGCGAAATTGATTTTTCCCGAAACCCCTCGGACAAATACAATCTCGAGAAGAATCTTCCAACTTCCAGTAGGACGAAGCAGAGCCGAACGAAAGCCATATTGTGCGCAGCCAGCTATGACGCGATCAGATTAGGTTTGCATGTGGTGGATGGAAGTGAATAAGGATTGACTAGGCGGGGATCAGATGGTGCATAATAGTGTTACAAAGTAAGTTACATCTCGATGATCAATTTCAATTGTGACACGGCGAATGCGTCCACAATTCGAACTGGTTGAGGTGTGTTTCATCTGCAGTTTATCACTTTGAGGCACGAGTCACGGGCGACTAGCAGTACGACCAGCGACAAGGATCAGTCGTCTGAATTCATCCCACTGGGCATGCGGAGTCTCAGTGGTCAGCCGTAGTTGGGGTAAAGTGAGTCGAATGTAGTTGACCCACGGAATCGAGAGCGCCAGAGAGAAGGATGACAAGATTGGGACATGAGAGGAGTAGTGGGTGGCCGGGGTTTGATGAATACACCTACCGCAACGAGTCCAAATAGATGCAAACGAGGCGACGTTCGGCACCCCGTGGCTGCGGGTAACTGCAGGAGTCCGGATACAAAGCCGGAAGGTATCACAGGCCCGGAGTGTATTGAGAAGAAATTCGGGGATCGGGGTTGTGTTTTATCCGGCACGGCGTGGTTGGTCGGCATCCACTTGGGACTGTGAACACAGTTCCAGTTCCCGCCCCAATTGTGCTGCCGGTAGCAGAAGGCCGGGACTGCAGTGACCAGACCGCTCAATTTAATGCCTTAGCGGCGCGGTCCGGGGGCTAGTATTCTTGGTGGGGTAGGGGGCCCACCCCGAGGTGTACATCGCGGTCCGCGGTCATCATGAACACCGAACTTCCGTCTTATTCCGTCCGCGGTTAAGGACCGTTCTGGTACTGTCATTCTCCAGACGGGCTTCGACTTTTTTCTCGCGACATTGTGGCGCGCGCTCTTCAACAAGCGTTCCCCGCCAGTTCTCAGCAACTCCTCCATGATCCAACTGACGGCTGCTACTACCTCACCACCATGGAACCGTGAACTCATCTAGGTCGACACTCTTGTGAACCATACTCTCCTTATCTGCTCCCGCTCCATTATATGATCGACATGGGTGCATCGCCAGGTTTCCCGCGTTGTTGAGCTCAAAGTCATTGGCGTCTGTTCCAACCTCGCGCATGGCTATGACCACGTCGCCTCGGTCTTGCAGCCTATTTGGCAGTATTCTCCAGGCCGAATTTCCCCCGCGCATGGCTGTGACCACGTCGCCTCGGCCTTGCAGCCATTTAGCAGTATTCTCCAGGCCGAATTTCCTCGTGGCAAAATCAGCGCCGTTCATGAGGATGCTCTTGAAATCGCCTTGTCGTTGAGCGAGAAGCTCCACCATCCCGCCGCGCACTCTTGACTCATCAACCCAGCACCTCATTTCTTACAGTTTCCGTCGCTTGTTCGAATCCGCTACGTCCCCTCGACGTGGTGCATCTACTATCGTCAAACAGGCTACGGTCGTGCTATTGCACCGCTGGTAAGACCCCGTGCCGTCACTGCCACTCGACCAGCTTATCACTCGAACTACTGTTGCCAATGCGGCAGCGAATGTCCAGCACTCGCACCTCCACCAAACGTAACCTTCGACTACTTCTAAGGGTCCTCGTTTGCTATTCTGCGCCTCTCTGAAACTGGCCAGCCATTGGCCGAGAAAGTTGATCTCTTGCAACTGAAATTCTACATTGTGGATTTAATGTCTCTTCACCGAATCTGCCTACACAGGTATTATTTGAAAAGCTAATGCTCACATTGATCAGCCTCTTGCCCGCAATCGCTTCTCTTGCGCACTGGATGCTCGACGGCAGCTAGGATGCACTGACGTAGTGCTCCGAGATTTACGTAACTGCCAGAAAACCCATCGAAGCGACGAGCGACCAGAGGAACCCAGTTGGCCCGAACCCGAAACCCGAATGAAGATGTACATAAGATCCACGGGCCCAAAAGTACGAGCCGATTCCTAGGTACATGAACTACTGTACAAAGGAAGAAAATGGTTGGAACAAGCCGAAAGAAAGACTAAATTTTTAATTGTAACCCAGTGTTGTACAAGCTATTTACATGCATGTCCCGGCAAGAAAAACGAGGCAAAATGAACAAACAAGTAAATAGGCAAAAAAGAGGGAAAAAAGAAACGAAGCCGAAAGCGACGGCACCAGCTGCCTGCCAGGGCCCGTAGGCTATGACAGCAACACAGTCGGCGCAAATACTTTTTTGGAGTATCCACGCCTTGGTCTGGACAGTGAAAGGTAGCGGAGCATGGGCAGCGGGAAGCTGGTAGTGGTTAGAGTGATGAGCAGTGGATTTGCAATGACGGCACGGAGTCTTCACTGCCGTGCAATCCTCCAGACAGTGGCTAGTTTGGCGACTGTAGATACACCAGGTATCAGAGACGTAGCGGACACGAACCGTCGAGGAAAACTTGAAAAACTGGGGGGCCGGACTGACGAGCCGAAGGATATGGGGCAGGATGGTGCGATTCTCATTTAGCGCGAGGATGACCTCCAGCGCATCCTCATGGATGGTGCTGGTGCCAACACGGGGCAATTCGGCTTGAAGAATCGTGCAAAGCTGAGGCAACATTGTCGTAACCATGAGCGGGCTTTGAGAAAACTCCAATGAGTTTCAGCTCAACTACTGGAAAGACTTGGCGATGTGCCATGTCGATCACGGTCAGGCATCGGGAGCCAGTGGTGAGGGTAGTGTCCACCAGAGAAGCAACGGAGATCAAGTCGGGCTCCATCGTGGGTAGGTAGAAGTTACCATCGATGGGTTTGTGGAAGATGAGACGTTGGGACGTGTCAGGAAGTGACTGACTGTTGGAGAGCGCCGAGCCACTTGGTCGCGCGAGAACGAGTCCGAGCCCGTCTGGAGGATGACGGTGCTCGGACGGTCTTTTACCGAAGATGGTGTTTCGGTAGTGATGATTGAGGGGATGAGCGGTGCCGGACCTACTGAGTTCGGTATGTTTTTACCAATTTTTAAACGTTTGCTATAAGTAGCGAATTCTAGATCAACCCTCGTGATTGGTCTTATGGCCCAGTTGGTTAAGGCATCGTGCTAATAACGCGAGGATCCGCGGTTCGATCCCGCGTAAGACCAGCTCCAATCAGTTACTTCTTTTTGCTTTTTTGGTTTGCCTTTTTGCTTTTTACTTCTTCTCCATTAAAATAATGTACGGTAACGGGTCGTATGGATAAGGCGCCGGTTCCGACTGGCCGTCCGACTTCAACCCCACAGTGTTTCCCGCAATGGGCCATACAAGAAGTAAAAGAGCTATGGAACCTGAACAACAATTCCGGCAAGCTCTATTAGCCCTCTAAACTAATGGGCGTAACAGTATTAATGCCGCTGCTGCTCAATTTCATGTTAGTCGATCTACCCTTCAACGACGCGTCTGGAGGCGAATCAAGTCTGAAGTGCGTGTAAAAGAAGAAGAAGACCATTGCACGATGAGTCTCTCGATATACTGTGGCAGGGCGCCCTGTAACCCAAGCGTTGGCGGTGGAAATGGCTGAAGAGATTCGCGTTTGATCCGTCCGACACAGGTCAGCAAATGCTGACACCCGACTTATATACCAATCAATCGGCCGCGAATGGATCTATCGCTTCTTGAACCGGTTGCCACATCTGAAGACGGTTACTGCCCGTCAATTTGACTTTGCAAGACGTCGGGAGGCCACACGTGAGAGGTTTGATCTGTAGTGTGGGGCGATTGAGGCACAGTTTTCCGCAAATTGCTACGAACCGCGATATCTACAACATGGATGAAGCAGGCTACGTCATCGGAACAAGTCAGTCAAACAAGGTTATCATTGACACTTTCCAGAAAAGCCATTCAAAGGTTGTGCTTGGGTCTAGGCGGATAACCGTGCGCTACCACCATTGATCATCTTCAGGTTTATACACCAACGCAAACTGAGTAGTGCCTGGAATTCCGCCAGATTCCAAATTTCGGCTGGGAAGAGTGGCTGGACGTCTGATATCATGGAATGGCCCGTTGAGCCTGGCGTTCGAGCCTGAACCAGTGAGCAAGCTGTAATCTTTTCGTCTTCTATTGCTGATTGTCATATCAGCCATATTACTGCCCCATTTACCTTCTACTGCATGGGGAACAATATCGAACTTATGGTCCTTCCAACCACATTGTTCACATGTGCTGCAACCACCAGATATTAGTAAAGTTTTTTGTGCGTCTGCAGCCAGCCCTTGGCAGAGAGACTTTCAGTTTCCAAGGCAGGAATTGGGCGGATCGTGCACTATGAATGGGTCCAGATGTGCAAAAAAGGAATGAATTAGGCAATCACAAAGTAAAACATCAAGTGTGCTTGTAGAGGTGCTGGTCTGATTCCATATAACACTCAACCGGTTTGGTCCGGCATCCAGAATTTCTCCAGCCAGACCAAAACTGCCACAAACACCCCAGGATCTAGGTCATCCCAGAAGTTCCTTGCTATAGAGCTCTCCCCCAGATGGCAATGAGCTCCGAGAATCGATTACAGTCTTACGATCGGCCCTGTCCAGCCAGGAGAGACTTACATCGCCAAGTTAAAGATTCATCGATCACCTGACCCGGTTGTTGAAACGCAAAATACGGAAATATCGCTTATGCAAACAAATGGAGGATACCGCTGAGATTCTCCAGGCGTGGAAGGTTCGCAAGAGGTGTAGAAGAGTCCAATTAAATGGCAAATTCTAGTTTAGTACTGAGGAGGTGTGGAACGGAAAATAAAAATAGCAGAGGATGTCAAGAAGAAGCCAGTCGCAAAACATCCTGGTGCGGCCCCATGCAAACATAAAATTGAGAAATAGAGGAACCCGAAGAAAAGCATTTTGTTCTAGTATAAAGGAGTAAAGTCGGAAGCCAGTCGGATCAGTCTTACATCCGTTACCCCATACCCTACGTTAGAAGTTTGCATAAGCTGTCCAAAACTGGTCTGGAGAGGGCGCGTTGGCGCGCAGTGGACGGACGTAAAGCAGAAATATAGAGCCAAATACCTAAGCTGCTTGATGTCTAGCTTTGCAATATGTCAACAATGTCATTTCTAAAGTAGTCGTCATTTCATATTATTCTGTCTCTGTAAGAAGAGCTGAGCAAATCCCTCCGATTGACATTTAGAATCAGGTGACAAAGATAAACTGACCCAAACTCCCGGGCCGGTACATGTCCACGAATCATCGCGAGAATAAACTCCTCAGGGGTTATCGTAGGACACTTAACACTCCAATTCATTCCATAGTAGCAAAATACCTGACCATCTGGTGCTTTAATGAAGATAGCTTTTATTCATCCGGACTTAGGAATAGGTATGCCATCAAAATTTTCAGTTATTGCTGCGGTACTAACGAGTGACCGTTAGGCGGAGCTGAGCGTCTTGTTGTCGATGCAGCAGTTGGTCTGCAATCATTGGGCCACAGCGTCACCGTCTACACGTCACGCTGCGACCACAAACACTGCTTTGAAGAAGTACGCAATGGAACACTCAACGTCGTCGTCAAAGGTGACACAATATTCCCGCGAACAATCTTTGGCCGCTTCGCGATCCTATGCGCCATAATGCGGCAACTGCATCTAACATTATTTCTCCTACAACACGAAAACACCACGTATGATGCCATTTTTGTTGATCAGTTGTCGTTCTGCATTCCACTTTTGAGAATAGGATTAGATAGACGGAAACCGGCACCCAATTGTGAGAGTAATTCGGCATATAGTAGGCGGTCGACATCACAGCGGCGGAAACGCAAGGCGCGTATACTATTTTATTGCCATTTTCCGGACAAGCTGCTGGCCACTCGGAAGTCACTCATTAAGAGACTCTATCGTATACCGTTCGACACGATTGAGGCATATAGCACCTCGCGTGCCGATATACTCCTGGTCAATTCGCGGTTTACTCAACGGATGTTCCGCCAGGAATTTCCAAGTATTAATCGGACCCCAGGAGTAGTGTATCCATGTGTATCTGACTCAGAAGAAAAAGATGAGCAAATTGTCAAGTTAATCCAAGATTCAGGAAAGAGCACACTCTTGTCAGTCAACAGATTCGAGAGGAAGAAGGGTATTGACCTGAGCATAAGCGCATATGCGGCCTTGAGAGAAACGCCAGGATTTGCGAAGACTGCGTTGTTGATAGCTGGAGGTTACGATAGTGAGGTCAAAGAAAATATTGAATATCTATCAGAGCTGCAAGGATTATGCGACATTCTCGGTATGGAGCACAAAACGATATGGGACATCGAGAAGAATACGATATTATTCAATGCCGCACTGTCGTCATCATCGGTTCTATTTTGTCCATCTGTCTCAAGCCCGGTACGGAATGCACTTCTATCCTCGTGTCGTGCTCTCACGTACACACCTACCGACGAGCATTTTGGTATTGTGCCGCTGGAGGCAATGCTCATGAACGTACCCGTAATCGCAACGTCAACCGGGGGACCTCTCGAGACGGTGGACGATGGCGTGACTGGCTGGCTACGCACGCCGGATGTAAGTGCTTGGACTCCAGTTTTTAATCACGTCCTCTTCGAGGCTACAGATGCCGAGCTGAAAGCGATGGGCAAACGCGGTCGCAAGGCAGTTCTTAAAAAATACTCGCGAAGAGAAATGGCAACATCGTTCGAACGAGCTTTCCTGTCCGCATCAGAGTTTTCCTCAGAACAAGACAACCACGCCGATCAGCAGCCGGCTTTCCTGCGAACTCCAGGACCACGAGATGGGGCTTGGATCGCATTTTTGGGATGGGCTACTTACTATTGCAAGTACGGATTAGAATTCACGGTGCCTAGTTTCTCTGAGGTGTTAGTGGGAGCGTGCATTGTTCTTGTTGTCTATTATGCATTCTTCTGAGAACGTACCTGGCACGATTTTTGTAGGTCGTAATATATTAACTAGTCGCTAGAATATAGGACGGGATGTTGGACTTAATTAAGTTCTGAATATCAAAAAAAATTTACGAAATAGAACAATAAAACAAATTGTACGCCGGAAAAGGACACCATCCATATGGTAGCTAAAAGTCAATACAAAATGAGAGGCCATCTAAACTAACTCGTGCTTATGACATCGTGCCATAAAAGCAAGAGATGATATCCCACAAACGCCATACAAGAATTTATAATAATAGTACAAACTCAATCATACATAAAATCTCATACAATCAAGAAGGACGCAAATGCCAATGGTTCATGTAGAGACGTGATCATCGGCCCCACCATCCATTCCCTGCTCGTCCATGATTAGGACACCTATGGCTGGCAGTTTACTATCTGGGCCGTCTTCCTCCAACAATAACTCTTCGAATTTTATACCAATGTTGTCTGCTGAGTCTTTGCCTATTCGATAGAAGTATTGCTTTAGAGTGTTTATGCCTCTGAGATAGCCCATGTCCGGCTGATCTGGATACTTTGGAGGACAGCTTGCGTTGTTGAGAGACGTTTCCTCCGCCGCAACACATTGAGCGAAATCAATAATGCGTAGATTAATCTTCGAGTTCTCATCACCGGCATCGTACATCAACAGTAAACTCGAGCCATAAAGTCTGTATCCGACTAGTCTTTTGATAATATTCTCGATTTCGCTGAGTTTGCGTAGAATTCTTGGGATATATTGTAGCAGTGCATCGTCCGCACGACCTCCTGCCAAAAAAAGTCGCAAGCAATCCCGAAACTCAGCACCAGCACGTAATTTGCGACCGAAGTATTTATCCTGATAGATATATTGCTGTTCTCTAACATTCCAAACTTGCATTCCGCAAATTCGAACGCCCAATTTGCGACTTGTCGTTGTAGCGCACTTCTTGGCCTGAGACGCTTGCTTCGCCGGCGTGGCATCTATTCCGTATTGACGAGTACCCATCTTTAAGTCAAGGACACATGGCCGTTTCATGCCACTAGTAAGATCTTCAAGTAATAAGAACCTCTCTGTGCGAGTGCACTTAGACTTATGCCGTGCCGGAGAAATCATCTTAAATTTTGGAGACTTAAGTCCCTGGCTAGCGGATTCAGCTGCGGCCGCACCCAATTTGAGCGACGAAAAGTTCCCGGTGGATGAGGATCGCTTCTGATGTCCACTCTCTAGCTCAGGAATTTCATGTATATCATCGATCGGGAATAATATATCATCCTCCTTTGTAGGACCAGCATTTGGGGAAGCTTCGGCGCTGACCTCACCATCACTGACCACCGTGTTTGGTGCAAACGGCTTTCTGGAGGCAACGCTAGCCGCTGACGGTAAGTCGGTGGTGCTCACATGCCGCCGGGATCCCAACAGCCCCTTCTCAGATGATACCCGCCGATGCGGTGAATGTACTATAACCGTCGCGAGAGCTTCAACCATTACTTGCTCCTGCAGCTTGTGATTTATCTGGGTGGCACCCCACGATGGAAAACGCTGTCGCATGGAAGAATCTCCAGTACTCTCATGACTGTGATTGTTGTGGTCGTGATAAGAATCATGAACGGAATCCTGTGACGGAGCGGAGGACGAATACTTTTTAATAATTGATTCGGGAATGATATGTCGGTTGTCATCGAGTACTACTTCAGGTAACCTTGACAGAGTGCGAAGACCAGTACCGTTCGTAGAGCGATGTCGAGCTTTCATTTCTTCCTCGTCGGACAAATCGACTGTGTGTCGTACATTCAAAACACCAATGTATTTTGGCATAAACTTGAGAAGGTCGCTGTGGTTCTGCTCGACTGCCTCATACCATAGATTCTCTCGCTTTGCCAATGCCTTGCACACGGCCTTGTGCGAAAATCTGAACAGCGCATGATGACCTCCGACCTACAATTGGTAACTGTCAGCACAAGCCGCTTCGTAATAATGACTAAATATTACTAACTTGATGCTTATAGGGTAAAAGCTCTATCGCAATTGGCGGTTTTTCATCTTCTGACAGTTGTTCGTCGTCGCTATTATCATTGACTTTATGCTGCTGATGTACAATATATGTAGCAGACGCGACATCGTCATTGTCACCATTCTTCTTGTTCAACCTTTGGTCTGCACCAACGCCACGCCGCCAAGGCGTGCGCGATGCTCCATTCCCTTCATTGTCGATTGGCTCCGTAGCTTGTGGTTCGTCTGCCTTGAACAGACCTAGCAGCTTAGACGCCTTCCGAGATCGCGCGCGGCTAGCAGCCGCAGCGTCGGCAGCAGCCTGAGCGTACGCAACTCGAGGAGACAAGCCCTTTTCCTGTGCTAGATCGGCAATCGGTTCTTCTGGAAAAATACCTGAGATGTTGCCATCATTGTCACCAGTGGGCGACAACATCGGACTCTCGATCGGAGAGATGTACGGGATCTCGTTCGCAACCGTCATCGGCGGGAGCGAGAACGCACCCATGGGGGTGCGTACAGTAGCATAGGCGTTCGGCGATGTATATGTTGAATCTGAAGGCTTCGTCTTCGCGACCGTAGGAGATGTTAGCAGACGCGAATCTGTGGGCGTCTCCGAGACTGCCAGGCCAGGCACCGGACTGGCAGAGTGATCTGCCGCATCAAGAGAATCCACCCCACCTACGAAACTATGCGGAAGAGTCTCCTTCGGAAGCTGAAAATCATGAGCAGCCGGTAGATCTGGCAGTTCTGCATTCATGTTGAGGAGCTGGGATACATTCGTGGAAGTAATAGTGGTAGTGGTGGCGCTTGTGCTGTCGCAGGATCGAGTTCGTGGTAATTGCCCATTCCGAAAATAGGACATACTACAAGCTGAAAGGATGAAATAGACAAGAAAGTTAGTATGTGCAGTCACCGCAGACTTCACTGCACTACAAGAGCTTGGAAAGAGAGGTCGAGTACGCAGTGCGGCCGTCGCGCTGAGGAGCGAGGTTTCGGGAGAGTAATGGCGGTAATATGGCGATGGACGGCTGCACGACGAGCGGAGGAAACCAAACACATGAATACTAGATTCACTACAGGCCAGACAGACTCCGGCGTGGCGGCGCTAGCGCGTGGCTGTGCGAGTGACACAATGTGGGCACTGCCACAGGCATTTCACCAATGGCGACTGGCTGCGCGGCCCAGCCGCTCGCCGCACACTTCACCACCCATCCATACACGCACTTAATACCTCCCATACACAGTCTCCGCGACTCCCTACTCGCCGACCGATCTCGCAGCTCGAAGTTGAGAGCATGGTTGCGATGTACGTCGCTGGATATGTCGGAACTGTCTGCTCACGCAATATCTATATGTAATATATGTGTATATTCAAAATACGAGAGCAAGCAATCACACGGTGGCTCGTAACCCAGAATTGCCGATTCTCAACGAATTAGGCTGTCGCTTTCTGCCATACCCTTAGACTACATCTATAAAGACCTTTGAATGACAGAATCCAGGGGTGAATCGTGCTGAGGCTCAGCGGAGTGCTTAAGCGTCAAAGCAATATGTGTTTAAAGCCACAAGCACTAGCGCAGAAATATTACAATTAGAATTTAACCGTCAACGGCATCATGTTCGGGCCGGTCTAATGGAAAATTCACAGCCTAACCCGCATGCCGCTGCACATTTGTATCCAAGTCTACAGAAGCCCCACAGTTTCGTAATATCATGGCTTTTCAGAACGGGCTGGTTGTTGTGATGACTGCTTTAAATCGTCTTGAATGTGACGGGGCCTCGAACTCAGTTTCGTCGGATCTTAGCAAGAAGTGCGGACGCGGAAGTGACTAGCTCGATAAGCATCCACAACTGAACCGCTGCAGAGCTGTATGTGCTTGCAGTAGGCGAAGTGAGATCTGCCAAATCCACCGCCTTAGTGCGATGATACTCTGAACGTGAAATCCTATGTCACATGGGAAAACGTAATATTTCGTCAGGTTAGTTCAGCCAAACGATAGCGCATCTGTTATTCAAACCCTCCCAACAATGGCGCCACATCCGACACTAGTTATTTTCTAAATAGAGAAATAAGGAGGGAATTGACTTCATGAGGTTGTCGTAGGATTGACGGTTGTGGCCAAACAGGCAGCCTTATAAATCACGAATCCTTCAGTACTCCCGGCGTCAAGCTCACCCAGAATTCTCTCTGACGTCGTCATCAGGTCACCTCTCCGTCTCATAACTCGTCGAAGTCATATCGTCTTTAGAGCGCCCATTACTATGCAGATCCAAGAGGTATTGCTCCGCGTCTAAGTGCTGCCGTATTACGAGATCCTTGCGCACCTTCCAGTCTCACAGTTCACCCTTTTTTGACCAAGAAGTCACCACAAATATGAATGACACCTGGAGCAAAACTTTTAATTTTCTCGATGTGCGTCGGTATTACACACGAACCCGAACTAAACTCAGAAATTAGGTACAGTAACTTAAGCGCTGTGCTTCGAGACCATGTGTCAATATCGGAGTGAGCCACGTTTGCGTGAACATGCAATGTGACATTAGCTTCAGATGAAAGCGCAGCAAGCTCAGTAGCGATCGGCCAGCTTTGTTCGCTAGACGGCAATAAACCCATGTTGATGTGATTTATATTGTACTTTAAGTCGTGTGCATCTGCTGCAGTGCGAATTCTCAATATCGCATACCGGTTATCCTCTAGAAAAACCACTAGTTTGGGAGCGGAGTCCTTCTTAGTTTCTATAACCCAATCTTCCTCGTGTTGGACCAATTGTGCTTTCCATTTGTTTGCTTTCGCACCGCGAAGAAGGCCTTCCACACTCCAGGGGTTGATTTCCCAGCAAAGCACCAGACCGGCGCCGCGCTTTGCGTACGAGAATGCAAAATAACCGATTCCGGCATATAAATCCACTACTGTCTTATTCTCGACATTCTCGAATCGCAACACCCGAGCTTTTTCTTTAATATTTCCTCGACTAAACATAGTATACCGGGGAGCCCAAGTCTGACAAATGCTATTCTGACGAGTAGCAGCCCACAGCTCTCTCGCCATATGTTCCCGAGATGGTGCCAGAATACTAGCATGATTAACATCGAGCCCGAAGTCTCCGTAGAGACAGACCAATTGCGTAGGTTTCCTCATCGCGTTATCGTTGTCGCCTGGGATGGGAGCATTTTGGGCGATGTGAGTGACATTCAGTCTATCCGCCAGAAGCTTGTAAAATTTATTCGCAAAAGTTAAATCACCTTGGGCTATTGATTGCCACTCCGGGATGCTTTCAAACGAGCCGGATGATAGGAGCAAAAATTGGCCATATATATAGTATCGATGCGGTAAACTTTTTATCATCTGATCAAGTCGCTCGGGTGACAAACTTGGGATCATCAATGACTCAAGGGCACTTAGTACTGCAGCCTTCAAGTTTGATGATGATTGAACATCCCATGCGTTCTTATAATTATCATTTGGGACCACCATTATCTCCAATGACGGCTCAAGATCGACCAGCTCAGGAAACTCAGCCATTGTAATTCTCTTTAGATCCACATACTCCCCAGTCTATAACATATAATTAGTAAAATGGTAAACATCGTATACATTCTAAATACCTTATTGGTAAATATTAGAAAGCCGTTGTCATCTTTCTCTATGCCCCGTAGTTTGTCAAAATGGCCGCTCTTCTCCAACGCCGTCTTGCAAGCCTTGACTTGTCGCCGGTCAAGAGTTTGAATTGCCAGCACAGGCATTGAATACTTCCAAATTCCTAGATTTCTCCGATCGGTCGTTGAGGACAGTAAAGAATCGTATAAAATAATCGTGGGAGCCCCAAAGCTAGCGAAGGAGAACACTAATTGGGCGCGATCAATCCAGCTAGTCCAGTTGCCCGAAAGTTTTGAAACTGGTGCGGCTTATGCGGCGGGCAGCAATAACAACCCGCGACTTTGCCTCTCACGCGTCGAGGTTAACGTGCGACACCGCTACGCGCTCGGCCGCTTCGACATCACGAAACTGAACGCTGGAAGAGTGGCTTCATCGGCAGCAACTGCAACCGCCGCAAGCCATATATTGTCGCTAGAGCCTGAGTCCGGATTATTAGCAAATTTCTTGAAAGTTATTTCAATTTGTTGCCTGGTCTGGTTATAGCCACGCTAGCGACTCTTGCCCATCCTTGCTGCTCCTTGTTCTTATAGAGCCAAGCTTCTTCGACCATGACACAGGAGAACCGATCGAATTCCGGACCGCGGATACCGGTTCCGATGACGTTAAGTAACGCGTTGCCATACACCCCGTTCACGTCCGTGACGCCTGCTGGCTCAGGTGCGTATTCACCATTATGGAGCTGAGATTCTAAGGTATCGGGGTAATTAATCAACGACGTAGTCCCGTCTCTGGCAAATGTACCGGAGATCACAGCACAAACGTCAATATTTCAGCTTCCAGAGCAACAGCAGATTCAGTCACGTCAAACATTCGATCTGTTAAATGCAGTGCCACAGAGTGAACAGCACGCAGCCCTCGTTGAGAGTCACTTGCGTAGTCTCCGAGGCTACCTCAACACACCAGATATGCAGCCGCTGTATGTTATCACTGTCATTGACCAAAAAAACAGTATTGCGAATAGATCGCTAATGATCGTTTAGCAATTTCGAGGTTCCTGCGGTTTTTAATTCGCTGCCCACGATCCACGTGCCAATTGCCGCTCATGTCCCTTCCTTCGGTCTCGGGAAGTTTTCAGAGCGCCTAATGATTGAGTCCGATGTTTCATTTCAGTGTAAGTTTTAGCACGCTTATTTATTTGATTTTTTGAATTTTTCTGGATGCAGAAAACTAAGTATGGTTACAGATTCTATCGAACGTCGTGAACCACCGCCGTTACGAAGCGGATCCGATCATCCTGACATTCCGTTATTAAACATTCTGAGGACTGTACAAGAGGCACCATCGTTTCAAGTCCCTAGTGTCAAATCAGTTCCAACACAAGAACCTGAAGCAGTCGGTCACTACGACGAGTTGGCAAAATTATCTCCGCAGGAAACACTCCAGGGAGTCAACGGCGAATTACAATGTGTGCAGCATCAAATTAAGCGGCAGAAAATGGAGAAACCTGATAAGTCCGTGGCGTCTAAGCAAGCAAATCACGCACCTCAAGCCAAAACTCCAATGGGCACTTTAGCCACGTTACTGACAGAAGTCAATAATGATGCCGGTAAACCGCAAGATCAGTGTCTCAGCCCAATGCCAATTCTCGATTCGGCTCAACAGCAGAAGAATCTGAACGCGGACATCAGCATTCAGCCTCCACAGACTCCGAGTTATGCACTGTCAGAAATGTCATTTGCTAAACCATGTCCATCCTCTACTACATCACACGGTAGTGCGTCACCTGCTATTGAGTCAGAGTCAGTATCAATGAAACGAAAGTATCCAGATGATACCAAGCCGGCGATAGCAACCACTCCCGATGAGTTGACGTCGAAAGCCCGTGCGGTACTCGATGCGCTCCAGTCCTTAATCGAGACAATTTTCGAAGCTGATGATAATAGTGAGAGGGATACTTCTGGGGTTGAGCGCGGATTATCGACATTATGGGTCGTGGGCGGACCTGAAACCGAGCCACTTCTGGCCAACGATGCGGAAATCCGGTTGGAAGGAGGTTTGCGGCGAGCGATAAGTAATAAAATTTACCATGACGTGCCTTTGGACGACATATTACGACTTCAGAAGATTTGCATGCGGTCAATTAGAAATGCTAGTGAGATAGCATGGAAAGGGACGAATGGATTGATAGACTGTCAAGATTCGGAGGTCTTCACGGCCATCTCCTTAACGGACAATGCGCTAAAAGCTTGCAAGACGATTACCAGAACAATGCTAGGTGATCGTGAAGAAAAACAGGTTTGCCTTCAATGCGGAATAGTTAGTTCAACGTGTCTGATAGTCCCGATAGATATGCTCTGAGGATATCGTGAAGGAGATAGTTGATTTTGTCAGCAATCTCCTTGAAGGCCTTTTTATTCCTCTTATCCCAGCGCTTAGTAAGTCGCATATGAGCTGAGGTGGAAAATACTGGGACACTAACTCTCGTACTAGCTGAAATGGATCAACTGATGCCGTACAAGAAACTAGTTGTCGGCATTGCTCAAGAAACAATTAGGGTCCTCAATTTGTTGTATCAACTCCTAGCCGTCCAAGATCTAAGCGAAAGTGTTATCACTCGCCTAGAATTTTTCTCAATTAATATTATCTTTGCAGAGAACGCGACGAAGGAGAAAGACTCATATCTTGGGTCGTCTAGCATTGAGAATCTGCGACTCGCGACTATGGACATACTAGCTCAGGTACATTATACGCATTCTGGTTGCCTAAACATGCCGTTAATAAGGTCAACTCAGGTCTTCGCATCATATCCCAGTCAGCGGACATTCGTTCTCGGCGAGATTCTAAGTAGCTTAGAAAAATTGCCGGTTAGTAGATTAACAGCACGCCAATATCGGCTCGTCGGTGGTGGGAATATACAGCTTGTCACTGCCTTGATTCTTCGTCTGATTCAAACTGCGGGCTCAATAGATAGCAGAAACTTACGATTAAGCGGTTCTACTAATTTCAACCTCGAAACTATGACTGCTGAGGAGAAGGAAATTGAGGTTAAGGATAGAGATGTATTTATGCAAGTTTTTCAAAAGTGCAACGCCGAAGCCATAAAGAGCTCTACAGATGTCGTCAATTTTCTCGTAGAGCGAGCTATGAAGTCTACCAAGTCAGGAGATGCTCCATACCGCGTGTTGCTGGATTTGTTCACGGAAGATTTTATCACAGTCTTGGAATACCCTGAGTGGCCTGGTGCGGAATTGTTGTTGCGGTGCTTGACAATGCACATGGTAAGCTACAACTGCTGAGTCTATAACAGAAATAAGGCTGACTTTGTAAGATTGGATGTGCGAACGGTGAGACATACGGGTCACAGGTGAACTCAATGTCACTGGATCTTTTAGGTATTATCGGTGTTAAGCTGTTGTCGTTGCGAAACTATCCTGCCACGATGCCAGATTTGACGTCTGTTTCATCCAAGAAAGACGTCGAGAAAATTGATAGTATAGCGAGCTCGATTTTGCTATACTTGCACAAGTCGCAGCTCGTCGACTCAACAGTGAAGAGCTCTTACGGATACTTTTTCTCAACCTGGGCGTCATTACTCGGCAATTTCCTTGAAGGCGACTCCGCCGATGCTATTCTAGGGTCAGTCAGAAAGCTTATCAGGGCAGTTAGCGATAATTCCTGGGCATCCAAAGAGGAGTGAGTAACATAGTTGGTATTTCATGAGAGCGATTAGTACTATTCTAATGCTTGGTGTAGCTTCGCGGATGACTCGCCAGCGGCGATGAAGTCGAAATATGACCAGTATTTGAAACTTTTACCGCTATGGAAGCTATACGATAGAGTTATGTCTGAAATACTTCGCGCTCTTGACCATCCACGCATTGTGTCGCGAACAAAGGGCCTCCGCGTCCTTGGCTTGCTCCTAGCAAAAGACCCATCCATTCTTGGGAATGTTAATGTAATGGACTCGGTATCCAGTCGTCTAAGAGATAGCTCGCCGCAAGTCCGTGATGCGGCAGTCGACATTGTCGGAAAATATATCCTCGTCAAGCCCGAAGTAACGAAGAAGCTATATCCAATTTTGTGCGAGCGGGCCGGTGATACTGGTACTGGGGTGCGGAGACGTGTGGTGAAGTTGCTAAAGGATGTCTATACTGCGACGGAAGATGTGGAAATCAGAGCGCAAATAGGGGATAGGCTATTAAGACGGCTAGAAGACAGTGATCCCGGCGTTGTTGTAAGCAGAATAATTGACAGGTTGAGTGAAGTCGATCAACTGACAAGATGTAGGCTCTGGCTAAGAAAACGCTGGAAGAGTTATTATACGGGCCGACTTGTAGTTTACCGGAAGCCGACGATTTAGGATTTAGGACAGAAATCAATACGAGAATTAGCATTTTACTCCAAATCCGCGACAAGAGTGAATCGAGTGCCCGTTTAGTGCAAATGCTGACGCTACATGTATTTGAGGAGTCGGATGGAAGCGCACATACAGTACATCAAGCGCAAATAATCTTGAAAGCCATTATCGAGAATTTGTTTGAAGCAGTTATTGACTGGACCGATACAAAAAAGGTAGGTTTCAAGGGCTAGCATCTATAAGGAACTTCCTGACTTTGAGGTAGACATCGCTCCAGAGTTTGTTCGGGCTCTTGTCAGTATTTGCCGTTGCTAGCAGGTCTCATTTTGAAGCGGATCAGCTAGTCGCTTTACAAAGCTATTTGGATGATACAAAAACGGATGCATGTACGTTTTACGTTTTGCTCATATTTCGGAATGTGCTACCAGGTGTCGGCTCTTTCCGTCCGAAATTTTTAGTAGAGGTTCAGCAATCACTTCTGAAACGCCTAACAAAATTTACTTTGAAAGTGAGTGATTTATCACTAGCAAGTATTACATCTCTTTCTCACAATGTATAGGAGTTATCAGAGGCTGTCCCATGCCTAAGGGACATAAGCAATATGTTGAAGGATACTCGGCGGTTAGCGGTTACAACAGGATCTTGTCTTAAGTCCCTCTACAAATTCAGGGACGTGCTTCTCAGAGGTCAACTTACCAATGCGGATCCGAGAGTCGTGCGCCTGTTACATTTGTTAGGGCATCTAGGACGATACTGCAGTCTAGATTCCCACAAGGAGATTCTCGAGGAGCAAGCGCTAAAAGGCAAAGGTCGTACTCTCTCGGAAGCGATTATCCTTGCGTTGCAGGTATTCACTCGACCGAATGCAGCCGCTGGAATTCGCAGAACGGCAATAAGAAACTTAGGTAGGCTCACCGATATTTACTTAGTTATGTGATGGAAGTTGTTCACACAATGGGTAGGACTGATCGCTATCGCAAACCCTAGACTATTTTTAGAGCCATCGATTATTAAGATTCTTGATGCTGCCTTGGATAGTGGCGACATGGATCTCAAGGATACGGTGATAAAAATGTTTAACGAATTTCTCGCGTACGAGCAAGCTCGAGCTGATGATGCCGTCAAGAAGAGGGGTGGATCGGATAAGAATGTTGACGTTGCAGTTTTACAGGGAGAAGCCAAGAACTTCTCTGCTGACAGGTATGTGGTTGGCAGCAGCACATCTTTTTATGACTAACATTAAACAACAGTGTTTGCTCTTCCTTGATGCAACTATATCTTGATCGGATTTTAGCTATAGCATTAGGTTCTGAAGACGAGCGTGCATTTTCGGCTATTCTACTGGTGGAAAGGATAGTAAGACAAGGTTACGCGAATCCACGAAATGTAAGAAAGTTTACCTTCGAGAATGTATTGATATTCTAATACTGATTTGAACAGTGTATACCTGTCCTTGTTGCTCTAGAGACATCTAGCAGACCAGTTGTCAGATCCCTGGCGCTCGAACTGCACCAGACCCTCCACGAGAAGCACGAATCTCTTATTGAAGGAGCCTACCTTGAGGGAGTCAGAGCTGTACTTGATTACAATCGCCGAATTGATCCGAAGCGAAATTCTGCTATGCTTGACGAGAATCTGAAACCACTTTATTCAGTGATTAAATCGAGCCGCAACACGAGAAAGAAATTTATTGGTGCTGTGACCAAAGCCATGGATTTTGACGCTTCAAAGTTCGTCGAGGAGCAACTCGATTCGACGATTAGCCACCTCATTTACGTTTCTTACTGTGCGCGAAATATTGCCTGTTTAGACTTCTCGACCGTCGAAGAACCCCATCATACAGTATATGCACTGGATCAAATCATAGGGAGTACTGGAATGTCGGTTCTATACATGATTACGGATTATCAGAACCAGCTGTCTCAGTTGAGTGGAACCGAAGCGACAGCCACAAGCGCTAATCTACAGGGACTAACAATATGTTGCGCGACTTTATACGCGATATGGCAACTACGACAGCATATTAAAAGGCTATACAATCTTGCCGAACAAAATTGCAGAACGTATCAACCATCGAAATCGGCTAAAGACACGCGACCAATATCGAAAATTTCTGGGTATGATGAGCATTTGCAGCTTGAGGATTTCTGCCTTCAAGAAGCATTTGACAACGATGACGAAAACCTTGCTATACTTGAACGAACTAAATATATTCTAGCTGCATTAGATAATTCTTTTTAGCCAATTCGAAAGAGATAGGTAATTTCGACGGCTCTTGCTTGTTACGCTAAAATTGGCATGCAGGACATTGCAGGCATTTTGTATCATATGTTGTAGAATTTCATGGTATACGTAGATCATGTTGCTAAATTAGCTATGGTATCTCTACTAGTTTTCTCTGTATTATTAGATTTCAGCTGTGTTTTTTTTCGCTAAAGGCGATAAGCATGGTGTACTATACAGTCAACATTATTAATATTATAACAAACAATGGGAATCGTCATGAATTAACAGAATTATAGCTATCTCATTGAATTAAATCCATAAGCCTCCATAATGAAGCAGAACACATCCGTGCTCCTTCCCGGAAACAATATTGAAAATTTCCGTCGAAACCAGTAAGATTAATGGTTGAATTACTTAGTCGATACCGGGCGCTAGTGCCACGAGTGAGAACGACAAATACGACGGGGATGTAGATGCAGCCTGTGCTTCGCGATCCATAAACCTCTTTACAAACAGCACAGCGGCAGGTGAGAGTACGTCATTCTCCGGTGCCAGCTTGGTTAATGCTATTGGACCTGCTCGCCTACCATCCAGTTCATATAATACATTTGATTTACTCTTTACGAATGCAACGAAATGAAGATTAACTTCCTCATTTGCGTCAGGTGCGGCAGTATCTCCATCGGAAGCCACCGCGGAATGTGCAACTTCTAGCGCTTTCGAGTTCTCGATGTAGTTGACTCGTTCTTTGGTCGTCAGCGGCGCGAGATCAGCTTTGAATTGGGCCAAGATTGAATCCGATCGGACGTAATCGTATGCGGGACCATTTAATGTCGAGTGCAGGACTGCATACGTGCCACAAGCATTTCTAATAGTTTGCTATAGGTCCAGTCAGTCACGACTCGTTACGTCGCACCGCAATGGCTCCAGGCATACCTTCAGCCATATTACATCGTCTTCTGGTGACGTCTCGTAAGGAACTTGGTCTTTGTCATGCTCTCGTCTGTACTCCTCGTAGGCATCTGATACAGGAAATACAAACATCAAAGCAAGCGCTGGCCGAGGAATAAATGAGAGAAGATCAGGATCGTCGAGGGAGTAGACGTCATGGAAGGATAGATTGTCAGATAGACCAAGTGACACTGCAAGCCGAGTGAGAACGTCCGGATTGGACTCTAATGGGACGAACGGGTTCACCATGCTAACACAACCTCAGATTTATCCTAGTTATATTCTGTAAATGCTGATATTAGCTGTTATCCGGTAGATTGGTGCGAGGCAAGAGAAGTCTCGCAATGAAGGTGCGCATTGGAAATCCGAATAGGTGTGCCCATCGTCCAATATTATCACCTGCCAAGCTGGCCGGCGCGGCTCAGAGGGGCAGGCAAGGCCGCACAGCTTCGGCTTATTCAGGTAACTAATGTACAAACTTATAGAAAATATTATGGTAAAGCACGCTGACTGGTGTCATTAAAATAGTGTTTGCCTCGGGTATATTGCTTATTAGATAAATTGTGCGCTTTGTATTTACGGTGCAACCGCAGCTAAGGATCCATCTAGGTTTCACATTTCGAGCTAATTGACGAGATTCATGGGGCTTCTACCAAATATGAAAAGGGAAAACATTGTATGTATCGGATTTTTCTGCAAAAAGAGGTTATCGGCTACAGCGAATGTGGGCTTAAACGGGCTTTGTTTTAGCATATAAGCTGTCTATTCAAACTCTCCATCAGCTGTACTTTATACATACTAGTCCCAAAGAGGAATGGTTAGTAGCTCGCTAATTAACTGCTGTAATTTCAAGCAGTTTATTTGTCTTGGACAGCATGAAACGAAAATAAGGTCTGCGCTCGAGCACAACCAATTTTTCATCAAAATTGGAAGATGTGGCCTTTGATACTCGTCGTTATACACATGCATGCACAAGCCAGGCAGAAGAGAGGAGACAACCAAAGTCACAAAAATCGTCATATATTGATAGCATAGAAGGAAGATAGAGATATCAAGAGGGGACAAGGAATTGATAGTTGACGCTGTTAATGCCGTCTTATTAGGCTGGGAAATTTGGGTGGTTGGCTACGGTACTCATTCTGCATAGTTGCATTTTCATCTGGACATACTGGTTACAATGTGAATGCTCTCGGGACTAGGTTTCATATAATTGCATTCTAATGTAATATATACTATAGACTTTACCGCTTACTAATTGGTATATACTCGCGGGTTTTTTATAACTTTTCTTCGCAACAACTGTATAAACAAGGAATAAGAATTAACAAGAGTGACAGTCAATGACAGCGACGACTGCCCTAACCCACAACATATACTCTAACCCTGATTACTACTATGAATTTCTTTCAGCTGCCTGTGTTTCATATTTCTCAACTGAAATTAGCAGGAGTTCCGTATCCGGATTTCTATATGTAACCAATGACCCTCTCCACAGATCGAGATATTAGCAGTCGCGCTACAGAGCTTGAACGTTTACTGGCAGCCGTGTCTCATAGGGTGGTGGCTTATGTAGCCGACGTGGATAAGCCCGATGCCCGTGTAGGGGATCCAGTCCCACCAAAGCAACTGGCTCGCATTCTAGGAAATCACCTATCTTTGCCTAATGTTGGCGGTGGGCAGGCCGAGTTTCTAGCAGTTCTAGACGAAATTCTGCGTCATTCGGTCGTGACATGGCATCCCGGGTTTATGGACAAGCTATACGCGTCGACTAATCCCGTTGGCGTCGCGACGGACCTGTTGTTATCAGTTCTCAACACTAATTCCTATATATACAGCGTGGCGCCGGTGTTGACGTTAATTGAGAAGAAGACGTCTCATGAGTATGCGGAACTGTTTGGATTTACGTCGCAATGGTCTGGTGGAATCACTCTTCCAGGTGGATCTGCGTCAAATACACACAGCTTGATCGTTGCGCGGACGATTTTATATCCCGACACCAAGTTGAACGGTAATGGCGACTACAAATTTGTGATCTTCACTAGCTGTCATGGTCATTATAGTGTTGAGAAAGCGGCTATTTCACTGGGTCTCGGTAGCGAGTCTGTGTGGGCCATTCCGGTTGACAAGGATGAGCGAATGCGCGTAGACGTTTTGGAAGAGAAAATCCTGGAGGCCAAAGAGCAGGGACGTACTCCCTTGTATATCAACGCTACTGCAGGAACAACTGTTTACGGATCTTATGACCCCTTCGAGGAAATTGCAGTTATTGCTAAGAAGCACTGCCTTTGGTTCCACGTCGACGGGTCATGGGGCGGAAATGTCGTATTTTCGGATAAGCTTCGATACAGATTAAAGGGAATAGAGCTTGCAGATAGTTTAACAGTCAATCCCCATAAGATGCTTGGAGTTCCTTTGACCGTAAGATACATTTATTAAATTCAGTTGGTTGGCCGGATTCTGAACAAATTAGTGCTCGTTCCTTCTCGCTCCTGATCATCGCATATTTCAGAAAGCTTCGTCATTACGCGCACCATATTTATATCATTCAGATGTAATTGACGGCGAGGACTTTGATATGGGCGATTCTACTATGGGCTGCGGTCGACGAGCGGATTCCTTGAAACTTTTCTTAGGCTGGAAGTGGTACGGCAAGGAGGGTACGTATCTTGCGCGGAAGTGCTGTTTGAATCCATAGTAACTCATACAGGGTATGCAAAGAGGGTGGAGCAGGCGTTTGGTGTTACTGCCCACCTCGCTAATCTTGTCTCCAACCGTCCAGGATTCTGTCTTATCTCGTCGAATCCCCCTCCATGCCTACAGACTTGCTTCTACTATTCCCCACGCGGACACCCTATGGAAAACGACGCTGAGTACAACACAATGGTCACTCGTGCAATTGCCTATGAGCTTCAAGCTTGCGGAAGATTCTTAGTCGACTATGCTCCACCTACAACAGCCGATGGCAAGGGAGAGTTCTTTAGAGCTGTTGTCAATGCACCAACGTAAGTAGCTGTAGAAGGAATTTGCGCTGAGATCTCGTGGATACTAACCATGATATTGAGGACTACGAGGGAGACTGTCGAGGAGCTGGTAGAAGCAATCGAGAGAATTGGCAAGGATCTCAAGTTGTAATTGTATTTTTAGTCGATTGATCCTGAATGACTTATTTAGATCATTGGTATAAGCGTTTACAAATGGGTAAATTGTTAATAATATGCATATGGCGAAGAGGAAGCCGTTGATTTAATAACGAAGAAAATCCCACAGGCAGATGCGGTGGTCAATGGCAATGGCAATGAACGGGCACTTTTGAAGAATTAGAGAGTGTTGTTACTTGCACAATGAGAGCCTTGTTATCATAAAGCATACGGTATATGCGTACTTTACCGATCGATGACAAGAATTCCGTCGGCAAGCGACAATCACGATCGGCAGTACTCGATCTTATTCATTGTAACGTCGTCCTGCCATCGAGCAATGCATCCATGAATATCTCGCGAGAGTTACAGGAGAACGGTTCGTGGATAATCAGCCCTTGCCAATTGACAGAATGATGACTATTCCTGAGATAGATCGCAGACGAGCCAAGGATATGTAGAATTGGATCTCGCCGTATTGGTGGAACCAGTGATATAAGATTATAGCCAGAGTGATGTGGTAGTAATTGAATACGTCAATTAATTATGGCTTCTATCTTATTGTTGACTAGTACAAAATTGAATGTTTCTGCCGCTCACCTGGAGATGGGCGATATGCAGTCGACTCTCCAACTCGCTGCGCAGGTTAGTAGATTGGGTTCCATGCGGATCCTGCGCCACGGTTTGTTCGGATGCTGTCATAGCTGTTTGACTTGTTATAGATGTAGCGGGTATGTCGCTAAATCAATAATTTAATTGATTGGACAGATATAGTCAAGAGTGATAGACTCTTGGATTTTTTCGATAAATGAGCAAGCTGGCCGTGAGTTACGGGCCACAACGCGCAGAGATACAGTGACTTTTCTGGTTAGATGAAGATACGATGCATAATTCTGTTTGTTATATGTCGTGATATGTTCGTAAATGGAAAGCGGACTAATGCGTATTTTGTATGCTTTGTATGCCCTTTTTTGTCAGGCAACATTTGTCGCACTTGTCGCCGAAAAGTGCACCGCCACTTGGCGCCACGATCGCCAGAGGAAAGAACTTGCCCCGCCAATCGAGACTTCCCCGCGCCGCACATTAGCAGAGTCCGCCCACCCACTGGCCTTGATCCCTCGCCATACCACGCTTCGATACGCTTTTTATACGCGCTATGGCGTATTATTCTGTTCCAGCTGATGGACCGCCGCCAGTATTGGATGCCCTTCCACCGGTAACTATTCCTACTGTGCAGCAATCACATGACAGCACGCGATACCTTATGACTATGCAACCGTCACTATTCATGACTTCTGCGGATCAAATGGGGCCCACAGTAGCCACAGATACGCTAGAGTCTGGCGTTGAAATGTCACAGACTCAGCCGTCTGATTCGATCTCCTCCGACATATCTCAAGTTGGTATTCCAGCGCCGTCGATGCTGTACTTGTCCTCCGCTCCAGACTCTTATCAAGCTCGCGGTGCCAGTGACATTGGGTCGTCGGATATATATCAGCAAGTCTACATAGGCGATAGCGATAGTTTCATAATGCCTCCTCAGCAACAAGAGCCAACGTCTATGCAGATGTCTAGCGAGTCCGATGGATCACAGCCATTGCTCAATCCATCGCTCTCACTGTACAACCGTATCGCTACAGCTGCTCATGAGGCTTCTGCGTCGGCAATGGGAAAAGCACCACGACAACAGCAATATCAGGGCATTATGGGTCCAGATTCAGACACTGAAGTGCCGCAGCTTACTGGTATCTATTCGTCGACAGGCTTTGATATCATGTCTGTCCTCGCCAAAGTCGCTACAAGACCATCGCCGCAGATCAGCATCGGTCCTGTTGATATGTCCTGTTCATTTGTCGTCTGTGATGCGCGCAAAGTTGACATACCGATTGTGTACTGTTCCGAGACATTTGAGATTTTGACTGGGTATACACAGAGTGAGATTGTTGGCCGAAACTGTCGATTTCTTCAGTCACCTGGCGGCCAGGTGGTCGAGGGCGAGTTTCGAAGGTTCACAGATAATAACACCGTGGCACGAATTAAGCGTAGTCTTCTTGATGGAGAAGAGACCCAGGCACCTCTTCTTAATTACAAAAAGACAGGGCATTCATTTGTGAATTTGTTGACGATTATCCCAATTACTTGGGACGGTCCAGACATTGCTTTCCTCGTTGGTATGCCACTAAATGGGTCGCGAGCGTTGCGGATATATTTTGAGTCGATTTTCTAATATATCATTAGGCTTCCAAATCGACCTAGGAGAACAGCCTCAGGCAATTCTAAAGGCTTCAAAAAGTGGGTATATCCCGCACATGATTTGGGTGACAACTAACTATAAAACTTTTGCAGATGGCTCCTATGCTGTGAATTATCGGCGCACACAAACGCCACGATCGATGGGTCCTCCTCAAACTGCTTTGGTAGATAATAATCTGGATGGTGTTGAGGCTGCGTCTCTCATTATCACCCAGCAGCAGCCAAATCTGCCATGGAAATCCGGTGCGGTCGAGATCCTGGGAGCTTTGGGATTGGGTGATGCCGAAGTCACAGACAAGCTGTTTAGCGAAGCATTGCTGATGAATTCTGAAGATGTCATATACGTGATTACCTTGCGTGGTGTTTTTAGCTATTGCTCGCCATCGGTAAAGACCTTGCTCGAGTATAACCCGGAGGAATTAGTTGGGACGCCGCTCGCGGAACTATGCCACCCTAGTGACGTGGTTAACATGATGCGTGACCTGAAAGAAGCGGCTAATAATGTGGATTCAAATATAAATACAATGTTCCGTATACGAAAAAAATATTCCGGATATATCTGGCTGGAAAGTTACGGTCGACTGTTCAGAGAAGCAGCCAAGTCGCGAAGATGTATTGTTCTGATTGGACGAGAAAGAACAGTATACTATTTGAAATCCTCCACAATCCTTGGAGTCTCAGAAACTTCGGGAATAGAAAACAATGAACTGTGGATGAAGCTGTCTCCGACAGGTATTATTCTGTTCGTATCCTCTGGCGTACAGCGATTACTGGGATATAAAATGGATCAGTTGTTCAGCACGAGTTTACAGTCATATGCTCATGACCCTACGGAGAAGTCGAGGATAATGCAGGCTTTGAATGCTGTGGCGGATGGACCTTCTGAATATGAATTAGTGCGGCACGCATTCAGAGCAATCAGAGGGGAATTCCATCTCGCATTTTCAACAATCTACGCGTGCCGGCAGCCGGATCAAAGTTCGCCAACATCTAATGACCGGCCACATTTCTTGATAGCGAGAATAAGGGTTGACGGAGGTAGTCAGGGAACAAGGCAGCGCCGAGTTAGCGCAACTGGTATCAATCTGATGAAGTCACGAACCAGTGACAATTTGTTTGAGGAATTGGAACCGACGAGGTCTACCAGTTGGCATTATGAGCTTCACCAAATGGAGATGGAAAATAAAAGGCTAAGGGAAGAATATATTAGACTGCTCAAAGGAAAGAGGTGACAAGGGGATCTAAAAATGGGGTATATATCAACAAATTGGAAGAATTAGTACCGGAGTATTACTGGGTTTTGGTATTTGTATATCAGTCGAGGATTTAATTTTGTGCTCTATAGCGCCTTAATGCATCGTGTACACTATGTGATATGACATAGTAAATGGTGCCGTTCTGGGCTTTCTGTTGGACCTAGGCGGTATTTATTTACATAGAGACAGAATTAAATTGATCCTAACTCTCGTACCTACTGAGACGGGTAGCATCCTCTGGCATTCGATGGAGAATGTTCATGGCGCGTAAAAAGAAAGAATGCTATGCGTAGGCATATACATAACTTAAACAGAGAGAGAGAGATTTTACATCATTGATTTCATAAGGGTTAGGGTATTAGTGTAAGCAGGAGACGCCACAATGAAACGCAATGCACAGTTGGTGCTTAGATCCCTATAAAAATATGTGTCTGTGCCTGTCGGCCATAAATACTAACGAATATGCCGAGGAGACTCAGCCGGAAGTCGGGAATTACTCATGCCGGTTAAACTGGGCCTCCAGAACTGGAGTAGGGTTTGCTGCAACGCAGTGGTTTTTGTAACTACATTTTCGACTATAATTTACGTATTCGGACGGCTGTCCCATATGGAGGTAAGGAGGCTCTTTGAATATGGCCAAAAGAAATGCATGGGATGAAGCTTGCTGATGGACTTTGCAACCCATATCAGATGTTTTGGATCCATTTGTTGAACCAAAAGCCTTGGTTGCGGTAGGCATCCTGCACTGTTCAGTGCTTTCTGCCTATCGCGACATGTAGATATAACAGCGGTTGTCGCCTGAGTTTGCCGTCAAGTCACGCGCAGCATTGGTGCAGTGTTCATGGTCTATCCGGACTTGGGTAATGTGAACTCATATCCTACGAGGTCTTTGTTCTTTACCGCATCTTTGGATCCTGCCCTAGCGATCTAAGGTTCAACTTGTGGGTGTCTGGGCACCCCCTTTACTCAACCCAGGGATAATGGAAATTGAACCGGTTCGATCGCAGCTGATAGTGCGGCAGTATTTGTTTTCGAATTATTCGATAAAATTTATTTTAGACAAATTCTATACCAATATGTTATATGTATTATATATCGAGCAGAACGAAGTAGGATTCTAGTTGGGTACACGGCAGGTATAACACAGTCTACCATCATATTGTCAATTTGAGCCCGTTTCAAACTCTACTGCGTAACACAACGAAAGGGGGTCTCCGAACTCAAACTATAAAGCACTTTGAAATCCTCGCCCTTTATCCACTGCCGAGATGTATATACAACGTCGTTCCGTATGCCCTTATATTGCAGGACAGTAATATAAGGAATGTAAGTATAATATATGCTCTGTTCGTATCATGTTGATCAATAGCGCTCTAATTGCTTTAATCATGTAGGTCGAGCTTGGTTACGTCGACCGATGCGGGTGTGGAATCTGAAAAGATCTCAATTGCTGTTCTGGGCGACGGAGGTAGGATGCACTCCGAATATGATCTGCCGTAAGGATTGCTAACTTTAATCGCTAGGAACCGGTAAATCATGCATAACGATGAGGCTTGTCAGGAGTGAATGGGTAGATGTATATGATCCCACAATCGGTGAGTTGATTCGAAATTATTACGCCAGCGAGAGAGCAATATTGATACACGACTATATAGAGGATTCCTATTCCACTACAAGGGTAATTGGTGAGTTGGCCACTATTATGCATTGCCGGCACCCAAGTTAAGAGCTGATAGACGGACAAACATTCGACCTAGAAATTATCGATACAGCAGGGCAGGAGGAATACAGAGGCCTACTCAGCGGCTTATGGCAGACAGGAAATGTTGCCGACGCATATCTTCTCGTATACGACATCACAGTCCCTGATTCTTTTTTAGCTCTCGAAGAGTTTGACGATTTGATATCGAACGCGCAGGAGATTAATCATTCACCACATGCGGCTCCACCTGTTAAAATGGTTGCTGGAAATAAGTGCGATTTGGCTCATCATCGGGCAGTGTCTAGTGCTCAGGGACTTGCGTGGGCGAGAAAGCATGGCTGCGGTTAGTATTTGCAATGCAGTGACGTACTCACATTTCTGACATCCCATAGGATTCATGGAGACAAGCGCACTCATGACTGTGAACATAGAAGAAACATTTGCCTTGACGATCCGCCGAATAATGGAGAACAGACGGTTAGAGCGGCAAGCGTTGGAGGAGGAGCGTCGTGCTCGGGAAGACCTGGCCGCGGAAGCTGCGGCCGTAGTCGGTCTCTCGAACAATCCTTACACAAGCGATGAGCGCCAACAGCGACTTTCGCCAACTGTCACGGCGACCACCACGACGGCACGCACAACTCAATCTTCCATGAGTTCTGCTAGCCAGCAACAGGAGCTATCGAGAATCGGCCACATGAATTATGATGAAAAGCATCGCGCATACGTTCGTCACAATATACTTGAACAGCCATCACACGATAACAAGCGAATCGACGAAAAAGGAAAGTCCGCAACTTGTTGTGTTATCATGTAATTTTTGGTTTTTTGCTTGCATGGTATGGGTAGGTTTGATTTCTCGCGATCATGGATTATCGTTGGATTATTGACAGATAAAATTGGGGATGCCAAAGAATAGCTTGTTTGTCCGCGCACAATGAACAGGGAGCAAGCATGACCAATAGCGATTATCCTCGTTTCTGTGAGTTGTCAACTATCTTTTGTTAATACCCTCCAGAAGGAGCCTGAGATGGACATCATGGGATCATGTCACCCGCTCATAAAAATGTGAAATCAAAGGTGTTGCAACAAGCTATAATGGAATGTATAAATGCATTTAGCCACCAAGAAGAAGAGTAGAACCGCAAGCAAAACTAATCGACGAATAAATTGAAGTCGCCATCGTTCGGTGAAATATCGGATCTGACCTGTTGCCGCGTAGAATTTTTTTCCGGGAGATGGCCGACTGGCACGCGAACAGCATTCCAAATCTACAGAAAAAGGAGGAAAAGCAACATATATTAATTTACATCGTTATCTTAGATGTTGAAGATTGCATCATAGAATTCATTGCTGTTTAATGGAACAGCGTTGACAGCATTATGATGGTGAGCTCCAGCTTATTTTGGCCACATTGTCTCTGCCGGATTTGTACAGTTCCCCAATTCACCTCGAAGACGTTGTTATAACATTCATGGATTCATGAGTCACTCCAATAACTTCAACTCGAAAAGCAGAAGATATATTAGAACTGATGACGTAGGTGGATGTTCAGCAAAGCTCTTGAAAAGACCTCTCTCGGCATCAAGGACGGAGAACCATCGAGCGGACTCTGGGAGCGTTTGGCGCCCTTCTCTTTCTTTCCCGCGGCGGGGGAGCCTCATGCCGTCCGATGATTGAGGGACCAGTTAACCCTGGGTTACTGTAGAGTCCAGTCAGGTTTGCGTCTGCTTGCATCATAAAACTCGAAATTTCGTGCCGTTCGGCTTCACTGGGTGTAAATCTTGCACAATCCACATGACGGATGTCATTTGGATCAATCCATTTATCATTTGCCAATGCTTGCCGGGAAGGTTGAAAGACAGACTGATCACGGACAGAGTTCCATTCATTCATTGATGATTACAGAGGCCCTTCCGTCATATCCAGGAGCCAATCGAAGACAATTAAGCCTCGCTAACAAATTATCGCCTGCACAATGGGCAGTTGCAGATACACGTCTCTAGAAGTCTATCCTCAACGCCAAGCAGGCGCCAGTTGCAGATGTACCCTATTGTACTAATTGTTCTCTTGCGCCGTTCTCGCATGTGCTTTCACTAGGGCCATCGTTGCAGCAGATTGACAGATAAACACTCGGATAGCCTCGCTGCTAAACCGTTCGGCTGTGTCTGACCACTTGTCCAGCATGCTCATTCATTGCCAGACGCACCTACATGCAACACAAGCTCGCAAATTTTCGTCAGCCAAACTTACTATGTAAATGCGGGAGCCAATCATTTAATGGAAGAAGTGGCAAGAGGATGATCGTGCGCCAGTGAAGGGGCAACCGAAATCTGAGGACGGCGAATTTCTCGGTATCGCGTCAACGGATTCGAAGCCTTGGGCTACATTGTGCACTTGCAGCATGGGAGTCTGACCCAGGAGAGAGTGACGTCACAATATGTCTCATAGTTGCGGCGGCGTTATGTTAACTTCCCACAATGGGCCGTCAACTTTTCCACTTTGTTAGCTGCGCTAATGTGATTTCCAAAACTTATTCTGACCAATCCAAAGGCGAGAAGCGTTTCCTCGAGCTGTCGAAGTCGGCTATAGTGGGTTAATGGCTGCAAATTTCCGATTGGCGCAGTGTTGTGTACAGAACTGTCCAATGAATGGGATCTTTAATGCTTGCGATATGAGTGGTTAGATCCTATAGCCAGCCCAGGACGGAGCAAACGAGAAATCCTATCATTGATCGTACTAGACGGCCACCATGCATGATTACCTCGCTGCAGTGTAAAAGTCTTCTCACTGAACAAGTATTGATCAATTGAGTTTGAATAAGCGTATCATGAGAACGATCAAGCATGAGCAGTTCTTACGGATAATCGGCAGCACAAGGCTACTGTTTACAAACTCGGGTAGTGAGGGCAAGCATCCCGCTTTGATCGCGTCTAGAATTGAGACAATACTGGCCCGGTCAAGTGATTTATGACTATAGTGGTTTTGAAACGGCAGGATACTGTCTAACGAAGGTCGCTAACTTTCAAGCACATAAACGGTGATACAGCAAAAACATTTTAGCCAGGTAATTGCTCTATTATCGTCCATGAAGACAAGAATGCATGAATACCAATAATAACTAATTCGCATAACTAAATATATGCTGTGTATGCAGTCTGCTTTTATTTTCAGTTGACGCCTTCTTGGGAATGTCTGCGTGAACCTTGTATCCCATCCCGCACTTATAGCATACGGTAGGTGCCATATTATTGAAATTAGCGTGTCGGGATTGTTGTATCTTGTAGGGGTCTTTTAAGCTGTAAATACCTAAATCTAAACTCGAAGCAGCGCACAACTTCAATATATTGTTACGTAGAGCCCGGTGTGCCGAGTGCCGGGTGCGCCCTCGGGCTGTGCCGTTTTGCCGTGCTGGCAGCAGTGGACTCAACTGTACGTTCGCTATCAGGCAGCGACGTCAGCGCACAGATATAGAAGAATGAATCATTTGCCGATTCGCAGTTTTTCTTCATGCTCGCACAACAGATCCAACCCCCCCGGATGCCAATGTAGTGGTCGTTTTGATGGATGAATTGCCACGCCGCTGAGGGTCTGACAGCGAACCGGCGATATGAAGTCTCCGAGGTCCGTGTTGGGAATTTCCTGTCGCTCATAGGGGCTCAATCAGGTAATAGTAATCAAGGCTTCTCGGGAGAGTTTACGTCCGACTAGTGTCAGCAGGGTAACATTCGTGTCGAGGGCCGTTTTGCCATGACCCGAATTGTAGACACAGAGACAAACAGCCGCCAACCACTTTCGGATCCTTGTCTTTGTTTCGCGAATGATTATTGGTCGTGTTGTTTTGACACTACGTGGTGCACCAGCGGCGATGACAGCTGCATTTGCGGATCGGGATGTCAATGCGATTGGATAATCGGCAGACGATCCTGAAGTAGACCAATACCGCCTCTGTAAATCAATTCCAGATTTACCCCAAGCTGCTCACATGACGCAATAATTGACGAAGTAATATTGTTTCTCATTCAGACTCACTTGACTTTATAGCGTGAGATGTGCGGTCGTGTACCGAGGTCTTGAACTCAGGATAAAAGATGACGACAATGCTGACATCGCTTGGTCCCGATCCTGTGGTTGTGCTCTGAGCCAGCAGAAAACAATGACTGGAGCGTTCTGTACTACTATGATATGCATTAATGCGGATTTGATCTTGGAATAGCTAATGTGCATTCTGGTCTACATATGACGTATTCCATGAGCCAGTGACAGGGACGCATGTGCCGAATGTTATTTGAATAATGTCCGCCAGCGTACATCCAACTATTCAACGAAGACAAACGGCTGCTGATTGGCCAAGGGCATGCAACGGGGAAGGTGCGTGGAAGCTTTGCCCTGGTGCATAAATAGGTTAGTTAGTTGATGAATAATTATTAATTAAAATAGACAGGGCGTGAAGGCCGATAAATGTGGTTAGGGGTAACATGATGGCAGATTAGGCATGAACCGAATGCGTTATTTTAATGTTCGAATAGCCAGCCTCGGCTGGGTCCGTCTTGAGTCCCCGGAGTTCTATCCCTCTATCGTAATCCAACAAGTGCTGGAGAAGTCTCTCCGTATCGCTCAGCAAAGTCGAGATGTAGAGCCTGCGGATCTCCGAATATAATAATGACTGACCGTTTTGCTAACAGTCTGGCGTTGACTGCAGACAATGAATGTTCCTCGGGATCGTAGCATGCAATTTAAAATGTTCGCTGCACATTCGCTGCTATGTGCCAGGCTTCCTTCCTGGTTTAATTGGTGCGAGATAATTCGTCTGGATCGTGTTCGATCTGCGTCGACTCGACTAGAACTTTTGACTGGCCCCTAGCCGGGTCGGATACATAAGATGACTGTTCGCCCTGCGCGTACCCGCGAGGTACGGGCATTGGAGTAGGTCAGGATCGAGCAAACCCCGGTAGAAGTCTAGTATGGATGTTCTGTGGCAAACAAACTCTCTTTCGGCTAACATCTGCCGGCCATCAGCTCCGAGCTCGGCCACCGGCTCGGACAATTCTGGAGCCGCGCCCCGGTCACCGCGCTCCTTCGTCCACTCTGCCGTCATCGCAATGACTGTTTGCTCCCCGCTCTCAGCCTTCATGCTTCTGAATATACTCTCGCTTCGTCTGCGGCCCAGGATTTGTGATTAATTTGACTTTCTGACGTTGATTCCATGGCCCGCGCGTGCTCTCGCTCGGCCAGCCGCCTAAGGTCATATATATAACTCTCGCCTCCTTGCCCATAACACGGTTTTCCCTCCCAGTAGTCATATCAAGGCTTCATTCGCTAGACTCATTACCCATCGGTCGTCTTCAGTTCTGGTTACGTTTCGCTCTACCACGTCCATTCGCATATTCTCCTTCGACTGATTGCTTTCCCCTTTGTCAAAGCCGACGCTTATATGGTTACAACATCCTCGCGTGACCGCGCCGCTGATTGTCATATCTGTGCTTGTTCAGCATCGCGCGCGTCATCATCGTTCTTCGTCTACAGCAGCACTGCAACCCTGAGCCGTCTGTTTTAGCGTCCCTTCCCAGTCAGTCAGTATCTGCATAGTCGAGTGGGCAAATCAAGTCATTATCTACCTGCGCCTGCGTTAGATGTCTAGTTCCCGTCAGTAGAGGCTCCCTGTGTATACTATTGTATTATATTGTTCGTATCGCGACCTTCTATCGACCAGCATTGTACATTATCGAGTCAGTTAACTATCACATTGATCATTATGGTCGCTACAAATTCAAAGTACTCGTCACATTCTCATCATGCTCCCCCTCCCGCCGCCGCCGACCGGCCTGAGTACAGCACGCGCAAGCGTGTAGGTAAGGCGTGCGATTCCTGCAGGTGTGGTTTTTAAAGTTCTGTTGGTGGGAAAATGGCTAATATCTATCTAGAATCAAAAAGTCTAAGTGCGACGGCCGCAAGCCTTGCTCTCGATGTATTATGGACGACAAGATCTGCACTTTCACGGAACGCAAGAAATCAAAGGAAAAGTTATATTCTTCTCGATACGTTGAACTTCTCGAGAACAGAATTGAGATCCTCCAGAGCGGTATGGCCGAGCTCGTGCGCCGTGTCAACAGAGGCGATGATATTAGCTGCTTGTTGTCTAAGTCTGGCCACATTTCGATTAACAGAGCCCTCGATGAATTGAGCAGCGAGGTAATGGAGTTACAGAAGGAAGAACGCGAGAGATTTGTTGTAGTTCATGAGCATGATGACAGTGAACACGACACGGAGCATGAGCATGAGCATGAGCATGACCACGATCATGATCATGATGATAATGACAGCGTTACAACCAGCGATTTCAAGATGTAAGTTCATATTATGCAAAATTTTTTTTGTATAATGAACTTTCGCTAACTTATTCATAGGGAGGATAGATCTGTGGAATCAGCTGTTGTACAACAAGACGTAGCTCAACCTGATTTGACGGTCGACACAGGCGTTGCTCAAGTTTCGTTCGTTGCACAGAATTGGACCCCGGTTCCATTTTTGTCTGTTGGCACCAATATTGGCACTTACGATCCTGAAATAAGTCCTGTCGGGGCAGACTTCATTAACCCAGCCACCATCATCCGAGGTCACAATCAGCAGGAATCAATGTCACCTTCCTCCATGACTTCCGCCTCGTCGCTTTACTCATCCTCGGCGACGTCGCCCAGCCCGATTGATTTGCAATTTGTGGCATTGGACGGCTCTACCGACGCCGTCAAGTCACTGTCGGATGTCTACGACGCGTTCGATGAAGCAACTGTGAATCCGATGGAGATCGACCCAATGATGGCCAAGGCTGACGATCTCTCAGACATGTGGCTGACTGGCGCCTTCATGGGGATATAAAGCGATGACTTTCATATGAGAATTGCCGCGGACTTTCAGCTATTTTTATTGAGTTTTATGGACCGCATGATACAGTGGGGCATAGTGGGTTACAATGGTTTATAGACTGTGTTTGTTGATCAACCTATGTTATATGGCGGAACGAGTCGCTAAAACGAGAAATGTGTCCATGATTGATTGACCCCGACCATTTGGCTGGTTTTTACGATTAAGACGACCGGTGGATGCTTCTTGGCTAATCTTCTGTGTATATAGTGAGACATCTATTTATTTGTTATGTGTTGGGTATTTTGGTGTTCAGGTTCGTTTGTTTATACTGATATTTTTACATATATATGTGATGTAATAAAACGGAGATAGTCGATACGAATGATGAAATACAGTTAGAATGAATACTTGTTATGACGGTTCCCGTGTTTGCGTGTTTTCCTACAAGAATGGGAGCACACACTTGCTTGCACGTTTGGTCTCTCAGAACGCTAAGGACGTGAACCAAAAATATCATATATTTATGTGAAGATTATCCTGAAACTTGCACATACGACCACCTAAAGATGCGTCTGTATGCTCTTGTCGCGTTGGACATTAATAAGCCTAGTGATCACTTTCTTCTCCGACAAAAATACCAAAATCGCAGAACTAAACCTCTTGTCCGGAAACTTAATATTTCCTTTCGGCGATAAATCAACGTATTATTGCTGACTAGAAAGCGCCAAAAAAAAACTTTGGCACGGGCACCATTAATAATGCAGTTGTGGCGTTAGTCATCTTCCCGACGACCTCAGCATCTGACCCGGAGCTCTCAGAGTACCAGCCATGTCGATGAGACTCGACATTTTTGATCGCTAATCACAAGCTGAAGAGTTTTGCAATTGCGTACATGTGACTACCATCTATGGTGTATTGTCTTAAGTGACGACTAGAATTCAAAATACTAGGTTCGGGGCTCACAGGAGCATTTCACCACCCCTAATATTGTTAAACTCTGCTCCAGACTCTTTCGGAGGAACATATATCAATCCTTTATAGCCAATTTATACGTACAGAACAAACTCGCCACTTGTTTGTCACGACTGTGCCCCAATCGCAAAGTCTGATGAGTCGCCACTGATGTCTGGGTTTTCAGGCAACCAACAGAACATAAGCCTAAGCGGTACTCTGGCAATCGAGTCCATTCTCCGCCCTTACGGTGAATGAATAAAGATTGTACACATAGATATCATGTAACACGAATTTTAGAAGCTTTATATGAAAATTAAATCTATGAGATGTGTTTGGAAGATATACCGTGATGCATGCATGTGAAGCGGACATATGCACCATCGCATCTAGGATAGTCATAAGCATTTATGGGGTACAATGCTACGTGACTGATTAGCAACGGCGTAATATCGATGATATATTACCATCAGCGCTGACAAAACGATCTTACTAGATATCCTCATTTCGAGTTGATATTGATTGTTGAACATCATTTTTATAGTCCTGCAATCACATGTGCATAGTGAGATAGTAAGTTTTATATTTATGAATGTCCATTAGCATTAATGAGTGTTTTAACTTGAAGCCAGACAAGGCACCACGTGAAGAACACAGTAGGGTAGTTAAGTGCTTGTGCCAAACTTAAATCTTTCCACAATACTTGATGCAATCTTCAACGTCGATGGTAATTGAAATGTGAATTCGAGATATCTGACATAGGAACGAGTAACAGCAAAATGTACTTCCGACAGCAAATGGCTATCTGCTGCTCATTCACCCAAAGGCATAAAGAACAGCTACCCAACTACATAGAAATCAAACGCGCTTACATTATTCACACAAGTATCGCAATGTTATGGCACTTACGATTCTCAGGACCGGACTACATACAACTCGAATCAGAGATGTCGGTAACGGAATGTGCATGCAGAGCTCGGAATTGTGACGGATTGAGAGAAGGTGGGGCCTTGGCCGCCTCTTCATTACCAATCGAAGAGACGAGATATCTCACCTAGACAAATTCAGACGCTCGGAGAGAGAAACAGCATACACCTTACATATCTAAATAATCTATGTTCATCAGCAGTGAGTAATACATTGTCATTTGCTGACACGCGGCTTAGATACAGTTCCCTGTACTAGCTAGAACATATCTTTGACGCCGCGCTTCTGCACGCAGTAGATGCCATTACGACGATCATGAGACAGAAAGGGGAAGCTCTATCAAGAAATGATAAAGCAGTAAGCAGATTGATTGCAGCCTACGTCTGAAGGGCAAACCACCAGACATTCGGGACAGCCGCACGTGACGCGGTTTATTTCATTCCACGCTGAAGCGTTGTGCGGCGGTGGCTGGTTAGAGCAGAAATCAGTCCACTTCCACCTGAGCCACAGCCTACGCCACACCAAATTATCAGCCCACTGTCCCAGCCAGAGTAGAGTCCCTGAGTCGGCTTTTACCGTGGATGTGATAGAATCAGCGAGCTTCGCTTGACTGCCGTTTGTTCCTGGTTTGCTCCTGGTCTTCCCGACTGTGTCGTTAGTTGCCGTATTTATTGCTGTTATTGTATTATTCGTTATCTTTTTGTCCGAGCAGACCTTTATTCTCTCTCTTAGATTCTTTCGTCTTACGGGGTTCAGTGACTGCCAGCTCAAACTACCAAAGTATGGACGACTACGCAGGAACAGTGCCCGCGAACAACGTCTTCTTTGACTTTGCAGACTGCGAGGATTTCCTTGCTCGTCTCGAAGCAGAGGAAACGATTTCCTCTTCATATGCATCTTCACATTCTCTGTCTCCCGGCGAGCTCTTGTCATCCGGTCATGGGTCCTCACCTCTGTCATCTTTTTCACCACAGACAGATGATCCCAATGACCCCAAATCCTGGGGAGCCGACAACTTTCTATTCCCACTCGAGTCTAGCGGCAATATCATGCCCCTACAGCCTTCGCCGCCTGTCAAGTCGGAGTACGACCAGGTCGATCCAGCGCAGCTCTTCTTCGACTGCCACGGATCACCATACGCGACTGGCGAGTATTCCTCTAACACGGCCTCGGGTGCAACCTCCCAACTCAGCAGTATCTCGCCAATGACACCAACATCGCTCTCGCCCGTGTCCTCCGTGTCATCTCAAGCGCAAACGGCACCTTACAAAACATTCGTTCCCTCGCCTCCGGGAATGTACACTGCCGAACCACGAGTGTTACCCTCATCTTCTCAATTCCAGCCATCACAGCCGCAGGTTTCCCCACAACAAATGGTTACCACCGTCAATACGGCGGCTAATGCAAAGAGCAACGCTAAGAGATCGGCTGCTAATCCCGAGCGAACTACTCAAACTACCACTACTCAAGATTCCGTCCGCAAAGTTTCTACGTCGGCGCGAGGGAATCAACAATCTTTGAATGACCTGTCGCCTCCTGAACATGGCGCCAAGGGTGGAAAGATCACAAAGCCTAAGAAGGTAACTATTATTTGTATTTAAATGTACATTGTCTAACGATTAGACCGCACACAACATGATCGAGAAGCGATACCGAACCAATTTGAATGATAAGATCGCAGCACTGAGAGATTGCGTCCCAGCGCTCCGCTGCGCCGTGACTGGCTCATTCGATGATGAAGTTGAGGACCTCGACGGGCTTACTCCAGCGAACAAGCTCAACAAGGCGACAGTCTTGACCAAGGCAACGGAATATATTATTCATTTACAACAACGGAACGCTCAGCTCCAACGGGAAAACAAAGCTCTTCTGGAAGGCAAAATTCCCGAGGGCATTATGAGTGTGAATGGCAGCCCGCTAACCGCGGATGCTGGAATTGCGTCCGGAATGCTGGGTGTTACCAATCAGCAGGTTGGTGGTGACGGCAGTGTCATGGGGCGAGGTACTGGCATGATGGTCGGCGTGGGCCGTAACATGATGGGCAAAATTATGATGGGGTCGATGGCAGGTGTGCTCGTCGCCAATTCGTTCAACGATGTGGATGGCCAGAACACACGAGGATTGGCGTCTGTGCCGTTTATGATTCGATCGTCTGTGCAGACTGCTCTTGGTCCTCATGCGCAAACGGCAATGAGTCTGCTCCGTGGTCTTCTGCTTCTCGGCACTGTCATGTACATTTTCTATCCGTCGTTGTTTGAGAACAACTCTAGCAATAAGGGTGGCAAGCCGCCGGTTGCTTCTGTCTTTTTCGCAGCTCAGCCATTGTCCGTCAGCATGCCCCTGGAAGTTCGTCAGCAGGCATGGCTTACAGCTACTCGCACAGTCGATGTCCCTCCTCGCGTGACACCACTCGAGATTTACGCTGTCGCAAGAAAGCTCGCCAAGCTTGCTCTCCGCCGCATTGTTGGCTTCGATGGTTACAAGCTTTTGATTGGTACTACTGAGGAGGAAGATTTCGCACGCACTGCTGCCTGGAAGACGGCTATTGACGCGCAGCTTGGGGGAGGTGACGCCAACTGCTCACATGTCCGTCTGTTGATCACCTTGCTGGCTAGCTTCTTGATTCCTGCGACGCCAATCCGCGCGATGATGCAGGCTCTTCACGTTAATATTCTGTTGCACGACTTTAGATTGTTTCGAGGCGTCTGCGACAAGTACCAGCGTTCGCTTTGGGACGAGGCCCGTCAGCTCCAGCGGCAACAGCAGGAACAAGGAGATTCGGTTGATGCGAGCGAGAAGACGCCAGATCACCTTGTCCACCTTCTCGAGCGAGATGATATCTTTGATACAGACACTGTCACTCGCGCATATAACTTGACGTGGAACAATCCGCCGGGGAAAGGTTGCACGTCATCTACTTACCGCGACGAAGGCTTCAACTCGACAATGGAGGACTCCGCAATCAAGTCTCCGCTGGACGCATTGGCGGCATGGTACTCGTGCCGCAAGTTGCGTGGCGCTCTTGTTGAGGTGTTGGACGGTGTTCCGGACGCCGCAGCTTTGGAAGCAAGTGTTAAGGTTGCGCCGCCGAATTCGATTGTGCACCGACGGGCGTTGATCGCGAGATCGGTGCTACTGGGTGATATTTGTCCGGAGTATACGCGCGAGATGATGGAGGCTGTTCGCGAGGACTTAAAGGTAGCCGGTGCGAAGGAGGAAGTCACTTCTTCATTGTCTGATACTAGAACATCTTTACGCAACTTGCAAGTGCAGTCGCAGACGGCCAATGCTTCAGCCAGTGTATCGTCATCTGAGAACGAGGATGTTGATGAGATCGAGACTGAGGACGAGGACGACGACCTCGACGAGATGTCAATTCCGTCTGTTGAAGATGGCTCGCCTTCGATTAGCGAAGATGTTGTAGTCACGTCTGCCGGTACGTCTTTTACCACAGTGAACGTCCTACGCATGCTATCGTCTCCCGATACACGAGCGGCTATTAGATGCGCGCTTATACAGACATTATTACCATCCCGACCATATATCGCTGAGAAATTATACTCGTCGCTCAAGGTTTACGAGGCAAGCGAACTGGGATTACTAGGCTTTGTCGCGGTGTTGACTACTATCCGCAAGATGCAGAGACGGGCACCGGTGGAGAGGGCAAGTGAGGCTCTGGTTGGTCGTGCGCGGATCTGGATTGGCGGAGATGAAGGCGTGGCCGCTGGAATTGCTACCGACACCAGAAGGGAGATTGTTAAGGAGTGTGTTAATATCGGAATGCGGTTAGGCGGGTACGCGGATATAATTGCTGATGAGGAGGATGAGGGGGCTGGAGAATAGTTGGTATTCAAAAGGGGTTTAGATAGATGAAATGACTTGGTGTTTTTGAATTTATATTTGTTGGTTGTTTAAACTGTGATTTTCTAGAAGATTATGTCGCGTGAGTGATGAAGACAGAAGAGTATTTGGTTTGCAATTCGAATCCTCTCTCAGGTTGCAGTATGTACCGGATGTAATAATAGGGATTATTTATTTATTGTATTGCATTGTAACAGATGACTAATGAGTTCTGCGAGCTAATAACATGACCTGAGATGTCGCATTACTACATAAGCACACGACATTTATTCCACAACTCTGGCCTAGGCTAGTAGGGCCATAACGAGACGGAGTTCCTACGGACGTGGTGGAACTACAGAAACACAAGTACACAAAGGACATCGGGTGTACTCTGTACTCTGTTCGGAAATGGGCTTACTTGCTACATACAACCTTACTGGCGGGATCGTCTTTTTGCCGCCACAAATTTGTTTGACGGAATGAGTTCGGACCACAGAAGTGCAACGGCGGTCCGTGCTAACGACTCCTTCTGAGCGCTGGTTTAGGCAGATATGTGAATTATTGCACAATGCAGAGATTTAAATATGACAAATAGCATTGTAATATGATATGGTGGTTTGAAGGCATGGTGCGATGATGTAATGTCGCTGCGATGTATTTGTTGGCGAAGGCAGATATTTGGAAACTAGAGGATGTAGATCGCTCATGGCCCAAATCTAGCTCATGTAGCGACCTACCAGGCTATCGTGATGTCGCCAAGTCAGTAGTAAACCCTCCGATATAAGAGGTATTGTGCATTAATCAGCGGCATTTGCGGAAAATGGCCCAGTATGGTTAAAACGGTCATCGCGGGGTTTGCATAAAGCCGGTCCTCGAGCTTCGTCGGGTGTCGCGTGTCGCGTGTCGTGTTGGTGAGTAAGCCACAGATGGGAAATTTTTAATAACCGTTAGCATCTGACAAATTGCTGGACCAAATGTTTCCGACGATTGTCACGTGAAATAATGGCACTTTTGGTGGACGCGGATAGGGACGAGGTGGCTTCCGTCCCGCCGACGTCTCGAGAACCGGGTCAAGGCGATCGATCTTCGATGAACGAACTGCGAACTCGCTTGGGCGACCGTTTTTTAGCGCTGCGGCGAGAGCATTGTAATAGCGTCGTACAAGTGCGGCGCGGTGTCGCTCCGTAGTTAGGTTCATCCGCAACTAGCTGCTGCTGCTCACTTCTTCGGCTCTGTCGACATGGTCTCCACTTGTTGCACCTTGAGCAGCTAGTTAGCTGGTCAGCGTTTGCATAGTGCCGGCTCACAAGTAATATTTACTCTAATTGCGCTGCTGTCGTTACATATATACCCGAATTGACATTACTTAGGGCACGCCGCATACCGTTCTTCTTCCGCGCGACACGCCACAATAGCCGAGCCACTGGAGAGCCAATAGCCACTGTTCGCCGACGCCGCTGGCCCGTGAGCTCTTTCCTCATATAATTATTCATCTTCCCCAGCGTCGTCCCCACTTAAAACTATTTTCTCTCATTTGAAACATTCCTCACTTTGCTGCTACTGGGTCGAAACCTCTACTCGCTGCGCTACGGACTTTGCCGGCAGTCCTTATACCCACGCGCCTAGTTCAACTGTCGTATTCATTTTTCGGTTGCCACTTCGCAGCAGTCGGTCACTCACATCTCACTCCACACAATGCTGCCAACAATACCGGATCCAGCAGACTACGATATCTCGCTCGATACGGGGTTTGTCCCCGAGGCGTTGCCACTGGCGCGCCTACCTGATCCCTACTATGATGCCTGGGAAGCCGCTGCAGCGAACTTGCAGTTCCTTGTCATGACCCGACAAATTCGCTCCGTCATCGACTCGCCATCATTCCCTGTGCTCTCCATCTCGCGACTGCGATCAGTCGCCGAGCGTCGACGCGCCTACTCTATCCTCGGCTTCATGGCGCACTCATATATCTGGGCTGGTCCTTCCGCCAGCGAAGCGTTACCGGCAGCGGTCGCGCGACCACTCATAGAGCTGGGCGAGATACTCGAAGTCCCGCCTTTGGCTACATATGCCGGTCTATGTCTCTGGAACCACCGACCGCTCTTTGCTGATCAAGCTGATCCAAAATTCCTCGACCTATCGAATCTCGCTACGCTGCACACTTTCACCGGCTCGATCGACGAGTCCTGGTTTTACCTCGTATCGACTGCGATCGAGATCCGAGGCGCGGCATGTCTGCAGTATCTTCTCGACGCCACGCACGCCTGCCGCGCTGATGCTTCGCATGACGTTGTCGTCGCGCTACAACTCCTCGCCGAGTCTATCGACAGCCTGATCCCGATCCTCTCGCGCCTCCCTGAACAGTGCGACCCCCATACATTCTACTATCGCATCCGCCCGTTCCTCGCTGGCTCGCAGAACATGGCAGATGCAGGACTCCCGCGTGGCGTCAAGTACGGAAGCGAAGGTGGGTATCGTCAATACGCCGGGGGCTCCAACGCGCAAAGCAGTCTAATCCAGGCACTCGACGTCGGCCTCGGCGTGCACCACCGCCCGACATTGTCTAGCTCACCACCATCCTCGCGAACAGGGTCACCGTCTTCGTCGGCTGGGCCAACGAATAACTTTATTTACGAAATGCGTAAATACATGCCTGGTCCCCACCGCCGTTTCTTAGAGCAATTGGATCTGTGCGCGAATGTCAGGGAATATGTTCGTGAACACAAATCCTCAAACTCAGCACTCACACTCGCATACGACGCGTGTCTCGCCATGCTCCGCTCGTTTAGAGACAAACACATCCAAATAGTCTCGCGGTACATCATCTTGCAGGCCAAGAAACCCACATCTACCGCACCCGCACCAGTACATACACCAGAGTCGCCAGGCTTATATACTACGAAAAGGGACGGTCTGGCGACCGTCGCGGTCCATGACAAGAAGAATGCTCGCGGAACGGGCGGTACTGCGCTGTTGCCGTTTTTGAAACAAGCTCGTGACGAGACTGGTGAGCCTGCGGCTGGATCGTGGGCCGCGAGATTACTCCGTGACGACGCGTTCGTTGCAAAGCGGAAGATGCGGGATGCTATGGGACTTGGTGAGCAGCACCAGGACCAAGATAAAGTTGTTGGATTAGCCGGCAAGTGGAATGTTGATGATGATTATGGTGGAATTTGCCATTGGTAGGATATGTTTATAATGTTTGTATGGTAGGTAACACATTAAAGGGCGCTGGTCTTTACAATCATGGTTTTTAAAGAGGGGCATTCATTTCATGGGTATGGTATTTTGCTCGTAAATATTTAATGTCATTTTGAAAGGGAATAGGAGAGAATAAATCCAGGGAACGTATGTGCATTCATGAGTAATCGTAGATTCGTTCCAATGATGTAAAAAAGACTGTCACTCATACCTCGAAAACAGGACCGGTATCAGCGGCTGATCCGCCAGCTTTAGTCAAGTCAAGCTGAAATCCTTTCCATTTCTCCATCTCATTCTTCAGCCAATGCAGTCTCTTTGCAATAGCGTCCTCCTTAGCCTCCTTCTCCCTCTGCTTCGCCGCTGCTAACCGTGCCATTTCAAGGCTACGTTGATACGACGCCTCATCATCCTCCTCTTCGTCTTCCGCCAACGCGCCGTCGTCAGCATATAGATCCACATCTGCATACGAAGCCGAGCTGCCGGCACGCATCCGCCCACTCTTGCTGCTACTAACTCTTCTCATCATCGCCGGCGCACCACCATCAATGACCGCGCTCGCACCTCCGGTAACACCTTTTACAACAGCAGCAGAAAATCCCTGCGCTGTTCGAAACAATGAGGTCGTACCTGCTGATATCCGAGCGTTAATATTCGCTGCCCGTTCCCGCGCCGCGAGTGCTTGTTTCTCATCTATTGCATGCTCGTCCCCGTTGTCTGGCATCTGCCGCCGCTTCTCTTCAGCGCTGAACCGCATTTTCAGCCGCTCGAGTTCCACAACGACGGCATTGTGCGAAGTAACGAGTTTCTCATGCGTGCGTGCTAGAGCGGCATAATCCCGCTCAAGTAAATACCGCTCCTGTGCTTCCCGGGAGAACTTCTCTTCCAGCGTCCTGTAATACTCGTCCCTCTTCGACGGCGACATGGGCGGCTGCTGCAAGGCTGGTGCTCCTGTGGTAGGCGACAGCACCGGCGTTTTTGGCATCTGCGCCTGCAAACTGGATATCGTCGTCGCGTCCAGCTGTATCTTTGCATTCGCGGTCACCAACGAATCTTTCAACGCCGCGTTCTCGAGTTCAAGTGCATCGACCCTGCCACGCAACTCTGCTATAACAGCCACATAGTCATCATGACCCTTCAAATCCTCATCCACACTTTGATCTTCCTCATGCAGGACACCAGCGGCATCGTCCACTTCCTCGACTACGGCAACAGGCTCCTCTGGCGGCGGCGGCGTCTCCGTGCCCGCGGCAACAGCCGCAGGACTGTCCGTCTGTTCAGGCGTTTCTGAGCTGGTCGTCGTCGCCCTTTCACTGTCGTTTTTGCCTTTTTTCGCGGGTCTCTTTTTAGAAGGTTTCTTGTCTTGTTGCTTTTTGAGTTCTTCAAACTATGAAGCGTGTTAGTACGCAGGCTGTCACTGGAGTAACTGCTATGGCGAATATATGCTAGGATGGAGACGTACTCGTTTTCGCGCGGCGGCGAGTTTCTCTTGACGTGCAGCTTCGTCGTCGTCTGCCATTGCGTTGCAAAATCAGAAATGAATGGCGAGTGATGAAGTGTAAATTGATATTACTTGAAGTCCTACTGATGCACCGTAGGCCGACAATTCGAGATATAGAACTCGCGTCACTGACTTCAAATATATAGGTATTCCAACCGGGTTAGAGCGAAGGATTTATCTGACTCTAGATCGATCGGTTGGCATGTACAATAATGCTACTAAGATCCAAGAAGCTTTCGCGAAGCGAATGAAGTCATGGATGCCGCAGACGTGACGCACCAAACAATTGGGCAGGGTAACTTGATTTTGTTTGAAGCCCACGCCTCCGCATTTTCTCCAAGGATTTCCCTAACCCCGAGATAGTTCACTGCGATTTTAGGGGAAACCGCTAAAGGGTTAGGTGTTTAATTATATACCTGGCAAAACCTGCGTGCGCTCAAGCTGGAGAACGACAGCTTTGATGCGAGATTAGGTGATTTCCCGTAGATATTTTCGGGCGACCAGACTCTCTAATTCACACATCTAAAGTCGTTACGTAAGCAAGTGTTCAGTGCGAAAGTCAGCGATTTTGTGAGTTTCGTGAATCTCCTGATTCTTCATGGTACGAGAAGTCACCCATTTTAATGTGTTGGTTCATCAGAAGCAAGGGTGATTAACCGCTGAAAATGCCACGTAGAGGTTTTGCTCACGATGGCTATTGCTATTGCGAGGTCGTAAATTAGTAATTATCCGTGCAAAAGGCGACTGGATCTCAGTATACGACGAAATATCGTGCGGTCATAATAACTGAATAGTATGCTATTTTATGCCATATTGCGATTATGTCGCAAGTAGTGCCAAGCTGGCGTCAAGCATCCAATCCCTATCGGCCCAAATTACAGGCGCGAGAAGTTAGGGTCAATTAGTTAACGCAAATTATTTTTCCTTTTAAATCTCAAGTTACTCATGTATGAACTATGAGCAATAAATTGCTTTTGGCCAACGGCTGTAATACATGCGAAATTTCCGATCTTGATTACTCGAATTTAGTGGGGCTCAGTGCCGTCTGCGATGGCTAAACTTGTACATCCGCTTATGTTTGGACCACAGAGTACATTAGTAAGGTTAAGTATTAGAGCTATGCTAATTTTAGAATGCCATAGTCATGCAATCTCTAGAGTGTGTGGACGAGATCGAAAACAATCGCAGCTGCGTGTCATTCATTTGGTCGCAGTTCGGTCGCACTCATCCAAACCATTATTTACAACCTTCATTTCGTTTCCATCGCGCTTTGGCAAAGCTGCCACATATAGTTAACATGTTCTGAATATGTCAGCAGCTAAACGCGCCACCGCCTCCAATCGGACGCAATCACTAAATAACGCCAAGTTCCCATATCTAGCAACCATTAAAAAAAAAGCCCGCCGATCTCTCACAACCAAACGAGTATGATCATTCTCAGATCAAAGCATACAAAACGCATAAAGGTCGATATTAATATATTATCGACACGCAGGCCAGCCGCCACTGCAAAAAACAAACGACTGAGCAAACAAGCCAATTTTATAATGTAACTATAGCCGCCGAGATTTCACTCACATATATCGCACGCTTGCACATTAAATTTCAAGCTGTCCGTGCGTTCTTGCAACGCGTGGCTCACGTTTCTCCGGCTGCGAACTTTAACTTCCCTCGGAACAGGCACGGGAGCACATCAACGGACACTCAAACAAAATTTGATCCAGCAATAACAGACTGGCGTTGTTCCGTGCTATTGTACGCACCCAATTAAGATCGTGCAGTAGTGGTTCTCGACGAAAAGTCGAAAGCACATTTATAGAAGTCTATTGTAAATAAAAATAATATTGGTCATCACAAAACAAGATTCGGTCATAACAGATCATCACAGATAAAATAATACACAAGAAAAAAAACCCTGTAAGCATATACAAACAAATAGCGTACACATAGCACTTTTCTCCGAAAGAGCTATACTATAACAATTTTAGGTCCCCATAAAGCAGTCAAGACCATTTACATAATAGCGCACATCATAAACAAAATATCACGTTTTCTCACAGTAACCATTAAAATACAATCCTATGCCGTAACTACCACAATAAATTCAATGATCGCATCAACCTTAATTGTACAGCACAAAGTTGGCAGTGCCGCTGGAGACGGCTACAGTGCAGCCTGACGAGCCACCAGAGAAGACACCTGCGACATAGGAGCACTCGCCGTTGACAGTAGCTCCGTCGGACGCGACAATTTTGACATTGAAGTTGAGCGAAGTGTTACAGTTCGGGTTGGGAATAAGCGAAAGGTAAGTGACACCATTGGAATAACCAGCACCGAAGTTGAGAGGAGAAAAGTTGCCCACGTCGGAGCCGGCTGTGCCCCATATACAACCATCCTCAACGGAGACGCCGGCGTTGTTGACATAGTACTGAGCAGAAGTGAGCTTGCCCTGCCACTGGTAGTAGGTGTCCTCGTCCACAACAGTGAGCGGCTCAGTCGCACCAGCATCCACCTCTGTAGGGATAACCATGTTCTCGGTACCGGGATAGTCGGTTCTGCAAATAGCAACGGACTGGCTGAGCTGAGAGATAATCTGTGCGGACTGAACGCCCCACTCGCAAAGGTAGTTAGTGTTGGTGTTGGTACGGTAGAGATAGCCGTTCTGGCAGAGAAGACCACCGCGAGATTCGCCATTCGAGGGCTGGTTAGACGGCCACTGCGTCTTAGACATACCGGGCTGGCAAGCATACGAACAAAGGTTGCCCTCGTCGCAAGAAGTGCCCTGGCCGGCGTTAGCATCTACGGACAGTTGAATACCTGACCAGCCACCGAGATTGAGCCAATCAGCCGCGATGACACCTTGACCAGATGGGAAGGACGAACATGGAACAACGCCGTCCGTGAACCCGTCATACGGACCAGAGTAGTTGTCAAGGAGGCCTGTGCTAGTAGAAGAAGATCCCGAGCTAGTGTTGGAAGGCGAGACAGAGCTGGAAGATGACGACGTCGGAACAGAAGAGGTCGAGCTCTCAATACTAGAAGAAGTCACAACCGCGAAGGTAGTCGACGAGCTGGTGGCCGCAGTGCTGGAAGTCTCCACTGGGACATCGACGGAAGAAATAGTAGTAGACTGAGCCTCCACAATTGAAGTCGAGACCACGTCGGCAATAACGGGAGCGGAAGTCGAGGTCTCGGCGGCGGGCGCAGGAGAAATTGTGTTACCCTCTGCATCCACAATGACGGTCACATAGGTGTAAACAACATCGACAGCACGCTTCTTCTTCTCGATAGTAGACCGGCGCTCCGCCTTTGCGTCACGAGCATTATGACGGTGATGAGCGTGATGACTGGAAAGACCACGACGAACAAGGTTCGAATCTGCCACGGCGGTAGCAGAAACGGAGGAGACTGCAGCAAGCAACGTAATGCCGGCGGCGGAGATCACTGAGAACTTCATTTCGAAACAATATAGATGCTACTGTCTAGCAGACGAGTTGGACGGTGCTTTCTGAAGGCAGCTGCGAAAATAGCAACCGAAAGAGACCAAATGGGACGTGCCGAAAGTAGGCAATAAACGGACGACAAAGGAACGAAACGGTGATAGCTAGCTGGCCGAAGGAGTGAAGACACAGCAATTGCACCGGATAGTCGGAACGGACGAAAGACGAAGGACTCGCAAGTCGCGAAGTTGGATGAGCGGTGGGTGGAGTGGAATGTGATGCGAGAAAAAGGAGAAAAGCAGGGGCGCGAGAGGAATGTTGCCGATTATATCTTCAAGGCTCGACGCACCACATTCGCAGCCACCGAATCTGGTCGGCAGCAAGCCGCTTTGCCAAATGAGGTCTAGGTCTGCAGTAGGCTGCAGTGGAATGCATACAGTCAAACCTTGTTAAGATTGCACTTGGTTGTGCCAACGCTAGCCGTTTATGGATTAGCGCTCTACAATATGGCTGCCGGTTGCTGTCTTTCTGCCTGATCGCCATGACCTGACTGCGATGACACGCACGGATTGACGAGGCGTCGGAGTTCTGGCAATAGACATTGCCGTTGGGGTGGTTACGTGGACGCTTTTGCGCAGGTCGAGTGTTGAAACGACCTGGCGGCCGCGAACTCGCGTGTGAACTCGCGTGGTCAGGTACAAACGTGTCGGGAGATCGGTTCCGCCACGCGGGAAAGTCATCTGCTCAGGAACCGGTCTTGGGTCAGTTCAGCCATCGTCCCAAAGGCTGGCATCCGCAGGTTCTCACTTCGCTGGTTGACGCCTAGCTCAGCAGGAGGAACCACCGTGTTTTATATTATGCTGCTGTCAGGGTCATAGAGCCAAAATACAGTTTGTTTAGGCTAGGAGCAATGTTAAAGAATGGATCTTGGCACAATTGGTGTGAAGATTGCCAGTTATTCATATCGGCCCCATGACTCGACTTTCTGTTTGCTCCCTCGTTAATTACGCCGTGATTGTTGTTGGGCTCTGAGTGTTTCGTGAATAGAGTCGTGTGAGTAGCGGGTGGCTGATGCAGCTTAATTAGATTCGCCATCAAACAAATGCTGCTTAGTCTGCTACAATTTGTCGAGGTTCCGTTAGCTCCACAGAAATGGCTTGGTGCGTACATTGTGAACGACATTATGGCTCGCTCGGTCCGCGCCTATTAGTTTGCCCGTATTTGGTAGCCTAATTAATCAATACAATCTTATTCACAACAGGATGTAAGTGGCTTTCTGATCCACTTGGCATACGTTCTGTTTGTCGATGCTCTTGCTTTACAAGCAGGCATGAGCAGGGGATAACAGTTCCAGGTCTGTATTATTCCTCGATATTCCGAGTACGCTTATGCCGTTCAGGGTTAAAGAAAATCGTTTGCGTTTTCTATCAGGTCCCGCTGCGGATATTAGCAAGCGACAATTACGTGGCAATTAGCATAATGCAATCTCAAAAGCCTGCAACGTGCGGGTTCATATACATGGCCGGCCGTAGCTGAGATTGAATACTGACCTGAAGTCATTAAATTAAGTTGCGAACTCTGACAGACACTCTGCTCGTGGCCATCCTTGGCCCGCGTGGCGTAGGTACGAAACATCCTGATTTTCTCTCGGATGGCCTCCACCTGAAGGCCCTATTTTATTCTGGTCTTTGGTATATTTGTCACAGAGTCCCAGTCAGTATAATAAATTCCTGTAGTGAGGAGACAGGCATCTACAACGAAATCGAAATCTTATGAATGGCTACGCTGTCTAGGATCGGTGCCGTTTATTTAATTAATCACTATCATAGAGTACACAGAATTCCAAGGCGTCAGCGACAAACGTTTTAAGACGATCAATGCGTCAGATTGTGCCGGTTTGCAGTTTTTAGTCCGGTCATAGTTCTCCTATGGCCACACACAATACAATAATTTCACCGGGATTTGCTTCGACCCTGTTCAATTGTTGATGTAGCTAACTAAGCAGTCCTGTACTACCAGTCCGACTACATCAAGATACTATTATGATTGAAATAGCACGCATAAATAGCTCTCTTTTATAAAAAGTGCTGCGATTCAAACCCTTGTAATATCCGGATAAGCATCCTGATCAGAATGTATAAGGTAAATCTGTTTGAATATCAATTTTGTCAGCGAACTCCCAGAGTGTACGTCGACAAATAGATTGTATGGATCAAGTTTTCGAAATTGATCATACTAGTCTTTCCTCGAAAAGTCTACTCAACTCAGGGTTTTACCTTGCCCGCAGCGACGACCGGTTTGAAACCAACGTTCGTATCCAGACCCTATTCACACTTAAAACAAACCTTGCCGATCACACATGCGTCAAATGTGAGACTTGGTCCACATGGCAGGGCTCCCGCCAAACAACCAAGCTCGCCTGGATATCCGTAGACAAATGATTCGAACTCACAAAGTTATCGTGTATCGTGACCAAGTTCTGATTATCTTTTTTTGCTACCTATCAAACAGCAGCTTGCTTCTTTTGTTGCGGACACGCTGCTGTAGCCGCGAAACATAAAAAGCAAAGTGACATACTTTCTATCGAGGCTGTCACTCATCCAAATTAATGTGTTGGATTTGGCGGATATCGGCTATAACGGGGATACATCATTGCTTACGGCTCTGCGCGACGGGATAGCGAGCAATATATTAACTTTATCTGTAGTCCTTGCTTATCATTCTAGTTGTAAAGAACGGGTCATAGACAAAATATGCCGTTACTCGAACAGATATGATACCTCTCATATGGCGTACCCTCCAAACAATCTCTAACGTCTTACTCTTGATGAGAACTGACGGGGAGCGAGTCACCTGATCCAGTTTGCACTATATGCCGTCCCGGAGGAAGCCCCGTCAATCCTGATTCGGAGATGTAGGACCGCGCGGCGTGTCGAATGAAAGTAGTCGGCAACGTGGATTATATATGGGACCGTCACAAATCCATATTCTACAACTCAAAATGTTGAAACAAGCAAACCATCCCTCAAAACAATTACAACAGCTCATCTAATAAAACAACAATCTTTGCTATAACCGGGCAGATCACATGATCAATTTGGTGCAACGCCAAACGAGCATACGCCTGCCGAAAGCACTAGATGACGCTCTAACCATAATCAATTACTATCATTTTGAGTAGGCCAACTTAAAACGTCTAAATCATCCCTTCTGTATCCTTCACTATCTGTAAATCGATTTCCGTGCTTCATACAGCCAGCACAAGTACAGTTACCACTGCAAAGACAATCTCCTCCAGGCACTGCGCACGCGGTAGTCAGATACACTGAGAACAAATTGTCCAACAATTCGCAGCCTTCACCAGTAAACTCCTCAGCACCAGCAGATGACGCCGTCGTTTGCTGTTGGGATTGTGGCATCGCTATTGTGGCGTGCTGCTGCTCCTGCTGAAGTAGCTCAACATAGCGTGAGAAATCACTATGTGACGTGTCGATGTCAATTCCGGAAGGCATGTATAAGTTCTGGCGTGAAATGTCGACTGGGACAGGCGACTTACTACTGGAGTACCCTACGGGTGAGTAGCTAACAATGCCACTTCGCGAGCTATACCTCGTCAGATCTGCAACTTGCGACGGTGTGAGCGTGGACGACTGTTGTTCTATCGCGTTGGCGCGGTATATACTTGGCTGGGCTTCTTGTTGGGATGACATTGGATTGTGCAATGCATATTCCTGTCGAGAATTAGTCTCGCATTGTGAGGTTGCGAGATAGCTTTCGAGTGAATACAGCGCCTGGTCAAGAATAATGGTCGGGCTGGAATGTGAATAGTCGGTATCAGTTTCGAGCGATTCCGTCGTACTGACAATGCTTTCGCTTCTCTGATATATAGGTCGCTGTGTAATGTCCTTCGCGCAAGAATTATCGGGTTGTATGCTTGAAATTTTTTGGTACAGAAAGTCGTCAAATGGCCTTACAATTGCGGGACTATTCACATCAGACTTCACGACGATTGACCGCAACTTGACGGGTTTCCTTAGCTTCGACTCCGATTCCGACGATATTGATGATATCGATGTGGACGATGACGACGCAGAGACGGAGGATGTTGACACTGGAATCACTTCTTCGCGGTCTTTTTGGCCACCGCAACATGATTTATCCGTTGTCGCTTGTTGTATACTATCACAGACTAGTCCAGCTTGCGACGCTGGCTGTGCTGGGACATCCTGAATGACAACCCGGCTATGATCATAAATGACTCTAGGCACTTTTTGTGGCCGCGAGCTTTCGGACACATTGCCATGATCTCCAGAATGGAATTGTACGACTTTCTTCTCATGCTGATGACCACTTCCGCAACAAGATGGTACACGCGTGAGTTCTGTCTGCGCAACAATTGATCCTGATTCATATTTGTCTTCGCTCGTGTCGAGAATTTGCCTTTTGCCGCCTTCTACTTCTCGGAATTCTGGTCCGGATGAACCTGGAACGAAATTAATGTGAATAAAACCGCTCAGTGTACAAGTCCATTCGCAATTCGAAATTAAACCCACCCTTCGGTAATATAATTGCTGCAACACCGCACTCACAAGTACCGTCCGGTAGGACAGCTAACCGATGATTGCAGTCTGACACCGGCCGTCCTCTCTTTCGGACCTGAACCAAAGGTCGTTCTTTATGTTTACATGTTGACGATCGATGACCACGAATACACCGAATGCTAAACAGAAGTCAGCAACTTGCACTTCGCCTGATAATGATTCCTCAAAGTGTTCATCAAACACTCAAAGCAGCATGCAACGATATCACTCACCACGCGTACTTTTCTCCGTCGACTAATAACATCGGAAATTACTATGTGTGCGAAATACTGGATAATTGACAGCAATTAATCTATATCGCCAAGTCGCTGGCCTTGAATTCCATCCACTCCGTAGCCGGACCTATAACGGAGTCGTTCGTCGGCTGTGCAGGTTTGTTATCTATCGTATGCTGCTAACAGTTCTTTTGCTATCGTATGCTACTGCACGACCGATATTATCCCTTGCGGTCTTGAAATGGACACACCTGTATCCAACAAGTCTACGAGCTCGTACCACTTGCCATGTGTGTCCCCAAGCCTCTTACAGTCGTCACGTCATAAACCGTTATCCTCATCACTCTCACACGCTAACTCATTCGTACATTTCCGGGAGCTATGCCCAAATTAAATTGTTATTACGGCATACGTGTACGTTGCTTGCTAGGTTATGCGAAATTAATTTGCTCATATTATATTGGGTATGGGTGTGGAATATATGGGTATGGGTATGGATTGCGCCAAGCAAAAAACCCACAAACCCCACAAAACACCCTATATTAATCGTTAAGCAGAGCATTTGGGAGTCTTTTGGCACCAAAATGAGCCTAAGATCCGCGGTGCACTTGCACTGCACCGAAGCATTGCTGCTACGGGGCTAGGACCGAATGGATTTGCGGAATTCGCAATCTCGTCACCTAGCACCACGTCCGCTGATTCTGCGAGAACTGGGTCCCCGCAGAAACATAAATTGTCTATCCATGATGACTGGTTAAGGGATGCCAATTACGAATGTTCTTATTTTGATTTCTGATATGATCCGCTACGTCGCCGAGAGACCGTAGCGGCGGCGGTTCGGTTTTAACTATCATGAGAACAACGTCTAGCAGCGTATCATTGATCATACATTCGATGTCCCCTATACATACACGCCTCGTTATCCTGGCGTTCATCCGTAGTATTATCCTGACTGAGTAGATACGGCGTCCATGTCTCCAGCCAGTCAGTATCCTTATTGTCAATGCCCTTGAGCGACCGCTAGGATTTTCGGTCCTCTTTCCATTTCCCGGTGGTCTTAACGTAGTACTCTTGGTACTCAGTCAACGTCCTCTTGGCTGCACTGTACAATCTTTCCCATTCCTCTGGATCCTGATAATGGCGTCCGTTTTCGTCAAATTCTAAATCAGACTCTAAAAACTGCTTGTTTCTTTTGTATATCCATGGTCTGCATGGTCTCGAAGTGCGCGAATATGCCTTCTGCAAGGAATCTCTGTAGAATTCGAGTCCTCCGAAAGGATCTTGCGGCTTTCTCGTGTTGCTATCAATATCGTACACATCTGAAATGCTTCGAATTTGTGACTTTGCCTTGTATTCTTCCTGCATATTCTCACTGACATAGCCGTACTCATAGATAACACACTTTACTGCTTCTCGCATCAGATTTCTGAGTTCACTGTCCGAAAACACATGACCTTGTCGAGATAAAAACACGTACAGCCCATCAATCCCTCGGATGTGGTTTTGATCTTTCTTAGTCATAAACGACTCATATTCATCTTGGACACCATAATCCTGCCCATTACGTTTAATTTCGTCATCTATAATCTCCTGATGTCGTTCATCTTCAAGCAAGAAGTTGAGATTCTCGTTATATGCCATTGGCTCAAAAGATGTGACATCGCTCCACCGCAATGTCTCCCTGGTGATATTTTGCACCTCACAAAAAGCCTCTAACAAATAGCGTCGTATTTTCTTTCTATGCTTAGATCTAAATACAGAACCAGGCTTCAGTTTGTTACTTTCCGATACCAGCGCCGCCGGTTTCGACTTGGCAAATGCACCAAGGTGGTGGTATGGAGGATAGTATGAAAGCAGTAACCCATTCTTCTTCGTCCATGAATATAAACTCTTATGAGACTGAAAAATAGATGTGTTATTTATATGATATATTCCACGCATAATGGTCGCATAAGTTTGATTCTTTTGTGAAGCAATGCTGAATTGCCGTTGTGTCTTCTCTCGATAGAAGTCGTGCGTGCCACCTAGATGGAGTAACCGGATAAAGAATTTCCTTTGGAAAGGTACGGTAAGCGCATTTGGTAACTGAATCGTGTTCTGCAGTGCTTCGGATGCAGGACTTACGTCGACTTTGTACTTCTGCGACAAATATATATCGAGCAACTCGCGATCGGATATGCCATATTCCCTGTTACTGCCAACCCATACCGGGCGATTAGCTTTAGTCGCAGGATCAGAGCCTCTCCTGTCTACGAGAGGACTGGTCAGAGATGAAGGTGCATGTCGTCTGACACTGTAGTTATTTTTCCACTGTCTAAATAACTTGCGGACTAACTTGTTGTCGCTGGGCATTCGACTAGGATTGTTAGTTCTTGACGGCAATGTGAAAATCGAGTAACAACGCACCCGGAACTATTCAGCTTAAAGCTCTATCAACCCCTCTTACTTCCGCTGTTTGATACCTACGTAAACGAAAGCTGCAGTCCTTGACGTCGTCAAACCAGATATATTACTTGGTCGTGTTAGTTTCGTTGCTGTCCATCACGTCAAAGGCAACAATAACGTAAGGGCTTGGTGTCGCAACAATCATAAGAAAGTCGATGACGTCACACCTTACTGGAGATCTTTGAACAGCCCCAAGGATTATCTTATATTAACTACCAATATATTATTATAATTATAATTTTACAGAAATTAGAAATAGAGAGATCATTTACGAAGATGCAAAATTAAATATGGCGAGCAATTAGAACCAAACCAATGATCGTAATGTTCCCACATAGAACTCCAAAACCTTGATTACTATATTATATCCATAATGAAGCATATTAATTAGCATATTAATGAGTTCATGGCAGATGGCCCTATAATACCAACGGCGTTTGCGCCCGCATAATTGTAATTGTAGTGGAGCCTTTCGTGTTGGTAGATGTCGGAGCTCCCCAATTTGCGACTGCATCGCGTACTGAAATTTTGCTGGTGACAACCGTCTCGGTCTCACGCATTATTGGCTTGGGAAGGAGATTGAAGATCGGTGGCTCACGAACAACTGTCTTCCCAGCAGCCTTCGGTTTCGAAGACGTAGGCTTCTTGCTGTCTTCGGCAGGAGCAGTCGGCAGTACACTCACAAGCGATTTGAGGTGCGTCTCCGGTTGCTCGTCTTCCTGCTTGAACGGTTTGGGCCCTATGATTGACTTCGGACTTCCAGTTGCCACGAATAACGGCTTTGGCATCGGCTTCATCGCTGGTGTTTTAGGCTCACTTCTAGATTGAGATGTCCCGGACTGTCCTCCCCACATAAATGATACAGGCCGCGGTTTACTCGCGTGCGCCATGGCAGGTATCTCATCGTCATGCACAACTGCGATACCATTCTTCTGTTCCAATTTCTCGCCCTTGTCTGTATTAACCCTAGCAAAAAGTGACTTCGGTTTTGGCGGCAAATTTGGCTTTACAACATTGCTGCGACCGCTGTAGCTTTTCGACCGAGAATGAAAGATAGGCGGTTTTCCAGCCGGTTCTGGCTTTGAAGGCAGTCCCGTAATTCTCCACGATTTTGATGAAGGGCCTGAAGCTTCCTCCTTTGACTCGAAGCTTGCCCTCAGTGTTGACAGAGGCTTTGCTGGAAGAACCGGCTTCTCTTTCTCGGCGATAGAGATTTCTGTTATAGTTGTCGGCTTAACTGCAGTGGACTTTGGTGCAGGCATCGACATGGTCGGCTTCGACACCGCAGCGGACGTGATCATTGATATCGGGAACGATGACTTCTCTTTCACAAGTGACTCTGGTTTCGGCTTTGGGTTTGGCAATGTCTGTGGAAAAGTTTGCGCTTCATTCAATGGCCTTATATCCTGGCCGTCTTTCTCTTTAGAAGCAACTGCAGAGTAAGACGAGCCTCTCAATGTCTGAAGTTTGGGCTTGTCAGGTATTGCCGGTCGCTGCTTGTAAGCCAGCTGTGGCCGCGCAGTATCGTCCGCAAAACTCGCACGCTCGTATATACTCGACTTTTGCTGGGCGAATATGAGTGATACCGGACGCGCCTTCTCTCCGGTCTTGATCGTTCCGAAAGCTGGCTTTGCAGGTGTTGGTGGCTTCGGTTTTGCATTTGAAAATTCCTCCGACGTTGTAGTCGCGACTTTATGCGTCTTATGGACTGATGTCGACAGAGATTTGAGCGCCGAATAGTGGCCGGAATCGCTGTTTGTGAATATAGCTAATCGCTCATTCATTAGTGAACTGCGTGATCTAGACGGGAAAGAATGCGATTTGGCGGACAATGGCACAATACTATTTGGTTTCTCCGGCGGGATTGGTTTGGTCCATGTCGTCTCCGGTTCGGCGAACTTAACCTTATTTACCGTTAATTGTTTCTCGGTCTTTTCGACAGGTAACGGAGCAGTAGTCGGCAGTCGGCGCTTGGGACCTTTTGCTCTTCCTTTTGTAACCTATACAGTGCATTGGCATCATTCAATCTTGGAGAGTACAATATGAACTTACGTGACTCAGCTTTCTCTCCAAGCCTTCATTAACCGCCTCCTTCTTTGCGCTCGATGCAGGCTGTGTAACCGCTTCAAGAGCACCAGCATCAACATTCCCGCCGCCAAACTTCTTGCGCATCATGGCCGCAATCGCAGCAGATGGATTTCCACCAACCGCGGCCGACGCCATGACGAAATTGTGTACTTAAATGTTACCAGCTTCCCAGTGTCGCACTAGATACACCGGCACAAGAGCAAATATTGCCAATCGTGGCGCGAGTCTTCCGTAGTAGTGTTATGGTCTGACAGTCGATGTCTATCGGCTCGCCCTATCCAACGTTATCCAACAGCCGTCCGGCGGGGCGGCCTCCCTTTTGCTGAAAAAGAACAAAGTTACATACAAAACTTTAAACATATGCGGTCAATAAACTTTAAACCCTACTGTTCGCAATTGCGCATCGCTTATACAGAGCAATGTCCTCTAATGCACACCTGCGCGTGCTGTGGGCTGTGTATATATATTAATAATTGGGTAACATTCACTAAATTGTAAAACTAATGATATACAAAATCGACCAAATTTAAAACGTTACACCAGCAACCAAAAGTCACAACAAAAGGGATCCAAATTTATGAGATCAAAGGTCCTCCAACTTCCAAAATTTTAATTATCTTTTCTATAGACTAACTGAACAAATCTTTTGGAGATTTGCCAGTAGGTGCTCGCATACTTGCACCGCTAGTCTTCATCAATGCGGTCTCTAACCACGACGACTTATTCGACGACGGAGTCCAACGCTTGCTATTCGGTGACCTCGACGGTGATCGCGAGAGCAACGGGGACTTTGGTGGTGACTCTCGAGAGCCCATAAGTATTGGTGTCTTGGGTCTCTCGGTACTTGGTGAACTTCCGTCAACGACCAGGTTCTCCTTATTAGACTCATCCCCGGTCTCCTCACGAGCCGGTTCTTTCACCTCATTGGCAAGCTCTGTCGGATGCCCCATCGGAATACCACGTGACCGCCTAACGGTGATGCTGTCGTCCTCCTCGGGATCTCTATCTAATAATGACTTACTCGTTGGCGATGGTTTGAAGTTAGATTCACTGTACTGGGACACAATGCTGTTTTCCCGCTCCTTATCATACTTCGCAGTCAAATCCAGATCCCGGGCACGAAACCGCTCGACTGCCGATCGAGTCATGGTCAAACTACTTGTGGTGCGGTGTAATGAGGGTGAATTGCGCCTGCCATTAAGGGATGGAGAATTGTCAGGTGTGCAAAAGACTGGAGTGATGGTCTTGGATAGCGGTGTTAGGGGCCGTCTATCCTGGACTTTCTGGAGATCTGGTATATTCTTCTGGCTCGGTTCGCCATCACCTTGTTCTCGCACTGATTTATCATGTGCAGTGCGCTCATCAACGACTGCTTGTTGTGGATGGCAAACTGTCGCTGAAATTGGGACGCTCTTTTGATCACTAGCATCTTGCCATTCTTGACTCTTCTGGAGAGGCGACGAACTGGGGGAGTTCAATACTGCGGGAGCAGGGCGCAAATTGCCCATCGATAACCGTTTCGTTGGCGAGTGACTACCATCCCTTTTTAGCATTGCACTTTGTACAAATCCGACTTTCGTCGGACTCTTTGGCCGCCCAGGCGACGACGATCGCAAGCCAAATGGCGATTCAGCCAAACAAGAACTTTCGCTGGATCCAACTGAGGATGTCGCTGTCGAGCGCCCGGAGTCCGCCCGTCGCATATCTATTGCACTAGGCAGATCCTTTAAACCGAGTTCAAATGATGCCGGCGAAATCGATCCTTCATTATAGAAATCTGACGACGCGAATGTGCCGATACCGGAATAACGATTTGAGCGGAACGGAGATTGAGTGCCTCTGGTGGGGAATCTTTCAGCAGATTGCGACGGTGAACCGGAAATATTACGATCTGGCAGATGAGAAACCTTGCGGTGTTCGTCTATTGGAGAAAGTGTGGGAGAAGGAGACCTCGAGTGATGCTACATCTTGTTAATAACACAGATGGAAGCATCCATGGAAAATACTCACCATGGACGGAGAGGGGAGAAGTGGTGTATAACTGCTGCGGAGTCTGTCCTTCTGTGGAGATCGTTGGCGGGACGCCCTCAAAAATTTGGACAATCTCTCTTCCTCGCGATCTGAGACTTCTTTCTCCTTGTCTATATTGGCGTCTGATTCTGGCTGGGAGGCCATTGTAGTAGATAGTGACAAATTAAGGGTAGAAGTGCGTCGCGACAATGTTGATTTTGCTGCACCGGTCTCTTGTGGCGCTGCCTCATCGACAATACGCGCCTGTGATTGCACTGTCTTTACATCGCCGATATTAGACTCTGACTGCGTTAAGAGCTCGGTAGCTAGGGAAGAACTAGAGCTCTCGCTTTCTCTGCTCGACAAGTCCACGCTGGTTTCCAACCGTGAGACACTAAGGTCCTCCCTCTCCAATTCTTTCTTGCCGCGCCTCTCAATATCATCTGCCTTTGGCATCGGAAGCACAGTAAGCTCGTCGCCAATAATAGGACCAGCAGGCTCGATTTCGGCTGACTTTTCCCACATTTTGATTTTTTCCATCGTAGAAATCTGTGTGGATTTGAAAGCCAACGGCGAGCTGAGCTTCGACGGCGGCGAATTCGATTGAAGCTTGACCGAGGGCGCGTCCTGTCCCAAAAGTGGAGAAGAAGAAAAGGTGCGCAACATTGGAGTAGATTGCAGTTTTGTTTTCGGTCGGATTTGTTCCGGCGATGAAGTGTCGAGATCTTTAGAGATGCCGTGCTCGAAAGCACGATTCTGGGTCGCGCGATCAGCTACTGTGAGAGTCGGTGACAGACTGGGGAAAGTGTGGAATGAGTGATTAGGAGTTAACCTGCTTTTGGTTGCTAATTCGTTCCGAACGGAGACAACGGACCTAGGCGGACAAACGTTGGCAGGGGATGTGCTTGAGGCAAATTTTTCGGGTGAGACCGACGGCGACCGTGCTAATAGAACGGTGAGCAGGCTCCCTCAGTTTGCACAAAATAGCAAATAATAGATATGCTTACCTAGTCTTCGTGCAAGTCGCTGACGCTTTGCCTCTTCTATTTCTTCTTCCAATCGTTGTGCTCGGTTCTTCTCCTCCGAGTCTCTAGAGTCACACATTAGCACCGCAACTTCACTCACACCAGTAAATCCTATAATACTATAAAGAGAATCGATCTGAAACCTACGTTGTTTGTTTTAAATTCTCAAATCGCTTCAAAAAATCCGAAACGTTGCTGTCGGAAACTTCGTCCTGATTGCCCGTCAACGCATTGCTGGAATTCGATGACATCGTGTCGTACCGTGCTACACCAGTCAAAATTTAAATATGGCGCGTAGAATTGAGAGTTCGAAAATCGACTGGCGATGGAGTGCGGTGAACACACGACAGGGACAGGTAAACAAACACAGGTAGCCAAAAATAGCAATTCAACCACGACCCGACTGAATTGTCACCGAGTCTTAAGAACTATACAGTCAGCAATATTTATATTTGCAGAATGATGTGCGAACCGTTCTGAACGCGAAATGTCGCATGTGAAAGTCAGGACGTTGTGGGTGAAGGATGTAAACACTCTGGAAGCAAGGATGGCTCTTGGTAGGGTTAGACGGGAATACGCGCGCCGGTTTGACGCATGTGGTAGTACATAAACACACAGGCACGAATGCTCCCGACATATTTAAAGTCATGATTTTATATGACGCGTCCTGCATTTTAGATGTCGTTTACATATTCAGTTATTAGTTTCTCTACAAATTAATTATTAAATGCTAACACATGTACAAAACGAAATTACAAATGCTATTTGCCAAGCCATGCCTATAAATACAACCGAACTGACACATACACCGTAATTTAATATAACAAATGCGCAAACCATTCAATACAAACACCAACCGGTACTTGGGTTAGCTCCAATAGCTATGCATATAAAGTCGGTCATTCCGTCAATGCGAATCTGGCATTTCCGAATCAAATGACTTAACGCTTGTCGAGTCACTTTCATCCTGCGCCTCGACAACCTGAACCGTCGGTGGTGCTGGCTGAGGAGCAGATTGTTCAGCAGTTACAGTCTGCTCGTTCAGTTGGGCCTCGTCTTCAACCTTGACGACGATACTGCGCCGCTGAGGTTCAGGAGCCTTGGGGAGCGAGATCTCCAGTACACCGTTATTATACTTGGCGGTCATATGGTCCTGCTGAATTCTGACGTCCTCAGGTAGCTTCACTCGTCGTTCAAACTTGCCGATCTGGCGCTCGCCAACTTTGAGTGCCTTCGCCGGCGGCTCGCCGTGCAAGCCGCGAACTGTAGTCCGTTTGACCTCACCTGTGATAATTACCGTCGCAGCCTTGGCATCGTAGTCGACACTAATAGCCGACGCTGCCGCACCAGAAAGCGAAGCCTGGATGACGTATGCGGGCTCGAGATCGTAAATGTCGACGAGCGGAGCAAATGGTGCTGGTTCGTCGTGAGGTAAGGCGCGCTTTTGTGTTCGCCGCTTGGTATTTGCGTGCGTGGCGAGATCATTAGCGAGCGCGTCGACGACGGACCAAACTGGAGAGTAAGAATATAGCGCAGGCATTATAATTCGAGATAGTAATGTCGTTTGTGAGACGGGTTAACGATCGCTGTCTTGCATATCGACGTCGTGGATAAGTGTGAGCTCTTGTGCGAACTACGAGATGTGGAAGAGAGAGGAGCAAATCCAAGTCGAACTTAGCAAGAGCAGACCGTTATATATCCGAGAGCAGGCCCACATAAGGCGTTGCTGGAGTGTTCTCGAACCGCGGTGGCAATTCGCGAAGAGGACAAAGATGACGCGACTCCGGGGGGTAGCGATGAGCATCGTCATCGTCACCAAATATCCGTCCTTCTTTCGGTCTCGAGAATCTTCTCGGACTTAACTTGAGTTAACCTCCGAAATCACCGAATGCTGAGGGGTTCGTACCTCCGAAGTGCGATCACCCTGTGCCCTAAGCCCAGCCGGCTATCGGCGGGCGTGTCTCCAAAGGACGCGCTTTGAGGCGCACGGGCGTCGCTTGTAGGCCGTGCCGCATGTGCTGCCTGCGCTGCATACGGAGTGAAGACGTCAATCTAAACAAATACTCCACACATCAGATCTTCCCCGCACACTCGGTCCTTCCTGCAGCTGCATGTGCACAGAGTTATGCTACTTGCAGACATATTGACGGTAATATGGCGCATCAATTGGCCTTTGAGTCTGAAGGTGACGATTCCAGTTCAGTGTTCAAACGGCGGCGACAAGCTACTTGCGATGAGAGTGAAGGGAGTACTGGGATAACTAGCACGGTGTTGTCGCCGGCCATCCACATCGTCCCGCCACGCCACGATAATTCAAGAGACAGAACGAATCGCGAAATCTTGAATCGAAAGCGGAGGATGGGTGACGACGATAGAGCGACCACATTCGACAGCAGCGATACTCTGCTGGACGAGGACGAGGAGATGCGGGACGATGCTACTTATGTTGATTGCGATGATCTCGGCCCCACCGACGATGACGAAAATGTTGTCGAATCGATGGTCGAGGTGTACAAGACCGGAGAGCTGATTCGCGCACACGTGCCTGAGTACTGCAAGCGGAAAAATCATTTTGTCAGGCTGTGGCAGTCACTTGCTGGTCGCATCGAGCCGGGCGATGGACCGACATCGCCGCTAAGGTATCTTGCGGGCTGGACCAACGAGAATCGTACACGCGAACGTATGGCGCAGAAACGGAGGTCATTGCATACCTCGTCGGGTAGCTCAATGGGCAACACTCGATTTTGGACAGGCAATGGCAAACGCAGACGCAGTAGCACGGCAGAGAGCGCAGTGGACGTGGCAACTTCGAATGACGATCATATAGCCTCAAAAACTTTTCATCGGCCGATAAGTATGTCGTCCTCCGATATTGGCGACATTCGGCTGTCACCCCGCCGCAAAAACAATGAATCAGGATTGCCACGGTACTATCCAGGCGGGTGGCCGACACCTCCAGGCGAAAATGACGAAGCCGACGATGATGATGATGACGACGACGACGACGACGACGACGACGCGATGAATACTGAGAAGGACGACTGCGACCTCTTGATTTCGTCCGAACTCGCACTGGACGCACAAGTCATGGGACCATCTGTCTCCGAATACTTCATCCTCGACCACGACCGCGGCCCGGATGTTTGTGATGCATTAGCCGTGACGCCGGAGAGTGACGACGAATATGACGACGAAGAAGACGCGGAGTATTTCCATGATTTCGGATCCCTTTTGCAGAGTCTTCGTGATGTGGCGAAGGGTTGTACCTCAAGTGTTTGCTCCCCGTCTTCGTCTGCGGGATTCATATCACCGACGCGAAAACCCATCATTGTTATCGATCACGACAATAAAGAATGGGATAACAACGACAACGAAATCACAAACAACAAGGACAAGGACGACGGGGACGATATCGCGCATGGAGCCGGAGTAGATTACGATGACTGCAACGTTGCCTCCGAATTCGAGGACACGAGCATGATGGTAGAAAACGATGGGTTCGAGATCGTTGTGCGTGATGGTACATGCCTTTCGTCGTCGCCGATCGAAGGATGCGGAATCGTGGCACGAATGCCGTCTTTCCTTCCTACGTGAATCGAGATAGTTAAAAAGTTATATATTTGTGGGCTTTATATTGCTGTATTCTTTGTTAATTGTGTAACGGTTTGTCATGAAGAGGAGTTCTTGTAATTTTACTTAGGTGATATATTTGGTACGTGGTTATTGTCATTGTGCTAAACTAGGGAAGGAAACGAAGAGAAAGTGCGATCTGGGATTCGATTACTACGCTGGATTGCGGTTGTATAGATGTAGTATAGTTGTGATATATTTTATCGGTAGTAATATAGGTGAACGGTTTGTGGTTGCCCAGGACAGTCGCGCTCGGTGGTGTTGAACTAAGCGGCGGCGCACACAAAGTTTTTTCAGCTTTGTTTACAGCGCCAACTCAGAGGCACGACGAACGCCAATTTTGCATCATCCATCATACACCCACGCCACGTCTGCCATCCAGAACCAAACCCCGTATTACTTGTAGTCTGTCCGAAGTACACAAGAAGACGATGAGTCTTTTCGGGGCGACATCGCAACCTGCACAGTCCACGCCATTCTCGTTCGGCGGCGCAGGCGGTGGTGGCATGGGCAGCACAACGACACCAGGACAGGCGGGCCAGACGAATAGTTCCACGCCCTCGTTTGCCTTCTCGTTGAATACTGCGCCAGGGAATATGAGTACGCCGCAGCAGCAGCAGCAGCAGCAGCAGCAACCACCGTTATTTGGATCGGGTGGATCGATGGGACAGCAGCAGCCGTTTGGAAGCAGCTTTGGCACGGCTTCGCAGAGTGGTAGTTTATTCAGCTCGCCATTCGGACAACAGGGGCAGCCACAACAGCAGCAATCTACACCATCTCAATTCTCGAGCGCATTCGGTGGGCGAACCGGCGGTCTCACGCACTCACAGTCCGCCTTCGATCTCAGCGGATCGATGACAATGTCGCCGCAGCAGCAGCAGCAGCAGCAGCAGCAGTTCCCAGGACAATATCAACAACAGTTCATGCCGCAACAACAACAATTACAACAGCAGCAGCAAAACCAGATTCCGTCGACGAACGCGTTTTTGCTGACATCACCATCTCGCGCACCGCCGCCTGCGCCCGCATGGGCGGCGCCTGGTGAGAGTCGGCGTTACGTGCCATCCCACCTTACTCACATGCGGGGATACAAAAACTCGCCCGCCGGGAGCGCAAATGGGTATTACACTCCCGACAGATTTCCAACGTCTCCAGCGGCAGGCACACCATCTCCCGGCCTTGGATCGTCGCGATCAATGAAGTCGTTTGGTGGTATTCCTGGCTCGCAATCGACGACGGCATTGACGTCGTCAGAATCCACCTCGCGCGTCCGAGGGCCTAAATTCGGCGGTCCATCGTTCGGCGTGCCGAAACCACACCATACGCGCTCGTCTCTCGCGCAGAATTCAAGCGCGAATGTGTCATTCGGCGAGTTTGACGAGTTGCCACCAACGGACTCAATTTACGACGCGGGTGCAGCGTCGCCGTTTGCATTCCAGTTACCGACTACGTCTGGCGCCGGCACGACCGAAGCGTCCGCGTCCATGCTATTGTCTCCATCGTCGAATGTGGCTCAGATTGAAGATAAATACACGCAGCCCTCCACCACGCCGGGAACGCCTAACATCTCGGCGTCGCCGACCAAAGACCAGCCGACGAGTGTGATAGTGTTCGGGTTCCCGCCAGACCTCACCCACGTCGTTGTCGACCATTTCGCTAGATTCGGCACTATAATGGAACATCTCTCGTCCGGCGCGTCGAGCGCTACAGGCGAGCACAATATAGGTGTGAGCGGCGCGACGCCGGTGGAGACCGGCAAGAACTGGGTAAAAATAACGTACACATCGCCTGCGGCCGCGAACCGTGCGCTTGCGGAAAACGGACAGACGCTAGGCAGCATGGACTACGTTATCGGCTGCGTCCCGCACACTCCGTCCGGAGGTGGTGGTCCATATTCGCCTGCACCGGTCACTGCGGCGTTGGGGAATGACATACGGAGAAGCGGCGTCATGCGCGGGTCCGGACCGAGCTTGAATATTCACGCGCTGTTGTCGGAAGGAGCAAACGAGGACGTGGCGTCGTACGCGAATACCACATCGCGGCGGAGGCGGGGCGATGACTCTTTGCGGGCCGCCTCGTCGAATCTGTTTACGCCGCTGGCCCAGCAACAGCCGACACTACAACAACAGCAACATCAACAAGATGCTGCGACGCCGTCGGCGAAATTTCAGGCGCCGGCGCTGCCGAGGATGACGAGCGTGCCAGCCGGGCTGGGCAAGCGCATCGACGTGCGCGGACCGGAGGGTATCTTCAAGGAGAAGGAGCGCAAGGGCGGGCTGTTATCCAGTTCGGCGACATTACGCGGCCTGGCATCTATTTTTATGGGCGGCGAAACCGCGGCACAACAGCAACAGCAGGGTGTTAAACGTGGCGCTGGAGAGGATTTCGCTGGTGTGGGAAAGAGAGCGCAGGGACAAGAAAGCTGGCTCGGATGGACTACGAAGAAGACGCAGGAGTTTATTTTTGGGTGGGATGATTTGTGAGCTTCTCTTGCTCGTATGTTATATATGCAAAAATGTATTATAGTATATAGAGATTATTACGGGGGAGGAACAAGCATGGTAATTAATCATTATATTAGTCACACACAAGCCTCACTTTTATATTTGTACAGACTGAACCCAATAGCAATCCCAAGTGAATAACGGCATGCAAAATACACAAAAAAAGAACCGTAAAAACTTATCATACTCCGTAACACTCCCGATTTAAACCCCCACATGTCCCACACTACCTCATAATACAGCTAATACACAAGGTTCCGATCAGAACACCGGTTCCCACGATGAATTTTTACACGAATCCGAATCAAATCCCGGTATTAACACACAAGTCCCTGCAATTAATTAAAAACAATTAGAACGCCCGCGATAAACAATGCCCAAGTAAACCGACGAACGACGCGACGACGAGAAAAACTCCAGTGTGATTCTGTTGCTGATGACGATAATAACTACACGGCATGGCAGCCTCGCTCGTGGCGCTTCATGTTCGAGCGGACGCTAAAGGCCTTGCCGCAACCTTGGTGGCCGCAGACAAACGGTTTCTCGCCAGTGTGGGAGTGGCTGTGGATGCGGAGACTACTTGGCCGCGAGAAGGCACGCGAGCAGACCTGGCATACGTATCTGTCAGCGCTAGTGGACGTCGAGTCCGAAAGCTGTTGTAAGCTGGGTGAGGCCGTCGGTAGGACTTTCGGGACAGGGTAGCAGGAGCTGTATGCAGCTCTGCCGTCGACGGTCACGTCAGTCTGTGATAGAATATGGTAGACTTCTGATGCGGCGGTCGGTGTCGGCGAGGTCGGTCGCTTGGAGAAGCAGCCCTCGGGCTCATTAGACGAGTAGTGGTACCCCGGGTGCGCACAATCAGATAGGGATGACGAGGACGAAGGCGGCAGATCAGATGCGACAGAGTACGGTGAGCCCGCGACAGAGAAGACAGAGGACAGAGCGGGCGAGTTGGCAAGCGAGGAGGAAGGTGTGTCTTTGCTTGTGATCGGTGTCGGGGCCGACGGAGGAGAGACCTGAGGCTGCTGTTGGACGGCGGGCAGTCGAGTTGGCCAGGAGTGCGCTCTGTCGCGAGACACAGCCGCGCAGTAGGCGAGAGTAGCGGCGGCAGCGGCGCCAGCAGCCGCCTCGACGCTGCCGGTCAAGATAGACGATATCGGTGGCAGCGCGCGGTCAGAAGAAGGCGGCGACGAGGCTGGGCTCGCGACTGGCGGAGTAGATGTTGTTGATGAGGTCGTGGTCGAGACTGTGGACGAGAACGAGCGTAGGTGGTATGCATCGAGCGAGGCGGGGGAGTAGGAACGGGGCGCCACGCGGAAGTCAGGCAGCGCGTGCACTGCGGGCTTTGGGTGAAGAGGTAGAGGTGCGAACGGCAGCGCCGACTCCGAGTGGTGTCTTCGGGTGAGCGAGATCGAGAGCGGAGACCTATCCATTGTGGTGATGGTAGGGGGGAGTGAAAGGAGAAAACAACAAGAGAGGAATGGTAGACAGGACGAAGAAAGGTTTGGGCGGACGCGGTGCCTCTACTATACTCTTACACGATTTCCTCCGGCATGCTGGTGTCACCGTGACGAGAGAAGGGAGGTTTTAGTGGAGTCGTGTCGTGCGTGTCGAGTCTGTCGACAGACGTACGGGTACCGACTGGTAAACGCGGCTCGCACGTGTGGGCCCGCTGGAGTCGTGACAATCGACGTGCATGCAGGGCTAGCCACGGGCGAGGGCCATGACGCAATTGTACATCACCGGTCCACGGACCAACGCAGAACAAGCAGGGCCGATCAATATTCCGCAATTATTATTAAAAGAGGACCATAGACCCGGCCATCCTCATTTTCACATGGAGGGAGATAGCTCTCACGAGGGAAGACAACGACAGCGTGCGGCCAAGTATGACCCTTGTGAAAGGCCACATGGACGCGGAACGTTTATTGATGACCGTGATAGTACAAGGCCCCTACTAGTCATATTCTTCAACTGCAGATTGGCCGGCCCGGCGGCACTAGGCTGCGGCGTCGAGTCCGCGGGACACCCTTGGGGGGGAGCATGGCACCTGAATTATTAACCATCTGGATTGTCGGAGATTGGACTGGGGTGGAATGAGCACGCGGCCAAACTTCAGCCTAAAACCCAACATAAGCTGCGGATCGACGTCAGCCTGCATGTAGCCTTTTGCCGACGCAGTGTAGCGACGTCCTGCCAAAGTGGGACCTTGTCTGACCGAATTGGTTTAGCGCGGCAACTGCCGAATTCCGAATAGGGGTAGGGTTGGTGGGTCTTCCGAACACAGATGATCGCCCATCGGTGCTCGCTGTATATCACGCTGACAAATGTGGGTCATCTGGGCCCTTGTTGCTGCGCGATCTGCGCCTCCGAATTCTTCTAATCTGATCTGCCTGTCATGAGCATTTGGCACGAATGGCCGTTCGCGCATTAGGGCGAGAACGCTGATGCATTAGCATGAATATAACATCGCCATTATGCAGGTATAGATAGCGCGACCGGAAGTGCCATAAGTGCCTGAATAGCAGCCAATCGGAGGGCGGCTGATTGAGTGAACGGGCAAGATTATTAAAGTGGGATCCAGAACAGTCACGCCGCCAGGTACTCGAGTGGCAGGAGCCAATTCAAAGTAACCGCATGTGTCGGACGTATCATAACTAACCGAGAAGTTGACCCCGATGACATCACAGTACCGCAGCGCCAAGCCATGTGCTGAAACGTGAACCCTTGTCTCCCCTGGCCGCGCTCGACACCATAAACACAAAGTCCTCTATATTTTTTGTTATTAAAGTCATCATTATTATTATTATTATTTAGCAATATATTGCGTATCGATCCTGCGCGATATTTGGATCGTATCTGTAACAGCGACATCAAACGGCATCTGGAGTGTGTCGACAGGAACAACGGTGCGTTCTGTGTTCGGAGTTCGCAGGGGCCATCGTCGGGTTGACTTCCGCCTTAGGTTTGGTTGTCTCGGAAAAGGAGCGCCATCGACACATCCGCAGGTGGTAGCGCACTAGCGAGTCGCCACGCCAAACTGGGCCCCTTGGCTGCACTGTCACTTGCTCGCAGTAACTTGCCGCTTCTAAGATCGCACACACCGGATTATTGCTGCGTGCTGGTGCCTGCAGTAGCGCGTCTCAGTTTCCAGCAGGTTTTCGCGCATGATTCAATTGCTTGCGGATCCAATCTCACATGCAACCTCAGGGTCACTTTCCGTGATGTCGCTGTCATTTGCGGGAAATTAAACTCACGCACGGTGGAGCTCATTCGCTCAAGACCGAGACCGCCATTCGTTCTTTGCTGTTGCTACGTAATATTCCATCGGATATAGAGTATGTACCCACATGGAGGGGCTGGGCCGATTGAGCTGGCCGCAGGCAGTAGTGGGGATCTGCGGTGCCACGGTCATGTCACTGGCACATCTCAACCTCTCGCTTAGCCTGCGTCTATAGAATCGGCAGATGGCTGTATCATATGCAAGCGATAAGCGCCGCTCCTCACCAATCAAGGAGCGCCCAAACAAGCCGCAGTAATAGCGTCAGGGTTCGGGTAGCCCTGACGGCCCGACTAAGCCTAACTAGTAAACACAAACTGGCCGAGGACGGCGTGGATTCACATGCCATAAGGACACAACGACGACGACGAAGATTGACAACCAGGCGAGCGTTTCTCGCATCTCTGCGGTGATATTCTTGTCCAGTTGGTTGTGGTTCGGGCGGGACCGGCGACGCAAATGCGACACACGACGACACGCAGCGACACAGAGTGCTAGGAGTGCCGTTTCTTTCTGGGCTTCCGCCGCGTCGATCCGCACCCGTTCTTCGGCAAGTAGCTGAGCACACGACGCACTGTGTTTGCCGTACGCGCTGCAAGCTGTCACGTTCCCCTCCTCCACCGGCTTGGCGATCCAATGTAACTAAATATATATCAAGCCATAACTTATTATTGTTCATAATAATTATTATTGATCGCGCTGGGTTTATTACGCTGCGGCTTGTTCCGAGAACATGCCCACCACTGTAGATCTTGTCGACTGTATTATTCCCTGCGTGCTGATCGACTGGGTTTCATATAGCATGCAACGCGAACTAATCCAACAAATATGCAGATGTGGCCTTTTGCGCCCTGTCCCATCGATGCACTCAGATACTTGTGGAAATAAGTCAAGTCCACTTTTAGCCTTGTCGATCTAGTCCAGCCGCTTAAAACCAGGGAACAGAACTGAGGGGTATGTACCGTTTACTGCATGAGGACTGAAGGACGAAGGTGACGCTCCCCCCATGTCAGCTTATTTATCCGGGGTTGCAGTTTAAGTGTATTGCACATCATGAGAAACGATGAGGCTACTCTATTTTTGCAATCTCGACCACCAATTTAGCTGCCGAGCTCTATCTTGGTTCCTCTCCTTGCTGGCGACTGACCACGATCGCGGCTCGTCCCCCGCTACTACATAATAAAACCAGAAATAGTGAAAGAACCAAAAGAACTTTTACTAATTATATCTTTAGATTAAAACCCGCTAATAGAGAATGAATACCCTGGACCTTTTATTTTTTTAATGGCTCCTTTTCCTTAAACGCGTTATCGAGTACACACGTTCAAAATGAACACGTCATCGTGCGGCCCTGAATTCGCCTCGACGACATCAAACCTTAATACCGTCGCGTGAGTCCCACGCGTCAGGTCCTATCAATACAACCCCACGCGACAAAGTACGAATTGCCACACAAATGAAAATCATGCAATGTACCGTCCATTCAAGCCGCCGTCATTCATAATCCGTCCGGATACCCCGACATCGTCGCCGCTGCAGGACCGAGCAGTCACTGCCGCGGTCGCGGGAACAAAGCGCAAGGCAGATGACGCCGATGACTGTCAAACTATCTCGTCTCGCAACGCGGTCAGTTCAAAATGTCGTGATATCAGCGCTGATGACGAATGCATGGTAATCGAAAGCACAACTACGCTGGTTACCTCGAGCTCGCGGCAGAGCCACTTCGCGCCGTCGACAACGACCTCGGCGCCTGCGTTTGCCAGTCCGTATTTCGTGCCGTCGGTGAAGCAAAATGCTGCGGGATATGGTGCTGGTGGGGATAGCGAGAACGGTGTACATTTCACGGCGCTCTGGCGGAAGGTAACGATGAAGAAACATAAGACGTGGGACGGCGACGGATTCTTGATTGTGAAGGGCAATGTCTGCACATTGCATGACATTTCCGGCAAAGTGTACATTGTTTCCTTAACCTTTGTTGAGGCATTGAGCTCATGATTAGAACAGGATCGGCCGAACTCGCTGTAAATTCACGACCCTGTCAGCTGGCGAAACGGTTCGAGTCGGGAATTACGAAGCAGAAGCAGATACACCATTATCTGAGAAAGAATTTCTGTCAGGTCGGATTTTCATTAACCCCGAAGCAGCGCGCGCGCTGAACGCCCAAGATGCCCATGACGATAATGCAGACGACGATATCCAAATTATCAAGCCGCTTGCTCCGAAATTCAATACCAGTGCGTCGATATCGGCAAGCTTCAAAGCGCCATACGCAAAACACGATACAAAATTTTCCGCCGCGACGTTTTACGCAAAGTATCACAACAACATCGCCAACAACACGGGCCCCATCCCTCGCCACGACCCGGCAGCGCCGAATGCTCTCGTGCTTCCGCGGCCGACTAACGCTCATGGCGAAATAGTCGACGTAGTAGTCGACCCCTACCTCTCCAAGTTTCTGCGTCCGCATCAACGCGACGGCGTGCGGTTCCTGTACGAATGCGTAATGGGCATGAAGGGCATTCCCGGCAACGGCGCATTGCTAGCCGACGAAATGGGGCTCGGCAAGACTTTGATGACCATAACGCTAGTCTGGACTTTGCTTAAGCAGAATCCCTTGTGGGGGCAAGCTCCTGTTGCGAAAAAAGTCATGATCGTGTGTCCGGTTACGTTGATTGCGAATTGGAAACGCGAGTTCAGGAAGTGGCTTGGCCGCGAACGCGTCGCCGTGTTCGCTGTCGGTGGAAAGGCAAAGTTAAGGGATTTCACAAAGGGCAAGGTCTACCAGGTCATGCTTATCGGCTACGAGAAATTGCGGCTCGTGCAGTCTGAGCTGAAAGACGTCACGTTCGATCTTGTCGTTTGCGACGAAGGCCACCGCATTAAAAGCGCGAACAACAAGTCTGCGCAGGCGTTGCGGACCATGAAGACGCCCCGACGGGTGCTGCTGACCGGAACGCCGATTCAGAATGATTTGGGAGAGTTTTTCTCAATGATTGATTTTATTATTCCGGGCTTGTTCGACAATTACAACGCATTTAAGAGAGTACGTATATCTGCTATATAGTGCCTGTTGGAATAGTGCCGACCAGTGTTAGGAATTTGAGTTGCCGATTATAAGGTCCCGACAACCTGATGCGCGCAAGCAAGACATCGAGCTAGGCAAGGCTCGTTCTGAGGAGGTGAGGCCGACGGCCCAAGTCTCCTGTGCTTCTTCTGCTAACGAAATCAGCTGTCGAAGCTCACAAAGACATTCGTACTACGACGCACGGCCGACATTCTAGCCAAATATCTCCCTCCAAAGCGTATGCGATGCTCTTTCGATTGCCAATGACATCGCTCATAACTGACTGGCGCTAGATGAATTTGTTGTGTTTTGCAAACCGACACGGTCGCAACTCGAAATATGCAAAGAGTTGCTGGAATCTAAGGTCATGAAATCGCTTATCAAGAGCGACGACATGTCGAACCATTTACGAGCCATCACGGCACTGAAGAAAGTCTGCAACGGTCCAAAACTTCTCTTCAACACCACAGACGTAAGCTTGAGTTCCTATTTTCCATCTTGTCTCCTATTAATCAACAATTAGGCCGACACCTTCGTCTCGACGATCGACCCTATCAAAGCCAAAACTGCACGCAGCGGCAAGCTCATCTTTCTCGAAAGCTTCCTGCAACAACTTCACGACGAGACCGATGAGAAAATCGTACTCGTGTCGAGTTTCACCCAAACGCTGGATTTGCTGCAGGGCTCGTTGGCGGGTTTGGCGCTGCCCTTCCTAAGGCTTGACGGTACTACGCCGATGAAGAAACGCCAGGAGATTGTGGACACCTTTAACGCCGCGGATCAAGCGCGATCCTTTGCGTTTTTGTTGTCCGCTAAAAGTGGCGGGTATGTGTTGTTTTCGGTCGTTTTAGTCAGACCGGGTCGAAAGCTAATTGGACCAGGGCGGGGATAAACTTGATTGGCGCGTCAAGGCTGATTCTGTTCGACACTGACTGGAACCCGTCGGTTGATCTACAAGCAATGGCGCGCATTCACCGCGACGGTCAAAAACGACCTGTGTATATATACCGTCTCCTCACGTACGTCGAGCCCGTGTCACCACCCCTCTGACTTCGCACTAACTTACACAGGACCGGCTGCATTGACGAAAAAATCTTCCAGCGGCAACTCACAAAAAAGGGATTGGCAGACAACCTCATGGACGGCAAAGCCGACTCATCCGAGAACTCATTCACGATGTCGGAATTGAGGGACATTTTCACGATTTATGAGGATACGCCGTGCCATACGCATGATTTGCTGGAATGCAACTGTGACGGGACTGGTGGCATGCATATCAAGCAGGAAAGCGCTGATGGTGAATCTGGCGCCGAGACAGAGGACGAGGAGGATGTCGGCGGCGGCTGGATTTCGGCGACGCAGATGTTGCAGGGACAGTCCGTTCTACCGAAACGTATGCAGGCCAAAAATCGGCTGAAGGCACTGCTCGAATATACGCACATTAATCCTCGCGCCGTGATTGGGAAATACGACGACTTGGAGGACAAAGCTGACGTGTTGAACGACAAGGTTCTCCAGAATGCTCTCGAGCTTGATCCGAAGATGGAGTGCGTTTCGTTTGTGTTTAGGAGGATGGTGTGTCTCGATGAGAATATTGGAGAGAATGAGATTGTTGAGGCTGAGGATGACCAGTAGATAGATAGCCGATACTGGGATTCCAATTATCGGCAAGGATAGGTCGGCACTGTTAGATATATCCATTATTGCCAGGGTATAGATATTGTACATAGTTATAGACTAAAACGGACTTGCTTTGATTTAAGCTAGTCGTATAGGAATACGACTCCCCAGGTCTGTTGAATCGCGGCTGCGCCTAAGTAATATCTCTGGTAGCGAGTATTTGTACACGTCGCTAATAACTTCAGTGTCGGCCCATCGCTACCTGTCGCGCACGTCGTCACCACATCATAACACGAATGATATGAAGCAGCAACATAATTTCTTACAAATCATTTATGCCCAACGGCCGCAATTAAAAGCATTACATAGAGTCTATAACTACCGCCAGTAGTAACAAGTAATATAAAACCCTTAATCGATATCAGGGTTAACAGATCCTTCCGGTATCCGGTGGGGTCGATCATGGTCGGCGCAGAGTCGGAGGCGCATCGCTGATGTCCAAGAGATTACACAAACATGTGATAATTTAGATGATTTTAGTCAGCCAGCATATGAACTCGTGCGGAAAACACTTTCGGTATCCAACTCTCCGATGTCGAGATCCGTGAGCGACCTGAGAAGAGACGAACAAGCGTTTTTCCGACCCATCAGCTTGAAACTTCCGACTTCCAGCAAGGTTTGACAAGAGACTAAAGTAAACCTTATTTTTTTCGCACGTAAGGTAACACCTTTTTAACTTGCGTGGGGCGCAGCAGTTAGCGCGATGGCTGTTGCCTCCACACGGAACTTTCAAATTTGGCGACGCAGGTCTCGATTATCTCATCACCCATACCGCAACCAAATTCTTATGTATAATGTTCTAAACGAACTCGGTCCTGTCAGTCACAAACACAATTGTCAGTGGGCGGAACGTGATATGAGCATACGCACCACTTCGTCAAGATCACTTACCCCAGTTTCGCGCGTTCGAACTCTCGGGCTATCAAGTTTGCCGCAAGACTAAATAACACGACGCGTAATCCAAGAACAATCCAGAGACAATGCCGATCTCCGCTTTTAAGCTGCAGCAGAGCAAGTTGCCACGTCCCCTTACGTCCCGGCTGCAGCAAGACGACTATGAAGCGCTCTTGCCGACAGCAGAGACGTGTCCGCATCCTGTGATCACGCCCAAGGAAGTCATGGCCGTCGCATTGAGACTGAAAGCCATTATCGACACAATTGTCCCGATCGAGATCAAGGAGAGCAGGATCACAAGACCCGGCGGCGCGTCGGTTATCACGCACAATGTGTTGGAGTTAGCATTGGAGGCTGCGGAAGGTGACAAGAAGGCCTGTATCATATATGCGTTATTAACGTGCAAGCAATGGTTCCGTCATCTCGAGTTAGAAGAACTCTACGATGCCGAACTCAACGAGCGTAAGACGATGGCCTGTGAAGTTATTGCTAAACGTCTCATTGAGAATGAATCGAACCAGGAGTTTTTGTTCAAGCAGATGCTCTGCCGCCGATTTTCGATCATAGTCAACAACGAGGTCACAGGCCATAGAAACGCACTCGAATATGCGATTGACCTCCACGCGCTGACTGTCATCGGCTCGTCCGGGTTCCAGAAATGTATTACGTGGATATGGCATGGCTGGATCATCCAGAACCCGGACAGTCCGACAGAGTTCATCTCGTATAAAGAGGCTGCCGTTCCTGACTTTTGGACGCACTACGACCCTGATCGGATAAAGACGCCTTTATATCAGAACGCGCTTCAACTATTTGTTTCCATAGTTTATTTGGCATTATATACCGGCGCGGTCAACACAGCAAATCCCTCCCGAGGCTTTGATGTCGTGGAGGGCTGTTTATATGTGTTCACACTCAGCTACATTTTTGATGAAGTGGCTAAGTTTTATCACATTGGTTTCTACTATTTCAGTTTCTGGTCTGCCTTTAACGATACGCTCTATTCGATGGTGATGGTGTCCTTTATTATCCGATTGATAGCTCTCGGAAGCCCGGCCGATAGCAATGCGCGGGAGACGTCTGACGTACTGGCCTACCGCATTCTCGCCCTCTGCGCGCCGTTAATGTGGAGCCGTCTCCTTCTTTACCTTGATATGCAGAAATTCTTTGGTGCGATGCTCGTCGTATTGAAGGAGCTCATGAAAGAGAGTGTTGTGTTCTTCGTCCTGTTGACCATCATCGTCATCGGTTTTTTGCAAGGATTCATTGGTCTCGACACGGCAGACGGCGCAGTAGACGTCGGCGCAAGGTCTTTAGCGTACATGACTCGAGCGGTCTTAACATCCCCCGAATTCGAGGCATTCGAGAATTTTGCCCCACCTTTCGCCGCGCTGTTGAACTACCTCTTCACTTTCGTCGTTTCAGTCCTACTCCTCAACATTCTTATTGCTTTGTTCAACTCAGCGTACGAAAAAGTGTATGATAATGCCGTGGACGAATTTTTGGCTTTGTTCGCGCAGAAAACACTTCGATTCGTGCGCGCGCCGGACGAAAACGTGTTTGTCCCGCCGCTGAATCTGATTGAGATTTTCTGTCTGATATTGCCATTCGAGTGGTGGCTATCGAGGCAGAAGTACGCGAAATTGAACGACATCATCTTGACTGTACGTCGTTATTTCCGCTTTTGCGCATGTCGCAGATTGAAGTCATCTAACTTGGATTAGGTCGCGTATTCGCCAATCTTATTTGCCATTGCGTTTTACGAGGTGTATGTCGCCGGCAAGATCTTGCGGAACCGCGCAACTGGCGAATCAGACGACGACACTAGACAGGAATGGGAAGATCTCGAAACGGAATTAGACCTTGAACATTGCGGATGGCTTGACCGCGTGAGAGCAATGGCGCCACATGTCGAGTCCGAGCCAGGCGTGTGGGAGATTAACGAGCTTCGGAAGCAAGTTTCCCAATTGACAGCGATCGTCAAAAAGTTGCATGATGAAGTAAGACAAGAGTCCCGAAGTTCAGACGCTGGAGAGACTGAGACGTTGATTGATAAACCGGTGGTCGACGAAAGAGTCTAGGAAAATGTGCCTCCTAAATGAGTATGATGAACGATTGTGAACGCTTGCGAGGGAAGTTACGGTTAGGATTTTATTTTGGAATTGATATGATATTGCTATACGCTTGTCTTTGGTTACCTCGCTCTAAACATTGAGACATAATTTCACTCCTAGTTGGAGGTGGGTGATTGCGTAGCTCTGACAACACCATATTAGTGAGTAGAATATAATGTGAAATTTCTGTAGCAAGATGATTCAAGGGTACTATGTATGCAAACCAAACCTCCACAATAATATGGTACATCCACTTCTAGGAAAAACACAAGCAAACAAACATTAATATACAAAGTAGCTTATGTTACAGCGTCATGCACCACGACTACCGTTAAAGCAATATTCCCTAGCATTTTGCCAATATAGTAGTGAAACGAACACACGATATACGCCAAACCAACCAAGCCAAGGTAGAATACAGATTGAGTATATATTAACTCTCTTTCTATAACCCCAAATGTTACGCAAGGATTAAATTTGCGGTTGGAGTTGATTCGGCATGAATCCCGCTTGTTGCAACTTGTGTTGCTGCTGCTGCAACAACTGTTGTTGGTAGAATCGTTGCTGTTGCTGTTGAAACTGCGCACCCGTGGGCTGCTGTTGCTGCTGTTGCTGCTGCTGCTGCTGAGCCAACTGCTGGAATTGCTGCGGTTGAAAATGTTGTTGTTGAAGCTGCTGCAATTGCTGCTGCTGCTGTTGGAATTGTTGGAATTGTTGCTGCTGTTGCTGTTGAAGTTGCTGCTGTTGCTGTAACTTCTGCTGCTGCTGTAATTGCTGCTGCAACTGCAACTGATATTGCTGTTGCTGCAAGCCCGGTACTTGCTGTGGCGGGATATGCGTCTGTGAAGGAACCTGCGGCGAATTCTGTAGTTGCTGCTGCTGTTGCTGCTGCACCGGCTGCATCGATTGCAGTGCAGTCACTGCGTCCCGGAATAACTCTTGCAACTTCTTATATGGCTCGACCAGAGTCGCAACATCAGGCGGCGGTATTAAAATTTGTGGGTACTGAGGCGCATGAGTGATCTTCCCTCTATCCGCGACGCCGGCCAAATACGCAAGATTACACTGTAATCGCTTCATGCAACTACAACCAGAGCATCATTAACATCGCCATCTACAATCATATACGAAGTCATCGTTACAAATTCCAACAAAACTTACTGAATAAATGTAACATCCTGCCGCGCTTTCTCAGGATCGCCTTCCGACGCCTTCTGGATCTGTATCGACTCGCGAAATAGCTCAGCGTTGATCTCGAGCACTAACGTCACTCGCCTCCGGTCAAGTTCGAGCTTCATCATATCTGTCATTTTCGCACTGCTGAAATCAGTGGACTTGGATCTATATAGCCCCTAAAAACCATTCATATGGCACGGTGGGTTAGGCGCAATCAAGCGGTTTGAAATTGATTATCTAGTTCTGAGTTGAGTGGTTGGTATTGTTGGATGAGGATTCGTAAGGACGACGTGACATAAATGCAGCTGCATGCTGCGGATGAGGCGCAAAATGCAGCGCCTGCAATGTTCGCATTCGTGTCGTCATATACTTCACGCAATTTCAGCTTCCTTAACAAATACTATTTAAACAAATACTATTTACTATGAACATGTTCAAATGAATATCTACCACCCAACGATAATAATACAAATATTCGTCCAAAATGAATACAAGTCATACACAACCTACTCATATGACTTATCCGCGTTTCATCGCGTCCAACCAAACTTCCCAATTTTTGGCCACGCATTAGCCTGTGCATCACCCATGCTTCCTGGAGCGGACTGCATATTTGACGGTGCAGTAGCATACCGTGTAATAGGCACTCTCGAAGTCGTCCCACTCGTCACACTGCGTTTTAGTTGTTCAAACTTATTCTTTGATTCCTCGAGTTCTTGCCTAGCAACGGCCTCACTTGTTTTCGAAGTAGCTAGTTCCATGCGTAACGCATCGCACGAGTCGCAATTGTATCCCGCTACTGGAGACGAAGGTGGCCGGAGCGAACTGGGTGTGGGCGAAGATGGCTCATTCAGAGCCACGGCGACTTCTTCAGGAACAAACAGCGAGCTACTTCTCTTACTGAACGTCTGTCCATGGAGCTGATTTTGACGACCAAGACGCAATTCCCGAAGGCCATGTGATGTCGGCGACAACCGTGCTGCCGTACTACTGACTACTGGACTGTTGTTCGGATCGTAATAGTCATAGTCCGAAGAAAGATCCTCTCTTGGAGCTTGCCGCTGTCTCACTTCATTCAATGTCCGCTCCAGTTTGCTCTTTTCGCGTTGAATATCTTGATACCTGCTCTTAACCTCGAACAGCTGGTCTTTCAAGTCCCGAACTTCAACGCACTTACAATCCAGATCTCTTTTCAAGAATGCATTTCGCTCTTTCTCCATCAACATCTCGGCTTGTGACATCTCGAGCTGCTTAATCAAGTCTTTGAATGTCATTAAACGTTGGGATATATCAGCTCGGTGTCTGAACTTTTCCCTCATATCCGCGATACTCTTCGCCACGTCCGGATTCTCGTTGTCTTCTGGTAGGGTTGACAGAAACGTCTGAAATGCGCTCCGCTCTTCCTCTCTGGCTCTTCTTTCCACCTCGAGTTCTTCTACAGTGGACACATGCTGTTTCTGAAGCATACTCAGAGCCATTACAAGATCCTCTATCTGGTTATGCAATTCTATGTTCTGCTTATGATCTGATTGGCGCGAAAGCTGACAACCGTCATCCAACTCGAGCGAGTTGATGGTAGACGTCAGCGACGCTCTGGATCCTGTTCTTCTCAATGTTCGACCAGGCACGCTGTTAGTAGGTGTCATAGGAGCGGGAGAATTGGACCCAACATTCGCCCATATTCGACCCAGAAATCGAGTTGCAGCCGCATGCAGCTCGGAAGTTTGCATGCTCATCGTGTTTGTGGGGGAATCTGAAATATGCAGTACGGCATCGGCTGTGGCTGCCCGTCTTGACTTGTACAACTTCTCAAGATCTTCTAAGACGTCTCTGGTGGCCACTGTCGTGAGAGACATTGCGTCTGAGATAAGTGCGTCCGCATTCCCTTCGTAGATCTGCCATAATGAACGACCTAGGAGCAATTGAAGTACCTCGTCCTCCTCTTTCAACGCCAATATTCGGTCTTCATTGGCCTGCATGACCGCAACGGCTACACGCATTAATGTCTCCAACGCTCCTTCGGCGAATATAACGTCATAGATCCGGAGCAGTATGTTCAGTGGACACGTTACTGCGAAGAAAGAAAGGAACCACTGTGTGGCGTAGATCGACTGCACGCCGAGATTCTCCATATGCTCATCAACCGCGGGAACAAACTTTCGCAATAGTTGCGTGAACTGGAAAATTCGAAGATGGAGTCCCCCCATGTCCGCCGTAAACATCGTCCGTAAATCATATTCTTCCATTAACCGCACGAGCACGCAGAACGCCGAGCGCTCATCCATATGCATCAACAAGGGACCAACTAAAAATGCGAGACCTTGACAGTATCCGACCTGCATGTCGTACAAACTGAATGCACGAAGGACATGACCGAGCATTGTTTGTCCTCGACCGCCTCGCTCCCTGAACATCTCAACCTCAGGAAAAGTACGATGTAGATCTCGACCAATTACTTTGTCATACGGTGAAGGCTCGGCAATGAGCGCGTTGAACAAAGACTCTAGTGTTGGATCGCCCGCACCGGCCATACTTTGCCACACTAGACCACGCAATGGAGGTGGCACGCCTCCTTTGATCTGAGTTACCATTAGAATATAAACTACCACTCAAATTCCAAATCCACCATACCTTCTTCGACAGTAAATTTGGAAGCTTAGCAGCTGTACGAGGATAGTCTGCAACAAGAGCTGCCCAAAATTCCAGGTCCGTCAGCTGTGGAGCATTAGGAACCATAGATATCCTTAGAGTATTTTGCTCTTCAGCGATCTTTCGTAACCTGTCTACCGACAAAGGACGGCATCTCCGTGGTAGAGCGCTGGATGTTAATGCTTTAGGGTCCCGCTCAAATCTCGCATTTTCTCGTTCCAACCGGGCTAACAGATACGCAGTATTCTTTAAATTGTCACATGTTAATCATTATAATGAAGCTTGTCAATTCAAAGACAGTGAAAAATACCTCGTCACTAGAAACTTCTCGTGACTCTTCGCACTCTGTCCGCTCCAATTCGTTCCAGTTAACAGTCTCATACTCATCATAATCATCTGGTCGTGACTCGTCGGTAGGAAGTTCAGACGGCTCAAGCGATGTTCCTATCGACGAGTGTGCCGTAGAAGGAGCCATATCTGACAGGATCTCCGGAACGAAGCTCGCGACGGATGATGTATCGGACAATGATGGGGTGACAAGAGTGTCTTGACTGTTATCTTCCAGTGATTCCATTGAGCCGTAGTAGTACTAGATATGCATAAAGTCCAGTGCTCGATAACTCTAACGAGTTGGTTAGCACCAATGAGTGAATGTGTACACACGGCAAACAAGGAGCAGAGCAAAAGGAATGACTGCACTAAAATACTCTGGCAAAACGAAACAAAAACAAGAAAAAGAGCGACCGCAAGATACAAAACGTAGAAGAGACCTTGAAAATTGAAGCAACGCCCGAGGTTCCCGGGAAAATTGCCTGCTCTTTGAATTCCAAGGATTCACAACTAAGGGGATGCAGCGTGCATTAGCGTGTCGCGGGGCGATGTCTCAGCCCATTGATTATTGCGGCTAAGGTTATATACGCGAAAACCTGTGGCACTCGGCGCATAAACGCGTAGAAATTTAAGGTAAGCGCGTGTCACCCCTTTTACTGCTGCACACTTGCCTCACTCTTAGTGGACGCCGTATCATCCTTGATTCGGGCAGTATGTGTATACGGTTAGTATACTGAATTTCCTTCTACCCATTTGCTTACTTCATCGAATTCAATAAGGTCTCGGTATCATGGCTTAGTGTCATTGCCGAGCTTGAGGGGTGAAGGGATGAATTCGGCCCCTTGTCTTGTGCAGACTTAGGCGCGATGGGCAGAATGGTTATATCCATAGTCTTGTCGGTCCATAGATGGCTATCGGCATGTCACACAATCTATGACCAGCTTGAAAATCAATATGGAGACTACCTACACTATTGCTTACCTGTAAATTTTTGTGGATGAAATTTGATGGAGCTGCGCCATCAATTTTTGTCCAAGAATCTCACTCGCTGCCAATGCATCTCTGTTTACTCGTCCAGTGCGGCTCTGTTGCCGCAGCAACCGGTACAGCCACACCATAACTACAGAAGCAACGAACGCAGAATCTCCCATCTCTCTTATGTCGTGGCATGTTGTGCTGACGGCCTACGTCTATAGAGTTAATTTTTTTTTACTTACTGTCATTCGTTTTATTGTAGTTCTTACAAGACATGGCGGTGTCTAAGGAATTGGCTGCCTTTGACGACCGAATAGCTTCATTCAGAGCCCATCGTGTTGGCAATGGAGCGAAACGCGGAGGGGTCAAAGCATGGCCGCATACTCGACCAAGTGTGACACAGGTATTTTTACTATTATCTCATGTTTTTCTTTATGTGATTGACTAATCTGCGGTGTTTAGATGGCTAAAGCAGGATTCATATATAATCCGTCGCAGCAGTCACCAGATAATGTTACCTGTTTCCTCTGCGACAAGAGCCTCGACGGATGGAACAAAGGTGACGACCCTAAAATAGAGCATCTCGATCACTCGCCACGGTGTGGATGGGCAATTATTCATGGATCAGACTGGAAAGATGATGAGTATCATGATCCGGAGAGTAGCGATATGCTGAGAGCTAGATTGGAGACTTTTGGTACTTGGTGGCCTCATGACGGAAAGCGAGGATGGGTTCCTACTAGTAGTAATGTGAGTCGAGATCGAGCACGAGATTCTGACAAGCAGGGTTTAATTGACTTACGGCTAGATGAGTAGAGCCGGATTCTTTTACAACCCGGGGAGATCGGGCGATGATTTTGCTGCGTGCATGTATTGTGGTGTAGTCTTAGATGGCTGGGAGCCCAAGGATGATCCTACGTATGAAGCAGTTTGATATCTATTTACTTGCTGGAATTTTCAGCTAACTATGCGATTAGTGAAGAGCATAGGCGACGCGGTCCTGATTGTTACTTCTTCACGCGAATACATAGAGGCTCATCCAAGGGCAAAAGAAACTCCAGGACGCGACAGTCAACATCAGCTGTTTCTAAAAAGACAAATCCGCGAAAACGGCTGAGTTCTGAAATGGTTGTGGACGAAGAAGTCGAAGTCGAAGAGCCTAAACCTAAGCGGAGAGCGAACAAGCGAAACAGCAAAGCTAGTCGATCGTCTACTGCAGAAGATACCTCCCGAGATGTTGACGAGTCGAACGCCAGTCAGACATCACAACAACGACGGCTATCGGCACGATTAGTAGCTTCCCGGGAAATCACTTTAAGTAGTGTGCCCACAGACTCCATAGCGGAAGGCGAAGAAGAACCAGAGAACGCTGTCAAGAGAACACGAGGCCCAAGACCAATGAAGACCAAAACGAAGACAGCGAAGACAAAACAGCCACTACAGAGTACCTGGTCTAAAGTCGAAATTGTACCACCAGTACCACCATTGCCGCAGATTGTGGTCAAGAATGCTTCCCCAGCAGCATCCGCATCAAACAACAGCTCGAGCCTTTTGGAGGATCTGATTGCAAACTATTCTGCAAACTATGAAGAAGCGCTAGAATCAGCGACCGCGAACGTAAATGTGAAGACAAACGATATTAGCGACTTTGTGCTACCTCCATCCACGTCTGCGACTGAAATCGATCCAGATCAATCCCCGCGATCGCTTCCAAGACCGACTTCCCGTAACGCAACACCGAAGACGCACATGCCGGCTATCCCGGTAGTTCTAGCGAGTTCACAAAGAACAGCTAGTACGGCTCGCGCAACTGAAGAGCATCTTTTAACTACGAGGGCCCGAAACAGTCCAGCACAGATGATAGAACCGTTGGATGTTTTTATGCAAGCCGGGCTCCCAGGGGAAGCTAGAACGTCCGCAAAAGATATTCCGGCCGGTGGTACGAGATCCAGCAACGGAGATACAGGTGTTACTACCATTTCCCAGGCCAGCCCTAGAAAGGAATCTAGCACGCCTGCTCTTGTTCATGGACAACTTGCTGCGATCAATGCCTGCTCTATTAGGAGAGGTGCAGTGGCTTCGAGTCCACGAGAAAAATTTGCATCTAGGGCAGTCAATCTCAACAGTTCTCCGCTAGTACTCACGGATAGTCTGCATAATGGTAACGTCGCTCCAATTTCTAGACACGTTCCATATAATAAGCTTCGGTGGTCACGGAAGAGTTTGTCAGGATATGTAGAGGAACAGACTGATGCTAAACCGTCGATTTTAGGTGATGCAGATGACATTTCAGAGATGGACTTGGGCATGACAGTTGAGGAGTGTATTAGGCGTATGGCTGAGGTGGGTGAGCGAACACTACTGGCGAAGTGCGATAGATTGGTAGAGTTTCTAGAGCGCGAAAGCGAGAGAGCAATCAAACTGCTAGAGTCGCCTTCTAGCTGACTCACTCCGCGGAACATCGAGATGTTTATTGTGTTACCTTGTATTATGTGAATTTATGAGGGTTGTTATAAAATAAAGAAATTTGTCTTTGGTCTCAATAGAGAATTGCTAATTACGCGTAGGCTGGGTCTATACGTCGAGTGTGATTGTCGACGAGATAATCTCATCGACCAATATTATGAAAAAAACACGCACAGAGAAAAAATAAAACTTAATCTCCACTTATCGAATATCGCGCCACGAACGGTGATCACGGCTTAATTGGTAACAATGAACGTGGTAGTCCAACGAGAATTATGCTCAACGATCCGTCAAATTCAAATATTAGGCAGTATGTATTCCCTGCTGTTGAAACCTTTAAGATTATGATCTTCGGATCTAATGATGTGGCGGGCGTATTTCAGGGGTGTTCGGGAAAGTCCGTGCGCCACTTTCCTTCGCCATAGCCACAGCATGATTCACGTGGTCCTTAGAGTTTAAAGCCTATTTTTGGGAATTGTCCCAAACTTATTGACATCGCGAGATTCAACATGATCCCGTAAACGATATTAGCCAACATCGAATAACTTATCGCCTAATTACAAAGTATCCCGGTCATGCAGCGGACTGTCAGTGAAACTTTAAGACAGACAACTTCCCCGTCATCGTTAACAGTGCCGGAAATAGAGTCCAACATAACTCCAAAACGTCACATTCGACTCGATGAGGCACAGGGGGACGAATGTCCAGAGTATAACGATAATTTGGACCCGAAGCCTGGTCGAAGTCGATGGTCAATGCGACATCGTTGGAGTCAGAGTCCTAGCCCAAGCAAGGCAAGGGAGGGATCCTCCGTCGGCCGATTTCCAGTTCCCGACCATCGAAAATCTGCCGATGTGACTGGCTTGGAGACAGGAGTCGGTCATGTCACGTTTAGTGACGACCGGACTCGGTCGACAAAATCCACTGCATCCTTGCAAGATGACAAGAAGTTGTCATCCTCTAACGCGTACCGGTATCTATTCAAGAAACATTTCAACCCCGATGAGCCAGAAACAGACGACGAGAGAAGAGTGCGAGAGAAAATTCACGAGGTTTTAGAGTTCATCAGAAAACAGCGAATCGGCATGATGACATCGCAAAATGCCAAGGGCCACTTGCTTGCCAGTGCCACCGTCGTGTCTGAAATGGTATGATCTTGTTTCATATGTTTTCAAGTGGCGCACTAATATATGGAACAGGAAAATGGTGTTGATTTTGTGTTTCATGCAAATACTCGTACATTGAAGATTGAGGACATCGATGACAAGCCGAATATAAATCTTTCGTTCCAGAACAATGAAACCGTATTGTCATCTTCTGCCATTGTATCAGTCATAAGTCTAACGACAGTAGGCTGAATGGGTGTCAATTGCAGGCACTGCCAAAATATCCACTGATATTGATGAGATTGATAGGTACTTAAGAAATAATTTGAATGACTGGGGAGGTAGCGATCCAGAAATACGCCACAAGGTAACTAGCATTGTGTCTATTATGGCAGGGAATGTACTAAATTCCAGTTAGAATATTGGAATTGTTAACTTAACGACACGTTCAATTGCGTACTCTATTAGTGACAACTTCAAATTTATTCCCATGTCGACGACACAAGGTGGCATTATTAGAGGCGAGATTCAAAGCTCAGGTGGAACAGTTAAAATTGATGAACCTCAGGTTAAGCAATTCCGACGAAGATACAAGCACAGCCGTCAACGCACTCCAAGCCGGTCTCGAACAGAATAAGATAAGTGGTACAAGGAGACACAGCAAAGCGATTAATAATATCGCATTGACGGTGAAATTCTGTATTTGGATCTTCACATTTCATATATCAATCATATTGTACACAAACCCATCAGCATATAATATACATATAACACTCGATATCTAAATGTACACACTATTCATATTTCGTTGGGACTGTCCAGTCGAAAATGTTATCTGCGTAAGTTTCGTCTAGTAAAAACTTGTCCCTCTCCACCTCCCCTAATATACGAAAGATGCTACTAGTTGTATGACTAATGCCGCTTGCAGTTTCCGCCCGAATCCGTCTGATAGCCCGGGGCCCTGCCCCTCCCCCTCCCCCACTTAGGAGGTAATCTCTTTCTCGCGAGATATATAAGCTCGCTCCGCTCCATGCTCCCAGACTTGTTATACCTTTAATCCGAGATCTATCGCCTATAGTCCACGGCCGGAAATTCTTCTGTAGCTGTATGCTGTGACCGCTACTAGAATCATATACTAGACAATTCCGCACCTCATCCAGTATTCTTAACCTTAATCCTGGAATATTGCTGCACCCTCCGACAAAAATTATCCGCGAGAGCATGCTGGCTCGAGTGTCAATACCGAGTCCAGACAGACAAGATACTATAAGGTCCGGAATAGGGAAACAATCGATATCGTCGACGTTGTCCTGTGCGCGCTGTATGAAACACTGAACTAGCGGGCTATATCGCGTTTCTGAGCTGGGAACATAATATGTGCTACCGCATAGTGTGATCGCAAAGGCTTGTTGAGAGGTTGAGGACGTTATCGTGTCAATACGGGTGCAATACATGGCTCGAGCAATGAATTCCTCGACTTCGTCGAATGAGGGTAAAACTTCAGTGAATTCCTTCAGGGCCCTGCTAACTAGGTCATGCAATCGCTTTCCCGCGCGTAATGTTGATTTCACAGCGGATAGGAGAGGCTTGTAATCGTAAATCTGCTTCAGTTAGCTAACACAATCCTCAAACAACTCACATACTTAGCCACGACATACCGGAGTAACGGTTGTCTCATGCCATCCTATATCAACCACAAGTGCAGTTCGAGCACCAGCTGCTAGCATTGAACAAACCGGGGAAAGCATATAAGTGACAGAAATTGACTACAATTATGTCAGCCAAACCTTCCTAGAATTCGAAATGTAATTCTGGTAATATACCTGGAAGTAATTAAACAAGACAAAAGCAATGGCTTTCTTAAGCTGCAGCGTCATCATTGGGTTTTCCAGGATCACCACCTTCCGGCTCTTCCCATCTAAGAGAAGATATCTATTCCACATGATTGAGCATGACAAGTACACAGAATAATAAGTAACTTATTCTGCGACTCACTTGTAATATACATCCCTCAGGATTGCTTGTAGTATATCATGGACATCCTCCATCTTTGTATTTCTCATATCCAAGTCCCAAAGCACATGAGTCTTGATTCTCCCTCTCCTATCAGGACCGATAGGTAGCTCACAGACAGGCCGTTCCAAACCGGCTATTCCAGCTCTAATACCGCGTGCTCCAATATCGAGAATAACAGGAGGATCAGTGTACTGCTGTCGCGTAGAAGGTGACAGTAGAGGCGAGGACGCGAAGGACGCTAATGCACCGGGCGTGCTTGGGGAGGACGAGGAGGCCTGCCGTCGTAGCACGGGGATGTCGCGCATAACCTCACTGGTCTCCGTATTACCAGACGAACTCGCCATGCCGCTATGTATGATTTTTGTTTACCGTGAATACATTGTTGCGGTTATAGAAGATTTCAGCGGATTGGTCGTCAATATCATGCTGGACGTTGTTCAGCATGTAAAAATGCGACAAACTGTGGAGTGCGTTTCAAACGTTATCTACGCTTCAACGTCCCCACCGTGCCTCCGGGGCTGCACATTTGCGTCCTGCACCCCTTCGCCCAGCTCCATATCAACCACCGAAACAAAACGGCCACCGGCGTACGACTTTCTGGATCTCGCCACGTCGGATCATGGAAGATCCAGACTTTGCGACACAGCCGTCCACTGTTCCGCAACAGTGGGGGCAGCACGATTCTTCAAATCAGGAAGACGAGAATATCCTATGCACACTAGTGTGTTTGACGGGCAATATCAAGAACGTAGTGTTACGGATGGACCAAACCTCAATTGGGTTCGATGGCAAATCAGTCACGAAGAAAGAATGGATATTTGGCCGGAATTCGCGTTGCGATGTGTATATGGGAGAAATTAAGAGAGTCTCCAACAATCATTTCAGAATATGGACTGTGAGTCGATTTCTAATGTTGGACGTTATATAGTTGCTGACTGTATTTGTAGCGGGATCCTCCTCCAAATACCAATGAACCACCAATTGTTCTAATTGAGGATGTTTCCACAAACGGCACATTTCTTAACCAATCACGATTGCCTCGAAAACGATCGTGCATTCTTTCACAGGGTGACGAGATTGGCTTAGGTATGGGAGTCCCACAAGACGAGATCCGATTTTTGATCAATTTCGGACCGGCTTTTCTACGCGGCAGGCAACAGCAAGTAAAAGAAAATACACTAGAAACTGGTGTATACGGCAGATACGACATGCGTGATACAATTGGGAAGGGCGCATTTGCGACGGTGCGAAAGGCGGTTGACCGTGCGACTGGAGAAGTATTTGCTGTTAAAGTGATTCCGCGGAGACGTATCATGGCTGGTTTGGCAGTTAAACGAGAGGTTGATATTTTGATGCGCCTGGATCATCCGCATATTGTCAAATTGAAAGAGTTGTTCGAGGACAGATCAAATGTCTATCTTGTGATGGAGTATGTTGCCGGCGGCGATCTCATGGACTATATCACAAAGTACGGTCCAATGGACGACAATATGGCAAAGATTGTTGTGAAGCAAGTATTGCAGGCCGTCGTGTATGTGCATTCAGCAGGAATTTCACATCGAGATATCAAACCAGACAACATTCTCCTCGTGTCAGACGATGACTGTGACGGGAATTCAGTACAAATCAAGGTGTCTGATTTTGGACTGGCGAAGATTTCAGAATCAGGGACATTTTTGAAAACCTTTTGTGGTACGTTGGCGTATCTGGCACCGGAAGTCATCCAAGCTAGAGACTCCTCTCGCGGTCATGCCGAAAAGACCTCGACATACTACTCAAATAAGGTCGACATGTGGAGTATAGGATGTATGGTGTATGTTTTATTAACCGGCTATCTACCGTTCAATGGGAGTACTCAAGAGCAATTATGTAACCAGATTATAGCTGGTGAGTATTCTCAGCAGCCCCTTGATGATGCAAAAGTGTCCGCAGATGCGAATGCGTTCATCAGAGCGCTGCTAGAAGTCAATCCAAAGAAAAGACTCACAGCAAAATCAGCACTGCTCTTGAGGTGGCTAAGTGAGGGTCCACAGTCCGATGCATCAAGCCCGCTAAATGAAGAGAGCGATGAGATTGTGGAAAGCAAACTGGACGATAAAGACGACGTACCTGACGGTGCAATGGAGGGAGTGGAGGGAGCTGCTCTCGGACATGCATCTGACATTGACAGTTCAGAACTACAAAAACGGACTGCTAAGCTAGAGATATCTCGAGGTCGTTCGGGGTCAGGGCATGCGCGAACGTCATTAATCGGACCGGATAGCGACGGCGGCAACGAGAACAAATTTAAAGTCGACGTTATTGGTCAGCTGCCAATTACAAGTGGCGTACGATCCTACGCTGACGAAAACGACCTGCGCTCATCCTCCATAGGCGAGCTGCCACCGAAAACTTGGCTCATGCTAGAAACCATGAAGGACAGTATCCCGTACAAAGACATCATGATCTTTCGCGAACAGGCCTGGTTCGGTCGGGCGAGGAAATGTGACATCCAGCTAACCGACAGTCGGACATCCAAGTTCCACTGCTATTTACGGCGAAAGCGGAATAGCCAAAGAGATGGCGATTCTGGACATGAACGCAATCTCGATGCCATTTATCTATGCGATTTCTCGACGAACGGGTGTTTTGTGAATAACCAGAGAGTAGGATCGGGTATGCAGGCTACGCTGAAGAATGGCGACGAAATAGCTATGTTTAAAGAGCGGAATGAGAAACTGGCATTTAAAGTAAAATTGATTAGGCCAGAGGAGTTTTGCGAGGTGGAGAGGACTGACAGTGTGGTCGAGATTGTACCGACTCCGGTGCAGAAGAATGAGTTGGTGGGATCGAAACCGAAGAAGCATCCCAGAGATCATGACGATGCAGATTTCATACTGCAGAAGAAGAGGAGTCTCCGAGTTTAGACATAAAATGCATGAGTTATTTATTAGTGGTAGTTGAAACTTTAGTTGTATCAATTGGTTATTAGCATGGACGTTTGTAAATTTGTATTTTGGGCGTTTATTATGATACCTTGTCGTTTAAGATTTCGTTCATTTATTGGATATCGGATTGGGTTGCAAGTAAATGATTAATAAAATAATACTATTGCTGACCGTCGCGAGTTTGGATATGGGATGCACAAGTCCCGCAGCTTCTAGTTCAGTTGTGCGTCCTGATGGCCACACTCGATCCAGCGAATATCATCTTGGCCTCACCTAGTACACTACGCACTACATTGATGCAGCAGCTCTTCATCAGAGCCTCAAAACCTTTGATTTGTCAGTAGATTCTTAATTGTTAAGTTCCGATCATAATCTGCAATGGAGGAACTAGGTATCTTACCAACGAACTCAGCGAAGGCGACACCGCCTGCCGCCACACCGACCAAATCTTTACCTAAGAAGACGAAGAAATTCTCGGAAGCAGCACCAGGGGATCCATACAGTCGTCTCAAGAAGCTAGAACGAGAACTAGAATATTTGAATTTACAGGAGGAATACATCAAGGATGAGCAACGAAATCTGAAGCGTGAGCTTGTTAGAGCACAAGAGGAGGTGAAGCGGATTCAGTCTGTGCCGCTTGTGATCGGGCAGTTTTTGGAGCCGATTGATCAGCATACTGCTATCGTTGGCTCCACTACGGGTTCGAATTATGTTGTGCGGATTTTATCTACCTTGGATCGGGAACTGTTGAAGCCGTCGTCATCCGTTGCGTTACATCGGCATTCGAATTCACTGGTCGATATCCTTCCGCCAGAGGCGGATTCAAGTATCGCGATGCTTGGCGCGAATGAGAAGCCAGACGTCTCTTACGCAGATGTGGGTGGTTTGGACATGCAGAAGCAAGAGATTCGGGAAGCGGTCGAACTGCCTCTTACGCATTTCGAGCTTTACAAGCAGATCGGCATTGACCCACCACGCGGTGTGTTGCTGTATGGACCGCCTGGCACGGGTAAGACCATGCTTGTGAAGGCGGTGGCGAACAGCACGACTGCTTCGTTCATCAGGGTCGTCGGGTCGGAATTTGTGCAAAAGTACTTGGGTGAAGGTCCTCGAATGGTGCGAGATGTTTTCAGACTCGCGCGGGAGAATTCGCCTGCGATCATTTTCATTGATGAGATTGATGCGATTGCGACAAAGCGATTCGATGCGCAGACTGGTGCGGACCGAGAAGTGCAGCGGATCTTGTTGGAGCTGCTTAATCAGATGGACGGTTTTGACCAAACCTCGAACGTCAAGGTATGTCAGGGCCACTTTTAATAATGGAATCGCTGTAACAATAGCAACAGGTAATTATGGCTACCAACCGCGCCGACACACTCGACCCAGCGCTCCTTCGGCCCGGCCGGCTGGACCGCAAAATCGAATTCCCATCCCTCCGCGACCGCCGCGAGCGCCGCCTAATTTTCTCAACAATTGCGTCCAAGATGTCGCTCGCGCCGGAAGTAGACCTCGACTCGCTCATCATACGAAACGACCCGTTATCTGGTGCCGTGATTGCGGCCATTATGCAGGAAGCGGGTTTACGCGCCGTGCGCAAGAATAGATATGTTATCTTGAACTCGGATCTTGAGGAGGCATATAATTCGCAAGTCAAGACGACAAGCGATGTGGATAAGTTCGAGTTCTACAAGTGAGCTGCGCACAGTGGGTCGGCCGAAATCAGTGGAGGCTTTCGCAGGCGCGAGTACCATATAGGTTCATATGTAATTTATACGATGTTGTGTTTGTTCTTGTGAGATTGAAATAATGCATTACATCGTATTATTATACATTTTACACAACTAGTTCATATGTGGTGTACCAAACATGATCTGGCACATGTTTGCTTCGGACCGTGAAGTCGTCTTGTCTATTGCTTGGCGCAGCAAATTCTAATGCATATGCACCACGGACAAAAATCCAAATCTCAAAAACTCCATATGCAAACCCACAAAAATAATCAAAAAATGCCAAAACTGTAGACGTATCATGCTTTCTTTTCATTCCTCCGTGGCGGCGACGACGACGACGACGACGACAACAAGCCGGTATTCGCTCGGGACGCTTTCCGGGACAATGCGCGCTGCATCTTTCGCGACCTCAAAAAGTTATATTCGTATTCAAGGACTTCCATGAATAAATCGGGGTTCTTGACTTCGACGAAACGAGTTAATTGCTGCATAGCTGTTTCGAAATCCGCCGTAACCAGTGTGTCTATTTTGAAAATTTTAGCATAGTGTCAGATTTAAGTAGTTGCAGTTGACAAGAAAGGAAAGACGTACTACGCATACTGTCGAGTAGTGTGAGCGCGGCGGCATGGATAACACCTAGCCCATCGTCGCCTAGTAAGAAGAACACGTCCCAGATCCGCAACTGAGTGGAGAACGGAACGGAGTAGCTAAAGAGCGTCAGGTACCACTTTGTCGCGTACAATGTCGGCTCGATCTTCATAGCCTCCAAAGTTTGTCCTATTTTGCGTCTGTGTAGTGCAACACGAAGATCCTCGAACGCGTCCATGAGACCATTGAATCCGTGCGCGTAGAGTTCCTCAAGACGCCGTGTTGTGAAAATGCGGATAAGCATTATGAAGCACGTTATTTCGTCGTAGTAGCAAAGTAAGTTCGCGGCCAGCGGTGCCATGCCTTGAACGTAACCCATATCTGACATATGGAGCGAGAATGCGTGGAGGACACGGAAGAGAAGACGTTGGCCACCGCGGTAGCGGGCTGAGAACATGACGTGGGAACTGATTGTGCGGGGTACGTCGAGATCGATTTGGGTGTCGTGGAGTGAAGGCTCGGCGACATATTTCTAATAACGATTAGCATTTGTGATTTGATAAGAATGTGGGGGGACTTACTGGGTAAAGTGCCTCCAGGTCACGGTCTGGGACGTAATTTTTCTTTTTCCTTGCAGAGCTGGTGAGAAATGACCGCCATGCCGAGGCCTAGATTGTTAGTGTTATATTTCCCGGGATCTGAACTACCGCAAAACCATACCCGCCAAGCATCGGGAATGCCCTTGAAAGTCCTCTCGACAAGTTTCAAAGTCTTTTCAAAATGATACGTGACGACACCTGTTTTCTCGTTGATCCGCCGGACAGCCATTTCCCGCCATTTTACCTCCCGCATTGATTCGTGTCGCGGCTCGAGTTGAGACGAATAGTCGATGATGGCGGGCGCTCGTACTTTCATGTTTCTTGGCCGTAGAAGGAAATGGAGATGGAGCAACGACGACGACCCGTCTGCGGACGGTTGGCGGAGCCCCAACGGCGGCGGACTCTGTTTGATAATAAATCCGTATCTACAGAGTTAGCGCAATCTCTGTCGACCTCCAATCATCAGGCATACCTATCAACGTCAGTCGCATTGACATCCTCCCAATTTTCAGTGCCGCCGGCAAGCAGGCCCAAGTTGATATTTGGACGCTCATATTTGGCTTGAATCTCCTGGGACGCGAGCACGACGCCCTCAGGTAAAGTTGTAGTGCTCGTGTTTTCGGACAGAGACGTGCTGTTGCCGGCCGAGTGCACGGGCGAGGAGGTGCCCTCAAGGATGGCTGCCATTCCGGGGTTGTTTAACTCTTGATGATCCAGAGATCGTTGAATGCAGACTTTACTTAACAATATGGGGTCTAGAGCCGAATCATACTAGCCGTGAAGAACTACTGCGTAGAAATTTAATGACCGGCGGTCTGCTCGACTGGAAACAAATATATCGACAATTCTGGTGCGATGGATACGCCGACGTACGCCGGCGGCTAGGAGGAGGGACATGCAGCCCGCTAACCGTTTTCAAGGGGCTCGTGTGCAGCATACGGCAATGACAAACGCCTGCTTTCAACGCGACTGGACATAATATAGCAGTCGCCGGCGCATGATATCCTATATCTATTGCCGATTACAGCACCATTAACTAGGTGTCGGCTGCAGGTACTCTTATATATTGTAAAACGTTGGCGTCATCACTACGCACCTCAATGCAATCGTCAATGCAATCGCTGCATAGGCTTGCGATTAGACAATGAATGCCGCGATAGAGTTCATCAGGTAAATGGCTGGACAGCCGCACCGACGCAGTTGGACACAGGACCGAGACCACGCGCTCCACCCAACGCCTCGCAGCTATCGCAAAGCCAGGGGCGGTGAAATTACTTCTCTCCACTGTGCGGTCTATGCACTGCATTCCCAACACCGGCGTCTTTCTACTGCTATGTCGGAGTCCAGCGTAACCGGTGCCTCCCGTCGTACCAGTCGCGCGTCCGTCGCCAGCACGGTCGTTGATCCTCGCAACGTCGCCGCGATGGATGACGGTGAGTTGAAGTCGGTGGACTCGACTCTTAGAGAAACCACGGGGCAATTGCGACCAGGCACCGCGACCGCGCCTCCGCTTACGCGTGCTCGTTCTCGCAGGTCAGTCAACGCGCCTCCTCCGCCAGCCATGCGTCGCGCCAACACGGCCAGCGCGATTGTGCGCCGGCCGTCGGTGACGCCGACGGTGAACTCATTTCGGTCGATGGGCATGTCCCAGAAGGAAATCTACGGCGACACGCCTGCAGATCTCATCCAGCTCGAACGTATCCGCACGATGGAAACGGTTGCCTCGCTGTACCGCAGCATCACGCGCGACGAAGGAGAAATGTCAGCGCCGAACGATGCGCAGGAACTTGCCGACATCGACCCCGAGCTCGTAACGTGGGACGGTCCAGAGGACGCTGAAAACCCGCGCAACTGGGTGCGGTCGAAGAAATGGCGTGCGACGATTGCGATTTCGGTATACACTTTTTTGGGCCCGTTCAGCTCGTCGATCCTGTCGCCTGCGGTGCCGAAAATATGCGAGTCGTTCGGGGTCACGAACACGACGCTCGCGGCACTCATGGTGTCGATATTTGTGCTCGCGTGGGCAATTGTGCCGTTGGTTGTTGCGCCGATGTCGGAGATATTTGGGCGGAGAGTGGTGCTGCACATTTCGATCTTTATTTTGCTGGTTTTCAACATGGCTTGTGGGTTGTCGAAAGATCTTACGCAGATCCTCGTGTTTCGATTTTTGGCCGGCGCGGGCGGCGCGGGACCGCTTGCGATCGGTGCCGGTGTCGTAGCGGATATCTGGAATGACGACGAGCGGACGGCGGCGATCGGGTTGTTCTCGATCGGTCCCACTGCTGGTCCAATTTTGGCGCCGATTATTTCGGGGTGGATTGCCATGTACCTGCCGTGGCAGTGGGTGTTTTGGATACTGATTATTGTGAACGGGACTGTGTTCGCGTTTGGGCTGGTGACGCTCGAGGAGACGTATGCGCCGGTTTTGTTGCAGTGGAAAGCGCAGCAATTGCGGAAAGAGACAGAGAATAGGGCGTTGCACACAGTTTTTGAGATTACGAATTTCAGTGCGATGGAGAAGCTGCAAATTGCAATAACGAGGCCAATTATCTTGCTTTTCACGAACCCAATTGTGTTTGGTCTTAGTATGTACATGGCCTTTACCTACGGATTCCTGTACCTGCTGTTGGTGACGTTTCCTTCACTGTGGGAAGTCGATTATCATTTCTCGCTTGGATTATCTGGGTTGATGTATCTCGGACCGGGGCTGGGGTTTGGGCTTGGGATCTTAACGGTGACGCCGGCGTCGCAAAGGGCGTATCACAAGCTTGTAGAGCAGAACGGCGGTGTCGCGAAGCCGGAGTTTCGGTTGCCGGTGCTGGCGATAGGCGCGGTGTGCATGCCGGTCGGGTTGATCTGGTACGGGTGGAGTGCTGAGAAGCAAGTGTTTTGGATCATGCCGTTGATTGGTGCGGCGCTGTTTGGGGTGGCACTGATTTCTGTGTTTCAATGCATTCAAAGCTATTTGATTGACATGAATCCGAGCTATGCAGCGTCGAGCACGGCTGCGGGAACGACGTTTCGGAGTTTGTTTGGATTTGCGATGCCGCTGTTTGCGTCGCCGATGTATAATAAACTGGGGCGCGGGTGGGGAAACACGATGCTTGGGATTGTGGCGCTCGTGATCGGGACAGTGTTCCCGTTGGTTGTGTACTTTAGGGGGGAGAGGATTCGGAAGTGGAGCGATAAGCGGATGGACGCAAGAAGGGCCAGGGAGCAGGCGAAGAGGGAGGAGAGGATTACGAGGCGGTTGGAGATGGAGGAGAGGGTGCAGGTGGAGAAGGTTGGCAAGGACGTAGGCATGGTTGAGAAGAGACGAAGGTCGAGTGTGGTGCAGACGCAGGTTGGGCAAGAGCAGGTTGGGCAGAGGCAGTTTGAAGAGATTCCGGAGGAGAGCGATGATGGGTCGTCGATAAAGTCGCGGATGTCGTAGATAGATTGCATTTTAATATATAGAAAGCCATGTATTATTATATTGCAGCTAGAGATAGATCGGTCGGGTCAGGAAGGGGAATGACTTACACTACACTACATCATCCGTCGGGGCCGACAGGCAAGACTCTACAAATTGCAAACGTCAGCAGACAGAAGATGCGTAACTTTTGCACGCCACGAAAAGATGAAAGATGTGCGGGCAAGGGCACGACGACGAGCACGAGCACGACACGAGCACGACACGAGCACGAAGCGATCTCGGTCAAAGACACAAGTGAGCCGTTGATTTGCAGTTGATGGGCATTTGGTGGTATGTCAACTGTAATCCAACAGACATGCCGCAGCTACAGTTAACCGCTTATCTGCGGGCTAGAGACGGGTATTAATATGACAATAATCATGAGCTAGCGTAGGATCAAGAAGAGTTAGTTAAAGCAGGCAGATGACACAAATCTAATTTAGCCATGGCTTGCGCCTTTGCCTGTCATGCGCGGACACAGCTAAAGAAACACGCAGACTGCCGTTCGCCTTGTCGTAGTTTAAGTCGATATTCTGCTTTTGCTTTTGCTTTTGCTTTTGCTTCTGCTTCTGCTTCTGCTGCTGCTGCTGCTTTTGCCGCTATTTCTGCTGGCTTCTTCACTATACTAGTTACCCGAGGTATATGAATTTGTGTGGGTGCTGTGGATTCGCGTGCCAAAGCGAGCACGGGCCACCTGCTAGTAGTAGTGAGTTTTCTGCTGCATCGCCAACCGCCGTCGCCGTCCACGCCTGCTTTTTTCGCTCACTCGCTATCCGCTTTCTTCTTCATCAATCCGACGACGACAATCACTCAGTTCCCGCATTTCGCCAGCCACGCACGCACCCTCTCCGCCAATTTCCCCTGGGCTCGCTTGCACTCTATTCTCCATTACACTTCCCCCCCACACACACTCTCTCCCGCCGCACTTGGCCTGTTAGGCTGCGCGGCGTGCTTAGTTAGTTAGTTAGCCTAGCTGCTTGCTTCCCGCCCTTCTCTCTGCGCCTGCGCCTGCCTCCGACCACACCTGACCGGTCCCCTGTCCATCTGTCGATCCCCGTGTCTGGCCTGCCGCGGTCTCCATGTAAGTAGTAATCTACTTCCTCCCTCGCTTCCTCGCTCCCTCGCTCGCCTTCTCTCCTGTCCCCTCTCTTCTTCTCTTCTTGTTTCCCCCCCCCGCTGCCCGCTCCGCATTTCTCTCTCCACTATATGGTGCACCTCCTCGCCCGGGGTTCGCCATCCCCTCCATCTTGCAAACGCGCCCTACATCAATCTTAAACGCGTGTCGCAATAGCTGTCGATACGACGTATTGCCCCGACTGAACATGCCTGGATGGCGCGTGGCGCCAGCGGACCGGACGACGCGGGGAATCGCGTTCGCGACTTCGGGGCCTCTTTCTTTCTCGCTTTGTCAAACACACGCTGACGAATTAGATGGAACATGTCTTGGTTCGGAGACAGCTTCTCCTCTGGGTCATTCGACACCGCCGGCCTGCAGCTTTTCGGGAATGACCCCTACGCCGGCTCCCTGCTCGGAAATGACTTCCAGCAACAACAGCAGCAGCAGCAGCAGCCACAGTCTCAGCACATGACCCCGACACAGTCAAACCAGCCGTCGCCGTTACTGGCCAACTTCGATCCTCTCACTGGTGTCGCCGGCAACCAGACCGGCCCCTCGCGGACGTCGTCGCCGTTATACTCAGTCGCACCCGTGGTGCCGACTAAACGCATGCACGACGGCCCTGATGTCTTCCCTAGACAACGCAACATCAGTAATCCATCCGCCGCACTTTCCCGCTCGCAAACGCCACAGCAACAACCGCCGTCACCACAGCAGCAGTTCCTCTTCCAGCAGCTGCATGACCAGTCCTTGGGTGGTGGCCTCAATCCGCAGCAGCAATTCTCGGCGCCGTTCTCTGCGTCGGCTGCACCCCAGCCAAATCCGCAGCAGGCTGTCGCCTCGCCGACGATGTTTAATTCTCCCGCACCCGGCCAGAATATGTATGCGCAGAATGGCGCCATGAACGCCAACGGGCTTGCGAACGCGAAATTGTTGACACTGTTGGCGCTGCAGCAGCAGAATCAGTCGCAGGTGCCGCAACAGCCGAATATGCAGACTCTGCAACATCTCCAGAATCAGCTGGCTGGGCTCAATCCACAGCAGTTGCGAATGCTGCAAGCCCAGGCGCAAGCTCAGGTCGTCCAACAGCAACAGCAGCAGCATTCCTCGCCTTCGCCGTCGCCGTCTACCTTGCGAGCCTCGCCTTCAATAGGTCACATGAACATGACTCCGCAGCAGGTGTTCTTGCAGAGTCAAAATCAACAGCAGCAGCATAGTCCGACCATGAACCCGACGCAAATCTTCTTGCAGCAGAAAGTGGCACAACAACAGCTGGCGCAACAGCAGATAGCGCAACAACAACCGCAGCAGCAATCACAATCACCGCAAGGACAACAGCAGTACCAGAACAAGTTACAACCCTTCCAGCAGTTCCAACAGCAGCAGATGCAGCAGCAACGAGCGGCCACTGTTGCTAGTTCTGGTGTGAACGCGAGTCCGACATTTACGCCGACGAGCAGACCTGGTAGTTCTGGATTCACCATGCCGCAGACGTCTGGACCGCAGAATATCTCAAGTACGCCTACGCATCCGCCTGCGTCCAGCACGACGGCGACCAAGGCAGCAAATTCACCCGATCAGTTCATGAGGACACTGCTCGAATTTATGCAGAAACGTGGCACACCTATAACATCCCATCCCTTCGTCGGCGGCCGTGTTGTCCCGCTACCACTACTATACGCCGTCGTCATGAAGAGCGGTGGTTCAGCCAAGCTTAACGCGGGCGGGATGTCCGCGCCGGCCCAACCGCAGCAGAAGAATTGGTACACGGCCGCGGCTGCGCTCGGGTTTAGTTTGAATGACATTCCAGACGCGCCGCAGCAGCTCGCCCAAGCGTTTCAACGGTACTTGCAGCCGTTCGAGGAGTGGTGGATTACGTCGCCGCAGCACCAGCAACAGCTTCGCGCGTTGCAGGCCCAGCAGCAGCAACAACAACAACAACAACAACAACAGCAGCAACAGCAGCAACAGCAGCAACAACAGCAACAGCAACAGGCTCAGCACGTCATGTTATTACAGCAGCAGCACCTCCAACAGCAGCAGCAACCGCAACAGCAACCGCAGGACATGTCGCAAAACATGATGATGCAGACTCCGATGTTGACACAGGCGCCGCCAGCCTCGTCCATGTCTATGTCCCCGCAGCAATTGCAGCAACAACTCCAGTCGCCTGTCGTCCAGCACCAGTCGACGATGCTGCAGCCGCCTCGCATGTCGCCCGGCGCAAATGCTCCTACTCCGGCGCATGTTTACGGGGTCAAACCGCCGATGCAGATGGCAAGTCCACCTCAGCAGGTACCCCCTGGCCCACCGTCATCAACTGCTCGTCAAGCGCCGCGAAATCGGAGTCGAAGCCGTCAAAAGTCGACCCATCCTGCATTACGCAATCTTGTCCCACCGACACCAGCAGCTCCACAAGTGCAAGCTCCGATTCCGCCAGTCGTGCCAGCAAGTGCAGTTCCTCCACCCCAAGGCACACCACCACAAGTCGCACAGCCGGTCATACCTCCACAGACCAAAGTACAAGCACCAGCGCAGGCGCAACCACCACAGCCCGCCGAGCCTCCAGCTCCGTCTCCAGAAGTCATTTCGTACGTGCCAAAAACGCGAAGACTTGATCTGCACGGCGGCTTCAATGTAAGCATACTCGCTGGTTTGGGTGACGAAATGGAGGCAGTGCGCGGCGATTTCCCGTTGTTGCAGGAAATGGGGGAGATTAACTTGCATGCCGTGATCATGAGTCTGCGCAGTTTGATCCCTGGAGAATTGAAGGTCGCCCTGGATTCTTTACTTCTGATATCAGTTGAGCAGCATCTTGTCATCCCGATGGCGGAATGTGAGGAGTTAGTTGATGCCTTGGTTGACGTTGGCGAGGACTGCGTGAAGCAGATTGAGAAGATCAGCACGGAAGACAGCCAGTCCGCAGCCACGAATTCTGTGGAATTTGATGCCTACGAGACTATGGTGGCTGCGACGAGGGAGGAATTCGAGGGCTTCGCGACGCCGTTGAAGCCTGGGTCTGATATGTCTACGGTGCAGAAGTTGGCGGACAGGCTATCTGCCGTGACTACGGTTCTTCGCAATTTATCCTTCTACGAGCATAATCAGCCGTTCTTAGCCATCTACCAGACCGCATACGGCTTTGTGATGGGTATCGTCAAGCAGCTTGGCAATGACGGATCATTGACGCGGAAAATCACCGCTGTAGCCCGTCTAGCGCTGGTTAAGGACATGATAGTCATATTATCCAATATCGCGCACGAGATCCGGTTGCGCAGTTATGATGAGGCAAAGTGGATGATTGCGCTTTTGTCTGCATTTGCGCCCATCGACCCTGTCGACGCGGAAATAAAAGGTGAAGGTAATGCAAAGTTGAATAAGGTCTGGGCTCCTTATGTCCCGTTCAAGCACAGGTACTTGGCACTCGCGGTCGATGTTCTGGGGAAGCTGCTTGCTAGGGAGTCTCCGAACTTGACATATCTTCGAGCGGAACTAATTCCGGCTACGCCAGCGACCGCGGAAACGGCGGCGCGCAATCTGAAGAAAGTGTTGCAGCTGTGCATGTGTACATTCCCGCGTCTTACCGACTCGCAATTACTCCCGCGCGCGTTTGAAGTCCGTAGACCTGTTCTAGAGCAGAGCATGTTCGCGGCGGAAATACTTGCGAAGGCCGTCATGGCCTCGGATATTCCGACTACTTGTACCGGGCCGATGCAAGATACGTTGGATGAGACTATTCAGGCCTTGGACCAGTGTGTCAAGCCTTTCCTCGCGCGTGCGGCGACGGTGTTGCAAGGTTTCGTCGCCGCGCCACCGCCGCCTGCGCATGGTCGGCATGGGAGCACCACGGCAGCGGCAGCGGCAGTGGCAGCGGCGGCATTACAATCGTCGAGCGGCGATGTGAATCCATTTGCGCGCGTGGTTCGGAAGGCGACGAGTGTATTGTGTATGTTGCGGACAGCTGCAAGCGGCGAAGCAGCAGCGAAGACGGCTGATGTTTTGTTGGAGATTTTAGTATTGAGAATGTAAGATTTTGCTTTTGTACGGTTACTCTTAGAAGAAAAATTTGCAATATTGGGTGTACGATACAAGATAAAATTGGATTGTATTATTATTCGGGACATTGTGATTTTGTTTGATTATATATGTGCTGTAAATGTTTTGTGTAATACTATGTATTATTTTTGTATTTATATATCATATGTTATATATGTACATTAGAAGCAAAAGAGCAAAATAGCCAACGTAAGCAGCACCGCGCGTAAATCATATAACAATCGGGTCGGACCATGGAGGACTCGCCATTTCGACGGCAACGTGGCGACTAGATTGCAAGTCTTAGTGGGATCTATTATTCTAATATATTACCCTTGGGGACGAATAATTATGAGCCGATACAGCTTGCCCCAGTCAGGGTAAGGGTGTCCAGCATTCCGTACATGCAACAAAAACAATAACCGAAAGAGGGAGCAGGCACAAGACCCTGTGAATTGTAAGTGATAAGTCCCAAATGGAGCATACGAACTCCCAAAATTGCTGCCAAAAAAATTGTATCTCGACCTATCGTAAGCGTGATTCGACTATCGACCACACATTGTACAGACAATTGGCATACTGAAATTACTAGGCATTGGGCAATATACGAGGACTCTTCCCGAACCGACTTTTTTGCGCGTCGTGATGTCAGTAGGCGCGCTTCTCGGCCGGCGATTTCGGGTTCGCCTTCTTGCTGTGTCGGCGCCCTGCAGGCAAATATCGAACGCGCGACCAGCTGGGGCTATGACGGACTCTGATCTGTACGACTTGATGGGTGACGAACAGTCAAACACAAACGAAACAATGCACCCATCCCGCGCGTTACCAGACGTATACGAGAACACGTGGGCTCGCAAACTGGACGCTGTCGACCCGCGGTTTCATCGCCACACGTTATTAGGCAAAGCCCGGTTACGATCCGTCGAGCTGCCGGAGGCTGTTAATACTGTTATCGGCGGTACTCCATGTACGTATCTCCCCGCCGTTTTTAATTATATTTTCTGGGGTTGGCGAATTCTGACGCGGAAAATATTTATAATAGCCGAAATGAAGCAGTTAAGAAGAGATGTGCAAATGATCTACCACCACGCCTCGCGAGCCTCACGCACCGGCTCCGCTGCAAAACCAGCGTCCAAATCCCTGAAATCTATTCTCGAAACTCCCCATCGCGGGCTAGTAGACGCCCATCTCGCGGCCATGTTCCCGCAGAACTTCACGTCCGCGCTCTACGCTCTGTCAGAGACGCGTAGGAGGCTTGGGCCGGCCTGGCGGCCGCGGAGGGTGCTGGATGTCGGGAACGGGCCGGCGACGGGCGTGTTAGCGTTGAATGAGGTCTTTGAGGGGAGTGAGAGTTGGAAGCCGGCGCGGATACAGTGTGTAGTTTTTGGCGATATGTTGATGGCGAGAAGGGGGATGCAGATGTTGGAGGAACAGAAGAGGGAGCATCTGATGAATAAGGCACAGGGCGAGTCTAGGACAACAATTAACAGAGATAATGTCGATTTAGAGGGAGGGGTGCGATCTGAACGAGATGACGAGGTCGCCACGCACTTCGCTGCGGATGGTGAAGGTGCTGTTGCCAGTGGACAGCAATCGGAATCATGGACAGCCGAAGCGGAGAACCCAACCATTGCTGACAATCTTGTTAATGACGCAGGAGAATCACACGGACTCGACCCCCGATACGACAACGTCAAGTTCCGACTCAACAGAATGCCCGGCAAAGAAGGCGGCAAATTCGATCTCATAACCGTCATGCACCATCTCGTTCTCCCTACAGAAAAGAAACCGTCCATAAGCGACAAACGGATCAAAGATCTTCTCGAGCTCCTCGCGCCTGGCGGCGTGCTCGTAATCGTCGAGCGCGGGAATATATTTGGTTTCGAACGTATCGCGCGCGCGAGAGAGCTGATTCTGCGTCCAGACAATCGTCGACCGACGTTATTATCTGAACGCAATCTGCGGAAGATGTGGGATGCGGATAAGCAGCTTAGTCCTGATGGCTTCTCAAAAGACTTCACTGGTACCGTGAATGTAGAGGAAATTGAAGAAGTATACGACGAAGAAGAGCTAAAGGATGAAGAACGCCAAGAACTGCAACAATTAATGGACAAAAATCCTATTCTGCCCGACCGCCGCAAGGTCTTTGACGGATTGCGAATTATCGCGCCGTGCCCGCATCACAGACAATGCCCGATGCAGTTTCGCAATGTGGACGAAAATGCGACGCGTAGTCATTGGTGCCATTTCCCGCAGATGATGCAGAAGCCGCGGTGGCTGATTGAGTTAAAGAAGGGAAAGTGGTTGGCTATGCAGTGGAAAGGCGGGAAAAAGTCGGATAAGCCTGGGCTTCGCATTTCTGGGAAGGGACGATCTGGTAGCAGGAACTTCGAAGTGGCTAGATTGAGCTACTTAGTCGTCCAGCGCGAGGAGCAAACACTATCTGACACTGAAGCGACTGGAGTTCAAGAACCGGTTAATCTGCCTGCACACGCCGACTTGACCAGGAGCTTGCACTGGCCGCGTTTGATTAATCAGCCCTTGAAGCGCGACAAACACGTCATTCTTGATCTTTGCACAAACAATGGATACATCGAGCGGTGGGTCGTGAGCAAGTCTGCAGGAAAGCAGGAGTATCACGACGCCCGCAAGGCCAACTGGGGCGACCTGTGGGCGTTGTCAGCAAAGACTCAAAATGTTCGAGGCATTGTCCAGAATCCTCGAGACAAGACGGAGAAATTTAAATATCGAAGTGAGGATCTAGATGAGGATGAGCACACGACTCCGATTGATAAGATGAACGAGGAGCAGGATGAGTGGATCGATGACTTGAGTTCGGAATTCACTGAAAGGGATGATGAGTTTCTTAGACGGCGCTATAACTATCAGTATTAATGCGCAACGACCGATCACAAGTATGATATTTGGGATATGCGGATTTTCCGGAGTTACAAAATTTATTGCATAATGCCTGTACATAGAAAGATTACAAATGTATTATAATCTCGTAATGGACATCGGCGCCGATTACTATAGAATTAGCAGGAAACAACCACAGATATGTGATAGAAAACTACTCACCTTTAAAGGACTGAATGGCAGTGCAACCAAAATCTTCGAATCCATTTTGTTGATCAATTTAACTGTGTCATGCACTGTATCCGCCCACCCAGGCAACTCCCAGCATTTCTCCCGGCTAAGCTTCCGATGCTCTAAATCCGCAAACTGCCATAAATGATGCACAGTATTAAGACTTCCCAACTGCGTAAACCACGCTCCAACCGGCTCCATCACCTGACGACGACATTCGATTCCTTTTTGCCAGCTCGTTTCCCATTCGAGAAGTCTGCCGGGCTGGAGGTCGTACGTGCGGAGCTCGAAAATGCCGCCGAGATCTCGTGGCGCGGCCGTTCCGCCCCAAAAACTGAACTCTTGCATGAGATTTGTATGACGGGAGCGGAGCAGTGGGCGAACTTTGCCGAGGTAGTCGATAAATTTATGATCACTGTGGATGCGGTAGTAGGTCTCATGGAAACCAGCATAGCCGTTATACTCCCAGATTGTGACTTTTTCAATTATTAGCATAGCGAGAGTAAAAGTTCAAAAACGGCTCACCAAATGTATCAAGATCTCCAACAACGCATCGCCAGCTTCCAACAAGGTGCACTTTATTGAGAGGGTCAGCAGCGATTTGCGGATAAATCTCAGATCTAAAAAGAGGTTAATCACGCGAGAGCAGTCCTAGTCTATGTTCATCACATACATCAGGTTGACATATTTAGGACTGCATTCAGGCTTCACCTGATGGAATGCAATCTCATGAACATATTTTCCGCGCATCAATTGTGTCGAATACGACCTCTCCAAGACCTCCTGTTCCTTCCTAGATTCTTCCGTCCCAAACAAGAAAGACTTGATCAATCTGTTTGCACCGGCCGCAACTTTAGCTGGCTTGGATTGCGTGGTTGTACTTTCTTCAGTGGATGGTTCAGGTTCGGCTTCAGTGACGTCAGGCTCCGCTTCCGGACCAAAATAGTGGCCCTTATAGAGAGGAGGCACGTTTCCGAACGAGGGCACTCGACCATGCTTGGACTCTTCGCGAGTGAACGCAGACATAGAGAAACAAGCTTTTCGGAGGCATGATGCTCCTGCTGTTCGTGCTGGAATCACTCGAGTGTGATGCACGATCCTCGGAGATGTGCAAAACAAGAGTGGCTGGAGCACATGTCGTGCAGAGGAAAGAGGAGTCGTCATTGCCTGAGGAATCCCGCAGCAAGTTATTTGAGATGGCTTCGGGCTAGAGGATTAGATGTACTAATGTCAATCCTTTCAGGAAAAGGCCGCCAAACGGATAAAGGAGTAACTCGTAAGTAGCGGATATGAAAACGAATGGGTTGGAAACGAGACAAGAACAAATGATAGTATTGGAGAGGTTACGATTGTAGTCTTAAAAGATCAGGACCAAGCGCGGAGCATGTGGCTGATTTGCGTGTGGGGTAACGCGGATTACCCTCACGTGTATCATGTAGCTCACTAATTAAACTCTTGCAATCCAAACTTTATTTTACCTAAATATGTCCACACAAGATCGCCGCTAATTAGTCCTCTGGGAGTGCGGTAACTGCATTTTCAATGCATACACCGTCTTAAACCATATCATATAGCTCGTGTTCATTCTACCTTAACAGACATATCTGGTACTATGCAGAGTGCTAGTCTTACGAATATTATTTGTCAGCGATTAACGCAACTAGTAGTTTTCTGATATTATTATGTAAAATATTTACAATGACCAACAAAATGCACACAAATGTCAACAATCAACAAGTACAATTCGTCATCCTCGGTCAATTTCCTTTAATTCCAAAATATAGCATCGTAATTCGTAATTCCAAAATATAGCATCGTAATTCGTAAATAGTCGTTGCCGACACCTTACTCCTCCAAGACCTCGATCCTCTTCGAAGTAGTCTCGCCGACTTTCGGCACTTTAATATTCAACACGCCATTCTTCAGTGACGCAGAAACACGCTCGGAGTCAACAAGTGACGGAAATTTGAACGCCCTAGAAAACTCGCCATAAACCCGCTCCGAAGCCCAGTATGTCGGCTGATGTCCTTGTTGCGCAACAGTGTTGTCTACATTGGCATTTGTAACATCAGTGGAGATCGACTCCTTGGCCTGCGACCCTTCGACGGTTTGCTGAGCACTTGGCGAGGCGTACTCCTGCAACTTCTCAATAGTACCCCTTACACTCAGTGTCTGTGGATCAATGAACTCGAGACTGAGGTTCTTCTTGTCGACACCAGGAAGCTCTCCTTGAAGGACAAACTCCTTGTCGGTCTCCTTCACGTCGAACGTCGGCGTTCGTGTGAAGACGGTATTCGCCAGGCTAGAGGAGAGTGGAGTGGGGAATGACTGATCAAAGAATGGATCTTCGAATAGACGGAATAGTCGCGACGATGGATACATAAGCTCACGGGCCGATGGCATCGCTGATGAGCCGAATACTCGAGAAAGCGACATGACTTTCAAATATTGTCGTGATTCGAATTCGCTTTGTGAAACTAAGTGATCGCAGAATGATTATTATCGAGTTGATACTTTGAAGACGAAGAATTAAACGATTGAGCCATGGCCGGATCAGACGGTAATATATACTTCAGGATTGCGCGATTCCAGACGATGCGACAGGGTTCGAGAAACCAAATAATTGCGGCTCGCGTGGTCATGCGCATCGCCACATGCACAGATGAACTAAGCGAAAGTGCCAAACGCCACACTATGCGCATTTCCAGAAAATTCCAAGGGTTTAGTAGTACGCGTCCGCCAGAACGCGTTAGGGAAAGTCGTTGCACATGCTCACCCCATAGAGACGAGCGTCACGATCTCGTCATACACTCACAGTCTATAGTATATTGCATAATAGATATACTGGTATTAACTACACCCACTCGCCTCGAACTATACAAGCCAGAAACAAGCAACGTGGTCTCGGTATCTATTTGTTCAAATGTTATTCGCACGCGGGTCGTCTGTTTTGTAGACAATGCTCGCTGACACATTTTCTGCCACAGGAAACTCGACTTAAAGCCTGAATTTCCGTACGTGTCGGAGTCAGATCCTATGCCTGTCTGCTCGTCATCGTTTGATCCATTTACGTCATCCCCACGTTTCACAGCTGCTAGTGATCTCAAGGGAACACAATCCCGAATCAACCATGATTCAGATGACATTCTAGAATCTGATGCACAGGACACCGGAACTTCAGCACCTGATTATGCTATAGCAGTCACATCATCACCTATGGCTGTCCTCTTAACTGACCCCATTGATGTCGTATACCTGCAGCGGCCACGAACACCAGAGGACTGCGAGGAGCCGGTAGAGGTGATTTGCGAAATCATGTTATCCCCGATAAATCGTAATTGTATCCGGAGACCTCCCGGGACCGCTCGGTCTAGGAAAAAGAATCCACTCAAGGACGATGTGACGGGGACAAAGACATACAAACGGCCCAAAGTCTGCAAACTTGCCAAACCGCACGAAGCGCATCAGCCTGCGGGCGATTTCATTACCGGCCGTCAGAAGCGTGCGGAGAATAGTTGTCACCTAGCCCCGGACCGCTTCGCCGCAGTACAAATTAATGAAAATAAGCTCACAGTTGCCGCATTGTCCTCCGAATGCGACTTGAGGATAGTAGACTTTCCCTCCTCGCCGCCGCCCAGGACTTCACACCCAGGACACACGTTATAATGCGGAGTAAGTTACAGTGGTATAATTGCTGATAATTGCTGTACATACATTTAACAATAAAGAACAAAAGAATTCGACTAATTCTGTCGAACTTGTCTGTATCTTAAAACTTATCATAGCCAATCCATCCTTACAGATATTGCAGCTCGTTTTTAAATAAGGCCTGACAAACTACAATTCGTCCCTTGGCGGTACTTCTTCTCCACTCACGTCGTCGGGCGACTGGAAAGGAGAGCTTTCACTCACTATGCTACCATTGACCGACGAGACATTAGCGATACTCGAGGCATCATAACTAGACATCTACAACATCCGTCAGTTACATATTACCAGCACTGACTAGGCTATCAAAAAACTCACATCAGTTGGGAAAGTATTGCAATCGAAATCCCAGTGTTTCATTAATCTCGCGTTCTCACATTCATCCTTTGTCCACGGTTCGGCATATGCCAGTGGCGACAGTGTCACAAATATATACAACGCAATGGCAAGTAATCCGATAGTCGCGACAGTAGTGATAGCCTTTTGCCGCAGCACGTTCTTGCAGAACAAGTCCCAAGAAACAACAACGGCTAAGATTGCAAAATACAAAGCGGGAAGGTAATGGTGCAAGAACAGCTGTCTCTTCATGAGGTAGAAAGGGAAGTAATGTAGTGCCCAGGCGACGACATTTGTTCCGACCTTGCCGCTGAAAGCTTGCACTGATGGGAGCGAGTAATCGTTATATCCTCGTTGCCAACGTAGGATTGTCATAATCTTGAAGAGGGCATAAATGACAAGACCAGCAGTTGAAAGCCACCAGACAAAAAGGTTGCCAACAAGGTAGACCTGCCTGTGATCTTTGATCCAGAAATTTATACCACGTCGCAAGTATGGCCACGCCTCTGGCCGAGAATCCCAGTTGTGAGCAGCAATTAAACCTGCATTTGTCTCCCACATGACTTTCTGCAACTCAGCGAACTTTTTGAAGAATCCGACCTTGGGATAGTTAACCTTCTCGGCATCTGCTGGTACTAAAAGACTATCAATAACTTAGCCATTGTCACGGCGACTACAACTACATACTCGTGGGATGCTCATTATATTCAATGTACCAAATGCTATTCGGCAGCGTTCCCTGTTTGGAACAGGTAACTTCCTGCTGCTCAAACGCCCAACTCGGCAGCTTGACTTTGTGCGAGAATAGCGCACAACCAGTAACGGTATGGATCAATCTGAATTTAGTCTCAATTGCACGAACATGCTCTTGCGCCTTTCCTGGCTTGGATTTGCTCTCCAAAATCTCTATTCGGAAGTTGTCGTTCGCATCACCAGCGAATCCTTTGTATCCATATGCACTAACTTCGTTCTGCCAATCCGCTTCAGTGACCGGTGGTCGAACGTCATGACTGTGAAGTCGTCGATAGGTTTTAACATGCTGCAATTTAATGACGTCGCCGTCCTTAAGGTAGACTGGAGGGAGTGCGCGTGCTTCCACCTCAACTTCGGTAATGTTTTCAACAAGCCACAAATTGTTGTCATCCTTGTGAGGATACAGTGTAATTTGCTGCTGCTTGGACCCACCAGGGTACAAATGGTCATGACTGTGAAGATAGCCACCCTGAGTGTTCCAGTGTCTTATCGTAATATGACTGCCAAAGGCCACATCAGCCGGAGTATCGGCCATTTTCTTATTGTTAAGGGTAGCTTGGAACTCAGAGCTCATGAATCCATCGCCGTCACCCGGATTGACGAGGCAAATGAAGTGAATGCCAAACATCAACATATAGAAAATAACGGGGACAACGATCAGAAAAACAGCACGCCAGAAAAAGTGCTTGGCATACTGCTTTGGTGTGACCGAGAGATCTCCAAGGAGTTGCCAGAGACCAGAAATTGTAGTGACACCAACCCAAGCAATCGTGAAGAGCCCGACCCATTTCACGCTCACAGTCGCACCAAGAGATAAGCCAGTAAGAAACAGGTACCAATACCAGGACGACTGGAATGCCGGCTGGTTCTGAAAGTTTGACCATGCGTAAGCTGTGAGCGCTGTAAAAAAGACTAAAGGTGAGTCAAGAAGAATGAATCGCGACTGAGTCGTAAGTGCGTTCTCTGCAGTATATTAGCTGAGCATATAAGAAGATCGAGCAATTCCACCATACCAAACAGAACGAGAAGCGCACCAAGAGATGCAGTCAAGCTTGCGCACCCATAAGCCTTCAGTGTCAAAAACGACAATGGGATAACAAGAACACCTAAAGTAGCTGGAAGAAGTCGCATTGCCACGTACGGGACACCCTCCTCAATATAGTCCCTGCACGAAGTAGACAGTGTCAGACTTGATGCGTACCATATCGATTTAGGATTCACCTACTTTCCTATATCTTTGAAATCGAAATTTCCGTCATAACCAGCCAAATAACCCGCTAATGTGATCAGAAGTTTTGCTAATGGGGGATGGACGTCCATAAAGTATCGTCCTTTGATGTATCTGGAATTATTTAGCCATTGACTATATATAGATTATACGACGCGTCGAGACAAACTTTGAAGCGAATCCACCAAAATGAACCTCATCGAACACAACGGATGAAGGTTGCCATATTTTGTACAGACGGACAAGAACAGCGAGACCCGTAATTGACAATATTGCGGCCTTATCTTTGGGGGGAAGCGTGGAAAATTTGGTTGAGGTGCTTGCCATTTTGCACAAGCACAGGTCATGCACCTTCCACAATATCACCTATACGCGGAAATGGAACGCAAAATCGGAGCAGCTGAGCCCGCGGATCGTGCTTCTACCGTGCTACCAGGGGATCTTCAAACTCAATCAATGTCCGACAGATCAGACGTTGATTGACGCGAAAAGAATCGAATGCCTCGCGAGGACAAACTCAGGGGGCTTGGTAGACGAGAACTATTATTTAAGATCCGATGTTCTACAATAGGGGTTTCGTGGCAAGGTCCAAGCCCAACCGTGCAGCGAGTGTGGGTACAACACCCTTGAAGATTGCTGGTTTCACCATCGCGCCAAGTCCGCGGCTCCTACAGACTACGTCAAATTTGTCGGGGTCGAACTTCCATACTGTTTCCCCCTCATTGTCTCTCTCTACCCCGCCTCAGCTCATACTCGCGAAGTCTCTCTACACGCTCTATAGCGTCCATATCTTTTGTCGTCGCCAATATTCGGACCGGTCCGACTAAGCGCCAAGCCCGTAAGGGACGCGCTCCAACGAAGAAGTATGGTGAAGCAACCGCTCGGGGGACGCCGTCTGCACCGGCAGATATGACGTCCGACTCCCAGTCATCGCTGACTTCCTTCTCTTCAACTTCCTCATCTTCCTTCACCTCCGATTCTGCATCAACTTCCTCGTCATCGCCATCGTCGCCACTGCCAAGCTCAGTAACCATATCTTCAATAGGCACTGCGCTACCAGACACTCCAAATGATGGGGTTCGGCTGCCATATTCATCATCGTATCGGTATCTGCCCACAGAGATCATTGAGTTTATTTTATCATTTGTGCCTGAGCCCTTTCCTGCTAGCCTCCTTTACATCTCGCGGGCGTGGTATCACGCCGCTCTCCCATATGTCTACCGTCGGCCGCGACTCTATCCCAAAAACTACTTCTCATTCGTCAACACTGTTTCTAGTAGCGACATACTCGGGAGCTACGTACACATCCTTGACCTTCGCTTCATAATCCAGTCCGGCAAGAACTCATACACATCTCGGCTTTTACGGCGGTGCTCAAAACACCTAGAAGAATTTTACGCTCCTCAAACAAGTTTCGGTTATGCACCGCTCGTCAGTGTCCGACAATGCGGCCGTCTCCGAGTTCTCGATCTGAGCCTCGTGTCAGAAACAGTCGATCTCCGAGAGCTTTTTCTTGCAATCCGGAATCTGCAGAAACTGACAGTTTTGCATTTCCCCCGTTCGTCGGTCTTTTGTGTGGATTTCGAGGACGACCTGTGGCCACCGAATCTCTCGCAACTGGGCCTCGCCGGAGGCATCTCAGACGACTTTTTATCGCAAACTAGGTTCCCTCACACGATAAAGACGCTGTCGATGGCGCATTGTCCTTTCGTGAAAACTGACTCCGTGAGATCATTGTGCCATCGGCTGGGCCCGTCGCTCACGTCGCTAAGAGTATTATTCCCTTTACCCGCACTGAGCTATAATTCACTGGATGCGACATTGAAATTTTGCCCATCATTGCGGAAATTGGTTGTGTCGACGGATTATATCACTCATCGCTTGCTCTCAGCAGAAAACGTGTCCAACCCTCATCCGTTGGAAATGTTGGATTTGGACTGTAGCGGCATGCTTGGACAATCGCGAAAAATCCAGGCTGACGATATTGCGCTTGCAGTGCTTGAGGGTCGATTACCAAAGCTACGAATTGTCAGGGCCAGCATTAAGCTGGGATGGACGAAAGATGATGAAGAGGTTAGCGAATTAATTGAAGTTTTGAGTGAGCGGGAAGGTGGAGGATTGTGGATTGCGTGATGTGTATTTAATGATTTGTATTGGGCGCGGGTAATAGGAGATCGGATATTCATGGTATGGTCTTGGTAACTTTGTTCACTTGCTGGCTTATTGTAAGTTATTGTTTTGATATGTGCATCAGTGTGTTCGTTTAATCCCTCGTTAATTTCGATGAACTTGTTTTGGTGGTCCATTATTGATTATGTATATAATCTAGTAATGTACACAATATAATCGATAAGTAATGGTTATGATCTATGCATAAAACATATGTAACAGTCTATCTACTCTATGCAAATCTTTAGGCACAACTACTTCAGTTTTATCTCGTTCTGAATAGCATGCATGACCGCCTCTAAAACATTGTCTACAACGATCTTGGGCTTGGCAGCGGCATCTAACTTGTCGCCATCCTTAAAGACACCAGTACGGACCAAAATTGAGTACCAACCATATCCATTTCCGCCAGTAATATCCGACGCCGGATTATCACCGACCATGTACACCCGCTTCAGCTTTCCATCATACCCAAACGTCTCTTGTCGCCATTCATTAAGCACGCCATGCGCATACTCATATGTGAAGAGATAGGGTTTGCCGATAATCGTCCTAGAAACCTCATTAGCATCATGAGCGGGAAATAAATTGTCGTTCAGCTGTACGTACGCCTGCAAATCCCGTCCAGTATAGTCCTTAAACACCTTCTCAATACAAGTCCTAAATGCACCCTGTCCGAATCGCGGAAGATGATACTCATTCGCCCACAATAAATCGTTATTCGAGAAATATATCGGTAAAGTCTGCTCCAATTTGCTATTCTTGGTACCCAATTTTCCACCTTCAGATGTTAACAAATCAACAATGACCTGCGTATCGCATCCCCAATCCCTCGAGTCATTAAACACCAGTATTGCATCAAACGGATCCTCGGACAGTGATCGCGCATGCCTGAGTTCATCTGGTGAGAACCTGTGGAACGGCCATATACTTCTCTGGGCGGCGATGACGTCGAGCGACATTGTGCAGTGCTTGAATCCGTAATCTTCGGCTACATGGCGGCATGTGTCGACATCGCCGCCGACGACCAGAACTTTGCTGTAATTGTCCACGAGGCGCCGGAAGGGAGTGTGGGATTGAATAAATTGTTTGGTGGAGATCTCAATGTCGAGCTTTTCGGACAAGTCGGCCACGCGGTCGACTTCTGATTTGCCACCGCCGTTTGTCAGTAACACCCTAATAATCCGTAAGAAACATGTAGTGATGAATATGAACATGTACAACTTCATACCAAGGAACTTTGTGTTCCTGGAGCAGCTTCAGCGCCTTTTTGCCCTCTGCCAAAGGCTTCGCGCCACGGACCAAAACACCGTCAATACTAAAGCCAATTAGTATAAACCTCACCACAAACTATACCATCCCCTCATTAAGACATACTCAAACGCAAATGCGAAATTCGGCGCAACATCAGTCTCGGTAGTCAATAACCTCCGACTGGCAACTTTTGTCGCTGCCAGAAATCCGCTTTTAAACACAGTTGGCAAGCATCTCCGTAAGTGAGTGGTATGAATCGTCATGTAAATCATATCGGACTAATCGTGAATTCTGTGGATAGTTGTATAATAACCGGAACTAACGCGTCTAATTACACGCGTGAATTATCCGCCGCAATTCGCCTCAAAGTCCTTGTTAAACGCTCTATATAAATTTATAGCCAAAATTTTCGAATCCAGAAAAGTAGTCGAACCCACAGAGCTGTGCAAATTATACTTCGATGCTAAGTATCGACAGTTGTCTAGACTTTATGAATTCAGGGAGCTCAGAACTCGAGCATTTGCCTCCATCCGGGTAATTTGTCAACAGTGACTCCGAAGAATATGGGTTAGGGCTTTGGTTCAGCGCTGAAGCAGAACTGTATGTACTATGATATAATGCGCTGATTCGGAGCACGCCGAGCGCCGCCGACATAGGCCGGTTTCGTGAGTGGCTCTTCACATCACCTGCTTCCAGCCCGACTCAACGAATATGCAACGAACGAGTCATGTGCTATCTAGCTCAGCGGCGGTCCGAGTGTTCACGATCATCATTTAACTGGATTGATTTATATATGGAAGCATGTAGCTTCACTCCAATTCCATCTTATAGATGCAATGGAGAATAGGACAACACATGATTATGTGGGTAAAAATAGCACTGTACAGTCTCCTAATACCTCGCCAAATTTGTTTCATTATTCCAAGCTGACACGACATAATTCGTAGCTCTATCTTTTTAACTGTAAAGGACCTACAAACAGGAGTAACCAAAAGCAGAGAGATAGTAAAGTTACAAATTCCAAAACGCCTCAAAAGAAAGTAGTTCTACCTTCAAATAAATTATCACCAATATGACTGTATGTAACAAGCTCTCATATCAACAGAGTCATTAATTAATCAAAATAAATAAATTCAACTCTAAAACGTAATTTTGAAATCACTCACTAGACGTACAGCCCTTGCTAGATCATATGTTAATGTACAATTCCATCATGCCAATCTCGGTAGTAAATTACGTTCCCTTCCGTCGCTTGCGAGTAGTCGACAACGGTGAAAGTGGCGGGCTTTCGTCCGCACAGTCCTCTTTCTCCAGCGGATTTAGCAGAGAGTGCACGCCCACGGCCACCGATTGTCTGGATGTCGAAGAATTATTTGGACCTGGGACGGATGAAGTAACGGACGGCGCTGACGTTGGCGTTTGTTGCTGTTGTGCTGACTGCTGGTGCTGTTGTGTATATATTTGCGGCTGCACTTGAGATGGCGGCACAGGCGGTAGCGGCTGTGATAAACCGGTTGGTGGTGGATGGCCATGCGCGGAGCCCGTGCTTGGCGCCGATGTTGGCGACATCCTTGGTGAAACCGGATGTAATCTGTAATGTTCATTCACGCTCGAAAATTGGACTGCAGGATTAATACTCTCGCGCCTCATACTCGCAATTCCCTGGAGAGGCTGATGTAATGGCGAAAGCGAAGCTGGAGATGGCGACAACGGCGACAAAACTTGTGAATGTGCTCCTAGTGTCTGAGAAGGATATGCCGATCTCTCGCCGCTGAATACGGAGTGTTCGTTGCTGTACATCGCACCGGGGAGTGACCGTCGCGGACCATGAATTGAGCCGGCATCTCCACTACTGTCCGTTGAAGATGACACATCGCTCCAACTCCGCCCACTGGGATCCGGTCCGCTGTCGCCGGAAGTATGCCGTCGTAGTGTCGGTTGTTGGCGGTGAACGTGAGATGGTGAAGGATACGATCCTGGCCGACTGCGCAACAGCGGAGGATTAAGTGGTAAAGTAGGTCCGTACTGAGACGTAATTGATACTTGATGAGACTGAGGAACAGACGTAACACTCAGTTGATTCAAGAGACCCGGACCAGTTGCGATTCCTTCGAGTGGTGGCGGGTATTGAGGTCGAAATACCGATTTTCGCCCACCGTTAACACGGTCATCAGGTCGTTGATGAGGCGAAAGATCACCGGCGGCAGATGATTCGACTTTCAGATGATGTGAATATGGCGCCAAAGACTCATCGACTAGTACCTGGCCACGCCTGCTCACGTCATCATGGAGTCGTCGCACTACGCCGAAGTTAGCTGTTGAGGTCGGCACGACCCAAATAATTTCACAAATAAACATACGTTCTGTTTCGACTGATGGTAGATCACTTCCAAATGGTAGACGTGCGACGATAGAGATCAAGCTTCTCAGCCACTAACAATAATCATCAGGCGCAAATCCCAGACAAAACACCCCACAACTACATACATCTTGACACGTCCGGACGGACTCCAACACCATATCTGATCTAGCCTGTAGTCGTAGTTGCGAATCTTGCAGCTGCCACATTGTATTTTCCAAAGTTGCTAGCCGCATAGCGTCTGTAGATTCGCCACGTATACTTCCTCGATGAGAAGCGGCAATGGCGGCAGTTGCATTTGCAGCGGCCAGTGCGGCAGCATGACTTGCCGCGCTGTCACCAAGGAAACCGGGCGAGGAATTATTTGGTAGTGCAGTTCCGCTTGGCGAGATTGGGGTCACCGGCATAGAGACTGAGCCGCTTTTGGAAGATGAGATCGAGTCGCGTTGGACAACAGATTGCCTTGATGCTCGGCGCCTGATTCCGCGTAATGATTCGACATCACCGCGCTTAAAATTGCCCTCTCCGTGTTTAAATTCCCACTGTCCAGAATCTGTCGTGGATCCCGCGTGAAAAACGTCGTTCACTATGCCAACGTCAGCAGAAGTAATTAATGTTGTCGAGGTTGAAAATTTCAAACCTTTGTGAAAGCCGTACATATTCAGTTGCCGGACAAAAGACGAGACATTGGTATGTTTGAAGTATTGGCTAGGTCTGTATTAGCTTGTCGTCTTTTTATTGGTACGTTGTGGCAAGTGCAGATGTACCTTAAAACCTTTGAAAACTCCTCGTTAGGTGTCACTACGAAGCTGTCATTGGTTGCTGTCCACGAAATGAGATGTTGAATTGAAGTATCCTCCAGCATACTAGATCATGTTAGCAGTCGGGCTTGCGTGACAAGCAAAAATAACAGATCGGGTCCGGTGATGGCATGGGATGGGCAGTAGGCCCTTATGCCACTGGTACGAACACGAACAAGCGACGCACTTGTAGAGCTTGTGGATAAATGCAGACTGGTTGACTTTCAGTTGAGCAGGCGCAGAGATGCCGGACGGGGCCGTAGTAGTCGTGCTCGCAGTGGAAGACATGCCAGCGGGAGGTGCGGCAGTGGTGGGCGCAGGACCATTGGAATCAGGGCGACCGGGGTCAAAGTGGGTCACAGCTGCAGTTGTCGGAGATGGATGGTCACCAGCGGATACGGTGCGTGGAGCTGACCTGGGTCGGTCTGGGGCGAGCGAGGACGGGGGAACTGTAGCATTGGCGCCATTCATGGACATAGTGTGTGCAGAGGGAAAGGGACCGGCATGTGGCAGTGAACAGGCTGGCAATGAGTGGATGCTCGACAATGCGGAGGTCAAATTGACAGAGCTTCGGATGGAGGTGCGTTTTGTGAGAGGGCTTGGGAAAGCGAAGGTGTAGCATGAGTTAAATTTGTATACCACAATCAGACTAGCCGATTAAAGTATTCGAACATCCGCCTCTGTCCGCGACGTTCGCCCCCTTCATCATCGTTCACTTTCTGTCGACCGTAGTCGTGCCGAAATTATCTACACTGAGCTGCCTTGAACGGTGTAGCCCATAATGCTCACTCAAAACGGCGCTGAACGCGCACTTGCGTCCTCGTCGTGCTGTGTGCCCATCCTAGATTGCTCGCGTAAGATAGACTAGAGTTGACAGAGTAGGCTCACTTGCAAGAATCGCAGAGATTTATGTCCTCGGAATTAAGCATGCAGAAAAGCGCGTACACTAGCTTACTAAACTTTACCGAGTCCTTCCTCGAACTCTCGGTCAACTGGTTATTCGAGTTACTTAAATTTTAACTGTCCGTTACATGAACCAACCCATACAAGTACAATCCACATCAACAACAAAACCCTATATAACTAATCATGCATACGCAAGTATCTAATGAATAATCTACTCAACCAACATATCTCGGGCAACGCCTTCTCGGAGCTCACGTCGGATCTCAGGACTGATCTTGGGATGGGTCCGCACCTTAACTACCTCTAAGAGCGCCTCCCGCTGCTCCTCCGTGATATCATTCTTATATCTCTGCGCAAATGTCAAAAACGCCTGATGCCATAGCACCGGTAATGACTGGTTCTTCTCGCCTATCTCAATAGAAGAGCTACGAAATCGGAGAAAGTGAAAGGCAACGCCGTCGACGACCTTGTAGGGCAAAGCATACTTCTTATCTATCAGAACTCGCATGAAAAGAGAATTCGCACCCGAGTACGTTTCCATCTCTGCTAGCCGGAGCAGAGCCGCAGATGAATGTAACGCTGGGATTGACACTTTCGAGAGCACAGAGCCAACAATAATAGCTTCTTTCAACGTGCACGTTCCAGACTAGGTACATATCAGCCATTAGCGCCTCACACTGAATCCAATATGACCTACCTCACAGAGTGGAAATAAAAATCCTTTGAAGAAGGCCGCGGGTTTGTAAAGTGACTTCTTCAGAGATCGGTATAAGTGATAGTTGAGCGTCTTGTTCTCACGAATATCGTCGCGTACCCGATCCAACAATATATCTGACAAAAATCTAAGGTGGCCTTAGCATTTGGGGAACACTCCACTTAGACATCACATACCTCTGCGACTGCTTGGACCTCAAGCTACTGACAAATAATTTGGTAGCTTCGTAGCATGCGTTTGGCGACCACGAATCAGGCTGAGTCAAGAAAAGAACATCTTCCCAGTTCTTCAGCGCCGGAATAATTTTGAACGCCTTAGGTAGCTTTCCTGATCGATACCGTGAAAGAAGCAAACCCACTCTGTGTTATGAGTCAGTATCACGTAAATTTCTTTCACAATTCGTCTGCACTCACTTGCCGTAAACTTCAACCACCTTTGGTGGAAACTCCGCTTCTTCTGGCTTTCCCTTGCCCTGTCGCTTCATGTCCATCTCGTGCTGTTCTAATCGCTCCATAATCTTGTCTGCCAGAGTAAGCTGTTTGCCGTTCCCTGGACGACCAACAACAGTGGGCAAAAACTTCTCAAACAAAGCACTATCTTCGTCTTCCAGCTCAAGGCCCCGTATTTCCTCTCTCTGAAATTCTTCGAATTCCGCATATTCTTCCTCATCGTCGACATCCTCGTAATCTTCAAATCCATCATCCTCGTCATCTTCCTCGTCATGGCGCGGCTTGTCCGTCACCTCAGGACTATTCTCATCATTAATTTCCTGCTGCTGATCCCTGGCAATCTGCAAAATCTTCCGCGACAACGCCGCATCAACGAATTTCTCGTCCTCATCGTCCTCGAGAATGTCGTCATCCTCTCGCCTCCGTTTGCCGCGAGAAGGACTCCTCAACTTTCCATCTCCTAGAGCCGCATTTTCATAATCGACCAGTAACGGGTCGTGGCGAACTTGTGTCGCTTTAGTGGCTGATTTAACAGACGACTTTGGCATGTTTATGTATTGTCTCTCATAAAATCGATTAGAATTGGAATACTCTGAGACTGTCGTAATGTATTCCCAGTTGTGCTCGATGAGTGATAGCAGATACGTTCGTCTGAAGGGAAAAAATTTAGAGGTCACAACTCACAATTTGCCTGCAAATGTGAACCAGGGGTATTTACGTTTACCCGGACCTGTCAACTTATTGGGAGACTTTATCCAATTAGATAGTGCACCACAGTGGTAACATTGATATATCTATTGTTACCTTGCGTAGTTCTAGAGGCCAATATACAGACAATCATATACGATTATCCTGACTCCCTCCATTGTATGCCAAGTCTTGTTACAAATCGTATGCGGACAATAATGTACAGATATATAAAACCATCGATATCGGCCCAAGGAAACTAACCTTCCGAGTCTGCTTCAACAGATTTCTTTTTCTTCTTTTTCTTCTTTTTCTTTTGTTGCTGCTCTTGTTTACGCTGAATCAAATCATCTAGAACTGAAAGCGTTTTCCGTTTTTTTGCAAGACTAGATGGGAGTATCGACGTGTCATAGCTGCCTTCCGCAGCAAAATGTGTCTGCGATGGTGCAGGTTCATTACGCGCTGGCAATTTAGAGCCATGCTTGGCTGCAGGGACGTATACGGCCGTGGTTCTGCTTTCCTGATCGTCACCATCCTCTACGTCCTCTGAATTTGGGGATTTGGAATTGACTTGTGCACGTGCATCTTCCGCTCGTCGCTTATGGATCTGTTTTTGCATGAATTCAATTGTCTTTCGTTGTCTGAATGCGCTCACAGATGTTCCGATGGATGATTCTGCTGTGTTGGAGGGCGCTGGCGTCCCTATTCCACCACTCCATTAAATCAGCAAAACCGATTTATTAATCGAAGCAGAGACTAAAAGCACTAACCTTCCAACTATTATAGTATATTTCTTTGAAAATTCCTCGTCCTCATCATTGGCTGAAGTTTCATTTTCACTGGACAATACTACATCGTCATTTCCTGGTACTTCCGCCTGTTCACCGTTTTGTTTCGCCGTCTCCTGTCTGATTTCTCCTGAATTTTCTCGTTTACCCCCTTGCTCTTGTCGTGTATCCGCTTGATGCGTGTAACCGTGAAGACCCCGATCAGAGCCAGCAGCAGTGCGAGAACCATGGTTTTTCGAATCTTCTGTGTCGGTTTGGTCAGGTCCGAGCCAGGAAGCGACGAGAGCGCGGGCCTGAGCTATAGAGACGGCAAATCGGGAGGCGAGTAGCGCGGTCTCAGAGGCCATGTAACGATCCCGTTGGTTGAAAAGGTTGAAATCTCGTAGTGAACTTGTGTTGGCTGGACTGGTCGAGACAGCAGCGCGCAGTAGCATAGGATGAGAAGGATAGTGACTCGCTCAGGGTTCGGTCTATATCCAAAGTTTGCGATGAGCTTGCTGGGTCCAAAGTGTTGGTCAAACACCCGCCGCCGAAATGACCAGCTGCGGCACCAAGCGCGCCAAAAACCTAACTGTCAGGCAGCTAGAAATCGCTCGGCTCGTCACTCTCTCCAATCTTCTTCTCATCTCTCCTTTTCCCTCCCCCACCAACCATCTTCATCTATTCAGTCCTAATCAATGCTTCTCAAAGGTGCTGCTTCGCTTGCCGGAAACCTCGCAACTGCGTCCCGGACGGTCTCGCGCGCTGGCGCGCTTAGACAGGTGTGTACAACCCTTCGTGTCGCTTCATGTGAGTTTGTGTCGGCAATTTCGTAACAATCGCTTTCCTACCTTGATTCCATATATTTCGAGTCATTCATAAGAACGGCACTGATACGCTGGATGTTACTCTTATGGAAAGTGAATTATCGGCTTGTGTTGTCCAACTGGTGGTGTTGTTGTTATCGTCGGATGAGTGTCGGAAGTATCTTCGGGTGCACGTATACCACCGGAAAGCTATAACCACTCGTCCCAGTGCTCATAATCATCATGTAAATGACACAATCGATGGTTATATTGATAATTAGTTATACAATTATCGATGTTGCGTTCTATGTTATTGCCGGGCCGACAAAATACATGAGGTTAAAAGAGTGAGTCTAACTGTGTTAGCAAAAACGATTCTTGTCTCTGCACGAGTACCGGTCTGCCGCCATTCTCAAAGAAGTATGTTAGAAATTGATGCCATTTTCGTTGTATTTGAAGGCATGGGTTATTGACGCAATGAATTAGTATGGCGTTCCAATCCCTGATGGCGATGCTGCGACCACTCCCGAGGAAGCTGAGAAGGTTGCCCAGAAGCTTGGTATGTTAATACATCTCAAAATATTCAATTGTTCGTAAAATTATATTTACAATTGTGTAGGAAAGGACGACATGGTCATCAAGGCACAAGTTCTTGCTGGTGGCCGTGGCAAGGGCACTTTCGACAACGGTCTCAAGGGCGGTGTTAAATTGATTACATCACCAGTCGAGGCCAAGATCTATGCTGAGCAGATGCTTGGCCATAAACTCATCACCAAGCAGACCGGTGCTGCTGGTAAGCTCTGTACGGCCGTCTACGTCGTCGAGCGCGAATTTGTTCGTCGCGAGGCGTACCTTGCTATCCTCCTCGACCGTACCACTCGTGGCCCTGTCATTGTCGCTTCCAGTCAGGGTGGTATGGATATTGAGACTGTCGCGAAGGAGACGCCGGATGCCATCTTCTCGACTCCTGTGGACATCCACACTGGCGTCACTGACGAGATTGCCTTGAAGGTTGCTCAGGCACTCGGCTTCTCTAATGCTGCCACGCAGGAGGCAGCTGACACCGTTAAGAAGCTCTACAAGGTATTCCAGGAGAAGGATGCCACCCAGGTTGAGATTAACCCCCTCTCCGAGACTGTTGACCGCCGCGTTCTTGCCATGGATGCTAAGCTTGGATTTGACGACAACGCCTCGTTCAGACAGCCAGACGTCTGGAGCTGGAGAGATACCACTCAGGAGGATGCTGATGAGATTGAGGCCGCCAAGTACGGTCTCAATTTTATCAAGCTCGATGGTAACATAGGATGTCTAGTGAACGGTGCTGGACTCGCAATGGCCACTATGGACATCATCAAGCTGTACGGCGGTGAACCAGCCAATTTCCTTGACTGTGGTGGTGGTGCCACTGCGGAGGCTATCCGCCAGGCGTTCGGTATCTTGCTGCGTGAGCCGAAGGTTACTGCTATTTTTGTCAACATTTTCGGTGGTATCGTACGTTGCGACAACATTGCCAAAGGTTTGATCGCCACAACCCAGGAGATGAACATCACCGTGCCAATTGTCGCTCGCCTCCAGGGTACAAATGTCGAGGAAGCTCAGCGTCTTATCAGCAACTCCGGCTTGAAGATCTTCTCCTTCACTGACCTCGACGAGGCCGCCCAGAAGGTGTGCCAGCTTTCCAAGGTTGTCTCGCTCGCTCGAGAGATCGACGTCAATGTCTCTTTCGAACTTCCACTGTAAATTGTGGATGTATTTTGGATGCGATCGGATCCTGATGTCCCGTTTTGCGACTCAGGGGTATATGCATAGCATACTTTTGTTATTATATAGATACAACCATGTATATGAATGCGGATTAAATCGGTTTTGACAAGGATAGAGTGTCTAATCAGAGATGTAGCAATCGTTAGGAATCTTTAAATCGTACGCTTGTACTGGTCCATCCAGAATTTTTTCGCAAGAGCAAAAGAGAAGGTTTTGTTGATGATCAAAAGTCTCTACGTTGTCAGCGATAGCCACTACACAAACCTTATTTAAAACAATAACCATCATGGTGGACGTAGTTATAATTACTATTTGCAGTTTATCATGTTGTTTTTGCATGCTTTTTTTAATAGGAATGAGTTTGAATTGTTCGCGCCAGATGTGGACGAAGGCATGAACTGAACCTCTCTTCTCACTGTCGTCATCAGTCGGGCCCTCAGAAAACACGCCAAAGTGACGAAGAGCCAGCAGGGTGCGCCATGTCAGCTACAACAAAGAGAGCTCTGAACGGCGGATCGGCGATACCTGTCGCGCACGAGGCGGACTTCACGTGCAACAGTCTTACCACCTTCAGCGACCGGACGGTTGAGCACCTCAAGAGGAGCTATAAGAACACTACGCGGAGTACCGCTAGTTCTACAACCGATGTGTCAAGTTCCATATCAGTTACTGCGTCGATGCTGGATGAGGCCGCTTATTCGAGCTTTGACAAGGTGCTGAGCCTTTTAAAGGGCAATTCACCAGAACAGAGATTTGATATTCATCTCTCTTATCCTGAGTATTTGAAGGTGGAAGAGACTTGGTCCAAGATAAAGGCTGACGCAAACATTTCAGAGGATCGGAGGTAATAACCTGCGATGTGCATTTATATTTGGGCAGTAATATCCGGGCTTGTCGTACAATAGTCACGCTGAGACAGTGACTGTGGTGACTATCCCAAGGTCTCTCCATGAAGTTGCCCCTTTTGAGCTCAGACACCAGACCATGACCGGCATTGAGGCATATCTCATTAGTCACAGGCCGGAAGCGAGCGGCGAAATTATAGAAGTTGGATCTACCACTATAAAGATGTCTGATGGCAACTATGCGCATGGCGTGAAAGATGCAGATGGCTTATTTGTATATAGTGGACGTGGTGTCAGAGATACTGATACCGTCGTATTTGAGGTCGGATTTGGTGAGAATTACGCCGCGCTCTGTTGGGACAGGACATGTGGATCCAAGGCGATCATGTTAATGCTTGCGTATTGATATGTCTTAAGGAATCTCCACGGTTTCGAAATCCCACTGAGCGATATGAGAATTTGCAAGATCTCGCAGTCGAAGAAGAAGGATGAAGGAATATGTGGATGCAGCCGTAGATCCCGGACGCCTTATATTACGGCCAGATTAGATACAAAGCCACATATGGGTCGGGGGCTTGAGAGAAGCATTCATTGAATTTTGGCGAATTGACAGTCATGTCAGAGACGTGAGTAACAAGATCATGATTGTGGATAGGCAGTCTTGCTCAAATAGGTGTTATTTTTAGCCACTGATTCGGCATCTGAGGCCTTGTGAAAATCTTCCATCTACGATTGGCTTTCGCGTAAGTGACTTTTACTCGAATAATGCGTGGGAAGCTCTTGGCATCCCAGATTATATTATTCCGTTCAATGGCCCAAATGTACTTGAGGAGGCTAATGTCAGCCATGGTTTTCATGGCTGGAAGGAGATTTTCAGACTTCATTGCACAGTGATATCTGCGATCGCGTGCGTACATCGAAAGTCAGTTTCAGCGGGTTGTTTTTGTGAGATTATTAAGGGAATGTGCTCGTCGGGAGGAGCTGCGTGGTGGTGTCTGATTTATTTTGAGCTGTTCTTCTACTTTCGTGCTCTGTTCTGTTCTAGAATCAGAATAAAGTTTTCTTCGTTCCCACTAGTATAGTTCCTCGGCACGAATAACGGAGCCGCTTTCGAGATTTTTCTTATGGTCCAGGAACGCGAATTATTGAATATTGCTCAAAATTGCCATTCGGCTCATTATTACAAACTGCTCATGGATGTGTTGAAGGCAAGTTCTTCGACAGATAAGGTGCATCACCCAATGTAGCAGTAACACACGCCATAAGCTAGATCGCCATTTATGTGTTGTTTGATCTGAGGGGGGATGAAGGACAGAATCGATGGCACTGTCTAGAAACTCCATATTCAATTGTAGGTGTCCATTGCCGCACACTACCTAAACGCTTGTAGGGACAGGGTGTTAGAATGACAACTGTATTCTCATCCTGGATACCTTGTATATATCGCTTTGAGAGCTCGATCCGAATGCGGCGGGTTTCGGAATGCCTGCTTGTCAATAATGCGCTCGAAGCCATCGTACGCGACAGAGCTCGTAACATTTGTTCCGCGTCCAGAACATTGTATAATCGCTGTTGTTTTGCGAGTTGCATCCATCGGACTCCTCTGAATATTGGCCTCTACCTCTAGAACGAATGCGCCATAAGTTAAAGTCTAATTTCGTATATAAAGAATTCTTGAAGACAACTTCATGGAGCAGCACCTAATAATCTCAAAAATTTAGATTACTCAGCCTTCGAACTCTCCTATACCCCAGTACAAGAAAGCCGACTTTCAATGACATGCTAAAAACTGTCCTCGGCTCTCGAGCAGCTCGGTGTATTGCTGTCGCTAGAATTTGCATTCTTGTGCCTTCCCTCCTCGAATGACTATGGCAATTGTTTTCTATGTGTGTAGCGCAATTGTGTATATTGATACAGTAAGGAGAAGCTAGCTAGGTCACTACATACATAAAAGCTTGCATGACTGAAGTGTAACTTTCGTACTCAAATTACGCTAACCATTTTGTTTTGTAATCTTCAAGCCGCTGCCGGTCGGATTTTTTTTTTTCGTTGGGAGGGACTCCCCACGAATTCAGTGAAAGCCGCCGGGACCTTCCGAGGTCCACAAGTCGAACTAATCGTTACTATTCAGATAGAGGTGGCAAATCGCTCTCACAGTCCTATAGACGACATATACCACTTCTTCAGAAATGGGCAAAATACTATTCTTACACGGGTACACACAGGTATGACATTTTATACTCGGCATATGGAAAGCAGTTCGGCTGGCTGACCACACTCTCTCGTCTCGATACAGTCCGGTAGTTTGTTTTCTAAGAAGTCAGCCGCATTGAGAAAAGCACTACAGAAACTTGGGTTTACAGCTAGTTATCCGACTGCTCCTATAAAGCTTGCACTTCCTGATAGCGCTGATCCAGAGGAACGCGCGCAACTAGAAGGCCAGGGTATAGATGATGAAAGCTGTGGGTGGTGGGTTAAGGACGAGGAGAAGCGAGAGTATGTCGGACTAGATAAGACGTGGGCGTATTTGGCAGAGTATATCAAGGAAGAGGTAACGGTTCTTGAATGCCAGTTTCCCGCGTTAGCGCTAATTGGTGTAGGGACCTTTTGATGGGACAGTTGGGTTTTCCCAGGGCGCGGCACTGGCTGGCATGTTGTGTTCACAGATCACGAAGATCGCGCCTGACCATCCGCCTTTCAAGTTTGCTGTCCTATATTCCGGGTTCCGGTCCCCGTTGCCTCAACATAACTATATTTACAATCCGCTGATTTCTACGCCGACATTGCACATATTGGGGTCACTTGATACGGTGGTATCTGAGCAACGAAGCAAGACGTTGATTGATGCATGTGAGAAGGACATGCGCGCCATATATACCCATCCAGGAGGGCACTTTGTTCCTAGTTCAAAGAACTCGTTGAATACGGTTACGGGATGGATATTGACTACCATGAAAGCTAGCGACGCAAAAGCAACTACAGGTGATGAGGACGGATGGGAAAGCGATTTTGATAACATAGGCCGCGGGGACATATAGAGTTCATGACATTGTATATATTATGGCTTGGAAGTTAGATATTACATAGAATATGAATTGTTGCGTAATACAAATATTTAGACTTACATACTAATAAACAATAAATTCGACCAAGACCAATTCACGACCAATTCGCTATCAGAACATAAACAAAAGCACACCATGACACTCCAAACACAATTCCGGCAAAAAATTAATGCTGGCATTCGTCAAGCCATCGTAACTTCTGTATCGCTTTCTCCTAATTTGGTTTTCAATGAAGGCTTACCCAAAAACTTATCAAAACGCGCCATGACCGCAGATTGGGATGCTGCAACCTCCTTGCCTAATTCCTCATTCTGAGTAGTGAGCTCTTCGATTTGCAACTCCGCCGATTCCAATTTTATCCGTAAGTCTGCGATCGTCGTCTTAGCCTCCTTGAGCTTCTGTTCCGCAGATGCTTTTCCAGCGCGGGCAATGTCAGCCTGTTTCTCCAAAGACTCTACTCGTCGAGCACTTTCCGCGATTGCTAACTTGACCTCCTCGACTTCGGCGTATATTTCGTCGTGGTTTTCATATTCTTCTAATTGTTGCCGGAGGCCAATGATCTCCGCATCTGCTGCTGCCAAACTAACCGTCAATTCGGCATTCTGGTTATGCACTTCGTCAAGCTGCGTTTGAAGCTTTGCCATCTGGCTTTGGACAAGCTCGGCTGCTTCCTTCTCAGCGGTTAGCTGCACTCTTAATGTATCAGTCTCAGCATTGGATGATCCAAGAATCCCCAATTTCTGGTGCACATCGTCAAGCTCTGCACGTACAGACTTCAGGTCAGACTGGGTAGACTGCAACTCCAAGCGCGCAGCCACCAATTGAACTTTATCAGCCTCTCCCTCCGCAACCTGTTCCTTCAATTGTGATGTCTCATTCTTCATTGCTTCGATCTCAGACTGAGCGTTCGTCAGCTCCGCCTGCAATGCATCTACAAGTCCACTATCGACCAGCTTTGCCCTTTGCAAATCCGTTGCATCAGTCAAACTTGGCTCGAGCAATTGCGATGGCTCCAGATGACCTTCCTTCAAATCACCTAGCTCTTTCAACGTATAATCTCTCTGTTTCTCAACATCCGCAATTTTCAACGACGCCTCCGACGTCTGAATATATACGTTCTTCCGAACCTGCTCAATCTCTGCCTTCATCGAAAGCATCGCTTGAATAAATATCATATCCCGCGAATCATTTCTCGACAGCGTCGCCTGCTCGAGTTCAAAGTGAGCGAATTGAGATGGCGAAGAAAGTTTGTACCCCGCTTGACGAGCCAGGAGCAATTCAGTCTCGAACCACTTGTTCGCACGACGCAGTCTTTCCATTTCTGGGATCCCATTGTCCATATTGGGAGGTTCTGATAACCCTGACTTGTGGATTGCTGGTTCGGTCTCCTTCGGGCTAACTACTACAACTTCTTTCTGTTGTTGCACTGGCGATGGGGTCATAGATTTTGACTCAGTGATATTCTGGGCAGGGAAGTAAGCAAAATTTTCCTTAGGCGACGCTGGATTAGGCGTCGATAAGATAGAGGTAGGCTGTGGGCTTCTTGTAGGAATCTCATTTCCATCAATATCACGAAGGGGCGAAAGTGGGCGCCGCTGTAAAGCAGCTGGTGGCTGCCTGGAGTGTCGAAGATCAGGTAACGATTGCTGCGGCCTAGCTGCGTGAACTGGCGGATTCATACGTCCGCGCATATGCAGGTCGTAATCATCGCGTGCTATACGCATGCGATCATAATGGTCCTGGTGCCGCCCATAATCAGTGCCATGAGGAGATCTCATTGGAGGGTGAGGAAATTGAAGTGAGTTTGCAGTCAGTTTCTGTTGCGGTGAGCCACGGTGAGATTGGCCATGTGGACGCTCGACTTCGCGCGAGAATGCCTTTCGTGGGCCACCATTCGTGCCCATTTTCTCATGATGAGGAGCATTGGGTGTCCGTTTGCCATTCTCGCGAGGCATAGTAGCAGGCTTCGCATTTGGCCTATCAATTTCCGTTGCCCCTTTTTCGACCGTCTCTTCTGCTGGATATCGTATTCTCGCAGTGTCGAGAACAAAAGCCATTGAGTGATCCTCCGGGCTACCAGGTGCGGATTGGCCCCCTAAAGTAAAGATTTTCGACCCAAATGCTGACATAGTATGTCCATACCTCGCGGAAGGCGCAGGCCCCATATTTTGAAATGTATACCAGCGATTGGTCGTAAGTTTGAGAGATGCTAAGTTGCGTAAATTGGTACCGTCCGCCGATCGGCCACCAAAGATGTACATAATATTGCCAACAATAGCAGCTTTGTGACATTCACATGGCTTCGGAAAGTAGCCCACACAACTAAGTTGCTTCCATGTAACTTCAATTGGGTCAAAACACCATGTGTCGTTATAACATTCTGAAGAATTCGTGCCACCGAAGCTATTACATGATCAGAATGCACGTTCCAAACTTCAGCCACTGAGACGCTTACATATACAGCCTGCCATTAAAAATTGCGGCAGAATGATTAGTTCGCGTAGGAGGAACAACGTCTGAGGCTGGTTTAATGAGTTCCCATCTCGATTCTGTAGTGGCCCCTTGAACTACTACCAGTTAGTTAATTGCACCACCCCATGGAAATGGCCATGCCCCACCTGTATTCAAGTCGAAAGAGTAAAGATCGTTGAAGAAATTATCGTCGAACCGGCCACCAAACACGTAAAGTTTTGATCCAATAATATTCATGGTGTGTCCGTACCGAGCAGGAGGCCGTGGCCCCGTAACGATAGGTTTTGACCATTGATGCGTAGCTTAAATAAGTTAACCGAAATTTCACATGAGTAGATCTCTAGCTGGACTGACATACAAGTATTTAAGAAGTATAGATTATCATCGATTTTTTCCTTGGTGCCGGGGTACCGCGTGTCGCCTCCGAACACGATAAATGCATTTCCAACAAGCTCAGATGCATGACCGTATCTTCCACTGACGAGATCCGCGACTTGTAATTGACGGACGGTGTATGTATCTACGCCGGTTATTATGCCAGCTCTACTATACAAAAAGACCAATTATAAACGCGTCACTTACCAAGTTCAATAACCCACAAATCATTCTTTGGCGTAGAACCCTTCAGTCCACCAAACACATATATCTCTCCGGTTTTTGAAGCCGCGTTACTGCTGGAATGGCCATATCTTGGAAACGGATATGAAGGCCCTATTAGTTGCCGCTGTGACCAAGGATAGTGTTGCAACTTAGTTTGCGCAGAACGACTTTGCTGAACTACTTGCTGTCCCTGTTGAAGTCCGTGCTTGCCACCGTTAATCGGGGGCGTAGTGCCTCCACTATTCCTGGGGCTGTTCGACTGGTCATGGTGCAAAAACCCGCGGGCGTCTTGCGATAACTTGGGCGTCAAATTACCCGCGTCTTTTTTGTCGCCGTTACTTCCCGTCAATAACAAATTCGTTCCGGACGAATTCGTCGGAGACAAATCTGTCTTGTTTCGTCCATTATTGCCGCGCTTCCGAAGGTGTAGGAAAGCCATTGACGCGTTGAAAAATTCGATCAATAAGCTCTCGCGACGCGTTCCAGACGCGACGAAAAGAAAACACCCAGTTTTTGGATATCAAAGCTGAACCGATTCGAATCAGTGACGCACACAAAACAAATCCGAAGACAATGTCGAATTGAAACGTGCAAAATTCACGAGAATGGTTATAAGAAAAGCCTGCACAGGACTGAGAGGAAGTTGGGGCTTCGTAAAAATGGTAGGGGAGTCTACACGAAACGTTCACAAGCACAAACAGCCCCAGTGCCTGAAGCCTGGAGGGTACACAAGCCGGACATGCATGAGGAACGCACGCTAATATGAAATAGAGTTTACAATTTCCAGAACAGGGGCCGTCGTTAAGCTCAGTAACCAGAAACAAGCGAATTAAGGTTTTACAACTACGCATAAGCTCTGCTCATAATGAGAGCTAGTCCCCTTTAGGGGCAATTAGAATGAGTCTCGTGCTGTTGCGCAGCGAAAACCCGAGTAGCTTGCTGCACCTTGTCCCTAATAATCTCACCCTTGTCCTACCTGGTGCGGGAAGAGCCGCGTTAGCCAACGCGTCAGTCTTGTACTTGAGTCAAGCAATGTTCATTATCACGATGTTAGAATACTCGTTAACTTTCCATTCAAATACATGCATAGCCTACACTCGCTGGTCAACCGCAGCGAGCCTAATCCGTCTATGGTCGCAATCTTCTGGGGTCGCGCGGGAACAAACTCGCACGTCTAATGTTTTTTAAGTCTAAGAAAAACATGACGACACGCTCTAAGCCGATCCCCCCACCAGCGTGCGGAGGAGCACCGTACGAGAACCCGTCAATGTAATCCTTCAAGCCAGGGCCGTCGGGATCGACTCCGCACTCTTTCATTCTCGTCTTCAGTAGCTCTGCATCATGGACTCGCTGAGCACCAGAGAGAATCTCCTCGCCTCTCATGAAGAAATCTAAGTTTATTAATATCGCTTCGATTTACAGGAGGCTAAGTTTCAAACATACCATATGAGTTGGAGTATTTGGGATCCTCTGGGTCAGGCATAGTATAAAACGGTCTGACAGCGAGAGGGAACTTGTCAAGAATGTAGAAATCGGTGTCATACTTGTCACGGACAAGCTGACCCAATAAGCGCTCATTCTCGGTACTATTAAAGTGTTAACGAATGATCACCATACGCAACCAACAACATCGTAAGCTAACTTACTTTAAATCCTCGAGCTCAGGCAAGTCGCGACCAGCCTCTCTCAGCATGGCAATACCTTCTTTGAATGGAATCCGCACCATTTTTCCATCCTTGGGAAACTTAAATTCCTCGACAGGATACTGACGTCGGACCAAGTCAATCTCACGAGAATACCGCTCTCGCAAGCCTGTGAAAATGTAATGAAAGAGGCCGACAAGGGTATCAATCACCTCGTCATAGTGCTCCTCGAATGCCATCTCCAAATCAAGGCCAATAAATTCAGTCATGTGTCTGTGAGTGTTACTATCTTCAGCACGGAACACGGGAGCAATTTCGAAGACACGTTCGAAGTCGCTAGCGATAAGCATCTGTTTGTGAAATTGTGGGGACTGAGCCAAATAGGCATCGCCGTTGAAGTATTTAATTTTGAAAACGTTTGCGCCTCCCTCAGACGCGGCTGCCATAATCTTAGGCGAGTGAACCTCAATGAAGTTCTGGTTCAGCAAGTACTCTCGGAACAGAGTGCAAACACCAGACGAGATTTTGAAGATGGCCTGGTTGGTCACGGTCCGCAAATCAATGACTCGAGAGTTCAATCGAGTGTCAAGATTGACAACCGGTAGACCGGCAGCTTCAGCCTCAGCTTCACTCCGGGAAGCATCCTCAATGAGAATGGGAAGTTGGTTAGGTGTCTCGGCAATAGTAAAAAGCTGAGTGACTTGGATTTCGGCATCCTGAACAGTCGCAGATCGAATCAAATCAGGAGCAGCCGCAACCTTTCCGTGGACTAACACAATGCTTTCAAGAGAAATAGATCCGGCCCATTTAATGAACTGCTTGGAGACGGAATCCTTGTTGGCGACGAGAATACCTTGGATAAGAGCATTCTGCTGGCGGAAGGCAAAGAAGCACATCTTGTTCCCTACAGATGTGAGAGCCTGTTTCAAAATTTTCGCTGCGCAACAACGTGCTCACCCTGTAATCTTGAAGTGTGAATTCTAGCACGGAAGACAACTTCCTTTCCTTCCCATGTCTTGTCTACATCCTGGATCTGAATTCTCTTAACTCCGCTCTTCGAAGTGCTCTGGATTAACGGCAACTTTCCGTATTTGCCAACTGAGTAGTCCTGCAGAATTTTCACGTTAAAAAGGTCATTGGTTACTCTACAGGATATCGTGGATCACACGAAAACGAACCAATCGTACTTACAACCTCATTAGCTTCCTTAGCGGCTTGCTCAGCAGCAAGTTTGGCAGCCTTCTCAGCCTTTTTGCGGTCCTTCTCACGCTGAGCCTCAAGCTTCTTCAAGGCCTTTTTGGACAGAGGCTGACCATCCTCACTTAAAAAGCGAACAAATCAGCCCACGTCCAGCGCATTGTAGGATCGAAAGATTTACTTACCCCAAAATGACTTCTTCAGCCGGAGCTGGCGCAGGAGTGGGAGGCGGAGTAGCAAGCGGTGGCTCTTCAGGCTTGGTTTCTTCGGGCATTTTTCTGATATTCAGATATTAATCACTCCGTAGTGAATGATACAATGTAATGCGAATAACGTGTTCGACTGTAAATTTTTGGGATCGAAAGGTTACCCGTAATAAGAGTCACGAAGTGTGATTCAACAGTGAGTAAGATCACAAGTTGCTCACATTGACCATGGGATGTGATACTTACCTATTCTCTGCAAGAAATTTGGTCCACTCAGTCGTTCGGGTGGTCAGTGTAAGAATAGTTGTTTCTAAGTATTTTAACACTCAGTAGGTAAGATTGGGATGCGCAGCTGAGATCTATGAATAATTTAGTTTGTGTTTTGCTAGCCTGGCAACAATGGCGAGTGGTTGAATGTGGCTTGTGCACTATGGCAGGTTAGCACAATTATGTGGACCAAGCCACAGAGAGCGCGAGGCACAGTTCATATTTATCCCGCAGACTACGTTGCAACACGAGGGAGGCGACTAAACAATAATACCACCCCGGGCTAGTCTTGAGTGTGTTTGCACCGTGTGTTTCGCCGTTCATCAACCCGCAGTAAATATACTTGTCCGCGGAAACCTTTGCGCTAGAGATAGAAACGAATTCGTTGTCCGAAGAAAATCTCAGGTTTGTTCGGCAGGGGTTGATAATTTATATTTCATTTTTCGAGACCTGTTAGTGGTAGTAGCCATGCCTCTCTGTGGAAGTGCCAAAAGGCCAAGTAAGTGCTTGCCCATTGCCCAACGACAATACGTGCACTTTGTCCTTAGAACTCTGGATCTAAGGGTATCCCTATATACGTGAATTGAGTTGTGTTGCTAACGGTGCGTATAGTATCACGTAAGATTGTCATTCTAGGCGACGGTGCCTGTGGCAAGACTTCATTATTGAACGTCTTCACTCGAGGATACTTCCCACAAGTCTACGAGCCCACCGTCTTCGAAAATTACGTTCACGACATATTTGTTGACGGCACGGCGGTCCAGTTGTCGCTGTGGGATACCGCTGGTATGTAGGCTGCTGCATATTTAGACTAGCGACTGCTAACGAAAAATTTGTCAACATATAGGTCAGGAGGAATTTGACCGGTTGCGATCCCTATCATATAACGACACTCATACAATCATGCTATGCTTCAGTGTATGTCCCTGTTGCGTTGGGAAAGCATTCCTAATTTTTTATACCACATACGCTAATTTGGTCTAGATCGACTCCCGAGACTCATTAGAAAATGTACAGAGCAGATGGGTCGGCGAAATTGCCGATCATTGCGAAGGTGTTAAGTTAGTCTTGGTGGCTTTGAAATGTGATCTACGAAGTACAGTCGGCGACGATGCAAATGGCAATGGGTTCGGAGATGGGCGACGGTCGTACATCAGCTATGATGAGGGTCTGCAAGTTGCACAGAAGATCGGTGCTCTACGATATTTGGAATGTTCAGCGAAGAAGAATAGAGGAGTTAATGAGTGCTTCACCGAGGCGGCTCGATGCGCATTGAGTGCTAAGCCTAAGGGTAATGCTACACCGAGACAGATTAGTGTATTGTATGAAGCTAATTCGAGATACAGGAGCCAAGGATGATCCGCCTGACAGCGGCTGTAAAATAATGTGATGAGATAAGACGGCCATAGCGGCATGTAACAATAATCTAAAACTTAGTTGCCGCTGAGTTTTGTCCATAATTTTGGAATGTGCGGTTTTGACGTTTTCAGTCACGAGATAGCGTTTCAATGCTTGAATTTAGGTTCACTTTGAATTAAAGGGAGGTATGAGGTGTTACAGGTTGATTGTTTTAAATGATTATTTTGTTCGCACGCACTAGATTCCATGTAATAATGATGTAAACTACTACTGGACGTTAGGGAAGATCCTTCACAAAGTAAACGTATCTGAGTACGATACTCGAAAATAGTAAGTACCCTTCCCGAAAGATAAGAGCAAAGCGCAAGTAAATTGCGGGGCCAGCGGGAAAAAAATTGAATAGGGCATATATTAAGATCTCGAAGAACAACTCGTCTTGTAATGCTGGCATTACATCTAATCCCATACTCGGCCCGTTGGCTATATCCAAATTTCAATCAAACTGATTTAAACGTTCAGAGCCAACGTTCGTTTTTGTCGTCGTCTTCTCTACCATGAATTTTCCACTATAATTCCGATTGCAAACCCTTCGAAAAATGATACTATGTACTAATGTTGGGTACAAAATCTAATTGAAAGATTTCGATTCATATAAAGAACACCCGCACAGTCCAAAATTTACTAAGTCTAGTAATTTCTGCTCATCTCCTGGCAAGCCTTAAGCTGCTGCAGATACCAGTCACAAATCTGCATGTTTCCGCTATTGTCATCGAGACATTTGGTGAAATTCCGGGCGTCGACGTCGCAAACACCGCCCTGCTGGTTGTTGCTGTATGCATACGAAGACGGCTGAGAGGCAAGAGGAGCGGCGGCTTGCGGTTGCTCGGCGGGAGGAGCAGAGGAGCCGCCTCCGAAGATGCCTCCAAGAGCGCCACCGAGAGCATGACCGACTGTGGATCCAACGGCGACACCAGCAGCAGTAGAAGCCATCTACAAAGATTAATTAGTTTTAATTTATGGCATACTGATATAAGGACAAGAGTCTTACCTGTCCGAAAAGCGAGGGCTGCTGACCCTGAACGATCACGGGCTGCTGCTGAGCAGGGACAGGTGGGGGATGCGGTTGGTGATGGGCGGGAGGAGCAGCCGTAGTGGACATTGGCCGTCTAGCGGCCGGTGCCGGAGCAGAACGACGAGAAGATGATCGAGGCATTTCTATAATATGTGTTGCTCTTGTATGATTGATGTGTGAGTAACTAGTTGCGATGGATGAAAACCTCCTCGGGGTGGTTGCTTCAGAGGTCGTGCTTTTTAAACTTGCTTGCGAATTCGATGGCTGTTGTTCTACACATACACAGGTTTGCAGACGTTTATAGAATATTCCGAAACCCTATACCCTGGGAGTCTTTCTGACTCTGCATGTGTAAGGCCGGGGCAGTACAGGGTCAGCGGCTGCAAGAGCGTTCGGGGGCGTAAGCCCTATGTCCATAAGTCTTGTAGAATCATATGAACTAGCCCTAAGTACAGCCATCCGACGGCTAATGGGAATTGGTCCTTGAGGCACGGAACGGCACCGTGCTAGTTCACACCCAAAAAGCCCAGAGAGACCGGCCACATGGCACTGCGACATCCAGAATGGTCAGCATCAATGACGCACGGCTAAGCTCCCTGACAACCCACTCTTAGCCTTTTTAGTTTTGTGATAGTGACACCTACCCCGTGTATTAATGTTTACTGTCAGCTGTTATTTATGACTGAGCTTACACTAGAGTATCGGCCGGATACAGCTACATTATGTCAGCGCTTAAAACCAACAACTCGCCATCGGCGGAGTTGCATGGCTTCGATGGATGGGCTGTCGCGACTTGTTTACGAATTGATGTCTACAGGGACCTGCGTTCTACTTCTTGCGAGCGCCGGTGGAAGGCAAAATCTTTTGATGGCCACATGGTCAATCTGCCAATTTCCGCTTCTTAGATCTTAGACAAGTCGTTTATTCTCGATAGATTCACAAACATGACTGCCAGCTAAAGTACACAAAAGGCACTTATCTGTAACACGAGAACCCAAGGCACATTCTTACTAAAACTCACAAAATGCGGATCCAAATAAGAAATTAAAATATTACATTAAATTACAAGAAGGAAGAGCAACAGACATTGGAACGTTGACTGCTCCAAATAACCAGTCAAGATCCTTTCCAATACACACCCATATTAATGATTCGATGAATTCCACTGTTCGATAATTTGCACAGTTTCTGCAATTATTTCTTGCAGACGCTGGAGTTGGCAACTTAGAAGCTTGACTGCTCGTGCGTGGTCTGCGGCTCCATCACATGAGTCCCACTCTCTCCATCGCCAGGATACTCACGGCGTCGTCGGAAGAAGCGGCCTCTTCGCTTCTCTTCTAATGGAACGGCACCACGGGTTCTGGCCCGACCAGCGCGGAATACAAGTAGGTATCCAACCGAACAGAGGATGAGGCACACCACGGAAGTCCAAGCAAAAGCGAAGAGCTTAACGCCGAGACTAGCACTACGGCCCTCGGAGTGAAACGCATTGCGAGCCTTAACGTATAAAGCAGTAGCAAGCGAGGAAGCGATGATATCAGTGATGAGCGCCGCAAGAGCCAAGCCCGCTGTGACGCACGAGGCCAAAAAGGAGCATAGAGCAAACTATATTCAGTTACGTTAGTTGATTTATCTCAGAACAGCGGACCGTAGTTCATACCAATCCGCTCAAGAAAGCAAAGCCAGAGAAAATCGTCGCGATTAAAAAGAACGCAAACGCGAACCGCGAGAGATAGAAGTACGTGCTGTGATTGTTGAGGATGGCCGATGGAACTCCATTAGTCGATCCGAAGTTAACGTCTGGCTGGAATGCATAGGCAGGATGGTTGGGAGTGCAATTGGAATTGAGTCCGTTGCTAACGCTGCAAACGTTCCAGAGCGTCCACCGAGAAATTGGAGGCGCATCTCCGATTCCTGACGTGTCGGCCTGAAAGTAGAAAATCCGATTCAGTGGGTTAGAATCTTTGATGCCAGCGAGAACGATAAATAACAGAAGCAGAGTGGCTCTGTGGACGATTGTAAGTAACTATCACATCATGGCTTAAGATGCCCAAGTGCACTCAATCAAGCATACCCAGATAGCAGAATGAAAGGCACCAACGCAACCAAAATATTCCTTGCCGCCATTGCTTATCGTGTTTGAGATTGAAACCAGTAGGATGCCGATAATATTGGAACAACGAACTGTAGGAGGAGCTGGCAAGAGATCGAAAACAAAAATATAGCCTCAATCGAGGTGATGGACAGTGCGGCGTTATATAGAACATGGTTGGGGTGCCTAATTTTTGTTGCCGGGGGGGAATGATTGGCGTCGAAGTTCTGGACTACATACGTAAACGTTCGAGAGCGGCGCTTTGGCGCTTTTGCACACGATCGAGATCGACAAGGCACCAGCACCAAGTGCACGATTACCAGGCGACTTATGACTGGAGGGCGCGTCCGTGTAAAATAAATCTATAACTTATCACAACTGCGTCGTACCCATCTACACTAGCATCACTAAATATGGCCAGTACCGCAGTACTCAGCCGGATGCATCGCGACGGAAGACTCATGTTTTGCTACGTTCGATCGTCTCCTCGCGCGTCCGCGGGCACATGCTCGAGCTCAGGTGATGGTGAACAAGAGAACTGTGGTCCGCGGGGAATCACGTGCGACTTCGATGAGCGAGCGTGAGGCGCGGGCTTATACGGTGGCTGCATTAGATGATGTCATCACGCCGGAGTTAGGGATAGGGTTCCGGCCCAATATCCAAGCGCACGTAATCATCTTCGCCTCTATTTCATCCATTCGTTAATTCAGGAGCCTGCATACTTCCGTCACCAGTAAAACTATGATCGACACCTGTCTGCGGCTCCAGCAAACTCTACTATACCTTACAGGGCCCTGTCGTCATGGAAGATACAATGCATGCACCTCGGTAGCGAGATCAGCAGACTAGTACCACCGACTCAGCTCAGGGCATCATGCGTAAGTTTGGCGGCTCGCTACGCTTTAGTGCTCAGGCACCCGGCGAGGAGTCACGCTCTGGTCCGTGATGAGGCATCTTTTCTGAGTCTGCATACCCAGGAAGCGTCTCAATATCAAATGTTCGCTTTACACAACATATGAACGATCTATTGCTATGCAATCTAGCGAGAGTAAAATGATACTCGATGTGAATAAAAAAATCGATGATGAATCCGCCATGACAAGCAACTTGCGACTACACTATTTGTAGAATATGTCGTAGTGCCCAGGTCTATACAATAAATCTATCTTAAGTGAAGGCGGATCTACCTCAACTGCTGATTCCGTCGGAAAAAAATTATGAACAATGGCTTCGTCACCTGCGCTACGGTCCATATACACCACTCCCAGGTCCACAGTCGTCATTGAGTTTACCAGTGCACTCAACGCCAGATGATCGGCCTCGACTGAAAACGCCTCTATGTTCCGGTTACAATACTCGCTGATATCAGCACCCTCTCCATCGTCTATAAAAGGAAGGTAGTCGTCCGCGTGTGTCTTGATATACGCAGCCGCTAATAATCTGAAATGCACTATGATTGCAGATGAGACTTCCGCATTATTGAACTCAGAAACTAACTGCTCTGGGGTCATATCCGGAAGTTTCTGGAAAAGATTGGACGTCTCTTCGACAAAATCTATGTAGCCTGTCTCGCTGTATCCAGCTGCATCGAGTATGCCCGTTCGTGACAGTAGAAACTTTGATGATGCTTCGATTTCTTCTTTCGATAGCTTCGACAGTAGCTCAAAATATCTGAACGCAAAAGCTATGCAACTATTAGCTAGAGCATCGGCAAATGCCGGGTCCCCGCGCATGCTCACCTCTCCAGGCACAGTTGCCGTCTCCTCTAACCGGTCGATATCCAGCATTTCCTCCACCGAGTGCCTGACATACGTCAGTTTATCGAACTGTAACACGTATTGTCTATGAAGCAAACCATACTTTTATCTTACTCCGAAAAGTGGCATCCTTATATTCGTCGAGCAGCACGCTGATAGGTTTGAAGTCTCCCACCAATGGATTCTAATCCAGCCAAGTATTAACAGTACAGAAATCAAATAATCAGGACCGATAGCTCACATACCTTGGAAGCTTCTACGTCTTTAATCTCCTGGGTTAATCGCAGAATAGTTATGTCATCTAGCTGATCTGGATCATGCTCCACTGCGACGGTGGGTACCTCTCCTTCTTGGACCATGGTTACGTGGGGGTGCTGGTGCAGCTGATAGGAAATCGTCTAGCTATAATAAAGTCGCAATTAAATAATAAGTCCCTCCGACGACGCGAAATCGAGGGTTATTCGTATTCTAAATCGTCGAAAATGCGATGTCGTCGTCACGGTTTCTGCATACGATTTCTGGGACTGGGGGTATTCTGGGAGTATTCGACTTTGGTGGAGATGTACGTAGAGCATTTACTATGGAGGAACTTGTAACGCGAACGGGTTTTCTAAGCACGGTCCTTAAATTTTAATTTTTATAATTTATTTCTTTCCATTTGTTTGAGTTATTTCTTTATGTTAAGAGTCGGTCGGTATAGCTATTAGAATCCCCACATTACCCAATGTACAGTATCAAACGAGTTGATCAGGGACGATTTAAACCACGGTGTAACTCTCCACCGTCGTAATGAAAGCCCATAACAGATTGCATACCATACAAAAATGACAGCACGCTCTTGTCCAGCAGTTGTCTTCGACCTTTCTAGCAAGCCTAAATGTGATGATCGCAACGGGCCCGACGTCAGGTCTTGTGAGGCGCTGATTCTGTCAACGAACCCTAAGTGAATTCAAAGAGTGAGTTGGTGCCAGCAGAGTGCATACAAGCCACTGGCTAACAATTTTCAACGACCGCTCAACGAAATCCAAGACTCCAGGCTAAATAGCACTGCAGTACTGTACTCACGCCTGTGTACGGTTTTTGTTCAATAAGACACGATCGACCTGTATGAATCTATCACATATCTAGTTCTTTCATCCAGCATTGGTGGATACTGCGTTGTTTTGAGGTTGATCTCAGCGCAACGAGCCGTCGATTCGACAGTCTGTTGAGCTGGTCCCAAACAGTTCGGTCAGTGACACTCGCCCTTACAGCATACTCGATTCGATCGAGAACATAGTGCCCGATATGAATGAGCCGTTACCAATTTCGCATACCTCATCGATTCACATAAACGGTATTCTGACATCCCATGGTTATGTCATTAATGATGGAACCGAGGCGGGAGTTAATGGACACCATCCGGACTCAGTTAGCAGCAATGGAATCTCAGGGAGCCAGAGCTCAAATATGGTCCTATCGGGAGTAGAAGAGCCCTTACGTGACGATCCAAACGATGCGGCATTCAAGTACCATGAACGTATGGCCCTCAGACATGGCTTTGAGGATGTGTACAACTCAGAGTACTACATGAATTTACTGGCTCAGGTCTGTGTCATCATATTGCTCAATAATTTTCTCACTCCGCTAACGACACGTCACGAAGAATTTCTATATCTATTTCGATGACAAACGACACGAAACAGCAGGAAATCCGAAACCCTGGGTGGAGTCGGACGCGATACTTCCAGATTGGAGGATGAAAGATCGGCAAAAAACAGTATCGGCGGCAATTGTTTTATGTCTGAATTTAGGAGTCGATCCTCCGGACGTTGTCAAGACAGAACCATGCGCGAAGTTGGAGGCATGGGTTGACCCCAGTGAGCATCAGGATTCGAAGAAAGCTACCGAGCTGATTGCAAAAAATTTGCAAAGTCAGTATGAGACTCTCAGCATGCGGACTAGATATAAACAAAGCTTGGATCCGAACGTTGAAGATGCGAAGCGATTTTGTGTTAGTCTTCGCCGTGGCGCGAAGGACGAGCGTATCTTATTTCACTACAATGGACATGGCGTTCCTAAACCGACTGCATCTGGTGAGATTTGGGTGTTCAATAAGGGATACACTCAGTACATTCCAGTTTCTATATACGACCTGCAATCCTGGCTAGGCGCACCATGCCTATTTGTCTATGACTGTCATGCAGCAGGAAACATTGTCGCGAACTTCAATAGATTTGTCGAGAAGCGAATAACAGATGACATGAAGAATAAAGACGGAAATTCTCCGGGATCAACGCCCGGTGTTCAGTATCGTGAATGTATTCAGCTAGCGGCGTGCCAAGCCAACGAATACCTACCAATGAATCCCGACTTGCCAATGGATTTGTTCACTTGCTGCCTTACAAGTCCAATCGAGATAGCAATTCGCTGGTTCATTTTACAATCGCCGCTCCCGAAGGCAAATCTGAGCCTAGACGTCACTATTCCTGGTCGATTAGCCGATCGGAGGACGCCACTAGGCGAGCTGAACTGGATTTTCACAGCGATTACGGACACGATTGCATGGTCACAGTTAGAGGCACCACTATTTAAGAAACTTTTCCGGCAAGATTTGATGGTTGCGGCATTGTTCCGAAATTTCTTGCTTGCGGAGCGTATCTTGAGAGTTCATAACTGCCATCCGATCTCGGAGCCAAAGCTTCCGTCGACCCACAATCACCCTATGTGGGAATCCTGGGATCTAGCAGTTGACCAATGTCTAGCACAGCTACCTATGCTCGAGGCAGCGGAAGAAGGCGGGCCACCATATGAATACAAACATTCTACATTTTTCGAGGAGCAACTCACGGCATTCGAGATCTGGCTGAAATACGGGTCGAAGACAAAAAGACCTCCAGAGCAATTGCCAGTTGTCCTGCAGGTTCTCTTATCACAAGTGCATCGGCTCCGAGCGTTAATATTGCTCAGTAGGTTCTTGGATCTGGGGCCATGGGCTGTATATCTTGCATTGTCGATCGGCATTTTCCCCTATGTCTTGAAGTTACTGCAATCTCCGGCTCAAGAGCTGCGCCCGGTATTAGTATTTATTTGGGCACGCATCATGTCAGTTGACTACCAGAATATTCAACAAGAATTATTGAAGGATAATGGCTGCAGCTACTTTATTCAGATCCTTACGTCGAAAGAAGGAGTCCCAACAGGCGCTGAGAATGTCGGAGAGCACCATGCGATGTGTGCATTTATTATCGCGTTATTCTGTTGTGGTAACAAGGCAGCGCAGCGTGCCTGCATGGGTCCGGACGTCTTACCAGCTTGCTTGATACATATACAGAACCCAGATAGCGCCCTCCTCCGCCAATGGGCGTGCTTGTGTATCTCTCAGCTCTGGGAAGGTAATCCGGAAGCCAAGTGGATGGGTGTTCGTGAGGACGCGCCTGCCAAGCTTGCCGTCTTGTTGGAGGATCCCGTTCCTGAAGTCCGTACTGCGGTGTTGGTTGCCTTATCAACATTCTTAGAGACGTCGGAGAACGAAATCGCGTCGGAAGAGTTCAACGTGGAGGTTGAGAATCGGGAAGCTCAGATTGCCTTTGCTACACTGAAGTTAACTGGCGATGGATCCGGAATGGTTCGCAAGGAAATTGTTGTCCTATTTTCTCGCTTCGTGAAGCACTACGCTTCGAAGTTTATGGTAATTGCTTTCCGACAACTTGAACAGGATAAGGCACAGCGAGATAGTGCGGGAAGTAATGTACCGTCATTGGTGTCTCTTGAGTTCCCACATAGTACAATTTTCGTGGGAGTCTGGAAGGCACTGCTTGTTTTATCTACAGATCCGTTCGTGGAGGTGGGCGATATGGCGTGTGATGTAGTGAGCTACGTTTATCTGCTTCTACTACAATCACCCTTGGCTCGTGTCGCGGAGGACCTCATGGAGGCCGCTGCAAAATATCCCATGGTAAAGCAGCCTCCCGCTGTGAGCGCAATTCGAGATGCAGAGACCTCATCTATAAATTCACAATCGTCAACGGCATCACCACATCGCAACGGTTCAGCGTCGGTTCTTGCTTCGACTCTTCGACGGTCCGTTTCAATTGCCACGTCACTGCGCAATCTGGCGTTGGGATACAGCGATACGGGCTCGCCGGTGCCTGAAATCAACCAGCCGCCCGTCGCGAATGGTGTCTCGGTCTCGACAATCCCCTATGGTACTGGAATTCATCCCAACACAGCCCGCTACAAACGTCGCAAGTCGCATGAGTCTTTGACCATGCCTCTTCGCTCCGGCTTTTTTGAGTGGTCATGCGAGTATTTCCAAGAACCACAAATGAGTCAGGCCGAGATGGATGAGCCGGGCAGCGTGGACTATAACCAACGCTTGTGGCGCCGGACAAGAAATGAGAAGACGCTGGCATATACTCAGCCACAGAAGGAACTAGCCTCGAATTCTTCGTGGAGTTTTCAGATTGGATTTTTGAACAATGCGACCCAGCCTACTAAACTAGTTTTTGCTCAGTTTGAACCGCATTTGATCGCCGTGGATGATCGGGATGGTGTCACGTACGTGGTTGATTTAGAGCGTTTAGTGGAATGGAGAAAAGCTAACTATTGTTAAGTGTGTGGCATTGGCCTGAAAATAAGAAGCTGAACAGGTTTTGCAATGCGAATCCACCCGGAACGAAAATCACGGAGGCGAAGCTAATCAACGAAGATGATGTTCCGCTCCTGATGACCGGAGCCGGTGACGGCGTTATCCGACTCTACAGAAACTACGAGTCAGAAGATAGGATCGAACTCGCTTGCGCGTGGCGGGCACTGACAGACATGTTACCTTCAAACAAGTCTAGCGGTCTCGTTGCGGATTGGCAGCAGGGTCGTGGTACAATGCTTGTTGGTGGTGATGTAAAGGTTATCCGACTTTGGGATGCCCCTAGAGAACTTTGCATGGCCGATATTCCGGCTCGATCGGGTAGTCCTATCACGTCGCTGACGTCTGATCAAGTTGCTGGCCACATTTTCATTGCTGGATTTGGCGACGGAGCCTTGAGAGTGTATGACCGCAGAATTGACCCAAGGGAGGCGATGGTAAAGGTATGGAAATATCATAGGAGCTGGGTGTTGAATGTGCATATGCAACGCGGTGGTGCCCGAGAGCTTGCTAGCGGAAGGTACGTGTCTGAGCTTTCTGCGAATCTGAGATATAAGTCGAACTGGTGACTAACGAAAACAGTGTGGATGGAAAGGTTCATTTATGGGACTTGCGCATGGATGATCCAGTCCTGAGCTTCCAGGCTCACGAGCGCGGCATGCGAGCTACATATGTTCACGAACATGCGCCGATTCTTGCTACTGGTTCGCAGATGGTCAAGATCTGGCGTCTATCGGGAGAACATTCTGCGACAGTCAAGAACAATAGCGGATATATGCTTCAGAACCGGATGCAGTACGTCTCCGCGGTGTGTTTCCACCCGCACAGAATGGTGATGGCAGCGAATAATTCGCATGACGCCCATGTCAGCGTCTATAACTGCACCGCGAATTTAGTGCATGATTTTTCGTAACGACATGAGGGGATAGACTGGGCGAATGTCTCTACTGGATTTGAGGCGTGCGCATTCAAGCATTAGTGACTTGATTCATATCAGATTTAATTTTTTTATCTACCTAAACATTGGCGTTCGGAAAATTATTGATATTTATTTTGGCTATCTTACTGTATTTACATTTAGTATACATACATAATATTGTCATGTCGGGTTGTATCATAGTGGTTGACAGATGTTGAGTGTTAATTATGTGAATAGGAGTAGTTAATAATATAATCTAATTTTTGGCAGGATCTAGTTGCCTTCGCTTTTGTGCGAACGTGCGGCTCTGAGGAGTTGCTATATTCCTTGACTGGCTCACACGTTTGTGACCAAGCATCAAATTTTCAACACCGAGGGAGGTGCAGATCACAAACAGGCCAGTGAACTTTTTTTTGAAAATCCTGATACACTGACATACACCTTTCAATCGTTGCGCATTTTATAGCGATAAACCTAGTTGCATAAATCAAGGAATATGGCGACCGAGAACGGTGCCGATAATGTTGAAGGCACGACTGCTGTTATTGGTATCTCCTTTGGAAATGACAATTCTTCGATTGCCTTTCCCGCGAAAGTACGTGGCATTTTGATTGAAAGGGGATTGCTCGCAACTTGTCTCTGATCTCGTCATCTCATATTCAACTTTTGAGTATTTGGTATACTAATATGGGGTAACAGGACGGCAAGGTCGAAGTTATTGCCAACCAGGACGGTGACAGAAGCATCCCATCTGTCCTGGCTTATGTCGGCGAAGACGAATACCACGGTTTCCAAGCCAAGGCACAGCTCGTCCGAAACTCAGAGAATACTATCGCCAATTTCCACGACTTTATCGGTAAGTCGTATGCGGAGATCGATCCCACGTACTCGCATAGATCGGCTCACCCTGTCGAGCAAGACGGTGTGGTTGGATACAAGGTCGTGCTTTCATCGGAAGAAGGTGCACAGCCGGAATTTATTTCTGTGGCGGAAATTACGAAGCGGCATTTGGCTAGATTGAAAGAATCCGCGTTTGATTTCTTGGGAAAGCCCATTACCGGAGCTGTGATTGCTGTTCCGACTGATTTCTCTAACTCTCAATGCCGAGAGCTCAAGATGATTGCCGAGGCGGCTGGTATCAATGTTCTTCAGATCATCCACGAACCAGTAGCGGCTCTCCTCGCATACGATGTCGCCAACAATGGCGCATTCTCTGAAGATCGAATTGTCCTTGTTGCGGATTTCGGCGCGACACGAAGTGATGGTGCGGTTATTGCTGTCAGGGGTGGCATGTACACTGTCCTTGCGACCGCCCACAACTACGAGCTCGGCGGCACAGCGCTAGATCAGACTTTAATCGACCATTTTGCGAAAGAATTCGAAAAGAAGCATGGTATTGACCCACGAACTGAGTCTGCGCGGTCGTTGGCAAAGTTGGCCGCGGAGGCCGAGGTTACCAAGAAGACATTGAGTGCGAGCAACAGTGCAACTATTTCGATTGAGAGTTTGGCTGGTGGATTAGATTTCCACTCGACGATCAACCGACTACGGTACGAGATGCTTGCCCGGAAAGCTCTGGATAATGTTGCGTCCTTCGTGGAGGAGCTTGTTAAGAAGGCTGGTCTAGATGCTTTGGACGTTGATGAGGTTGTCTTGGTCGGTGGAAGTTCGCACACCCCTAAGATTGCGTCGCGGATCGAATCGCTGTTCCCGGAGACTACGAAGATCGAGGCGCCAGCTACTAGTCCCAAGGCGTTGAACCCGGCCGAATTAGTGGCGCGCGGTGCGGCAGTGCAGGCATCCCTCGTTCAGGAGTTTGAGAAGCGCGACATTGAGGAATCTACGCAGCCAGTTGTCACGAACGCGCCACACCTCACAAAGCCTATCGGTGTCGTGCTTGGAGACGGCACGTTTGCCACTATGTTGGAGAGCTATACCGCCGTCCCAATCCGGAAATCAAAGATGTTCGAGGCGCCAAAAGAAGGTGGCGATGTTGTCGTCGAGATATGGGAGGGCGAGTCCGAGATCGTCACCAAAAAGATCGAAAAGCCAATGGAGAACGGCGATGGCCATGGAAATGATGAAGAGGATGATTTTGATGGCGACGAGTTCGAAGACGGCGAGGACGACGAGGAGAGGGAGAAGGTCGTCAAAGCTCTAACCAAAGTCGCAGATGTTGGGCTGAAGAGCGTCAAGGCGGGAGCTAAGATTGAGGTGATTATTAACATCGCAGCCGACATGAAGGTGAGCGTCGCAGTGCGGGAGCTCGGCGGGCAGGCGGTCAGAGGAAAGATTGAGGGCACCGAAGTTGTCAAATTATGAAAGTGCGTTATAGTATCGGTATTAATTTGGTTGGCATAGAGATGCGGATGGGACAAGGTATTATAAAAGTCATGTTGTAGAATATGCTTCTTAATTTGAAATGTTTATACGGAAAATACGAGAATTGAGAAGTTGACCTATGGAGGAAAATAACGCGCTTAGAGCATCTCAACGATATAATATGAATGACTCATGTTCGTTTCAGTTGCTTGCTGGTGACCAAGGCATCTGGTCAGATTGAGTTGGCAAGGCGCTAGTTTAGCTTGCACATTGCACATTGCACATTCTACTTAGCAGAAGTCAGCCTTCTTGTAGAGCCATGGCGCCTAAGAACTATTTGAAGTTGAATGGCGCATGCATCATAACGCCAATATTCAGGACAGTGACAGTAGAGTTGACTGAAATGTACACCACAATTAGTGGATTGGCTAACGCAAGAGCAAACGCTAATTGGGCTGAGAGGCTGGGCCGAGGGCAACCGTGAGCGTCACACGCGCTAGCGCAGGTGCCAGGGGCATAAGTTAAACGCTAACCCTTTTGGGGCAAGCACTATCTTCCGCAACCGATCACAAAGGCGGCGAATTATTACAAGCACATACGCCTCCTCCTCTCGCTTTTTGGCTCACCTACAAACAACCAGCTCGCGCGATTCGTCGGCACTGGCTTCGCCTCACGCCGCATCTCCATCGTCGTCTAAGTCATCGTCCGAACGCGCTGCCGTCACTTTGCTTCACCAGGTAGAGGAATTTCTCGCCGTTGCACTTTGCGATTGCTCCTGTCCACGCGAACAAATACTTTGTTCATCTCGAACTGGCTGGAACCAATTGTCTCGCCTTCGCCGGAACCTGCTACTGCCTTATACGCGAAAGCTCTTTCAAGCAGCTACTGTGGTTTGTTGTCGCCCATGTTCTCATCCTTCTCAGCTTAGTCTCAGTATAATGTGTTGGCAAATCTCCTTTCCACGGTCGAATTTTGTTTTCTCCACTTAGCCGGCGGTACTTTACTCTCTTCACTGCGTGCCATTCCCATAGAGGTCTTTCGGTTTTTGATGTCCTTGTCCCTGCAATTTATTAACATACAGATAGTTAATCCAGACTTTCGCCGGGAAGGATGTCATTGTCCCCTACAATCTCGGCGGACATGCCGTCCGTTCTAGTGGCTGCCACTGCCCGCTCTTCCTGCTCTGGCAATCGTCCAACAATATCGGCCTCTCACATTGACGCTACTGATTCCCGGTTCAGCGTCGTTGACGACGATGTGGACGACATCGAGGAGGTCCACGCGGAAATCGTCAGCGTCACCCAGCATGGTTCTGTCAGTCAGATGCTCCGGGGAGTCGGAAATGCGCGGCAACGCATGACGCCTTCGCTCAGCGCCCCAGTGGAAAAAACCAACGACATACTTTGGCCCATGGTAGAGTCATCGCCACCCAATGGGACGCCGCAAGATGATCAAATGCTGGCAGGAGTTTTAGCTCGCAGCAAGCTGCCCTCGCCCGGCACAGGTGACTCGTCCTCGGTAGGTGATATACCGCTTTCGACTGGAAATGCTGGGTTCGGGAGGACTGGCAAGCCTGGTATTGTGCGCAAGACCAAGCCTCCGCCGTTAGATATAGAAAGTACAAAGAAAGTTGATAGATTAAGCATAGCGTCCATAGGCGACCTGGTGAAACGTGCTACGAGTAGTTTTCGAGGAAATGCTGCTGTTTCGCACATACTAAGTCGAGCAAATGAGGAGTCACATGTCAGACGGTCAACAAATACAGATACGCACTCATCGAGGGGCATGGCCGCAGCTCGACATTCACGTACGCCAGTCTCGCCTGATGCGTACGATCAACTACCAGCTGCCGTTCCACGAAACCGGAACCGTGTCTTTGGTCTTCCGTGGTGGATTTTTACGCTGATAGCCGTTGGCAGCATAATAACTATCGTTGTCTGCATTGTCGTGCCGTTACAATTTACATCCCACCACAAATCGCCACCACCTCCGGCGCCACAGTCTGTAGGTCCGTCGCAATCTGCTTCAACAACGTTACCTTCATTGTTAGCAGCTACTGCTGCACCTATGACACCGTCCGCTACTACCGTCACCTTAACTGCATCCGAATGCGAAACTAGTCTTCCTTGCGAGAATAATGGGGTTAGCGTTGTCAAGAATAATGAGTGCGCCTGTATTTGTGTTGGCGACTTTGGTGGCACGGTGTGCGGTACGGTGTCCAACAATTCCTGTACCATAGTCGCAATACCAGACAGCGAATCTTCGAGCAACGTGACTCTTGGTACATCCATAGCTCCGCTTTTGTCAAACGATACCGCGCAACAGTTCCGGTCTGTTCGTTTGGATGTGCTCAGCATATATCAGCTATTCAACTCGAGCGGAGTTTCCTGTGCATCACAAAATGCGCTGGTGACATTCAATGGTCTGTCGCGACGGCGAGACCTGGGAGGCAGCTACGGCGATTACAGGCTCTATTTACGAGCGTCAAGCGGTGACGATAGTGACGCGTCGTTCAATGTCACCGACACGGTACTCAAGTTCGCCCGCGTTGTGGTGCTAGATGTCGCACAGACGAATAAAAGTGTTGACGACGCCGTCACAATCCAGGAAAATCTGCAGGATGCGTTTACTGATGATTTGGTTGACGCTGACACAGGGGTCTTTGATGCGGGATCCGGAGTTTGGGTTAATTTCATGAACTTTACAGTTGGTGGCATCAGGACGTGACGAGGGGGATCATTATATATCGGATGCTTTGTTAGCGGGTATTCGAAAGGGATTGGCTTACATTATTCTGTTGCATTTTTGGTACAGTTGGGATTAAGATGATTTCATAGTTCAGTACTGTTTTACGATTTGACGACACTTGTACAGATGCATTGCTTATTAACTAGTATTTTAAAGTTTTTGAATTTTGTTGTAAGTATTTGTGGATTGACGTTATTGGTATGCATTGATCTTCTTCTATCAACTATGTACAATTCGTCCCGCGTTGCTATTATATATGTTACGCTACACCATAAACTCAGCCCTTTTCTGCACTCCAGTTCTTAACCTTAGCCTCAAGAGCGCGCAACTGATTCACAACGCTGAGCAAGTTTGCAATTTCACTAACTGCCTCAGTAAAATTGTTCTGCGACTTACGTAGCGAAAATGGTACGAGCACACCGAACCACCGTATCGGATCCCGATTTAGCGGAATCTTCTGCTTTCGTGCCTTCGGCGCCGACGGTTTTAAATCGCCCCGTTCTGCTTCTGTCTCCTTCTTATTATCTTCTAATTCCTGGGCAGAATCTGGTTTGTCGCCATGCGGCCTTCGTCTTCTGACATGGTATTCCTCAGTGGCCGTACTGGTCGTCGTAGTGCTCGCATCGACTTTCTCAGCATTTCCCATCACCGCGGCATCCTCGACCGACGGCAACGGCACATCGACGAGCGACAGTTGCGTGTATTCAACTTGAGTGTCTGGTGCATAGAGCGGCGTAAATTCTTTCTCGTTAAGCATCCTGCCAAGAGCATTAGTTCCCAATTCGCGTAGTGTTGGCGAAAAAAATATAGACGACGAGGAGGTCTTTGGACGGGGTCTTTACAATATTTTCGAGGCAGTCATACCGCCGTGGTAGTAATCTTTTCCAAACCGAGTCCGCGACTCATAATTCGCCTTTGCGAGATTAATAAACCCCTGCGACGACAAATATTAGTGTCCAATAGTCGGTTTAGGTAAATTACGGGTACAGGATCAACAAATCAGAATCGTACATCTGTGAATGAAGAAGAGAGACGGTCCTGGATTGCTTGATATTGGTCCAGCAGTTCGCAGTATGAAAATAGTAACCGGTCAAGTGCCGATGGTAGCGCATATGGATCAATTAGCTCCTCTTCTTCTCCTCCGGCAGCTTGCGGCTGTGGCTGCTCGCAATATGATGAGTCTTGTGCAGAGCCTAAGGCGGATGGCGGAGTTTCAGATATCGCCAGTTTGGCGATATCAGCTTCCATGGCCAGTTTCAGTTGCGATCGATTTTGCCGTCGTGTGTCTGTGTATGATTCGAGGTGACTTATAATAGGTCGTAATGACTCGACTGTATATTACCGTGCTGATAGTATGTTAGGAAGACTTCGGTAGCGCACTCAGAGTTATACAAGGTTTTGAGCTACTTAACATCCGGAAAAGCTGAACGTGAAGTTTAAACCTAAATGTGGTCACTTGCCGTCGAAGGCGATATTCGTCAATCGCGTGTGCGATCAATACATATATCCGACATTTAGTTTAATTTGTTGTATATATTGCATATAAAACTCAATAATGTCTGCCAAAGTCAACCACAATATCAATAGAGTTGCAACGTGAACAGTGACCAATTGACGCAATAATAATAATGAATGTATGACCAACGAATATTAAATGAAGCATTAGAAGGAAAGCGAATTTCAGCGACAACAAATGCAAGAAAACCTAACGGAATGCAGACCCAGCCCTAAGCTCCGAGACCATCCTCGACTCCGAGACCCAATAATATCATAATACATTGTTACTGAATATACCAATCTTACCATTACATAGCCACCAACAGACAGCTTAAGGAAGCACTTACAATGTTGTTGTAAAGTACGATCGCTGTCAATCAACGTTCTTGCGCATGACAATGCCATCAACCTTGCGCCCGTAGTATCCACACTCAGACTTCTCGTACGTGTACCCACCCTTCTCATAAAACTGAATGGCTCCGCTATTTGTGCTGGCGACGTGCAGGAAGATACTCTTCAGACGTGGCGCGGTGATTGACGAGCAGGTCACGTTGTGGAATGCAAGTTCAAGTTTCTGGTGGTCGTTAGCTTTACATTCTGGCTCATCTGTGTGATAATGCAAGTCTTACACTCAGCAGCCCACATCCGACGCCAAATCGCCTCCATTCACTCGCGACGGCAAGAATCATGACATGTCCAGTGCACACATCCCTATTCAGTGCCGATCGCAATATCTTGCCCGCGACAACTCCGACGATTCCGTTATCGCCGTGCTTTCTCAGCCCAGATTCACGTGACAGGTCCCATGCGCAGAAACAAAAGCAGTCCTTCCCCACAATGAATTGCATCAGGAATGACGGCGAGTATGAAATCGGCAAGTTCTGGCCCTAGCTTGTTGTCAGCATAACTGTGAGTAAGTAACACTGTCGACACAGGGTGCCTACCAAAAACCGACTAACAGCTTCGAGGTTCTGGCTCTTCATCGTGTCGAGCGCCGGATACCGAGTGAGTACCCTCTCCGCCCTAGCAATATCCGGCGAGAATCTGGACGGATAGTAATCTTTTGTTGTGACAATTTCGCCATATCGTGGATCCTCGCCGTCCGCGGAGAGTAGTGGCAGGAATGTCGACGGTCGCGTGATCAGAAGCGCCATGGCTCTCTGTGTAGGCGCTGACTGGGCCTGACCCGCAGAGAATTAAGCGAAGACCATGGGAGTGGGAGGTGTGGAGTACGGGCAAACGGAGGATGATGGGCGATAATAGAAGAGACGGCCGCGGGGGTGGGCGGTTTATATTCGATTACAGCATCACACGACGTAATATGCTACGTGCCAGACTTTGGCCGAGCTGTGATTACATGGCATGTGGGCATTTTTGACAGTCAACGCGGCTCACTTCGGCGGACATTCGGATACGGCCGTCGTCGGCACGAGACCTTTTTCTGCGGCGAGCAGGATTTGCGGGGACGGAATGAGCCTGATAAGCCCCCGCATGCACCCGGCGATGGCCCTGCAGCCGAAGCCCGGATGAGAAAACCTTACCCAAGTGGGAGCAAGGCAGGTAAAGCGTTACTGGTCTGCAAGTTCCGCGAAGTGAACAACAAACACCACGACCTCGTCACATTCGAATATGAGAGAGTAATTATATATAGTTATGTGAAAACTATGCAACGGCGCCAACTGACGTCGACAACTGTGCATGTGGCCAATTTCTAGCACAAAGTCTGATATGCACAGTAGACGAATGCTAGACATAGTCAGGGTCATGCGAAGGACACTATAATTTCTTATGATTACAGACAGCTCACCTGGCATATTAGAACAGTAATTATTATTATTTATTGTTCTCCAGCCTACCCTGCGGTATTGCATTTCGCCCATATCCGACGAATCTTACCTGGCTCAGTGCTGGTGCGCTTATTCCGCAAAGCCGCATGGTAAGTGAGCATGCAACCAAATAGATGCTTAAGATTTTAAACTAGTTTCCAATTGCAAGAATATTTTGCCGGATTCGAGGACCGAAAACCATGACTCTAGGTAACGTCCTACTAAATTAAGACCTGGGATATAAGTGAATTTCAGTATGACCTAACGCGAACGCAGAGGCGGAACCCCAATGTCGCCGGTGTACAAAGAATGGCGCGATATACATATCCAGAAAGGAGCCATTTTGCAGGTACGCGGTTCTCCGACGGATATCCATGATAGAGTATGCTCACATATATCACCAGAGATTGCTTTGTGCGTTTCCTTCGAGGCAAGCAACGCAAGCAAATGGCAGGCTACAAAGTCTGCTACGATCCATCGACATCCACGCCACAAATTCCACCTAAAATTCTGTTAGCGCTTTCGCTCTCCGAGTCCTCGCTCTCGCTATTGGAAATGCTCGTATCACTACTGCACGAGCAGCGAAAAATGCATAGAGGCCATTCCGGATTTGAATTATTCATCGTTCATGTCGACCAGTCTAACGTCTATCCCTACCCATCACGTATGGAGCCCACCGCCATTTTGGAAAATATACGACAAACTTACAACGATATGTGTACGACTATTTGCATTCCAGTGGATGACTTCTTTGCAGATACAAGAAATGTGCTGCATTTCATACATAACGGTTCAGATATCGCAGATTATTCCTTTCTAGCAGACCCCACTCTGGACGGCAAAATCACTGTTCCGGACGTACTAGCCAACATACGTGACAGGACATCCAAACTAGATATTTTGCAAACAATGCGGGAAGCCTTAGTATTTAACGCCGCAAAGGAGTTACAGTGCACGACTATCGTGTGGGGAGATACAATGTCCCGCCTGGCGGAGAAAACACTGAGTTTAACAGCCAAGGGACGCGGATCTGTCATCCCCTATCTTTTGTCAGACGGGTTCAGAAATGGCATATACAATATCTATCCTTTGCGTGAAGTCCTTAGAGCCGAAGCAGAAGAGTATGTAAAGATGCTTGATATCAGCAATTATGTCAGCAATCCATCTGTAAAAGCTCCGAACGTATTGCGGATGATGACAATTGATGATTTGCTCGCGAATTATTTTTCCGATATTGAAAAAGGATTTCCAAGTATCGTGTCAACTGTTGTGCGTACGGCTGCCAAACTAACCGACAAAGTCGCGGATGCCAGTAATATCTGTGCGCTGTGTGGAATTCCATGTGATGATAAACGTCCAGAGAGATGGCTGCAAGATATTACTGTCAATCAAAGTGCACCGAGTTTTGACGCAACTAATCAGCAAGATGACATTGGACCAGAAAAGGACGAGCCAAGACTGATAATATGTTATGGGTGCTTAGTCGCGACAAACGGTGCGTCTTTTCCTTGGATATCTACGATACGCAATTCGAAGGAAGAAGTACTAGACGAATATGAATTGCATTAACTAAGGACGAATTGTATATGTATAATTAATCTCAAATATTCTATCCATCGTGAACGCGCCCACAACTCACTTGCTACGCATAACGCCCATCTCCGTGCTTTCGTTGGACTTATGTCTACTCCACGGAAACCAGCCAGTCTGTTGCTGTTGCTGTCGCTCTTGTGGTTGTTGCTGCGCCGGGAGAATAGGTGTGCTATTTGTCTTTTTATATTCTGCTGGCCTCTAGTATTAGCAGGTCGTCGATATAGTGCATTTTCAGCTTATGTGGGGAAATTACCGTTCTATGTCTCCGTTAGTTTCCCAGAACAAAACACCGACTTGTGCAAAACTATACCGCTATATTATTCTTCCCGCGTTCCCTTAAATAGCTTTCTAATAGTAGTGCATTCCGGCTGTTCGCTTTGTACAGTATATCTACCACGTCACCGACTAGTGGAACTAGACCGAGTGCAAAATCAATTATCACGTTCGTCATCATTTTCGTGTACAACCAGTTCGGAAGACCGCCGTCAATCTTATTAGCGGCTTGCACCACGCAGTAAGAGAGATACGTGGCTATGGCAGCACCAATTCTGCGGCAGTCAGTTCCCGTCATAATACAGAGCTTTGAACGGTAGTTACCCCGGTATTATTGAAATTACGGCACTCCATCTAACCCAACATTAGTACTACCACGCTGTCACTTCCACCAAACAGCCAAATTTACCCAATTCCAATGCCACAGCAGCAGAAGCCCAAACTCATATCGAGATGATACGCGCGCCGTCTGACTTCCGTCAACACTTTTGTATCGTTCTGCGACAGACCGGGAGGCGGAGGACGACGTCTCTTGGAGCCTTTCTTCTTTCGGCCGAGTTCTTCTTGAGGGATCTAAATCATATTTCGTAAATACCATACTGGCAGTATGCAAAGGAATAAAATCACCTCTTCAAAATACGGGTCTTCACTACCAAACGCTTTATTCGCCGACTCCTTAAAGAAGCGGCGCGCAACCATTTTGCCGAGAATGGATGTCATCTTTGCAATCTACCACGCAATTCAAAATAATTTCACAGACAAATAAATATATCTAGACAAGATAGGCAGGTCGAATACCATTTGGCAGATCAACTCCCCCACGCTTTAAATTACCGGCGGACGTCAGACCGGTTACGCGCGTTCTCCCATTATGTAAAGTTCGAGCAGTGCTTTGTGCGTAGATCACTGACATCAAATTCGTCGTCAAGCCACAACTTTAAGACGTCACAAAGCTTAATTTACTAATGATCGGCGATGAGGTGAGGCGAAGCCGCTCTTAAGAACATATCGATCGATGCACACGGATGCCAAAAAAATGATGATAACTATCGAATTAATATGCAATAAGCTCAATGATCTACAAGTACACAACCACAGGTGCTCAATGCTCATATGTACAACTGTAATACACTGTCCTGTCGCAGTCTAATCAAACAACAATTTGATCTCTTCAATCTTCTGCATCTTCTTCTGATCCTCTGACATCCCAAGGCTACTTGCCAAAAATTTCTTGCGGTCCTGGATCTTCAGCATGCGTTCCTCAACTGATCCTTTCACAATGAATCTGTACACACTAACCGACTGCGTCTGGCCCATTCGGTGAATACGATCAATCGCCTGCGACTCAACAGCAAAACTCCACCAAGGATCCATCATGAACACTTTATTTGCACTAACAAGATTAAGACCCACGCCTCCGGTCTTCAGACTGAGCAACAGGATCACCTCGCCTTGCTCATTCTTGAACTGCTCTAACACACGTGCACGTTCACGTTGAACCGTCGTCCCGTCAATCCGAAGACATTTATACCGGTCCCTGTGCAATGAGTCCTGAATATAATCCAGGAATGATGTAAACTGCGAGAACACCACAGACTTTGTATTCGGTTCCTCCTGGCGAATTGTCCTCAACTGACTCAAGAGTCGGGAAATCTTCGCGGATGACTGAGGTTTGTACCTACGCAGTGCAATCTCAGATTTGCCACTCTGGTTCGCGTGATGATGTACGACCTCGAAGATGTTCTTTTCGGAAATCTCAGTACGACAACTATGGCATCGCGGCGTTTGTCCATGGTCTCGCTGATACTTGATATGTTCCAACAAACAATTGCGGCAGGACATATGCCAGCACGGGGTAACGACCTGTTCCGTAATCGGCTCCGTCGAGCAGATGAGACATTCACGCTCCGTCTCTTTTAGAATCTGTTGCATCACCTCGTATCCATAGCAGTCTTTCGCGTTCTTTTCTTCTTCTGCGGAATTAAACTTGTCGATCAAATGCTGCAAGTTGACATCATCTTCACGGTCAAGTAAAGTTCCTTTGTCTGACTTCTCGTCGCTGTTATCTTCAACGTCAATCTCGTCCTTCTTAACCGCAGACTGAACGAGTCCAGGATGATCACAAGACTGCCTGAGTCGTAAAATCTGTGCAAATATAGTCGTGTACGATTTCATTACCGTTCCAGCCGCAACACTGGCCGTAAACGTCTGCTTAGCTCGTCTGTAAAAAAGATCGTAGACTTCACGTTCGGTATCAGTTAGCTGAATGTCCTCGATATGGACATTTTTTGGCGGTAGCACAATCAGTGGACTTCCATCTTTCTGTCTCATAGATTTGGTTCTGCGAAGAATAATTGGTTCAAGAACAGTTTGCACGACATCAAGTGCCCTCAGAAAGTCTTTCGATTCATATGGCACAGTGATGAATGTTCTCCAAAATGAAAAGTGGCTCCATGGTTCGACTCCTAGGAATTTAACAAGACTATAAAGGTCTTCGAGACGATTAACAATCGGCGTACCAGTCAAAGCCCACTTTCTATCCGATCTGACTGCGCAACAAGAACGTGAAGTAATCGAGGTTCTATTTCGTATTGTGTGCGCTTCGTCAAGAACAACACGTAGATAATGAAGCTGAAAAAGTTTACTAACTCCATTTTTGACATACTTCTGCCACTCGGAGGCAACAGTTCCGTAGCTCGTAATGATGGCTTTTGGCTTCCTACCGCCTTCTGGACCAAGACATAGAGCTTCCAAGTCAATCGAGCGCTCATCACCATAATAAACCAGCACTTCGACGGTTCCGGGCTTCGAGGCAGCTTTGGCCTCCGATTCCCACTGCGTTAGTAGAGACATTGGAGCAATTATTAACGTTGTGCTTGATGCGAAGCGGGTTAGCTCCGCCGAGGTCCTTTCAAGACCAGAGGATGGGTCAAACGGTGAAGAGTGGATGAGAGACATAGTTGAGATCGTCTTACCGAGACCCATTTCTACAAGAGCTTAATGTCAAATACTTACTTTAGTTCATGTCATGCTTCGTTGCTTACCATCTGCCAGAATACCACCGAGACTGCTCTGCTGAATTTTTGGAAACTCCAAGCTCAATTCACCTATTTACTAATTAATCGAGCTCTTTTGCACAATATGCACGACTGACCGCTGTAAGGATTGACATAGAATCTGTCATTGGGCTCATCTGCAGGGACTTCACCATCTGGAACTGGCCATCTATATTCTTCCCATAGAGGATGCATCGAATCAATCTGCTTCTCATTTGCTTTCTTTTCAAATGTTTCTTTCGAAATCATCCATCCAAGCCCCTATCCGTGTCAGAGACCGTTTCTCCATAACAGTTTAGGAACTCACTTGTTTCTGATATGGTCTGAGTTCCATATTGAAAGTGTCAGAAGGTTCGACTTCCCGCATATCGGCATCATAAGTCTGTGCCTTGCGATAGAGCGAATCCAATTGGTCCTGCTCCAGATCCTTGTCCTCCTCGACGCTATTCTCCGACTCTGGTCCCTCAGAATCAGAACTGTCATTTGGCGTCACTTTGACATCAAACTGTTCTGCCATGGCCGCAGCTTCAAGCTGACCCTTCGCTGTGTGCTTTTTCAGGAGATCATTCGTGCTGTACGGCTCCAGTCCAATATCCATAAATAACTTAATCAATGCCATTTGCCGGAGTCTCAAATGTCGCTCATCGGATGCTTCTTTACCTTTATAAACAAAGTTGTTATATTGAGGTGAAGTCGTGGATTTCATACGGCCACTATCAATGTCAAATGCCCCGCTTGACAAATAGCATTTGAGCTGCAATACGATACTGTCGCCGGTACGCAAGTTAGAATCCACGTAAATTACTATCCCGGTAAAAATGCAAATCTTTAGGTCCAACAAAGTGGACACAAATCTCGCTTTGTCAGCTGGTAATCTGCCAATCTCATCACCCCGCATATTGGTAAACCGTACAAAAATATCGTTCTCTTTCGCTTTGACAGTGCTACCAAACCTCTTTGTGCCGTTGCCATTAACTTGTCGTGCCACACGCTTTAGACTGATTTCGTCTCCAAAATTGAGAAGATTCCGACCAGATCGGGTTGCCCATCCTTCAACTTGAAAACTGCCCACGTAGCGCTCGCTCCACATGGGCAATGGCTTTCTTCTCGGCGGTGCTTCGACGGGATTCGCGTTTTCGACCAGTTCTGCAGCATCCACAGGCATCAGATTTGCTAGGACTGATGATTGGGTCTTTGCATTTTGCCTTGTTTTTGGGTGTAAGTGCTTTTCGAGCGTACCATCAAACACGAAATTAATGGCACGCGTCATGTCGCCATTACTTATATCCCTCAAGACAGCCAGCGTCTCAGGCTCCAGTTTCTGTCCCGTGATAGACTCCAATAACGCCTCATCTAATCCTTCTGAAACAGTCGCATTCGTCTCGGCCAACGGCTCTGGCTCATCCTGGCGCTCAGCCTTCAATATCTCGATTTCAGACAATAGTGGAGGCGAAGATGACGGTGTCTCACGCGTAGAGGATCGGCTAGGTGAAGGAAAATCCTCCGACGAGGTTATATTTTGCTTTTTGTCATCAGACAGCGCCTGGCCGTAGGCTGTGAGATCGGTCGAGGCACCATTCATGAACGCGTCTTCCTCTTTGAAAAATCGCCGCCTTTTAGGAGGCGGCGTAGCGGGACCCATCTGAAAATATATCAGCGAATTTGATTAGCGAATTTGATTAGCGAATTTAAGTATATCAAGATACCTTACAGTCGATTATAGCTGCAGAAAAGGTAGTACTCGATAGACTCTGGCATGCCAAACAGTTTAGAAGGTAGACAAATCCGTGAGCGCACGCATTGGCGCTCAACCTACCCACTGCAAGTGGTTAGGGGTATACGCGTAAGTTACGCGACAAGGCAGTAATCGGCCTGCACTAGTGGCAGAAAGAATGCCATACCTATGACAAAGCTGACATATGCAATCTTATAATAGTAAATAGTTTTTTCTCACATTGCTTTGCCAAAGCAAATTTTTTTTTTTTTGGGTAGTTGATGAAATTGCAAAAATTGTATTTTTTTTGACATGAATGACCTTCAAGCTCCTAAAGGCTCGCCTGCTCTACAATCTGGAGTGGTGCGGCTCGAGAAAACCATTCCTCCCATCTCATTATTTCTAGTGGAGCTCTACATATCCCTATTGATTGAAGTACCCAGGCAAATATCAGATATCACATTGTCTACAAATTTATTTTTGGCAAGTGGATCAATATGCTATGTGCTTGTACGTATATTGCGGTCGATGAAATTCAGTTTACTAACGTGGGCGAATAGTAACGGGGAAGCCGGTCACAAATCCGGTCGTTTCGAAGAAAAGCGGTATGTTGTGTGCTACATGAATCTCTATTTCCATCTCTTGCGTGACTTTACTTATGGGATCATTTTGATAGGTGGAGTATTTGAGAAAAGTGCGATTGAGGAGTATGTTTTCCAGCATAATCAAGACCCAATTAATGGCGAGCAACTATCTGAGGACGATCTGATCGAAATTCAAAGTATGCCATTTTGTGAACACTTAATACTTGGCGCGTGTCGAAAGGACTAGAAGGCTAACAGTGTTTAGCTTCACGGATTGTCCCGGCGAAAGCGAGGACAAGTGATTCAATCCCTTCTCTCCTACACGTGTTCCAGAATGAATTCGATGCGTTAGCATTGGAATCATTTGAATTAAAAAAGCAATTGTTGGAAGCTCGCAAAGAATTAAGCTCTACGTTATATTATCATGATGCCGCAGTGAAAGTTGCGGCCAGGTTGATGAATGAGCGCGATGAAGCTAGAGCGGTCATTAATCGGCTAAGTAATGGCACTGGCGCTGACACTGACGCTATGCAGATGGATAAATAGCGTCTAATGGTTCACAGTATTGTATCATATTATTTATTCGCCTTTGCATATGTGTATAATTAGAAAAGCAGTTTGATTATATCAATTTCTTAATTGGCGATGCCCTAAACTCCTCTACAGGGATTACCGTCAGTTATCCACCAATATCTGGTATTGATAATAAGGGCTTTCTACATAACTTAAGCGACAGATACGATGCTAATCGAGCTTGATCTTTAGCCTTATATAATACTACAATGATTCGGATTTTTTCCGCCAATCACGGAAGAGTGGCGTCCTTTGCAGATTCCATGAGTACTGCTGTGTGCAGATCTCCCCATTATGCTGCATCAATGAGTAGCAATTTGTCATCCAGTCTCCAAAGAGGAGTTCTGCATGTGGGACAGTCGGCTAGTCCCATCAGTACAATGGCAGACAATTTTCGTAGAAGTAGCAGGGACAGCTGCACCGTACGGCAACAACCTGATCACCAGTCTTGTTTGAGTCAGAGCAACTGCAGAGTTCTCCCGCTAGATCACTGTCGACAAGCCATCTCGGAATGATATCCTCCTTGATGGGGGGGGAATTTAATTGTAAGGTTTAGTGCAAAAATTATTTGTAAAAGTGAAACGTGCAATTTTGATATATTATGAAGTATTTGGTGGGCATTTTTGATATTTACCCTTAACAAATTGAATAATATGCCACAAGGTTAAGGCTCTACCTATTAGTCGGGACTGACCCGGCCTGTTACCCTGAGGTTTGGTCGGCATGGATGTCCGGGTTGTGTCAAAGATGATTTGTCACGACTTAAATTGCATCGCAATAATCTCAACTACGGACTAGTTAGTATATGTGTCTTTATCTTAGTCATTTTGGGATACGTTTCTATCACGTAAACGGTATGGCATACCGACTGTTGATTCAGATAAGGAAGCATGATTTTAATATGGTTGCACTTAGAAACGATTTCCAGCCAGCATTTATTTCTTCCGAAGTTTTCTCTATCTAGGTAATTTTTATCCCTAAAATGAGGCCCAGTGGACCAGTAGTGGCAAATACGACGACTGTAATCGACTTGACCGACAGCCCCGAGACATCTCCAGCGTCTTCGCACTCAACAGCGCCTGCACATCGCTGTGGCGGATATCTGGGAAATCTACCCTGGCCACATGCAGTCACGAGCATCCCTATGCCACGCCAGTCGGATGATCAGGGCAATAGTATTCGTCCACCAGCAGAGTCGACAAACGGGAGGCGTCAATCGGGTGCCCCATCGGTTACACCTCAGGAGGAGGTGATTGACGTGGATGAGGTCTCAGAAGTAGGGATACAAGCTGCGGATCCTGCATTCAGATTTAATGGTGATCTGCGGACGCTGCAGCAAGCGAATAGAGACACGGCCGACAGTAATGCAGACAATGAAGACGATGTTGCGGTTACTTTTACGCGGCGACGAGTCGACCCTATGCCAACGAACCGACGATTCGATCGGACGCCAGTTCCTCCAGCAGAAGACGGCGGCCCTTTCCACAGGCATGTTCCTATCCACAATCCACCGCCGAATGGTCACGCTGAACGGAGTCCATCGGCGGTTGGGGTTCTAGATTTGGATACAATAACCAATCGACCAGATTTCACACAACAGAACCGAAGACAGCCTAGAACAACTGTCGGCGTCGGCGGTGGATTTGGAGATTATATGACCCGGCGAGCGGCAGTTGTCACCACCCGAAGATCTCCCCGTGGCCGCACTGCTCGAATGATCCTTCCAATATATCCTGCTAGAGGGAGTGACATAATGTCTGATACTCCTCACATTTACGGATATTTTCCACAACGGCGGCCGAGGGCCCGAGCGGATGTTGAGCAATTAGATCGCTTACAGGATGGATTCCTGGATGAAGCGCCACGCGCGTTTGTGCGGCCACATCTAGATTATGGAACCTTTGGCGATGATCATGAATGGTCGTTTGAGAATTTTGAGGACGATTTCTTAGCTGAGGCCGCAGAAATGGCAGCTGGGATGGCGGCCGCCGAGGCAATTGCGTTGCGACGACGTACCGAGGAAGCACGGGTCAATGTCACAAAACCAATTGTCCCGCCACCGCGGAAGGGATATACAAGAATGATTAGTTCAGGTAAGATATTGGTGTGTCCTGATTGCGATCATATTCTGGGGGCACCGTCCCAACCGGCTGCAGAAGTGTCTGAAAGTGAAGGAAACCAACTACGCCCAAATTCGAAGCCAAGGGACATTCATAGAACGATTTGGGTGGGCAAGTGTGGACATGTTTACTGTGGGAATTGTGCCGCTAAGTACCGGAAAGCACGCCGTGGTCGGAAAGACCGCGTCGGGTTATGTCTTGCTCCTGGATGCAAGCAGAATCTTACAGGTGCGCGAGGCATGTTTGAGGTTTTCGCATAGAGTTGCCGGGTGGTGGTTAATTTGTGTATATATATTCGAGACTATTATTCGTATTGGCCGGTGCATTTATAGGCGGAGTAATTTCCTTGCACTGCTTTTGCTATGGATTTGTTGGGCGCATCTGATTTATTGTTGTATTGGATTATTACTTGCAATTGTATATGTAGGATTGTTCTTGATAGTATTGTATATAGTAGTTGTATATAATATTAAAATTGGATTTGAGTTGAGTAGACTATTACAAAGCTGTGTAATCTATACAGGCTCGAAGGGTCCAAATCTGTACAAGCCATTTTAAGTTGTTGAGCAGAAGCAAATACGAGCCACAGTGTACAATTATAGTTTGTGAACGCGGAACGACATTGGCAAATACCGTAACTTGCTGGATTGATCTAGTATTCGCCCAGCGTCAATTGATCTTACATTTCCATCAGCAAGCTACGATTCACCATCGAGATCGATTATACACCAGAATGGACGGAAAGAGCTCGTCGAAGCCGAGCCCGACCATTACCACCACTCCTACACTCCCGATACACTCTTCCGTCCGCAAGAAACTGAGCGGGAAGAATTTTTACCTTCTTGAGTATAATGTTGTATCAGCTTTTTTTTGGGGCGCCGTGCTTGTGAGAGTGCTCCTCATCTTCCACCTTCTCGGTCCTGAGAACGTCGCAGAGGGTACTGCAGATTTCACGAAGTGGGTTCAAACGGGCGCATTACTGGAAGTACTGCATAGCGCAGCTGGGTTGGTCCGGTCGCCGGTCATGACAACTGTGATACAGGTTGCGTCGCGGATATTGCTTGTTTGGGGAGTTGTATATTTGTTTCCTCAGTCGGGTGGGAAGGCGATTGCGTATTCGACAATGGTACTTAGTTGGAGCATTACCGAGATCATCAGATATGCTTATTATGCTTATACTATTCAAGGAACTACTCCGCAGTGGTTAACTTGGCTACGGTGAGTAAGGTGTTAATAACTGTTGACTGGTAGCTGATAATATTAGGTACAACACTTTCTTTATCCTCTATCCTACTGGGGTTGCTAGCGAGCTCCTTGTTACTTATGCTTCTCTCGGTGACGCGCAGGAGTTCAGTAAGTCTTACGCACTGTTACTTAAGATTATTATGGTCATATACATCCCTGGTACGTTCCATGGCTAGCTGTTCACAATATAATGTCTAGAATGGAATGCTAACACAGAACAGGCTTTTATACTATGTTCACTCATATGCTGAAGCAGCGCCGCCGGGTTTTGAAGAACGCCGGCAAACGCAGGGAGGACTAAATTACTGCTCAACAGCATTGGTACGTAGTACAAATTCCCTGGTACAGAGCAAGAGCGTAAAGAACTATATATACTATCTATAATAAACGGAGGAGATCGTCGGCCAGCTCATCCGCAAGTTTCTTCCGTTCTTCGAGAGGAAGACCTTCGCCACGTTCTGTGAACAAGATTAATACGTCTCATATACGATGACAGTCGTCTGAAACTCACCTTTAACTTGTTTCATCCTTAACATGATATGCTCCAGCTCGTCAATATCAGACTCAGGTAGCGGTTTTGGCTGCCTGACTTCGCCATCCTGCTGATCCCTTTGCTGTGACGAACTATCCATCGCAAAATGTAACGCCGCCATTTCGAGCTGCATTTCCCTCAATTCTTGGTCAAATCCGTCGCTGTCGAGTTCGTCGTCATCGTCGCCGTAGCCGTGGTGTCGCGCGTCACTGTTGTACTCGTCGTAGCCTTCCAGTATTCCTCGTTGTCGTGCTCCAGCTGCCTCGTCGCTAGTGTCCCAGCAATATGTCTCCAGTGCTTCTTTTATCCTGTCAAGGCCGAGAAGTTCTATACTACGTTAGTTACATCCGAGAATAGTAAGGCTGAATGACAAAACAATGGACCTCCGTAATCATTTCCGCCCTTTTGCTGAATGTCGATAAATTCAAATCCAAATGGCTGCAACAATGTCTCCCACTCCTCGGCATCAAACTCGATACTGTCTTTGTTCTTATCATCACTCGACAGCGTCTTCGCAGTAGCCGATGGAATCGCCACGGCTAAACTAATCCCATCCCAATCGATCAACTCGTCAAAATCCTCCTCATCTTGCCCGTCCTCCATGTTCTGGCTCTTGTAATGCGAAATCAACATGTCGTGAATAATCCTAATTTCCCGCTCAACCTTGCTCTTCACATTGACATACTCGTCTCGCGTCTCGGGTTTCCGAAACGTGTATATGATAGCGCCAAGCGCGGACACAACTTCGTCGGCGTCTGCGGACGAGAATGAGGTTGCCCAACCTCTTATTCCCGTGTGGTCAGAGGTATCGTCGTATTCATCTATCCAGATTGGAACTTCTGCTTCAAAGTATTTGGTTGAGAGAGTGAGTGTGTGGGAGAGACCTGCGTGTGTGGGACGGGGCTGTTCAGCCGAGGTCTCTGCCGACGTCGGCGCCGACGTGGAGTTGGCTGAGAGTGTTGGTGTTGATCCCGTTAATTCTAAGTACAGATGTCAGCCTTAGAGATGCTGGTGTTGCTAGAGGAGTCACGAAAGTACCTTTAAGAAACGTGAATTTGCCCGACTTTGGCGGTCCTAGGACGAGGATGCGTTTGCTGCTCATGGTAGTGTATGGTGATGCGCTGCCGCAACTATTACAACAACTGAATGGCCTTCTTCAAATTTTGATAAACAGTAATTTTCTATGATTGTTTTTCTCAATTGATAGCAATAAATCGATTTATAATTATAATATACATGCTGATCGTTGTTAGAACCCGGGCGCTAGTAATTTGATGTTACCTGGGAGTAAGCGGGCCACGCGAAACTTATCAACGTGACCTCTCTCAAGCAACCACGCAATTGTCCATCCACCGTCTCACTCCGTACAATGCAACCAGAAATATGTCAACTCTTATTGAATTACATACGAGATATATGTAAACTCTTATTGAATTATATACGATACAACTATATTACATAGCAAAATGCACATAACCAAAGCACTGTAGTACATTCACACAACCCAATAAAATATTAACCTTGGAAAATCAAAGTCAACTACAAATACCTAAAGACTATAAAGTGCAAATCACGGAAGTATGATTTGGCGAAATGATTAGCGATGACCCATCCCCCCGACTACCTTGTTTTCTGGACCTTAGCGGCTCGCTGAACGGTGGCTCTGCCTCGGGCAAGACCGACACCTTTGCCCTTCAGAGTTTTCGATTTGAACATCGGTGCGTTCCTAAAAGTGACGAATATTAGAATTTTCTGCATTCATTGGATCGCATGAAAAAAAATTGAGCGCAATGAGGAAGTGAGGCGGAGGAGGAGACGTACCGTAACATGTCCGGAACAATGATAAATCGAACATGTGACCCGCGAATGTAAACTTGATCTAAATGCGACACACGTCCGTCTCGAGCGGTAACCGTGATATCACGGAGTTGGCAGTTCATGTTATCTTCGACTATATTTTCGTTAAATGCATCCAAATGACGTAAAGAGGCGCGGTCTCAAATACGACAGCACTACTGGCGTGCTAACCTTCTGAGAGCTTCCCACGGTATGTTTGCCCAGATGTGAGCTCCAAAGTGACGATATGTCCCTACATTCACATCAATTAGCATATAATTATACATTGTATAGCCAGAGGATGCTGATAGATCAACGATTGTCATGAAGTTCGTACCTGTGACTCGTTCAAGAGCTTGATCGGAATTCCAATAGATCCCATCTTGCTATCACAAGAGTGTACAGGAGATGAAAAAAGAGAATATTCGACGGGAGCAAATGATGCAATTTATAGATATTCCGTTATTGGTCTAATTGAAGTATAATGAATGTCGTCGTTGAATGAATCTGTCGTTAAAACCCTTTCGGGTAGTAAATAGGGTAGTAAATAATTACATCGTGTCGCTTGCGGCACAAGCGCGAGCGAAAAATGCGTACAATACTCATTCAGAAAGCATAACACCGTTATATCGGAGACGGGATCTTCAAATTACCCTCGGCGCGGTGCTGCTTGCTATATAGCTGTCTACCATTCCTGAACACGACTTACAGAGAATAATCGGGTGGTCGATCCGCGCGACGAACAGTCGGAATCTTTACACGGTGTACATACGCAAAAGACTGGTCAATGAAAATGCCGGAAATTTCGCCAGAAGCAACGGCCAAAGCGAACGATCTTAAGACGAAAGGTAGATTTTATATCCTACAACTGCCAACCTTCGATTGATTTACTAACAGCACTTATGAAGGCAACACAGCTTTCGGCAAGAAAGATTTCAAGACCGCACTCGAATATTACACGCAAGCAATAAAAACAAATCCAACGGAGCCAATTTTTTTGTCAAATCGTGCGGCATGCCATCTGCAATTGCAGAATTGGGTCGCCGCGGAGACGGACTGTAATCTTGCATTGGTCATGATTGGGCAATTGGTGAATGATAATGTCCCGAATCCGAAGGCTGGAGTAAAACTTTTTTATCGACGAGGTGTCTCGAGACGGGCACAGGGGAAGTTAGCGCAGGCTAAGACAGGTATGCTTCAGAATGCTCGAGGTCGAGGAGGTGCGCTGACAACATAGACTGGGAGAGAGCATTGAAACTTGATCCGGACAATAAGTCTGTGAAGGAGGACTTGAATGCTATGGCATGGGAATTGAAGAAGCAGGAGGTATGCGACAAAGTGCTGTTGCCATTGCAATATGAACTGACGTACAATCCAGCGAAATTCTCGAGGAACTCCAAAACCAAGTGTGAAGACCACACCGTTAGCCAAGCCGTCGACACAACAGGTGACTAATATCCCAACGACTACCACAGAATCAATCACAACCAAACGAACGAATATTCCGATCCAGATTGTGGATTCGCTACCGAAAGAGTTTGTTTTCACGGAGGCATCGAGACCTGCTCCGGCGACGATATCGGCGCCGAAACCAGTGCCATCGGCCGCTCCAGTTGCTCCTCAAAAGTCTGCATCACAAAAGTCGGGGCCCCCTGGAACTCCGCTGGCACCTGCCGCATTAGCATCATCATCCCAAACATCTTCGAAGATCTCACCACGTCAAATAACGATCCCAAAATCATTCCCACGCACGCCAAATCTTTACGATCTTACGCAACTCATCCGTCGGCCGCCGAGCGAACGTTTGGCGGTACTCACATACTTTTTCAACAATATCCCTCCGCAGCAACTACCATCTATTTTCGGTCGTGGTGGTATCGAGGGAGCTTTTATCGAGACATTTCTAGATGCCATTATTGCCCTTGGTGAAGATTTGGAACACACTAGAGAGGACGAATTTGTTGAACGAAGCACTCAGCTTTTAAAAGGAATTGCAGCATGCGACCGATTTTCTATCGCAAAGGTGTTTATCGATGATAAAAAAGTTGTCAAAGCATTTTCCGTCTGCAATAATATTGCACGGAACTGTGGTGAGGATGCTGGCAATGACGTTACGGAGGTCCAAAGAATCTGGAAATCAATGTAGATTTTTGTTTACTCGTCTTGGAAGACCAAAGTCACAATTGGCGTTTTGCTTTTTCGGAGTGCATTCATTACAATTGATTGTATAACTAATTTTGTCATCCAACGTGTTAATAGCATACTTGACCCAGCCAGCTAGCCACATTCGCGGAATTTCAACCCCGTTACACCTATCCATTTACCAACAAAAAGTATAACCCGTAAAGAACTCCGTCGTGAAGGAAAAACCAAAGCCATTTTGTCAAGGGGTTATGAGTAAAGAGAGGACGCTATATATACAATTCGACAGATAAACCAAAACGCCTTGACACCGTCCCATTAAAATGATCAAAAGGAGAGGTAAGTCCATGCCCATATATGGTCAACAGATCGTTATTTACCCAGCGAATGAAACCATAATGATCATCGCATAGTTGGGGTTAAGCAATGTCGTAGTTGAGCTTAGGATCGACGATTTTCATCATCGACGAGCAGCACGGTCGTCCATGATACCTTCAGACGAATCGAGAGATGGAAACGATATATATTCACCTACTCAACCGTCAGCATATATGCACTATAGCAAGGAAGTCGCAAATGCGGCTTACCGTCTTGCTCGGATATCAGATTCAGAGCGCACCCGTTCCGTCGACAAGCCGCGACAAGATAAACTCTTTCTTCCTGTTTTCCAGAGGAGGCTGTTACTCGCTGTTCAGACATGAAGTACGACGTTGGACCAGGTGAAGAGGCCGACTGTTTTCTGATCTGGTCTCGCTTGTCGCCCACGGTAGGACACCGGCCGGATCTTGAGTTCCTGCTAGATCGGCCTGACCACTTCGACTTCGCATTCTCATTGACGTTTTCGGAGGCGACCGACGCGGTATGAGATCGGAAGATTTTGGGAGTTGGAAGCGGGAGATACATGGTCGAATAAATGCAGATCAAAACGACGCACGAGATCGAAAACGCGATCACGGGTCAGCCCGACCAATACCGACCAGGTAGACTCAACTCTTTACAGCGACTTGCGAGGGAGCGAGCGGATTGATGGGGACCAGTATATAGCCAGATGTGGGTAAGCAGGGACGCAGACATTGGCATTGGACGGGAAGACGCTTATATAGGACAGGGAGCGCTTAGTTGCACCTACGCTTAGTTGCGGCGGGGGGGCGGTAGAAGCCTTGGGGGGGGGGGGGCCTAACGTCGCATGGGGGGTCAGTATCATAGTGAAGGCCTGCCCGAGCGAGCGACGGCCCGATTTGTATATAGAAGGAAGTTTAGAACTAGACAAGCGCACCGGCGCACACATGTACCGCCGTACCACCGCCGGGTCCACGCGGGGACGGCTCGCCGTTGTCTCGTCGATCAATGCCTGCCTTGACAGGAAAATTTTTTACGTTTGCATTTTTATTTTAGTTATCTAACTTAATTGACTAGTTAAATAAACTTAACTAATATTTTATTTATTTTATTTATCAGCTGCATATGCCAAACGTTATGCTGACTCGCTCGTTGATGCCGTAGTGATTGGGTAGTTAGCATGTGTTGGCACTTGGTAATACGCCCGTGATTTCGGCCAAAAGGGAAATAGGCGCCAGCGCTTGCTTGGTGGTTCGTCTTGTGTCTCCCCGTCACCTTGACAACCACACTGAGTGATTGAAGATCTTTTCTCTGGTTCATCGTCTGGTCTATTCGTCCTGCAACACGCGAATCGTCGTCTCATTCCTCGATCTTCTCCATTGTTCTGTGCTTCTTGCTCTACTACGACAATGCGTAATTCCTCGCGACCAATGCTCGGCTCTTTTGCCGTATATCGCGCCTCCATTCCAAGGGGCAGACGCATACGGTGCATAGCAGACTCAAAAATAGACTTGCGCCCCGTCGTACTGCATATATTTCCCGCCGTGCCGTGCGCTTTTGTGCAGCTTTAGTCGCAAATCACAATACTCTGTTAAGACAGTTAAAGCCAGGGGGCTTCCAGAAATAGTACGCCCGGAGTTCGTGGGCTACATATGATCGCTGCGCCGCATGAGTGAGCCGAATACTACCAAATTAACTGCAACTGACACCTTGGCTGAAATTATTTCTCTTATAGACAATTCTTGAACCAAATTGCAGCCTTGTCCTTATATTAACCTTAGGCTGGCCGAAAGCCAAACAAACTTGTTTTTACTTTTATATCCGCCAATATTTTTTCTGCTTATCCGCCTATTTTATTTCTTACAAAATACCCGCTTACTCACTCGTCCTCGCCAAATGACAGCTGAACACGGGACAATTTACTTTTCTCAGTCCTCCCCCTTTCTCCCTTATTCTTCCTCTCGTTTTTCGTAGCTCCGCTCCTTCCTTCCAGTGCCGATTTATTCCTCTTCGTATGCAATGCAATCTCATTTCTTTCTTCTTCTGAGGAATCTGATTGTCTTATCTTTATCGGCATCTTCCGCTTCGCCGATCTACTTCCAAATTCCGAGATATTCGGGCTCGGTTTCGAGCTAGCTGTCTGATCAGGAGCATATACCCGTTCATTGTCCTTCTCCTTATCTCGTCGTAATTGATCAGCTCTACAGCCACATTAACATACAATTAACCCAAACAGATCCTTAAGTCAAGCATACTTAATATCCTCGATACTCTTGCCTCTCTGCAACTCTTCAAATTCGTCCTTTGTTATCGTTTCGCCTTTGAAAATATATTCCGGCACAGAAGTTTCGTCGTCGCTATCATAATCTTTTGCTTTTCCGCCCGGTGCTTCTTCTAAATATTTGGCAGATGTAGACGGTTCTGGCGGAAGTTCGCCGCGGAGTCTTCGTAGAAATGCCGGTGTGTGCGCAGCTGGAGAAGAGCTGGTAAATAGAATAGACCTGTTTGAATGATTGAGGCAGACCTACAGTATGACAAGTTGTGTCGTCGCGACATCTCGCATATTCTTCCTGCTCGCTAGCAGGTGCCTATGATTTGGAATTGTCCTGTCGAAATAAAACAGATCCTGATCGAAAGAGTGTTTGTTGCGTTCTCGACAGTAGTTTGCTTGCTCCTAAGCATTTAATGGTCTCTTTGGGTTTGGGTTGAGAGCGATTTTTGCCCGTGACATTGTGGAAGTGTATTCACAACTGTACATATTATTAGATAGATGATCGTATCAACGCAAAAAAATATCCATTTAATCTAAGTTATCTAAATTACGAGCTACAACTGCAAGTGATTCCTTGTCCCTCCATAGGAACATCCCCTGAAAACCGCTGCTCATCTTTGTATCTCTCCGCAGACTCTTCTTCCGACGTCCACGTCTCTTCGAATGGATGCAATGCCAGATGCAAAACATGATCTAAAACTTTTCTATCCCCAAGCTTCTCGACGCGCTCAATGACTTCGTTTAAGATCCAATTCCGCAGCACGAATTTGGGATTAACATTATTCATCCGGCTCTTCCGCGCTTCATCATTAGTACTGCCTTCCTCTTCTAACCGAGCTCTGTATGTATCTATAAGCCACTCGTAGATAGAATTCGCTGATTCCTCAGTACTGGGCACTCCAATCCCCCTCTGTCCCGTCAAAAACACCGCCGCGATACCTTCAACTTCAATTGCTTCCTTACCAAAAACACTCACCCCGCCCAATCGTCTAAAGAAGTGCTGAAAATCAAGCTTATGAACTTTCATAAGCTCAAGCGCACTCTCAATAATCCCGTCCCTATCCGTGTCTTTCGTCTGAGCCAATCCTAATCGTCTGGCAAAGCCGGCTGCATAGTGTTTCTCAAACACAGACTTATAGAATTCGCCTTCCTCCTCAATAATCTTTTCTGCTCTGCCGACGAAGTCCTCGAATTTCGATTCAGGGATGCCGGAGGATAAGTATTCTTCCGTCGCCAGAAGCGCCGGATCGTCGACCGCGTAGAGTTCGGCAAGGTCCTCGCCTAGTCGGACGAGGTTCCACCACATTATGGTTGGTGTGTTGCGGTAGCTATAGCGTAGGAAGTGGTCATCCTGATTCCATGTTAGTTAGAGGCATTAAGAAGCCGTTACTATTTTGACCGGTACCTACGTGGTTTGGTGTAAATGACGGATCGTACGTCTGTATTACACGTCAGCTTGTGCATCAAAGTGCCATGTTCTCACTCACATCCATGAACTATAGACAGGAGTTAGCAAACAGACTACAACAACATACTTAAGTAGGGCTCACTGAGAATGGACCAAAGTCCAATGAGAGGCCGTATACGGAAACATTATCCGTATTCAGGACACCACTTGGTCGTATTAGCAAAACACTCGTTTCATGACCAACAGTTATCTTACTTCATGAATCCGTAAACCTGCCATAAAGCAGTGGTCTCGGCCGTCCGTCTCACGACCTCCTTGTATAATATCCTGTATCGATCCAACCCCTCATACGCATCACCATACCCCTTCTTCTTGGCTTCATCCACGATCATTTCAATGCCACCAAAGACCTCCTCAATGCAATAATCCGCCAAGGTGATCAACAGATTGCGTTGTTGACGAATCCTGTGAATGTCGAAACTACCGATGCGCAACCATGATTCCGCCATTCGGACCACGATCGCACGGGGCTCTATACGTTCGCGGAGGACTTTTTCATTCGTGAAGTAGGAAAGGGAGAGGGCTCTTGTGGTCGGTATAGATATTGCGTTAAGTGCTATAGCTTATCAGTTGCTAGTTACGACAGCTTTCATGTATATGCTACCTTCCGACACCAAGAACTCTCTGATACTCGATCTGAGTACTGCTCGTCCGTCACTGACCGGTTATTAGTACTACATCGTCAATAAATACAATGCCATGCCAACTTACGCAAATCTGGAAAACGGCGTTCGACCAGCACCCTACATCGGTAAGTCGTCAGGCACAAAGTCGCGAGACGATACAAAGACTAAGACTAAGAGATTTACCTTCAGCTGCACCTCGTAGCGGACTCTAGTGCTTGGATTAGTACCCTCGAACATACTAATCGCTCGCCCATCTCCCAATTGCCCTGCCCAGTCTCCACTATACGTCGCCGTTAGTCAAGAAACTAGCCCCCATTCTTACAAACTCTGACTCACAACTGCCAACCACCATAGAGCGATGCCCAAGGGTACGATTCTTCCTCAAAAACTCGGTTCCCTACAACAAACTTTTTAAACTCCTCCGACTCTTTCTCATTGAGCTTCAATCCCAAATCCCGCATCGCAGCTGGACTCACAGCCAATATCTCTGTCTTCGCCATATCATGGACATCAGGCCTAACATACACAAACAGGCCATCTTTGACCATTCGTGGCAGCAGTAACTTTGGATTCTCAGTCGTCGCCATTCTAGACGACTCCGGCGTCGGCACTTCTGGGTCGCCGGGGAGTTTAGAGGTGAATGAATGTGACTTCGGAAGGTCCCCGAGGGACACTCCGGCGAATCCTCCTTCCTTCGGGGTAATTGATGAGTCCATGCTAATTGAAGAGACACGGCGCAATCGATATGGCGGGGATCCGTTAGTGATATGAGTGCTGAGTCTAGATATCTGTCCAGAGCGAAGAAATCTCCTCATCTGCTACTAGTCCTGGTGCAGTAAGGCACGATAATTTGTATGACGAAATTAATCCACATCGAAGGGCGAGGCGCCGCGCCATGAACTAGCTATTGGTCTGAAACTTTAAAATGACAGTTGTTACGTCATTTAGTCAGATTCAACGATTCGAGATATTACTAACTATTTATTTTAACAAAGAGTAGAATTAATTAACAACTATGGTGATTATACGTTAGTCCCGACAATGGTGCATAACCCTAACCCCAATAACTATGGAATTCATACCTATGGTTGACATTTTCGGCCAACCGAAT